>NC_140483.1:120473090-121163090 GCF_964271855.1 Acomys minous
CAAAGGAGGACTCTGATAAGGACATCTTGATAGCTTGGGCCCAGTGCCACACCCCTTTAGCCCCTCAGGCAGAGGCAGACTCGTCTGAGTTCTAGGCTACCCAGTGTTGCATAGTAAAACCCCTATCTCAAAAAAAAAAAAAAAGAAGTTAAAGACCTCATATACAACTGTGTTTTGTGCCTCTGTGAAAATAAAGAGGACTGGAACCGATCTGTAATGATTTGAGGTAAGGATGCCACTGTCGTTGAGACATATAGAGATGAAGCCAGAGACAGAACATTACACCTCACAGCAGCTTGAAAGATATTGTTTCCATCCTCGCTTGGTGCTGCACACCTTTACTCCCAGCAATTGAGAGGCAGAGGCAGGCAGATCTCTGTAAATTCAAGGCTAGCCTGATCTACAGATCCAGCTTGATCTTCCAGGACAGCCAGGTCTATTACATAGAGAAACTCTGTCTTGAAAACCCGGAAAAAAAAAGGTTTCCAAGCCAGGCTCAGTGGCACACATGCCTATTATCCTAGCACTCAGGGAGGCAGAGGCAGGCAGGTCTCTGAGATCGAGGCCAGCCTTGTCTAGAAAGCAGGTCCCAGGCAGCCAAGCTACACAGAGAAGCCCTGTCTCAAAAAAACAAAACAAAACAAAAAATTTAAAAATGAGAGAAGGGACAGCTAAGAAGCAAAGCCTGGAGGTAACTGTGTCAACCATTTGGTACGAGTGATACATTCCTAACGTTAAGATTTTAAAGTACATTTCTAAAGAATTTAAACCAAAAAAATCTAAAACAAATCATAAAATGGTCCAATGAACTTCTAAAGCTGATTAACAGTGTCCACAGCGTGAAACTGTAAGAGCAGTGGTCTCATAGCATGCAGGTATGTAAACTGCCTTTATGTGGCCTTGTACAAGCTTCTGGGTCTCTCAATGTCTTTTCTTCACCTAAAAATAAAAGTAAGGAAAGCCTTAGGACAGTGTCTGCCTGACATTTTGTAAACACTTTTTAGGAGCAGTGGCAGGAGACTGGGCAGTGCTGGCTGGACATTAGAACCCAGGACTTCATCCATGCTAAACAAGTACTCAACCAGTGTGCCATGTGCCTGGCCCAGTGTTCTTTTAAATAGATGGGCTATGGGGCAGTAGTTGGCACTACTCATCTGGTGGCGGCTTCCCCTGAAAAACATGGAGTAGTTGGGGTATTCTGACACATAGTGGTTCTTTGGGGTGGGGGAAGGGGGAAGATTCTCTTTTTTATCGTTTGCTGAGGTGAGCTTTGGTTCCTTTAGGAAAGAGATACAGTTGTTTGACTTAAAATTGAAACCTTTTATGGTATTCAGATTTTTTTTTCTTTCTTCCTTTTTTTCTTTTCTTTTTTTTTTTTTTAGTTTTTCGAGACAGGGTTTCTCTTGTAGTCTGGCTGTCCTGGCCTCTCTGTGTAGACCAGGCTGGCCTCAAACTCACAGAGATCCTCCTGCCTCTGCCTCCCAAGTGCTAAGATTGCAGGTGTGAGCCACCACACCCAGCTTCAGATTTATTTATTACCTATATATCTTATATTCTTTGGATAAGTGCTTGACATAGTTTAGAAAAGTGTGTTCCCAATTTTTCTTTAATATAATAGGTAGGCTTAAATATCTTATGCATAGTAGTAAGTTACATATGTGAATTTGGACCAATAAACAGTATCTTTGTCTCAGTAAACAGCTTATTTCTGTGGGTTTGGTTGACATCCTGAAAGCATATTGTTGGTACAAGGTCTGCCATGTCAAGGATCTCAGGGCCTCAGACCCCATGGGAATGGCAGAGACTCCCCCAGGTCAGACTTGTTTACAAACAGGTCATCTTTAGTTAAAGCGTGTGTACAGAAACTGTCCACCACAGTTTCCTGCCCCCTTCCATACTGTTTGTAATAAGCGCCATGTTTCCATGCTGCTGTTGATGTGTCTCCATCTTAGCACATAATCCACCCAATCCTAGGCTTTCTGCATGTGTGTCTGTCATTTCTTCATTCTCCAGTCACCCCAGTCAAGTCAGTGCCAAAGCTCCACAGGTTCTGACATAGCTGAAAAAAATCCTTGTGCTGTCACTGTAGCGATAGAATTGATAAACACTTGGGATACGTTTGTGCTTAAGTTCCAGGAAAGGGTTTACTATTGTGTGCACATGTTTTCTTTTCAGATCAACAGAAACATTTAAAAGAGAAGAGGATCTTGACAGTCTTATTAATGAAATATTTGAGGAGCCCAACTTTGACAAAAAATCTTTTGTAAGTCACACATTGTAAATGTATAGTAATTCATTATTATTTAAGATGCTTAGAATAGCTGGGCGTGGTGGTGCATGCCTTTAATCCCAGCACTGGGGGGGGGGGGGGGGGCAGAGGCAGGTGGATCACTGTGAGTTGGAAGACAGCTTGGTCTACAAAGCGAGACTAGGACAGCTAAGGCTACACAAAGAAACCCTGTCTCGGAAAAAAAAAAAAGCTTAGAATAGTCTTAAAGGTTAAGGCACAGTAGCCATTGGATGTAATCCTTTGAATTTTGAGACATGCAGGTAAAGAAATGATTCCACTAAAGATTATAGAGGGGGGAAAAAAGCATTAGAAACTCTGTGTGTATCTCTGTGAACTCCTCAGCAAGAGTAGGAGGTTAGAAAAGCCGTTGCTGCAGGAGTCAGCCCACTGTTGACAGTGGTCACTTGGTTTCGTCGTAGTGTCTAAGAACAGCTCTCTAAAGGGCCCAGAGCCTTCAGCTCGCAGTACGGGAACGTTTTTCAGCATCTAGAATATCATGGTGTTAATGTTACTCCACGGACCAGTGAATTTGACTAAATTGTAAATATTTTAAATGTTGTAAATGTTTATCTACTTTAGCTTTATTAAAAGTTCAAAGAGTAGCAGCCATCACTACACTGCGGTATGAGGAATGCATCATATTCACCCATTCTAAATATGAGTTAATTCTTTGCTATATTTTTCCTCTGACTTTTTTTAAATTGGCTGATACTTTTCTTAATTGGCATACAAACTAGTAGGTTTCCAGATGGCTTTTTCATACACCGTTTGGTTAGCCCTCCCTTCCTCTTTCCTCAGCCCATCAGCCCACTGCCAGTCCTGCTTAGACTTTCCACCCGTGTTCTAATGCCCCCTCCACTAAGGCGCCCTGCCCAGTGGCCCTTCTCTTCTGGCTTATATAGGTATTCCAAGTGACTTTATTGTGACTCTGAGTCAAAAAACAGTATCTCACTATTTAACCCAAGATGGCCTTGATTTTGAATTGGTGATCCTCTTGTGTCAGCCTTCTGGGTGGTAGAATTATAGACATGTGCCATCATGTTCAGCTGGGCTTTTTTAAAATAAATAAAAAGTGAAAATATAACTCAAGGCCTATAAGTCATACTGTACTGCCTTCCTTCACAAATAGCACCTCTATCCTTTCCATCCACATACAGACTTAAATATCTATAGTCGAGGGGTTCTAGAGAGATGGCTCAGGGGTTAAGAGCACTGGTTCTTCTTCCAGAGGACCCAGGTTCAATTCTCACCACCTACATGACAGCTCCCAACTGTCAGTAACTCCTGTTCCAGCAGATCTGACACCTTCACACAGACATACTGGCAGTTAAAATATCAATGTACATAAAATTAAAATAAATTTAAAAAAAAAAGAGATGACTCCCCCAAAATAAAAAAATGTCTTGAGTACAGTAAGGAAAGTACATTTTTAAAATTTGTACCAGTAAACTATATCTTTATCTTAAACTTAGCTTATTTGTGTGGGTTTGGTTGAAGTCCTGCGTGAATGTGAATTTCCGTATTAGTTTGTTGTTTCTCTCCCTACCCACCCCACCCCCCCATGCTATACCTGGTCTCCTAGCTGGAAAAGGGAGGGAGAGAGTGGGTCTATGTAAAATATTTATCAGATAAAGAAAACAAGAAGCTGAGTAACATCACTGCCCACATTGTCGGGAGGTGTGTCTGGCAGCACTGCTCCTCACCCCACCTTCTCTCTCGCTTATCGCGTTTAAACTGCTCTTGGACCCAGACCAGCTACCCTACGAGTCGGCAACAAATGTTACAGCGTGCCATCTTAGAGTCAGTTGTGATTCCACATAGTACATAAGACACGCTTCCCAAATGAAAAGATGCTCATTTGCAGCAAAATAGTTTCCTGTTTACCACCAAATAAAAATTAAGAGACAGGGTAAAGTGAAGTATTTTTGCCTCTTAAACTTCGTCGAGCACTAGGTGCAGTGAAAGCATGTCTGTGCATCCTTTTAAGTGCCTTTTCCCCGTCTTGCCTCCTTTTGCTGGCGGTGGTCCTCGTGTGCAGTTGGTTTATGATGTCTGATTCTTTAGACCAGTTAACACTTAATAAATGCTTACTAATGATGGCAATGTTATTAGAACATATAGGAACTACTGTATGGTTATAACTAGGTAGCTCAACATTTTCCATGGTCATATATTGCTTGATACCATTACACTTGATCAAAATTAATAATCCTGAAGTTGCACAGGAGTTTATGTTTAGTTTAGACAAGTACCATTCAAGGCGTTTAAAAATGAGCCTGGTCCCTCCACCCCCAATTCCATTTTTCAAGAATGAAATTTTAAATAGCAGGCCCTTCATATGAAATCACTGAACCCTGGTATTAACTGACAAGGTACAAAGTGACTCTAAATTTTAGCATGCATAACAGCAGAGAATCAGTTTCTTAGGCTGAAAACATTGTAATTTGCAAATTCCTCAGGGAATTCTCTTTCCCTCCTGCCTTCAAAAGGTTTTGATCACTGTTTTTGGTTTCTAGAAAGAATACCACCAAATGTTTTATTTACATCATTTAAAAATATTATTATTATTATAAGGAGTTGCAGTTCTCTAACCCTTTGGCCTTTTATTGTTTTTGTTCGTTTGTTTCTTTGTTTAGCAAAAAATTAAATCTAACTCTTTGAGTAACACATCTGTCAGAGCTTCCATTCAAGGCCTCAGTAAAAGGTAAGTTGAGATTGCTTTGGGAATCCTACACTGAGTGAGCAAACGCCTTGAGGATAGGCGAGTAGATTCCGTTACCATTGCAACAGCAGTGACACTGAAGAGCAAAGCACTGCTTGGCCTTCAGACAAAACACCACTAGCAATATCTGGAGCGTGTTTAGGATCTATGACCCCCGTAGTGTAAAGGAAATTAAATAGAGATTATTGCAATTGTAAATAATTTTCTGCTCTGTTTTCAAAAAAAAGTGTGAACGGTTTCTCAAAATTAATGTTCTGTTATGTGCTTTTGTATTTACTTTATTCCTTATATTATTGGCACACGTTTTTCTGTGACTCATTATAACTTTTTGAGTGTTCCTGAAATCAGGTTATATCCTATAGAAAATGATCCTGTAATAAATATCTCTTCCTTGAAGTAGTTGGCTTGCAAGGGAAAGCATAGAATAAGATCACAAGAACGTGGACTCACGAGACTAAACTAACTTCTCATGTTTCTTTTTGTTGTTTTTGTCATTTCACTTTTCTCCATCTGCTGAACACGTCTAGTTGCAGCCCAGTGTACCTCAGTGGAAGCGCCATTCCGTGTGGGGTTGGAACAAATATTTCACAGAGGTAGGAGGTGGGAAATGCAGGGAGCTTTCTTACTGGGCTGCCTTGGCGTCAGTGTGCGCTATAGTGAGAGCTGTGTATTGTATTAGCCAGTCTAAGGACACTTTGTTGACTCATTTATTATTCTTGGGAGTTAACTATTAAAGGCTGAGCTGTGCAGGTGGCGCATGCCTGTAATCTTAGCACATGGGACAACTAGGGCTGGATGACTGCTACACATTCAAGGCCAGGCCAGCCTGAGCCACACAGCAAGACCTGTATTAACAACAACAATAATAATAGTAGTAATGGTACTATAAGTATGCATTGTTTATTATATTAATGCCCTTCTCCAAGCCCCACTTGGAGAGCCTGGATCACTTAAGTCCCACCCAGGATTTTACAGATACTCCTTAGTATAGTCCCTCCATATTATACAGAGAAAAAGAGTTTATTCTTCATTGGGATCATAATGTTATATTATTTTATGCTTGCATATTTGACTTACCATAGCTCAGATGTGGCTAACACATTCAGTATTGGCCATATATCAGTTTTAAAATTTTTTTAAATCTTTTCCAAGATTAGCAAGCAGTGTGTAGTGTGATTCTCTCTTTGGAGCTTGGGCAAGGACAGTTAGCTACTCAGTCACAAGGGTAGCAACCAGTGCCCTTGTTTGTATTGTGGTGTTTGATAGTTTAGACTGTTCCACACAATTTTAACTTAGGAGGGCTTTGTTGGAGCATGACTTGCTCATAGGTGAGGAGTCATGAATATATAGAAGTAGTAGTCTGAGCCAGGCATGGTGGCGCACGCCTATAATCCCAGCACTTGAGGAGGCAGAGGCAGGTGGACCTCTGTGAGTTCGAGGCCAGCCTGGTCTGCAAAGTGAGTCCAGGAGAGCCAAGGCCACACAAAGAAACCCTGTCTTGAAACCCCGCCCCCCCCCAACAAAAAAAGTAATAGTTCTGAAAGAAATATCAGTAGATCACAAAACTAAGGACTATTTTTTATGTTCTAGGCAGAAAGGCAGTCAGCTGTGTTGTGCCTGTCTGTTTTGTTCCTGGATTAAGCTCCAATGTAGGGTAATACAGACTGGTTTAAAGTGTAAAGATTAAAGTCTTTTGCCTAGTGGTGCGAAGGTTGGAATAGTAGTGGGAACATGGCGTCCTTCACAAGGTGGTGTAGATAAAATGGAGGCATCCTTTTCAAGCCAGTCACGGTCTCTCTTAGCATATTTGTAAAGTTCTGGCAGGACTGGATTATCCCATCAGCCAGTGCTAGCCGTCATCTAACAGTGGATCAGAGCCCCAGAATGATTCCCTAGCTGCAGGCTGGCTGTAGTTTTCTCATAGGACAGTGTTGGTAAGAAAATATGGTGGTGTGAATAGATTTGATAAACTACCAAATTTTAAATTAAATTTAAAAACTATATTTAGCATAATGGTTGAAATTTTACACACACCTAGTGCCCTGAGAGTCTGAGTTATGATCCCCACAACAGCAGTGATTCAGCCGAGTTGCACATAGGGATCAGGGCGTCAGGGTTAGCACCGCTGTGAGCGTGAATCAGCGCCATCTGCATATGAACACGCGGTATGTACCTCCTGACTCACTTCTGAGTCTCACTCAAGTGCCATGAATGCAGCTGTGTTGGAATTCCACAGGGACTGACAAGTTCAGCGGTGACTTAGATTAAAAGGAGATGTTTATGAAACGTTGTAAATGTTTAGTTAATGTTGTGATTGAGACTTTTAGAAATACTAAGCATTCATTCTCAAGGAAACTTCCAGACCAAAGTTTGCCAGTATTATTCCATTTTGAAGTTACATTTCTGAAATTTGAGGTAGTCTCATGTAGTCCAGACTGGCCTTGAACTCACCGAGTAGCCAGTGATGACTGTTCTGCCCCCATACTCAAAGTACCGAGATTACAGCATGTGCCACCTTGCCTAGCCTGTGTTTGAATTTTAAAAGGAAAAAAATCTAATAATGGGTTTGTTTTATTTGTTGCAGAAATATTACTGGAAAAGTATATTAGTAAAATAAATTGAAACAACACTATCAAAAAAGAGCAAAAGCAAAATTGGAAAATATATAAAGAAAAATTGAGTCACAAAGAAATTACTTGACTAGAACATTCTTGTATTCAGAGCCAGTGCCTGTACTGCCTCATTTGTCACATGGAAATTATCTTGCTTGTTTTTTCACTTTGTTGTCACTTGTAAGTACTTCGTGTATAGGGTTAAATTGACTGTGTTGAAAATTTTTCTAGCTTATTACTGTGTGTGTGCTCACTGCTCATGCTTGTGCGTTCGTACTTCCTCCCCCCCCCCCTTTTTTCCCTCTCTCCCTCTCTCCCTCTCTCCCTGTGTGGATGTCTTAACAACTCATCAACTTTTTATTTTTATTAAATGTATCTGTTTATTAAATATTTCAAATAGTGGAGAAGGTTTCTGTTGCTGCAGTAACAATTCCTACTTCTTTTAAACTTGCTATATAGTATCACGTTTCTTACAGTTAGCATGTTTACACCTAACACGTCTACTTCACTGTACCTACAGAAGACTTGCCTGTCCCTTCATCTTGCACAGCCACTGAGTGCCTTCTTCTGCCCTCACCCTCCATCACAACCATAATCTCGCTCTTCATTGCCTCTTTGCCATCAGTGCACACATGATCGTTTCCTCCCTCAGATAACCCATAGTAGTTTTGAAAGAAACTGCTCAAATACACCTTCTTACTGTGACCAATCCAGGCTGCCGTATGCAGAGTTCAGACCACCTCCCCAGTACTCCTAATTTCATTACCTAATTGTCTTATATTAGTTCACTCGAAGCAGCTTTCACCTTCTAACTTACTATTAACTTACTTACAGTGAATACTGATTAGCTCACCTGTCACTGGAATCTAAGAATGTCACAAGCAGGGCTGGAGCGATGACTCAGAGGTTAAGAGCACTGACTGCTCTTCCAGAGGTCCTGAGTTCAATTCCCAGCAACCACATGGTGGCTCACAACCATCTATAATGAGAGCTAATGTCATCTTCTGGCCTGCAAACAGAGCACTGTAGACATAATAAATTAATTAATTAAAAATAAAAGGATGTCACAAGCACATAGGTTCTCAGCAACTTTTATGTAATGGACACATGAAAGCGCTAATGCTAGATATTTTAGAAACAAGTGATGGTTTGAGCATCGAAGTAGTTTATGGAAGACTTGTTTCAGTGTAGCATTTCACATTCTTTAACCTGCTAATACACTCTTCATTCTATGTCCCCATAATATTCATTTATACATACATATTATGCAATACCTTTATAAGGTAGATGTGAAAATTAAGCTAGAAGTTTTTTTTAAGACTGGGTCTTGCTGTGTAGCCCTGGCTAGCTTAGAACTCACTATAAAGATTGGGCTGGCTTTGAAATCACAGTGCTAGGATATCTCCCATGAGCTAGAATTACAGGAGTGTGCCACCACATCCAACCAGAAAACTTAAACATATAAACAGCCCTTTAGTACAAACATTACAATTGATTAATCCATCCCTCTGTCATTCAGTTATCTGGAGCATGTCACAGTATGTTCATATTTAAGCAGCAATCGTCTTTAATGCATATTTCTTTCTTTCTGACCAGAGCATGTGACCGACTTCGTTGCGTAGCCTGTGACTTCTGGATAGTGAGCTACAATGACTATATGTGGGACAAGTCCTGCGATTACCTGTTTTTCAGGTATGTTTCTGAAGA
This sequence comes from Acomys minous, assembly GCF_964271855.1. Classification (NCBI taxonomy): domain Eukaryota; kingdom Metazoa; phylum Chordata; class Mammalia; order Rodentia; family Muridae; genus Acomys; species Acomys minous. Next base: position 120,482,422 of record NC_140483.1, read on the forward strand.
TTTGTACTCTGTGAAAAATGTACCAAGAGCTTTTCATATCTCTCTCTCTCTTTCCCTCTTCACCCCCCGCCCCCCCCCCGCCTCCCCCGCCTGCTGTCAGCCTACATACGGATGCGTTTCTGAATGAGAACACAGAAGCAGCCTCGCTGATTTTGGTGCATACAGCCCCCTTGTTCAGACCATTCTCTGCATGCTCTGAGGATGCCATTGTCCTGCCCACAGTTCTGCCTGCACACGTCCTCTGGAGGACCCTCCATTATCCAGCCTTGTCCCCCACAGTGCCCTCCACCTTCCCTTTAGCTGTGTCACAGTCCCGGCCACCTCATTCTTGCCCTCTGACTGCAGGTTCCATCTCCTGACACATCTGGCCCCATTTTCTGTCCTCAAACCCTGCCTGTTCTAAGCGTGGTTCATCATCAGTCTTTCTTGCTTCTCTTACCACTCTCTCCGTTTGGAGATAAACTCACTTGAGCATTCATATGTATACAACACAAAATACACAACAAACACATGGAGTAATATAATTTCAGAGGTTTCACAGTCCTGACTTCAAAAAAGTCTAGTGTAGTTCCAAAATCCAAGGGTCAGACTACCTACTCTCAGCTTCAACCCCTTTTACTCTCACAGCTGGAAAATTAAATTTCAGCCCCCTTTGTGTGTGTTTTTTGTTTGTTTGTTTGTTTGTTTGTTTTGTTTTGTTTTTTGTTTTGTTTTTTTGATAAGGTGATTTGGGTTTTGCTATTCACTCTCTTCTGGTTACTCTAACAAGGGATTGGATCATTCCCATGAGGCACCACCGTGGATCTTTGCAAGTCTAGCATAGGACAGTAAAATGTATGTAGCATTGAAACAGTAGTGGGCACTGGCCAAGAGTGAGTTTGTAAGTGAGTGACTCAGTCTTCCAGAATGGCAGGTGTGGTGGTATACTCTGGAAACTGAGGCAGGAGGACAGTGAGTTCAAGACCAGACGTGACCGCAAGAGAAAATAGGCACCAGTTAATGAGTCACTCTAGATTTTTGGTAGTCACATTTTAGACTATAGCTTACCTAAAATAGCGATTACTATAATTACTACACTGTTAAAACTAAATTAGTGGTTATTACATAAGTCAGAAAAAAATATAATCTGAACCCTCGAGACATTTAGGAATATGTCTAAAAGACAAGAGAATGGAGGTGGAGAGATGGCTCAGAGGTTAAGAGCCCCGACTGCTCTTCCAGAGGTCCTGAGTTCAATTCCCAGCACCCACATGGGGGCTCACAACATCTATAAAGTGATCTGATGCCCTCTTCTGGCCTGCAGTTAGAGAACTATACACATATTAATAAATAAATAAATAAATCTTTTTTAAAAATGAGAGAATAACAACTGAAGGATGTGGCTGTCCCAACCAAGATGCAAACCACTGATGCATCTATTTCATGTAACTCCTTAGCGTTTGTTTATCCAGCAGACATTCTTGAGTCACTGGGTCCTGCTCTAAAGACGCACAGTTCTAAGAGGGAGCTGCCGTGGAGTACTTCACACTGAATGTGGCAGCAGGGCTGGAGGAAAGGTTAAGCAGATGCACTTCACCTCCAGCACCCAGGAAGGCCCGCTTTGTTCTGGACTTCATGCGTGCTAGGCAAGCACTCATGAACTGAGTCACGTCCCTAGCCGGTATTTTTAAAGACCCTGAGAGGTGAATCACATGGCATAAGTGAGAAGTAGTTTGACCAAGAACAAGGATGGCAAAAGCTGAAGTAACACAGAGAGGCCAAAAGGCCCAGGAAGGCAGTAGTAAGGAGCTTAGATCTAATCCTTCCAACAGTGACTCACAGTTGGATGCTTTTAATTTAGAGAGAGGCCTATTCAGATTTTAATTCTCTGGCTCTGTGTAGCTCTAGCCAGAGCCTGGAACTTACTTGGCATGCCAAGCTGTCCCTGAACTTTAGCATCTTCCTGCCTGGGTTCTGGGTGTTGCGTTTATAGGCATTTGGCACCACACTCAGCTTTTAAGAGACAGCAGACTACCAAATGGGGAAACAGGTCAGTGGAGAATCCCAAGACTTAGTGAAGGGATGTTACAGTCACACAGGAGTGAAATGTTAGGAATCACAGCAGCGAGAAAGGCAAAACAGAGCAGATGTTCCAGAGAGGAACGGTAGGCAGAGTTCTGGCCATGGAATGTGAGAGGCAGTCAGCATCTTAGGATGGCTCTCACTGGGCCTCTGTCCTGGCTCACAGATGAGCTGTGCCAGTGTGCTTTCAAAGGAAGACGCTAGACAGTGGAGTGCAGGGACTGTTGACGCTGTCTGCGAAGCTCTGGGAGGAGTCACAGTTGAAACCATGAGATAGGATGCGATTACCCAAGAGGGCAGCTCGGAAGAAGCCCGCGCAGAGCATCTTTGTGGAGGAGATGCTTTGAGGCTTATATGGTAAAGAATGGATTGGGCAGGGCTAGCTGAGCAAAAAGGTCCTGAATACTGATGGAAAGGGAGTTTGTGTAGGAAGAGGAGGACCACCTCCTCTGTGTCAGAGAGGGAGGTCATGGGTGCTCACTCAGAAATGAAGACACTACATCTACCAGTCTGTTTTTTAGAATTTGGGTGTGATCTGCTAAAATTAAGGGTATTAGAGAGTAGAAATAAAGGAAGATGGGGACTAATTTTCTGAGGGAGAGCATGGTGGTTAGTGAATCGAAGGTTTCAGAGTCCATCAGACGTTCCACCAAGCAGAGTAAGCATGTGCTCCTTGGTGTCAGGTACATAATGCAGTGTCCCTGTGATGCTGTACAGTTGTTCTGTTGTGTGCCTTACAAGTCGGCACTAAGCACGTGCTAGCTTTCATGTGCCATACAACTTTGTAAAGGAAACCTGAGCTGGAGTTAACAACCACCCTACTACTACAGCTTAATAAATTCTTGTATTTCTCTACTAAATCATGTTTTCTCCTTAAAGGAAAATAATGGCATAGTTTATTTTCTCAACTTTTAAGATAAGTGCTTCTTTAAAAGTACTTGAAAGATGTTGTTCCATTCCCTGGTATCCGTGATTCCTGTGTCTAAAATCTCCAAGTAATCAATCAAATAACAGCTGCCAAGTTTAGCAAAACATAATGCAGATTGAATAAGGGGTGTGTTGCCTCCTTTCAATAACGTAGCTTTTCTGGGCTTATTTTTCTTTCAGATGAAACTAGATTGTCCTGTTCTTACCCTAGTTCTCCATAGCCCTAGATAGGTCACGACTGGTCAGAGTGTCACTTTCCTAAACTCAGACAGTTTGCCCAGAAAATCTCTAGGGTTTTAAGTCTCAATAGTGCCTGAATTAGCACGCTGCGATACACACTGACCACCAGAGGGCACTCTGGAGACCACGCCTCTTTAGTCCGTACACTGCATTTCATCATTTCTCTTTATGTTTCCCCCCCAACATTTTACTTTTAGGTTGTCCAGTTCTATTTTCCAAAGATACGCTCATAAACTTATTGCATGAATTATCATAAAGATCATAATTGATTTTCTTTAGCAGCTAAACTTAAAGTAACTTCTGTATTCTTATAGTACAATCAAAGCCAATAGTTATCATTTTAATAATTGTCTTTCTCATTGTTCAGTTATTTTTTACGCTATGAACACTTCAGGATAGGTAGTTTGTTGCTGCCATAATAAGAAGATCATTTTAAACAAATAAAAGAAACCGCCTGAATTCAGCATACAGAACTAACAGGCTCATTTTTTCAGTAATAGAAGCATGCTGCAGCTAACTGCATCAGAAACCCCGTGCCTTTTTGTCCCCTGGCATAGGCCTTTGTGGCATAGACGTCTGAGGGACAGGTGGGCCTTCTCGGTCTCACCCTGCTCTCATTCCTGCCTTCTCTGACTAGTGGCATCAGTGGTTCTGCAGAGCACTCACTCTGTAAGATTGCCATTGAGAAGAATGACTGTGGGACACAGACACCTAAGCCTGTCTCCTGCTGCGACTGGAACCAGACCAAAGGTGTTGAGTGTAGTTGAAGAGGCTGCAGGAAACTAAAACAGAAGTGGTTTGTTTTTTGTTTTTGTTTTTGTTTTTTTGGTTGTTGTTTGTTTGTTTTACTTTTGCATCAGACCCTATGCTTAAGCCTGTCTGTTTCACCACAGAAACAACATGCCAGAATTCCACAAATTAAAAACAAAGTTGGTCAAGAAGAAAGGCGCACGGGCATATGCCTGCCAGTGTAGCTGGAGAAGCATTGAAGAGCTGACAGACCTGCAGACAGAGCACCAGCTTCGCTGGGTTTGCGGTAAACACTGATAATGCAGAGGTTCCCGGTCCAATAGCTGCGTCGGGGACAGCAAGCTCCACTTGCCACATTCGGGTGCAGTACATAGCGGTATTGGGCCCTTTGGGAAAAGGCAACACATTTCCTGTAACTACACAGACTTTTGAAGACCAAATGGACTGGGGAAGACAAATGGACTGTGACACTGTGGCATTACTCCTGTTGTGACTTGGCATTTTACTTAGTAGGTTAAAAATATCTGAATTTACCAGCCTATCTCCTTTTTAAAATTGTGGCATTCCATGCAAATTTATAGCCTTTCCATAGCAACTGTGGCACTGACTGCTAATGCACTCTAAAGCAGTCACGTGTATCATTGTTAAAGAGTGCCCAGCTGACAGGGCAGAGGTCATTGTGTGTGAGTGATCATGGCTCTTCTCTCAGAGACCAAGAGTTAAACATGAGGAAAACGCAGCTGCCCATCGTTAGCTGAAGTGTTGTCACGAGTACAGGAGCACTGTAAACCCTGCCTTATATGAATCGCATCTTGCCTCACCAACTCAGTTCAGTATTATGCACAATAATAATAGGACTAGTAATAATGATGCTGCCAGTTCTAGCATAGTTGCCCTCCTTTGTTCATTGAAATATCGGAACGTGTTTAGTTTTTTATTAGCAAATATCTATTAGTTTTGATGCGACTAAAATTACTGCAGTCATTGTTAGACTTTTCAAGTATACGCCATAATTCCAATTGAGAAGCAGGACGATGATTTTTCAGTCAACCTGTGGACTTTCTAGCACCATCAGGTTGATGTATTACTTACTGAAGCATACCTAACCAGTGGGTAGCCTGCCGGGCTCCTGCCTGACATCACCGAGATGGGAGGAACTGTACCATCGTAACACGTCAAGAAATACACTGTCTCAGTTTCACCTCCCAGCCCCATAGACATCTCAGGGCCGTCCTAATCTGCCAAAATTCTACTGTGTGTGTCCCCTGCCCATGTGTGTATTATTTGGTTTTAAGTGTGTGACATGGGGCCCTCTGAAAGGGTGTACATTTTAGCACAGATATGATCTACTTGGTTTTATGTTAACTCCATTTCAGCTACCCAACAAAACTCTGATTGCTGAGAGCCTTTTCCTAGGCTGAGGTCTAGCTCAGTGGTAGAGTGCTTGCGTTGAATGTGCAAGGCCCTAAGTTTACTCCCAGCAGTACAAAAAAAGAAGGAAAGAAAAACAGAAAAGCAGATTTTTCCTGACCATGACACATTTATGTACTTAGAAAACTTTAATTGCAGCAAGAGGTCTCCAAGTGGCTGATACTCACATTGTTGTATTAAGATATATTTGTAAATTTTATCTTTCAATAAATCTTTTTATTCCTCAAAATTATATCTCTGTGTAATTATGTAAGAAACATGGATATTTTTGATTGACAACATGTTTCCCAAAAAACTTAACAGCAGTAGCACATACATGCATACATGCATGCCCAAAAGGCTGAGTGGAGCAGTGCACACGCGTAATCCCAACACCAGAGAGACTGAGGAAAAAGGACCGAGTTCAAGGCTATCCTGGCCTACACAGTGAGAGCCTGTCTCCAAAGAAAGACAGGAAGAGAGACCCTACAGAACTCACAGATTAACCATAGTGCTGGGCTCTCTTTGTTCCAGTACATTTACTGAACAAGTGATTTGAAAATATTTTTAGAGCCAGGCATGGTGGCCCAAGCATTTAATCACAGCATTGGAAAGGCAGAGGCAGGTAGATCTCTGAGTTTGAGGCCAGCCTGGTCTACAGGGGGGTGGGGAGGTATGGCGTTTTTAGTCTATTTTGCCTCCAGAGAGACAACATAGACAGTGAACTTATCACCCATTCTGTACAGTCATCGTTCCAATTCTCCACCAAGGCCTGATAACCTGAGTTCAATCCACAGCCTACATAATAGAGAAAAGCAGTTTCCTGAGCATCACAACCCCCCCTTCCCTTCCCTCTCTCCCTCCCTCCCCCGCCCCCCACTGTGAATAAATGTGAGGTTATTTTTCATTTTAGAGCCAATCGCACTTAGGAACATGCTTAATGGAGGTAGTAAAAAAAAAGTATTAAGTTTATTAATCTCAGTCCTCAGAAGCACATGTGCATGGGTGTTCCGCCTGCTTGCCACCCACTCCTTTTGTGTGTGTACTACACAACCCTGAGGAGCTGGACCAGAGCAGGAGTGGGATCAAGTCCTGTCCAACCCCAGAAATCTCTCAGGAACAAGAGTAAGGACAGCTCCCTGCCCTGCCCTGGGCCTGCATGTCCCAGCACACCATAGTCCTGGAGCCCTCCCCCCGCCCCCCTCCCCGCTCCACCCCTCACACCCCACACCCCACACCTACCCCCCCCCACCCCCATCCCCTCACCTTACCCCACCAGAGGAGGTCACTTAATCACTGCCAGGCTAAATTTCCCCTGTCCTTATACGGTCATTTCCAGCAAGCACCTGGAATGCCTCTTCATGCAAATAAGGCATTCCCAGCAGCTTAACCGCCTGTCTGTCGTCCCACCCACCAACCTCCCAGCCAATGATACATACTTACCCCCCAAAGCCTCTACCTACTCCCTAAAGGCTTAAATAACCTTTGTGACACCACCCACCCCCACAATTAAACAAGCTGCTCAACGAAGCTGGCCTTCACAAGTCTGTTCTCGCTCTCAGGGCCCCCTAAAGTCTCCATCACAGGCTACCATTCCCCAGCACCCTCTGTTCCCTCTCAGTCCACCAGTAGTGAGGGATGGTGACCACACCATTGCAGGTTGGGGAGCAGAGTGGAAATGACAGGGGTGAGTCCTGCTTTTTGTTTGAGAGCTTTCAGGTGCGCTGTTAAGTTGCTAGTATGAAGTCTCTCTCGTTTCTTTCTGTAGGCACTTAGTGCTGTGGACTTGCTGCTTTCAACCACCTTCACTGTCCTGCAAGTTTACCTATGTTCTGTTTCCATTCAGTTCTAGAAAGCCTTTATTTTCTTAGCTATTTTCTGTCTGGACCCATGTTTACTGAGTGGTGAGTTGTTCAGTTTGACTTTGTAAGCTGCCTCTTGTTTCTGTTGTTGCTACGCGGCTTTAATCTGTGGTGGCCAGGTACCGTGCTGGGGTCACTTCAGTTTTCTTGCATCTGTTGAGACCTTATTTGTTTCCAAGTATATAGTCAATTTTGGAGAAAGTTTCATGAGGTCCAGAGAAAAATATATTTTCTTTGTGTTTGGGTGAAATGTTCTGTAAATGTGTTAGGTATATTTGGCTCATAATGTCAACTCTATCGTTTCTATGTTTTGTCTTGTCTGGATGACCTTTCTGTCAGTGAGACAATGGTCCTGAAGCCCCCCACTATCTGTATGTGGAGGTTCATATGTGATTTAAACTGTGGTATTTCTTCTATGAATTTGGGTGTTCTTGTGTTTGAGGCATAGAAGTTAAGAACTGCAAGATCCTCATGGTAGTTTTTTCTTTGATGAGGTTGTAGTGTCCTTTTTTTGTTTGTTTGTTTTGTTTTTTGTTTTTTCAGGACAGGGTTTCTCTGTGTGTGTGTGTGTGTGTGTGTGTGTGTGTGTGTGTGTTTCCCCTCTTGATCTGTCTGGTCTGGGATTATTTATTCCTTGTGTTTTCTTCTATGTGTTTACCTCTTTGGGTAGGAGGTTTCCTTCTAGCACTTTCTGTAGGGCTGGATTTTGATAGATATTTTTTAAAATGTGACTTTATCATAGAATATCTTATTTTTTTCCATCTATGGTGATTGAAAGTTTTTCTGGATATAGTTGTTGGGGATGGCATCTGGTGTCTTTTAGAGTTTGCAACACACCTGTCCAGGCCCTACTGGCTTTTAGAATCTGTCTCCATTGAGAAGTCAGGTATAATTCTAACAGCTCTGCCTTTATATGTTACTTGGTCTTTTTCCCTTGCAACTTTTGTTTGTTTTGTTTTCTTTTGTTTTTTGAGACAGGGTTTTTCTGTGTAGCCTTGGCTATCCTGGACTCACTTTGTAGAGCAGGCTGGCCCTGAACTCACAGCGATCCGCCTGCCTCTGCCTCCCAAGTGCTGGGATTAAAGCCAAGCTCCTAAATTTTTCATTTCCAGAGTTCCCTCAGGTTTGTTGTTGTTGTTGTTCTTGTTGTTGTTGTTGTTGTTGTTCTTGTTCTTGTTGTTGTTGTTGTTGTTCTTGTTGTTGTTCTTGTTGTTGTTGTTGTTCTTGTTGTTGTTGTTCTTGTTCTTGTTGTTGTTGTTGTTGTTGTTGTTGTTCTTGTTGTTGTATTTCCACTTTTGGTCTTGAACTATTCATTTCCTTCCACTGTTTGTATTTTCATTCATTTCTTCTTTTAAGGACCTCTAGGTTCCAGGCTGACCTGGAACTCAGAGATCCTCTTGCCTCTGCCTGCTTGAGTGCTGGGATCACAGGCGTGCGCCACCACACCCGGCTTATTGTTTTTGCACTGGAGTCTCGACATCTGCATTTGAGGAGATAGTAACTCTAGGTGCTGATATCTGGTCTCCTCTTTGTTGGGTGGGTGTTTTGTTCCTTGGCTTCTGCTGTCCTCTCTGGTTCTTAAGAGAGTGGCAGCTGTGTGTCGCCTGGTAGGGAATTCTGGGATCCTGCTAGGTGTGGCCACTGCTCCCCTAGCCAGAGTCTGTTGCCTGTTTTAAGTCACTCACAAAGGAAACAGTGGAGAAGCATTGGGCATCACTCAGATGAGTTTTCTAGGTGAAATCCAGCTTCTGAAGATGCCAATAACTTAAGCCTGCTGTGGGACTCTCTTCTTCACAGCATCCAGAGATCCGTGTGCTCAGATGTGTGTGGAGTAAATAACCTTCAGAAAAAGAAAAAGGAATATATGCCAGTCAGAACTTTAGTCTTTGTCATACAAGAAGACAGATTAGAATAAGAGGGTAACGTCAGCACACAACCAACCCAGAGTGCTTTGCAGTGAAGAACTTTTATGGGATTGGTGCTTCAATTCAAATTTTGCTCAATATTTGGTTTCCCTTCCATCCTCAGCATAATTTTTACTGAGAAGAGTCGCTAAAATAAATACTTGAGGTCCTCCTACTATTTTTCTTACATTTGTTGCCTTGGTTCTAAGAACTACTCAGCTAGTGTCCTCTACCTGTTAGTGAATTAACAGTAGAAACAAGTCGCTTCAAGGCTTTTTATTAAACTGGAAATCCTCATAGAGATTTAATTTTGCAAATAAATATTCACCAAGGGGAAGAATACATGAGAAAAGAGAACAGAGGAGAAATTCCAAATTCCAATTGAAAAGACAAGAGATATATACAGGAAAATGTTTTAAAAAGAGACAGACAGAGAGACAGACAGACAGAGAGACAGAGACAGAGACAGAGAGACAGACAGAGATTTCAGTAATACAAGGAGAAGTTACAAGTCTCGAAATCTGGGGGATTTTAGAGCAAGTTTCTCTCTCTCTCTCTTTCTCTCTCTCTCTCTCTCTCTCTCTCTCTCTCTCTCTCTCTCTCTCTCTCTCTCACTATTCTCCTGATTTCTCGTGGCATGTTTCTATAGCCACAGAGAAGCTCTTGGGATTCTTGAGTATGAAAGGAGCTGGGCGTGGTGACACTCAGGAGGCAGAGGCAGGTGGGTCTCTGTGAGTTCGAGGCCAGCCTGGTCTACAAAGAGAGTTCAGGACAGCCAAGGCCACACACAGAAACCCTGGCTCCAAAAATCAAATTAAAAAAAAAAAAGTGTGAAAGGGCCATTAGAGCAAAAGTGTTGAGGGCCCCATGCAAGCCTTCCCGCCTGCTATTTACACTCACCACAGCGTGGTGACAAGGACTCTTCCCCCTGCTTCCTGTTTTAGGAGACTATTTGTCAACCCCTTAAAGTTTCTTAGAACTGTAAGAAAATCTGTCTGAAAGCTGGGATGTGCAGCTGGACTCTAGAGGGAGCATTGAGAGTGGTATGGAAGAGTGGGGGGACGGAGGGAGGCGGAGGGGTCAGGAGCCACACAGGGAGACCGTCAGGGCCAGCAGATCTGGACCCAGGGGGGCCAGCACAAACTGATGCAATATTAAAAAATTTTAAAAATGAAAAAAGAAAGAAAGAAAATCTGTCTCAGACATTTATGTCATTAGCTCCACGGGACACCAGAAACCACTGTGTTCTCACCTCCTTTGTAAAGAAAGAATTTGACTTAATGCCATAAATTTTCTTCTGGCTTAAATGGTGTGAATGCTGTTCCTTTAAATTTTTTTTAAACACTCGAACACACACCTTGAAACCTGGTGTGGTGATATATACCTGTCATTTCAGTACTCAGGAAGCAAAAACAGGAAGAGTTCAAGGTGAGCCTAAGGTAGAGTGAAATGCTGTCTCCAAAACTGAAAAGGAGACTGAGGAATTGGTTCAGCCTTAGGACCTGGGTTCAGATCCCTGACACCCACATAAAAGTCAGATGCAGCAACACGGGTATCAGTAATCTCAGCATTCTTGAAGTAAGTGCCAGAACCCAGGCCCCCAGTGCAGAAAGCCTGATTCGTCTGTCTGTAGTGAGGCCCAAGCATCAGCACTCTAAACTTTCTCCAATTTATTCTAATGAACCGAGTGTTCAGTTAGGATTACTATTGCTGTGATGAAATACTATGACCAAAAGCAACTTGGGGAGGAAAGGGTTTATTTCTCTCAGTTCCATATAACAGCTTATCCTCAAAAGCAGTGAGGGCAGAAAGATGGAGGCAGGAGCTGATGCAGAGGCCACGGAGGGATGCTGCTTACTGCCTTGCTCACCATGACTTGCGCAGCCTGCTTGCTTTCTTTCTTTCTTTCTTTATTGATTTATTCATTCACTTTACATCCCAGTAGTAGCCCCCTCCCTCCTCTCCTCCCAGGCCCACTCTCCCTTCCCCCTCCCACTTCCCCTATTCCTTGGAAAAGGGGAGCCTCCTACCCACCCACCCCTGCCCACCGAGTCATATCAGGACTAAGTTTGGCCTCTTCCCTTGTGGCCTGGCAAGGCCGTCCCATCAAGAGGAAGTGATTGAAAAGCAGGCAGCAGAGTCCATGTCAGAGACAACCCCGCCCCCCTGCTCTCCTCAGTAGTGGACCTACATGAAGCCTAAGCTACTCATCTGCTACATCTGTGTAAAGGACCTAGGTCCAGTCCATGCATGGTCCTTGGGTGGTGCTTTCATATCGAACCCAGGACCACCAGCCCAAAGATGGCATCACACACAATGGGCAGGACCCTCCCCCATCAGTTACTAATTAAGAAAATGCCCTGTAGCCAGATCTCACAGAGGCATTTTCTCAACTGAGGTTCCCTCCTTTCTGATCAATGTAAAAGTGCGCACATTTAAGACAACTTTCTGCCACTATTTAAGGTAGATTTGCTCCTTTGATATAAACTTAGCTGATAGCAGGAGACCCAACATGACCTCTTTGAAGGGTGCCCTCAAGGCCAAATGAATGTGTTTAGATGCTTACCATTCTGTGCCAGCTGTGTATGGAGACAACCCAGGGCACTAGTGATGAGACAGGAGTAGGGCTTAGCAAGCAGGTCGTTTCCAAAGAGTTTATCATAATTGCTTTTTGAGGTCCAGTGTCTTTAACTCAGTCCTAACCAGACATTAGAATCCATAGGCAGACTTGAAGCATCACACCATTTCACCACCTGGGGAGACAACTCTGGGCATCTTCTTATGGCTCCTTGTTGATTCTAATGTGACCAAAATGGCAGTCGCCTTGCTATGTGTCAATATATGGGCTAGAAATACACACTGCTCCCAGACAGAAAAAGGAAAGCATGTCTCTTAAAAAAACAAAAAACAAAAAAAACAAAAACAAAAACCTTCCCCTTTCATAGTCCAGAATTCTGGTTGCATTCAAGTTGCATTCCTAGTCAAGGGAGCTGCAAAGGAGGGAGACCCCGAAGCTGCCTTACTAGGGAGAACGAGTCACAGTGAAAATGAAAGGACAAGAGTGGCATCAGGGCTGTAGACCCCACCAATCAGAGTTTTACAGAGTTAACCCAGTAAATTGAGAGTCTGGCCCATAGGGGGCAGACCTGCACCAAGGACCACATCTCCTTTCTCGGCTTTGGTCTCTTGGGAAAAGTGCCTGGAGTTCTAAAACTCCCATTTTGTTTTTCATAAAATCCGGCCAGCCTGCTGCTGTTAAAGAGTGGCTGTTGTTTTTCCTCCGAGTGAAACACTCTATTCTAGTCCACCAGAATGTATTCAGGCACAGAGAATAAGCATCGCTTAGCAAGCCTTTTTGGGGACTTTGATGATACTTTCCGCCCAGATGTACTTGTAGCCACTGTGGAAGAACTGGGACAAGTTAGCTGACTCACCTGACCAATCTGTTCCTGCAGCACTTCAGGGAATCTAGGGAGTGCTAGAGGGAACAACAAACTGATTCCTCAAGTACAAGATGATGATGTTGCAGAGTTAGGCATTTGCAAGGGTTCAGGGGTTTGTGCTGACAGGCGTTTGAGACCAGGAAACCGTATCTTTGTGACCTTTGAACATGAATGTTCAGCACACACATTCCAAGGGTGCAGTGGTTTGGTTTTGATTTCAAGGTTTTATACTTACTGCAGAAAACCAAAACTGATTGTCTGGTGTGCTCATATTTTTGTGCATAAAAATGCAATGGTACCCCTTTAATCCTAGCAATTGGGAGGCAGAGTCAGACAGATAGCAATTGGGAGTTCGAGTCCAGGACCACCAAGGCTATACAGAGAAACCCTGTCTCAGGGGGAAAAGGGGGGGAAAACCCACAATGCACAGAAAAGCAGAAATTGGCTGGGCGTTGTGGCACTTGGGAGGCAGAGGCAGGTGGATCACTGTGAGTTTGAGGCCAGCTTGGTTTACAAAGTGAGTCCAGGACAGCCAAGGCTACACAGAGAAACCTTGTCTCAAAAGGAAAAGAAAAGAAAAACAGAAATTCTCCTACTGCCACATATGACAAGCACTGTTTACCTGGTGTCTGTCCTAGATTTTACAGAAATGTGCACAAACACTAGACAGAGGTCCCACGGGGCTTGAACGGCCTCTTCCTCCTGCCTATGAGTCTCTGTTAATGTATTTGCCCTAGGGAAGAGCCAGAGGCCAGGAGCCAACAGTTTACTGCCGTTTGCCATTATAATCAGACTCCCATTGGAAGCCCCTGGTTTCTAAATCTAGACAATACCCTGGACCCAGGATCCCACATGTACCCTCTAGCCCCACAGAGCAACCACCTGCCCCCTCCCAGCCAACCCCACAACGCAACCTCACATGCTGCCAGCCTCACTGTGCTGCCCTGTGACTAACAAGTGTGCTCCTGGAGGTGGAGGCCTTCCTGCCTCTCTAAGGTGAAGGCCAGCAGCCTCAAGCCCAGACAGTCTCCAGGACAGGTTCTCAGTCCTGCCAAAGCCCCCAGCCAATGAGAGAGCACCAAGAGGAAGGCACCGTGTGGGGAGAGGCTCGAGATCGGCAAAGGGGAGGCCAGGAAGTTCATCAAATGTACACTGGGCTAACTCACCGCCTTCTCCAGAGATGTCTAAGCTCAGCTGTAAGTGCCCTTGAGCGATGCTCTGACTCAGCTCTTGATGCTTAAGCTCCACGTGTCCTAAGTGCATGCTACATGGCCGCTGACATGTCACACCTTTTCTGAATGGATCCACGGAGGGAAGGTGACAACTCGGAAAGAGCACCAGGACTGGAGGTCACATGTCACCGATGACTCCACAGGCTCAGAAGGCTAAAGGGGTACACCTCTAGACATAGTCTGCATACATATGGCATGTTGTAAGATAAACAGGCTTAGAAATGAAGGCCAGCCAGGGTCAGGTGGGTCTCTGGACTATAGTTTCTTTGCTGCCGTGCTTCTTTTAAGCCTGCCTAATTCTCTTCCCTTTCTGTTTGCCAGGTGCGACTTACCCAAGACACGTCCCTCTAGACAATCCCCTAGCCTCGGCACCCCTTTCCACCTCTAGTTCATCAACTAACCCAAGACACCCTGCCAGCCTTTCAGAGGCACACCCCGTGGCTTAGCTAGGGTTGCTATTGCCGTGATGAAACACCATGGCCAAAAAACCAAGTTGGGGAGGAGAGGGTTTATTCGGCTTACACTTTCACAGAACTGTTCATCACTGGAGGAAGTCATGACAGGATCCTGGAGGTAGAAGCTGCTTCAGAGGCCATGGAGGGGTGCTGCTTACTGGTTTGCCTCCCCTGACTTACTCAGCCTTTTTTTCTTACACTATCTGGGACCACCAGCCTAGGGAGGGCACCGCTCACAGTGGACTGGCCCTCCCCCCTATCAATTACTAACTACTAATGCTTTACAGGCAGACCTCGTGGTGACATTTTTCTTAGATGAGGTTCCCTCCTTTCAAGTACCTCTAGTCTGTGTGTCAACTTGACACAAGACCAGCCAGCACACCCCCACCACCCACCCCAAAGGGAAATAGCTGACACACACCCTCCCACAGCTGTGGAGGGCTGATAATGGCTCCTGGTGGGTTTACACTCTCTTACGGCTTTTTTTTTCTTTACTTTTTCTAAAATATACATCTATCTTAGTGAGCATATGTATCTGTATCATGAATGCACACGCGTTCATGAAGACATTCCGGGACAGGCCTGTGGAGAGCAGAGGACAACTTCCTGTGTCTCCTTCCACAATGTGCCTTCTGAGGATCCAACTCAGGCCCTCAGGCTTGGCAACAAGCACCCTTACCTGCTGAGCCATCTTGCCTGCCCCTTATTAAATTTTTGAAAAGGTAATATATTGGCAAGGCTCAAAAGTTCCCAATTCTATGCCTGTCCTTCCTCGGGCCCCTCCTGTCCCAACTCTTTAATAGCTTTGTGTGTAGCCTTTCATAGTTATTCTCATAAGGAAGTGTGTGTGTGTGTGTGTGTGTGTGTGTGTGTGTGTGAGTGTGTGTGTGTGTGTGTGTGTGTGAGTGTATGTGTGTGTATGTGTGTGTGTGTGAGAGTGTGTGTGTGTGTGTGTGTATGTGTATGTGTGTGTGTGTGTGTGAGTGTGTGTGTGTGTGTGTGTGAGAGAGAGAGAGAGAGAGAGAGAGAGAGAGAGAGAGAGGGAGGGAGGGAGGAAGGGAGAGAGGGAGGGAGGGAGAGAGAGGTACTCCTGTAATCCCAGCATTCTGGGGGAATCTCTGTGAGTTCGAGGCCAGCCTGATCTACAAATTGAGTCCAGGACAGCCAGGACTAAGAAAAGAAACCCTGTCTTGGGGTGGGGTGGGGCAGGGTGGGTGGGGGTGGGGCAGGGTGGGTGGGTGTAGAGCAGGGTGGGGGAAGAACCACAATGAAAAGGAATTTGCTAAGAGAACTTTAGTGCTCTGAGAATTTCCTTACCCTAAAGAAAACTGGTCCCTATGGGACCCTATCACATGATTATCACCCGGAAACAGCCACCCCCAGGTCTGAGAGAGGGAAGGTGGCACTCTGAGACCTCATTTCATTTCTTCACTCATTTGTTAAGCATTCCTATACTAGGCAGCAAGCCAGGTCTTAGGCACAAGTTCAGCCCCTGCGCTTGTAGTAACAGGCTAGGCTGAGGTTAGTCAACTGCAGCCCCAAACAGTTCCCTACTTAACAGTCAACTGCATCCTGCAACCAAAGTAGGCAAGGATGGTGTGGTGATTGAATAAGAACAGCCTCTTAGGCTCATAAATGTGAATGCCTAGTCACCATGGAGTGGAACTCTTTGATAGGATTACAAGGGTTAGGATGCGTGGTCTTGTTGGAGGAAGTGTGTCACTGGGGGTGGCCCTTGAGGTGTCTTCTTTTTTTTTTTTTTTTTAAATTTTGGTTTTTCAAGACAGGGTTTCTTTGTGTGTAGCCTTGGCTATCCTGGACTCACTTCATAGACCAGGCTAGCCCCAAACTCACAACGATCCACCTGCCTCTGCCTTCCAAGTGCTGGGATTAAAGGCGTGCACCACCGCTGCCGCCACCAGCGCCACCATCCCTGGCTGCTTTGAGGCTTCTGAAGCCCATGCCAGGCCCAGCATCTCTCTAGGCCTGCATGCCATGCTCCCTGCTATGATGATAATGAACTAAACTTCTGAAACTGTAAGCAAGTCCTCAATAATTTTTTTTTTCAAGACAGGGTTTCTCTGTGTAGCCTTGACTGTCCTGGACTCACTTTGTAGTCCAGGCTGGCCTTGAACTCACAGCGATCCACCTGCCTCTGCCTCCCGAGTTCTGGGATTAAAGGCGTGCGCCACCAAGCCCAGCATGTCCCCAATTTTTTTTTTTTAATAAGTGTTGCCTTGATCATGGTGTCTCTTCACAGCAATAAAACAGTGACTAAGACAGGCAAGATGGATATGGCTTCATGTACAACTTAATTCAGAATTTAAATTATATCACTAGGAGCCATCTTTTGGTTCTGCATCTATTGGGCTACTTGTGGTAACCCAAGCTTGCATTGTCCCCAGCTTAGACTGGTGGAAGTGAGTTAGTGATTCCCAAGGTCCAGCAGTCAGCCACCCTTAACCTGGAATGACTATGTAAATCACCTGCCTGTTCCTGAACCAATCACTGAAGCCAATGGGGTTGGATTGTACCAACTGGCCTAGCCTAGGTCCCATGATCCACTCTCATAGTCCAGGGGTTGGACAGGGTTACCTGAAGCACATAGATTTCAAGCTGAGACAGAGTGGCACCTCAAAGCAAAATTACTGTGGCCACACACAGACTGACTGCTAGGCCACCCCTCCCATGTAATTTAAAGTGAGATAAATGACTCAAGGGAACTGCAAAGTGCCAAGGAGGCTTGGCCCAAAAAGAAGCATCAGGCTGTGTGTGGTGGCTCGTGCCTTTAATCCCAAGCACTTGGGAGGCAGAGGCAGGTGGATCCCTGTGAGTTAGAAGCCAGCCTGGTCTACAAAGTGAGTCCAGGACAGCCAAAGCTACACAGAGAAAAACCTGTCTCAAAAACAAAACAAAAAAGCATCAGAAGTATTCCTGAGGAAGGCACAGGTAGGATCAAGGAGGCAGGTGAAAGGAGGCAGGAAAGAGGCACCTTAAGGACCCTGAAGAGTAAGTTAGGTAGAGAGATGACGTGCCACCTAAGAGCACATGCTGCTTTTACGGAATACCAGGTTTCTGTTCCCGGGACACACCCTGAAGAACTTAACACCACTTTGCAACTCCAGTTTCAGGGGTTCCAAACCCTCTTCTGACTTCAGCAGGTGCACATAGTGTTTTTTTTTTTTAAATCAAGACAGGGTTTCTCTGTGTAGCCCTGACTGTCCTAGACTTTGTAGACCAGGCTAGCTTTGAACTCACAACAATCTGCCAGGCATCGTGGCTCATACCCGGGATACCAGCTCTCAGGAACCAGACACCAGAAGATTACTAGTTTCAGGCCAGCATAGACTGCTCTGTTAGACCCTGTCTTTTGGTTTTTAAGTTTTTTTGTTTTTTGAGACAAGGACTAGTTTTGTAGACCCAGGCTGGCACCAAACTCACAGAAATCTGCCTGCCTCTGCCTCTGGAGCGCTGGGGTTACAGGCATGTACCACCACCCACCCCACCCAGCAGGACTCTGTCTTTTAAAATAACATTATAATGGAGCCTAGAGAGAGATCAGAGGGATGGCATTTAACGTCTAATTGGGCAAGGGGCCTGTAAGATAGAGCTGCCCTGATTAATCCCCACGTTTCACTGCCAAGATCCACGCGTAATAAACTTCCTGGTGGACTGAATGTTAAGTGCTAGGACCCAGGCGTGTGACTGTCAGGATGGAGTCTGACCAGGCCCCTCCTTACCTTGTGCGGTCTTGCTCCACTGGCCCCACACCCTGAGGCCTCTAAGTACCACTCAAGCCACAGGCACTGAGGAGGCCCAAAAGAGGGAAGCCCTGACAGAGGCTGGCTGAGCCCCTGGCACCACTTTCTTCACCTTAGCAGACAAGCTGGAGGCTGGCCAAGGAACTGAGGCTTACAGCAGCATCGGCTACAGGGCCTAAATTTAGAAACAGCATCCCTCCGTGTCTCACTTTAGGCACAGAGGCTACCTCACACCTGGGGAGCCACCACGTGAGCTGCAGCCAGGACAGGGCCTTGCAAGGGGCTCAGGAACAAGCATGGGAGAAAGCAAGGACCTTCCTGGGCCAGGAGACAGTAGCAGAGGAGACAGGCCTGGCAGCTCTGGAAGGCACTGGAGTCACACCCAGACCCCCAGGGAAAGGTTTTTATAACATCTTTGGGAACACCATGGGGCACTTAACTATCAGCTCATATATGTGGGAAAGTACAAAAGCAAGAAGAGAATGTGAGTAAGAACCACATTGATTACACTTTCCGGCCAGGTCCGTGAGGACTCTGTCCCTACATCCTCCTGTGAACCTATTGAAACTGCCGTGTGTAAGTACGTGCGCGCGTGCGTTTTAATTAAATGTTGCTTTCGTTGTCTTCTGGAAGAAGGTCTGTGTGTAAAAGGAGCAGAGAGGTGATCGGTGTTTTCTGGCTCCAGGGAGCCTCCATAGATCAGCCCCAGCCCTCAGAGGAGAAGCACTTCCTTTATCTCCTGTCTCTCGGGTTAAGAAGAGTCCCAGCCTCTGCAGAGACCGTCAGCTGTCACTGTTCAGTCAGTCGCTCATTAGACACAAGGCCAACTTCCTCCTTACAACCCCAGTGTCGGACAGCTGCAAGGACACATCTGTGCTACGCCGGCAGGCCAACCAGGGTCACACCATCTCTTTTGTGCAAAAAGACCAAAAGAAGGGGATAACGCCTCCCAGGATACCCAATGTCCTCTGCAAAGGAGCGTATGGACAGTCATTGCCATTGGCCGGTTTTTATTTGCCCGCTACGACATTTGACTATCTGACTCTGCCCAGGACCTCACCCGAGAGGTCAACCTTTCCCACCCAGTCAACGGTCAATGCCAAGCCTCCCACTGTTGGCATACTGCCCCCATTCTGCCTAGCAACCTGTGACATCATTACCTGCCTGCCACTAGGTGTGTCCCTACCCAGAATATTCTCTCCCTCTCCCTCTCCCTCTCCCTCTCCCTCTCCCTCTCTCTCCCTCCCTCTCCCTCTCCCTCTCCCTCTCTCTCTCTCTCTCTCTCTCTCTCTCTCTCTCTCTCTACCCTCCTACTTCCCTGCTCTCCCATGCTCATATAATAAACCTCTCCAAGCTTGGTGTGGTGGCACACACCTGTAATCCCAGCACTTGGGAGGCAGGAGGAACTCTGTGAGTTCAAAGCTAGCCTGGTCTTCAAAGTGAGTCTAGGATAGCCAGGGCTGTCCAAAAAACAAACAAACAAACAAACAAAACAAAACAAAAACAAAAAAAACCAACAACATAAAATAAACTTTTTTATATATCTGTTGCCTGGCATCTCATCTTTCATATTTAACACCCACTACAGCTCAGGTCTCTGGGTACAGCCCCTCCTTTCCTTGGGCTATCTTAGTAAGCCTCAACTTTCTAGTTCTTTGCAAGAGCCATGTAAAGCCAGCCCTGTGCTTCTTGCTCACTGTAGCTCCACCCCAGCCAACAACAAATGCCACGTGCGATCCTGCCTGCAGCGTTGCTGGGACAACACAGACACCGCTCCCATACTTCAGCAAATATCGATCTGTTTCTTTTCCTTCCGATGTCTGGTCACATGGCGGAAATGGCAGCAAGCGCTTTGAAACAGAGCTAGCAGGAGTCCATGTGACGATTACTTCTGAAAGTCAAGGGTCTGGAGTAACCCTCTCTGTCTACCTTAGTCCCACTGGGATTTAGAAGGGACAGGGACAGACAGAAGAGCCAGAAGTGGGTGGCCTCCTCCCCGCTGTGCTTCTCACTGACAAGCCAGTGGAGTGACCAGGAAGCCCATCACACCACCAAAGTTACAGCCAAAGAGTCACGCAAAGAGCCCAACAGCTGCCGTTAACCAGGCTAAACATCAGACCACCTCTGGCCTTCTTAAAGACAAGCCCTGGGTGACTCACCTCCCAGACCCCAAGCAGTCTCCGGGGATGTTTTTCTAGATAAAAGGCCACCCCCATCTGAGAGCATGACGCTTTCCTCCCTCCACCCGCCCACCCAGAAGCAGCTTCTCCTGTGTGTCACCTCACCCCAGCAGGCTCCCCTGCACTGCAGAAACCCACCTGGCAGCGGAGTGGCCTGCTTGGAGGTGGAGACATTCAGGTAGGGAAAACACTGCAAGGAGATGCCCCCATCCCCCCCCACCCCCACCCCACCCCACCCCCCACCCACCCACCCCCGTGTCCCTGGAATTGAGGAGGCTGATGGAAGGGAGCTGCTTGGAGCTTTGTCACTCACAGTAACCTCTCTGGGCATCCTCTGAAATGTAGATTCTGGGATCCAGCCATGACAACCTGCAGGTCACTTTCCCTGAGTGACTCAGACAGGCTGAGAAACACTGAGTCCACAGAACTCCGTGGGTACTTGCTTGGGTCAGACACAAAGCCTTCTTCTGGTCATTTCCTCTGATCGCCCACACAGTGGCTGTGAGGAATCAACGCAACTAAGCAAGCCTTTCTTGAGCAGCTAACTCTGGTGGCAGCCCTGAGATAGGTGCCCTTTTTACCCCCACTTGACAGATGAGGGAATTAGACTTAAGGAAGCTGAGCATCCTATCCAACGTCAAAACCTAAGGGAGCTAGGATTTCATCCTGGCCTCCATGACCTCTGTGATAGCTTCGGTTATCATCTTGATATGCTCCAGCATCGCCCAGGGAGACAGTCTCAGTGAGGGACTATCTAGATCAGGTTGGCTTGTCGGGAGGGTTTTAAAGAAGATGGTCCCCACAGCCCCAGAGGGGGTGGCACCCTTAGGATTTGTGGCCTTGGTGGAATAGGTGTGGCTTTGTTGGAGGAAGTGGTCACTGGGGGCTGTGCTTTGAGGGCTCAGATGCTCAATCGCTTCTTGGGCCTCTGGATCCGGATGTAGACCTCTCAGCTCCCTCTCCAGCACCACGTCTGCCTGCGTACCGACTTGGAACTGTGGCCTCTCCCTTGCAACTTTGTCAGGGTAGTTATTTCGTCACAGAAAACTGAGGTAACCCCTAAGCTCACCTGCTTGAACTAGAAGGAACTTGCCCTGAGGTTCCTGGGACGTCCCTGTAAGGGAAGAGTGGGCAGGTCTCTGAGCCACTCCCATGACATGGACATGGACACTCCCTGGACATGGTGGCAGCCAAGCGAAAGACTCGTCCAGGCTTGCTGGTCCTCCAAGCTGCTCAACAGCCCTATGGGCCTCGGAATGGCTCTAGGGCAAGAAGTGAATGACCAGTGTCACACCACTGACCTATCACAGAAGCTTCTCTGTATTACAGCACCCGGTTCTAGCCCAGAGCTTGTCTCCAAAACCTCTCTGCAGAAATGCACTTTCTTTCTTTCTTTTCTTTTCTTTTCTTTCCAGAGTCTTACTATGTAGTTCAAGTTGGCCGAAACCCATGGCCCTCCTGCCGTTGAGTGCTGGTACACATGTGTGCACTAACTGTTAGTAAGTAGGCAGCAGTACAAGCCATCCCAAAGGCCCTGAGGACCATGGGAAACAGGAAACCTCAAGACCACCCTCAAATATGTCACTGTCATCAGAAGCACGTCACCACCAGGATCCAGGTCCCCCTAAGTCACCTGTTCACTTTCTGTGCTTGCACCAGGTCATTTATAAAAGGGGGCTCACCCCACCCTCGCTCTCTTCTTCCTCGAGTCTCCCCAGAGACCACCTGTCTGTATACCCCCTTTCAATAAAGCCTCCCACGTGGGTCTGCGCATGGTGTGATTTGTGTATCTATTACATAGTTACACCGGGCAACTCTTAACACTAACACACCCAACTTCGAAGCTATTATGCTTTGCCCTTCAGTCACAGGTGAGTTTGCCTCCCAAGTGCTGGGACTACAGGAGTGCGCCACCACCCCCAGCACCTAAGAGATAGCACTCAGGGCCACATGACTGGTGGCATGGGACAAAGGAAAGAGAGAATTCAGTGTGACCCAGTGGCTGACTAAGGAGCTGTTACTGTGCTGGGGAGTGAGGCCCAAAGGAGAGGTTTGCAGAGAAGTCGCCTTGGGATATGTTGGGTCTAAGGTCTGAGATAGCTCAAGCCGTCAGGAGAGGAAGCCATGTGGAGGGAGGGCTTGGGGTCAGGTGACAAGGTGTCTCCCAGGCCAGGGGAACCTGAAGCAAACTCCAACATGACAGTGAGTCACCCAAGACTTCCCACCCACTCCCAGAGGACTCTAGCCATTCCCAAACATAATCCTGCAAGTTGCAGGCACCGTTGGTCTTGGGAGCAGGCTCTAATGACCTAGTTCTTAGCTGACGTCCATGGTTCCCCCTTCCCTGAGACTGCTCGCTGCAGTAGTGATCTCTTAGAATTCTCAGTCTTCAGAGCCATGCCCTGGCCCACCGGGTCTAAGCACTTGCCACCAACAATACTACTGTCTGCGCTGAGCAAATGCACCACGAATGAGTGAAGCATGGCCAAAGTGACATCTCGGAAAAGCAATAGGACCCCACTCCAGTCTCAGTAACCAGGCCCTCCAGAAGGTCAAGGTTATGCCTTTTTTTTTTTTAAATATTTATTTATTGTATATGAGTGCTTTATCTGCAGAAGAGGGCATCAGATAACATTATAGGTGGTTGTGAGCCACCATGTGGTTGCTGGGAATTGAACTCAGGACCTCTGGAAGAGCAGGCAGTACCCTTAACCACTGAGCCATCTCTCCAGCCCCAAGGTTATGCCCTTTACATTGCCGTCATCATCAATACCATCACCACTGCTGCTATGCTTTGAAGCCCCCTCCCAAGTAAATAAACACTGACCTTTAATTACCATGTGACCATATAGGAAGTAGCACCTTTAAGAGGTTAGGTGGTAAGAGCTGTGGACCACGGCCATCACCACAGGAGAGGCTCCTGATAGCGTAAGTCCGGTCCCTATCTTCTGCGCCTTGTTCTCCTCATCTTGCCCTTTCGCAGTGCACTGACATGACCCCATGTCATGTTGGTGCCATACTGTTCTACGTCCCAGCTCCTACAACCATGAGCGGAATAAATGTCTGTGCTTTATGTGTTATTCAATCTCAGATATTCTGTTATAGTAACAGAGACTAGAGGGAGGTAACCGTCACCCCTGCCCCTACTACTACCAATGTCATCAGTAGCACCAGCTTCACAAAATGTCCCCCAGCATCTCCACAGCCAGAGAGACCTGGACCCCACTGACACCCTGGCCCCACTCCAAACCTGCCTCTCTTTCTACAACCCAGGACCAGCGTCTTCCAACACTGGCTGACACTGGGAACACTAATTTGCTTCAGGGGGTAAGAACTTACTAGCCTGTTCATAGTGCACAGTGCAAGCACACAACAATGCCCAGAATCTGCAGAGTCCATGTTAACACTTAGCATCCCGTGTACACCCACCGTTAGCAAATTCTGCTGGTGCTACCTTGAAAGGGTGGCAGAGCCTTGCCTGTCTCACCACCTCCATCGTCCTCAACACAGACACAACCGCCATTATCTCTTGCCTGAGTTGTTGCCATACGTCCTCCTGTCTATGCCTTGGGATTATTTGTTTTTGTTTTTGTTCTTTTGTTTTTTTGTTTTCTTGGTTTTTTGTTTTGTTTTGTTTTTTGGTTTTTTGAGACAGGGTCTCTCTGTGTAGCCTTGGCTGTCCTAGACTCGATTTGTAGACCAGGCTGGCCTTGAACTCACAGTGATCCATCTGCTTCTGCCTCCCAAGTGCTGGGATTAAAGGCGTGCGCCACCACGCCCGGCCCTTGTTTTTGTTTTTTAGAGACAGGATCTCTCTATGTGACTCTGGCTGTCCTGGAGCTCACTGTGTAGTCCAGGATGGACTGGAACTCACAGACATCCACCTGCCTCTGCTTCCCAAGTACTGGAGAAGGCTTGTTTGTTTGTTTGTTTGTTTGTTGTTTGTTTTTCAAGACAGGGTTTCTCTGTGTAGACTTAGCTATCCTGGACTCGCTTTGTACACCAGGCTGGCCTCGAACTCACAGCGATCTACCTGCCTCTGCCTCCCGAGTGCTGGGATTAAAGACTACAGGGAGAGAATTTGGGGTGAGCGGTGGCAGATGGGGTCGCAAGGTCTCATTGGGTACCCCAGGCTGACCTGGAACTCTGTGTATCCCTGTCTTAGTTTAGGGTTCCTATTACTGTGATGAAACACCATGACCCAAGCAACTTGGAGGGGAAAAGATTTATTTGACTTCCACTTCCACATCACAGTTCATCACCAGAGAAAGTCAGGATGGGAATTCAAACAAGTCAGGAGCCAGTCATGGTGGTGGCGCACACCTTTAATCCCAGCACTAGGGAGGCAGAGGCAGGCAGATCACTGTGAGTTCGAGGCCAGCCAGGTCTACAGAAGCGAGTCCAGGCTACACAGAGAAACCCTGCCTCAAAAAAAAAAAAAAAAAAAAAAGAAACAAAACCAAAATCAAACAAGTCAGGGCGGGAAGTCAAACAGGGTAGGACCTGCAGGCAAGGGCTGATGCAGAGGCCATGGAGGAATGCTGCTTACCGCTTAACTTGGTTCTCTCAGCCTGCTTTCTTACACACCTGAACCACTAGCCCAGTGGCGGCGGCACCTACAATGGCTGCCCCCTCCTTCCATCAATAACTAGTTATGACCTACAGCTGAATTTTAGAGAGACGTTTTCTCAATTGAGGTTCCTGCCTCTTAGATGACTTAAAACTATCCAGCACAGTCCCCGACCGGCCTTGAACTCCTGCCTCAGCTTTCAAAGTGCTAGGATTACAGGCACGAGCCGCCTCCCCGCGCCCCCAGCACCGTGAAAAGCTTTGGAAATTTAGACAAGATTTGTGTCCGGGGGGTGGGGGGGGGGGAGGCTATCAAGGAAGAGATGGGGTTTGTGGGCACAGGAAATTGAAAGGGCCTCAAGGGAGGAAGAAAGCCGGAAGGTGAGAGGTTCAGACTTAGCGTGTGCTTCCTCGGAGGCAGACATGGCTGGGAAGCTTACAGGTGGAAGGCAGAAGGAGGAGAAGGAGCCGCACCTGAGGACAGCTGCTGAGAGCAGCCCGGGTCCTCTATTACAACCCTGGGGGGGGGGGGCACACACTGAGAAACAAAGTTAATGAGGAAAAGTTTTCAACATAATGATTAACACAGGTTTCGGTTAGTAAGACGAAGTGTAAGCCTACAGGAGGCTGGACTATGATCTGGAGCTCTGTGGGAGGATAGGGTAGCTGCGTAATCAGCTGTTTGCTACCTCAGACCCCTGCACGTGGGACAAGCGCCTGGAAGCTCTGTAAAAAGGAGTCAGCTAAAGTCAACATCTAATTGCTGATTTAAACAGAAAAGAAAATCATATGGCGTCCTTTTCAGAGGACGCCCCAGCAACATCCCAAAGACACTGCCTACATCTCTGAATATTTTCCCAAACCTATGCCTTTGACAGCCGGGCGGCGTCTCTGGTAGCCTCCTTTAATTAGTAAATAAGTTAAAGACCTAAAGCGCTGTTAGCATCACAGGGGCGAGGGGGATGGCACAGCAGATTAGAAGCACTCTGGCTGCTTCTGCAGAGGACCTGGGTTCAGTCTCCAGCACCTATGTCAGACTACTCACGACTCCAGGACCAGGGGAGTCCAACATCTCCATCCTCCGCCCACCCAAACCCAGGACACGCGTGTGCATACATACAATTGCAAATACTAAAAATCTAAAAGAGAGCCTGGCGTGGGGGCACACACCTGTAATCCCAGCACTCGCGAGGCAGAAGAGGCAGATGGCTATAAATTCGAGGCCAGCCTGGTCTACAAAATGAGTCCAGGACATCCAGGGCTCCACAGAGAAACTCTGTCTTGGAAAACCAAAAAAGAATATGTATGTATATGTATGTATGTATACACACACACACACACACACACACACACACACACACACACACACACATACATATACATATACATATATATATATGAGATTTTTAAACCACTGGGATGGTGTGCCCATGCGCCCAACACCCTGAGAGCAGAGGCCTTGCCATCTCCTTTCCTAAACTGCCACTGCCAAGCCCAATGAGAGGCACATGTGGGCACTTAGAGGGTACCCAGAGGGCTTGTGGTGGCAGTGGCCACAGTAAAGAGGGCTCAGTGGAAAGGGCAATAGGGGGTCAGCCCTCACGGGGAGGGATGCTGAGTGTGATCTCTGAGGTGGCAGACATGGTCTATCAGAGTTTGGAAGACAGAATTTGAGAACGAGTACCACTGTGTCAACATCCAGGTGTGGGTGGGCTGCACGCTGCCTTGCTTCTTCCTGCTTCTGGTGGATGAAGTCTTGGTGGATTGGCCGGTCTCACGGTTGCTCCCTCACCTGGTCTCCACAGCCTCTTCACAAGGGTATCAGAGCTCCCTGCACAAGGACTTTCACCCTCAAGGCTGGTTGGTCTCACATAGGGAGTCTTACATACTTTCAAAGTCACCTTCTCCAAATAAAGTCCTCTCCGCATCCTAGACGTTTTAAGGCAGATGTGTCTTGCTGGGTGGCACATATCAACCAACAGCACCGTTCCCTTAGTCGAACTTTTAATGCATAGTGCCAAGAATTCGCCAAACCAGGGGCAGGAACAAGCCTGCTCTGGTGTCAGTTTAGGCTTATTAAAGGCCTCCCCTCCAGTGGTTGGGGCAGCAGGAGACAAAAAGACCTGGGGGAAAAGAGAAGCTTCCAGCCTCAACAAGAATAGTAAAAACAAGCACCAAGCTGTCTCCAGACACGATCAGATCACCGCGCTGTATTTAGCCCAGGTGTCTCAGAGGTACAACTGAGGCTGGCTGAGGCCAAGTGTCCCTTTTCTATTGACTCATTCAAGCCACCATGAGGGACATGATCCACAGGGGTGACGCATGTCCATTTTATAAGTCACTGCACTTCCTTAGAGGGAGCTGAGTTGTACACTGGCCACACCATGGCCTTGTCCTCAAACCCCTCACCCACTTTTGCTGCCGTGTGGTCTTGAACTGTTCGCTCTAGTTCCTGGAACCTCAGAATAAAATTAGACAGAAACTTAAGCTCCTCCTCCAGCCAGGCTAGCTGTGAGCAAACAAGTCCTCCTGAGTTCACAGAGAGGGCTAAGGGAGAGGTGTGCCAGGGTGGAGGCCCACAGGAAGCATTCCACAACCTGCTTTGACAAGAGCCACGAGATCAAAGGCACAACGCCACCCTGTCACCTCCCAGCCTGAAGAGCTCCTATATTTTTGAGACCTCAACTTGGGTAAAACCGTGCTCTTGGCTTCTACACACACACACACACACACACACACACACACACACACACACACAAGAATATTAGAACTAGTCAGTATAAAGCAGAGTTGGGTTTTATTAAAAGATATTGTAATATATATTCCCAGCATAAGACTCAAGATGAACAGGGACACTTAGGGAATAGGGCACTCAGGTGGAAAGTGACACATAGAGAAGACAGGTGTGCGCTTCTCAAAGACCAGTCACGTTTCACTGTCTTTATAGTAGTTATAGAACTTTGCTGATTTTTTTTTCTTTCTTGTGCCCCTGTCTTTTTAGCCCTCCTCGGTTTCTTCCTTCCTTCCTTCCTTTTCTTCTTCTTCTTCTTCTTCTTCTTCTTCTTCTTCTTCGTCGTTTTTTTGTTTTTTGTTTTTCAAGACAGAGTCTCTGTATAGCCTTGGCTGTCCTGGACTCACTCTGTAGACCAGGCTGGCCTCGAATTTACAGCAATCCTTCTGCCTCTGCCTCCCACGTGCTGGGATTAAAGATGTGCACCACCACACCTGGCTCATTTTTGTTTTTAACTGTTTTTTTTTTTTTTTTTTAATTATTTGTTTGAGGGGTGTTGCCTACATGTTTGTCTGTGACCTCCATAAGTCTTCAGGGCCACCTGCAGAGCCCAGAAGAGGATTTGGGCCCCGCTGGTACTGGAGTGGCAGGTGGTTGTTAGCCACCATGTAGATGCTGAAACCTCTTCTGCAAGAGCAGCAGGGGCTCATAATCCCTGGGCCATCTCTCCCGCCAGCCTCCTCAATTGTCACTGAGTGGATGTATCTGACGACACAGCAGGTGCACCTCCCAGCGGTCACCGGGATGGAACAAACTCCTTCCTGTCTTTAACCTCACTTGCAAAGGACTGCAAAAACAAAAACCTTGATCAAAAGTCCAAACCTCAAGGCCCCGTGTGGCAAGCACTGGCCTACTTCCCCAGCCGTCTCTCCCGTCCTCCCGCAAAACTAGAACCACACTTAGCTCCTTTCAGGATCCAGCTTTGCACCCCACCCCCTCATTTCTATGTGATTGCTACGTTGTCCCTGCTGTCCAGAACATTCTTTTGTTCATTCCTCGTTATTTACTCAACCTTGAAGATGTAGTCCTTCAGAAGGCCTGCGTCAATACTCTGCTTCCAGGCTCCTGTAGTGTCCTGTCAGACGCCTCACAGCACCTGACACACGCATCATCAATGCCTACTATAATCTGTCCACTGTGTCTGCCAAACTGAATAACACCGGGCCCAGAACAAGCTCTTTGACGTTTAAGGCTGTCTCTTCTCTGTCCTTGCAGAGCCGGGCACATGATATCCATCCATGCCTTAATAACTGTTTACTGAAATGTTCAAAACCAGGGACAGAGCAACACGGCATGTCAAGATATACCTAGTTCACCAGGCTTGGTGATGTACACCTTTAATCCCAGCACTCAGGAGGCAGAAGCAAGCGGATCGCTGTGAGTTCCCAGCCAGCTTGGTCTAAAAAGTGAGTCCAGGACAGCCAGAGCTATTATGCAAAGAAACCCTGTCTCAGGAAGAAAGAAAAGAAAAGAAAGAAAGAAGAAAAGATACACCTAATTCGCTCTTTTTTGTTTTTGTTTTTTCCGGGACAGGGTCTCTCTGTGTAGTCTTGGCTGTCGTGGACTCGCTTTGTAGACCAGGCTGGCCTCGAACTCACAGTGATCCACCTGCCTCTGCCTCCCGAGTGCTGGGATTAAAATTGTGTGCCACCACATCTGGCCCTGATTCACGCTTAAACAGTCAGAAACCATTTTGTATGATAAAAAAAGAAATGGCTAATACCCCTAATTCTTCATTGGAACATGCCAGAGTGCCCTTCATGTGGCCAGCCCTTCCGTGAAAGCCAGGCCATGCAGGGGTTTGCTAGGAGACTGGATTAGTGTAGTTATATATAGAACTTTCCAGCAGTCAATCAGTGGGATTTTTTAAAAAATTGTCATTGAAACAGTAGCCAAAAGAGCTCGCCCTGGAGAAGCCAAGATGCTGATAGCATCTCAGTTGCTATTGGTTCAAGGCTGAGATTCCTGAGAGGAGTCAAGGGCTTGTGCATGCTTTGTGGTTGATCAGAAATGTGACTATTTGGGCTAGCAATCGTGTGAGTGCCACGTGTGGATTGGAAGTATGTATCTATTGGAAGACTGTGTAGCTCACTAAAGAGATGAGGCTTGGACAGAGAGATGTCAAGGTTACAAAGATTGATTTTAGAGGTGACTAAGGATTGGTTTAAATGCACTTTCATGTCTGACTGGCTACTCTGACCTTTAGAGAATATGAATGTTTAAAATTGTGCTTTCTTTTCAGAGAACGCAAATGGTGAGACCTCTCTACAGCCACCCATAGGTGTGTCACAAGCCCTACACAAACTGTGCTGGGTGGTCATCTGCTCCACATACATCTTGGACCCTCCCTACCTCTTCTGTTATTCTTTCTTTTTCTAAATCTGAGAGAAAAAATTGTTTCATGCCTGGGGGCAGGGTGTGTTTGCTCTTTGCCACAGTATTTATGGAGATCAGTTCTCTCCTTCCATTTTTTTCCACTATTCATTTGTCAAGGCACAAGTCTGTTTTTGTTTTTTTGTTTTTGTTTTTGTTTTTGTTGTTGTTTTTGGTTGGTTGGGTTTTTGTTTTGTTTTGGTTGGTTGGGTTCGGTTTTTTGAGACAGGGTTTCTCTGTTTGGCTGTCCTGGAACTAGCTTGACCAGCAGAGAGTATATTTGGACTTTCCCAAGGTGAGCTGATTGTGTTGCTAGGGAATATTTTTCTGTTTAGACTAGTTTGTGTCTTTTCTGGAATCTGGGCTGTGGCTAGTTTTAACACAAAATGGAGTTTCTTTTTCAAAATGGACTTTGTCTGGTCCTGTCAGTTTGTTTGTTTGTGGTTTTGTTTTTCAAGACATTGTTTCTCTGTGTAGCCTTGGCCAGCCTAGAACTCACTCTGTACACCAGGCTGGCCTGGAACTCACAGTGATCCACCTGCCTTTGCCTCCTAAAAGGCCTGGGATTACAGGCATGCGCCATCACACCCAGCTTTGTTTTTGCTTCTTGAAGCAGGGTCTCACTACTGACACCTCACTCGCAGGCACCAGGCTGGTGCACTAAAGAGAGCACCACTACTTGCAGGGCAGTGGTGGCGCATGCAGAGGCAGGTGGATCTCTTGAGTTCCAGGACAGGGTGACAGAGAAACCCTGTCTCAAAAAACCAAAGGGGGACAAAAAAGGTAAGTACCACCATACCTAGCTTTGCAGTTTTTTGTTTTATTTTGTTGGTGTTTGTTGTTTGTTTTTGTAACTAGAAATGGCCAGACAACAAAGAGTTACCCAAAAGTACATAGGAGTCTGTGCTGTGTGCTCATCAAACCTGCCTTCACCCTTCCCACTATCTGGAATTCCTCAGGGACCATGACCAGACCATGGCCTCATACAGTTCCTACAGAACAGTGGGACAAAACAGCAAGACAGAGAAGCCTGGTGACTTCGTGGGGCGGCACTGGGCTGCCCCACCAGCCTCAGCTTCCATTGGCACATGCATCTGTTATCACAGGACAGAGAGAGAGAAGAGCCCACCTGACGGTTGACCCTGACGTATCTAATCCTCTGTATGTATCCGCCTTCATGATGCCTCCCCAAGAGCTCTGGAGTGTGAGCCTTGGTGACAGTGCTCACAGTATATTCATGTGGAAGGGTAGTGACCTGTGTCTAGGTCACACTGTCAGCAGTGGCTGTGAGATTGCTGTGGTGAGGCCACACTGATTTCTTCTATGATGCCCTGTCCGGTACTTAGCAGGGGCCTGCACACAGCAGGCGGTCTGTGAAGAGGAGGGAAAGGGCAGCGCTTCCCACTCACATCCTCCTTCTGGACCTGAACCCAAGGCTGGCAGCAATGACGTCAAAACATAACATATTTACAGAAAGAACAGAGAACATGCAGCTGCCAAGTGAGAGGCCTGGTGTCCTCAACTGAGACCAGGAACGTTCCAACAATAAATGTGTTGTGGCAACAGAGTTTGCAGAGAGTTCAGGCAAGACACATGTGGCTACTAAGACCCTGGCTAAAGTCTCTCTTTCATGACATCACAGCCCTCAGGACATCCTCGGGGAGGTGGTCACATGTCGCTAGGCCTCGGGAGGCAAGTCACTTCTGCAGCCTAGATAACCAGACCATAGGAAGGAGAGAGTATTTCACCGGTCCTCAGAAAAACACTAACACGGGTGTGAGGACTGACCATTGGGCTGGGAGCCAGCTTCGTCACTTAGCTACTGTGCAGACTTTGACATATAACCACCCTGTTCCGCCATGTCCTCCCTATAAAACAGGCAGAACAAAGCTGTCTCATGAGGTTGGTATAGGATTTAGTTTCTATATTAAGACACCTAGAAACTTGCCTAGTAAACAGCACACAGCAGTCACGTGGTCACTAACCTGCTTATCCTAATAGTCCTCATCCGTGCAGGTGGCTCACTCCACAAAATGGACAGAGAAACCATGTTTCTGATCAAAATAATAATGATCTTTCAGGCGGGACGTGGTGACGTCTTTAATTCCAGCACTCAGGAGGCAGAGGCGGGTGGATGACTGAGTTCGAGCCCAGCCTGGCCTCCAAAGCAAGTCCAGGACAGCTAAGGCTACACAGAGAAACTCTGTCTGGGGGTGGGGGTGGGGGGGAAGGTCTTCCAGGCAAGACTTGGGAATTTTATAGAGATTTTAGAATTTTACAGACCTTAGCTATTTTTTTTTTTTTTTTTTTTTTTTTTTTTTTTTTTTGGTTTTTCGAGACAGAGTCTCTCTGTGTAGCCTTGGCTGTCCTGGACTCACTTTGTAGACCAGGCTGGCTTCGAACTCACAGCGATCCGCCTGCCTCTGCCTCCCAAGTGCTGGGATTAAAGGCGTGCGCCACCACGCCCAGCCAGACCTTAGCTATTTTAGAGTAAATTTTGGACCTACAAGAGACTTTGGATATTTTAAAGAGACTGAGCTTTTAAAGCATTTGAATTTTAAAAGATTGTGGAACTCTGAAACTTATTTGTGTTTATATTGCAATCATTAATATGAGCTCTTGGCGATAAACAAGAAAAGAAAGGTTATGGCTTCACTACGACATGTTTGTGTGTCAAGTTGGCAAGGGATTCAATCGTGCTGGCTAATTATATGCCAAGTTCACACAAGCTAACCGTCATTTTAGAAGAGGGAACCTTACCTGAGAAAATGCCTCAGCCAAGACCGGCCTGTGGAAAAGGCTGTGATACATTTTCCTGAGTGATGACTGATAAGGGAGGGGCCCAGCTCGGCGTGGATGACCCCATCCCTGCCATGGTTGTCCTGGTGGATGCAAGCCATGAGGGAGGAATAAGCCGGTTAGCAGTGTCCCTCCCTAACCTCTGCCTCAGTTCCTGCCTCCAGGTTCCTGCCGTGGCCTCTTGGATGATAGACTAAGGTGAATTAAACCCTTTCCTCCTTTATTGGTGGTGGTGTTCTATCATAGCCACAGAAACCCTAATTAACATAGAGCCTAAAGATCTTTTCAGACTACCTCACACTTCCTTATGTCCCCACAGGTCCATAAAGGGTTTTCTGCTTCTCCACCCCGCCCCCCGGTTGCCCAACATCAGGCCCAGGGAGCAGTCAAGGGGGAAGAGTCACCCGCCCCACCCCCCACTGTGCTCTCGGTGCCCTGCGAGTAGAAAGCACATGATATGTCTGTCCTTTTCCTTCCTGTGAGCCACAGAATGAACACAGCCTGCCCGGGTAGGCCGGTGGGGCCCACAGAGAGCCCTGGGGCCACATCAGCTAGCCTTTCCTGGTCCCTTTGCTTTCACTGTCATGATGGCTTTCCTCAGGACACTACAGTTCTGGTGACTGACCCTTTTTGTAATAGACCGCAGTGAGGCACACATAGGAGAGTGCAAAGCCCAAATCAAGCACAGCTGAAACCTGAAGGAGTGGAGAAAGCGTCATTTCCGGCAATAGATAAGGAGTTGCTTCCAAAGCCCTCCTCTGTAAACAAAGGAAGTGTGCCGGGCGTGGTGGCTTTTAATCCCAGGACTTGGGAGGCAGAGACAGGTGGATCTCTGAGGGTTCAAGGCCAGCCTGGTGTACAAAGAGAGTTCCAGGACAGCCAGGGCTATTACATAGTGAAACCCTATCTGGGGGGAGGAGGGGAGACAAAGGAAGTGTTTGGGGAAGTGTGAGGATTTTATCCAGGAATGCCAAATATAGTCATAGAGGTGGGGGCCATTTTTGAGCAAACAGTGCACTTTAGCAAGGGAAGCCGAGTGAGGCATAGTGGTGCACACCCCTAATCACAGCCCTCAGAAGGTAAAGATAATCCTTTGCTACACAGTGAGGTTAAGGCTAGTGCAGACGACACAAGAATGTTCACTGACCACTCACCCCGGCACACACTCCAAAAAGAGAATGATGGTAGACAGCCAAGGCCACACAGAGAAACCCTGTCTCAAAAAAAAAAAAAAAAAAAAAAAGAGAGAGAGAGAGAGAGAGAGAGAATAGATGCATTTGGGGCATGCTTAGCTTAAGTTTGGGGAGTCAAGGGACATGTTGAAAAAGCTAAGATGGCAGGATGTAAGCTGAATAAATTATAATGAATTAAATTTTTAAAAATATATTAGAAACAACAACAACAACAACAACAAAAAAGGTTAAGAGGGGGGACAGGAATGCTCTGACTGCTCCTCATAACATTTTGGGGGTGTGTTTACTAACTAAAGGAGTCTGCATCCCTCCCCTGAGCTGTGTGGGGACACTGTCTTCTCCCTCGGGCCGCCTCTGCTGAGGTGTGAGCTGGCCTGGCTTACTGTGTCCATCTCCTTTGAGGGAGTCGTGGTTGCAAAGTACTCTCCACAGATAACCACTTGCTGCAAGTGCTACCGTATACGGAAAAGGGAGGCTCTTTGCAAGTAGGGAGAGAGGTCCTGAGATAGATCTCCTGCCCCAGATTATCAGAGTGGCTCCTAACTGCCTTTGTGCGTCCTTTTACAAGAAGGCCTTTGACCCAAGCAGAAAGGGTGGCTTCAAGCCAAGGCAAACGCAGCCACCAGAGGAGGCCGGGGAAACACGGAGCACAATGTGCCATCACCCGGACTTCAGACCAGATATACTGATTCCAGACGCCTGGCCTCCAGAACTCTGACAGAATAACCGAATGCCGTTTTATACCACCCAGTTTGTGCTAACGGGTGCCAGGAGCCACAAGTCAGCAAACACTAATTCAGCAAACGACCTCAGAGGCTTCATTGCTGCATATTCATTCAACAAACACTCGCTAGAGGCCAGCGGCTGTGCTAGGAACTGAGTTACCGTACAGAATGCATACAGCAGTAGCCATTCCTAAGCGAGCAGTGGCAGGACATACTGCAGAAAGCAAAGCTATCTAGAGCCCAGTTGCACCCCAGTAGCAATAGTCAGGCTGAGCTAGGCGGTGGTGGCTGGTGGAGGGCGCCTTTAATCCCAGCACTCGGGAGGCAGAGGCAGGCGGATCACTGTGAGTTCGAGGCCAGCCTGGTCTACAAAGTGAGCCCAGGACAGCCAAGGTGACACAGAGAAACCCTGTCTCGAAAAAACAAAACAGTCAGGCTGAGGTGCCTGGTGGGAAAGCAAAACTCCAAGCATTTCCCTGCAGGCTCCCACACACAGCTATGGGCATGCCTGCAGAAAACAGTCAGGGCTCCGCAAGGATTCCGAATGAGACCAGCCGTGTGTAATTCACAGCCAACTTCAGGGTGAGGTCGGGACTCTGGTGACGCCTTGTTCAGATGAGTTAAAACATGTTGCAGCTGGAGGCGGCCACACCAGGCAAACACTGTGCCTCCCATAGGCCAATTGGTCACCTCAGGCGGGCAGTGACCTCATGAAATCCCCTGTGTGATGCATTCCAGAGCAGACCATCCCCCAAAGCTTGGTAAGTCCTTAGCACCAACCTGGCATTAGGAGACACTTGAATCTGCAAAATATCTGCTGATCGTGGGTGCAGAACTCACTGCCTGAACCGCCTAAGAAGTGGGTGGGGCAGGCAGTGGGCATGGGGGGGGGGCAGACACCTGCAATCTGTCCCCCCCCTTACTCATCCCGTGACCCTGTAATCCCAGCCTTCCTAGACACTCACTTCTTAGAGGCTAAGCCACGCCTCTCTTGAGGATTAAGTGACACAGACTTCAGAGGGGTTAAGGATTTACCAAGCTCAGACCTGCAGTCCTGACACTCCCCAGGCTCAGGCGGGGGTGGGGGGGGGTGGGGGGGGGTGGGGGGGTGGGAGGGTGATAAGGTCCTGGCCAGCCTGTGTTACATAAAGAGACCTTACTTCAAGGTCCCTGTCAGGAGCCACTGTCTGGAGATTTTTTTTTTTTTAATCGTTAGCATTATTCTATTTCTGCAAGCAGTGAGCTCCACATCGGCTTTGGAGAGTACAAAACAATGTTGTTGTTCTCCTCTCAGTGAAAATAGATTTTGTTCCCACATACTACACACTGATTAAAGGTCTCCCCTCCCTTTACTTGCCCCAGTTCCTCTCCACCTCCCTAACAGACCCACTCCCTTTCAGTCTCAGAAACTAACCAGACTTCTAAGAGATAATAATGAAATAATGTATGAGAAAGATAAAACAAAAAACAAACACCTTGGAATTGGGCAAAACAGAAGGAAAAGAGCCAAGAGAAGGCACAGAATCTGAGCCCCCTCATTCGCACACTCAAGAATCCCATAGACACTAAAGTGGAAGCCATAATATAAGAGCAGAGGACCTAGTGCAGACCTAGGCAGGCCCTGTGCGCGCTGCCTCAGTCTCTGTGAGTTCATATGAGAGCTTTGATCACGGTGATTTAGTGGGCCATGCTTTCTTGGCGTCCTCCATCCCTTCTGGTTCTTAAACTCTGCCGCAGGAGAGGGACCGAGATGTACTGTTTAAATCTGGGCATGTTGGTGCATGCCTGTAATCCCAGCCCTGAGGGAGGCAGAGGCAGGTGGATCTCTGTGAGTTTGAGGCCAGCCTGGTCTACAAAGCAAGTC
Source organism: Acomys minous (assembly GCF_964271855.1). NCBI lineage: Eukaryota > Metazoa > Chordata > Mammalia > Rodentia > Muridae > Acomys > Acomys minous. The sequence continues at coordinate 120,518,961 of NC_140483.1, forward strand.
CGGGACAGCCAAGGCTGTTGTTACACAGAGAATAAAGTAAAAAAAAAAATCATAAAATAAATATAATAAAATAATAAAAGTAATTTTAAAAATTAAAAATAATAATAATAAAAGACATACTGTTTAGGGTTCAGTGTTCCAAGGCCTCTCTGCATAATGTCTGGTTGTGGGTCTCTGTATTTCGTGCCCGGAAGAAGCTTCTCTGGTAATGCCTGAACAAGGCACTGACCTGTGACTATAGTTGAATGGCGTTAGAAATCATTTTATTGCAACATTTTCGTTGTTGGGACACACACACACACACACATACACACTAGCACTTGGTTTTGCTCTATGTCCCTGGGCTATCTAGTCTCAGGTGAGCCAAGCAGTGTCAGGTTTGGGTCCATCTTGAGGTGTGGGTCCATCTTAAGTCAAATCAGATATTGGTTGGTTACTCCCACAAGCTTTGTGCCACCATTACACTAACGTATCTTGCAGGTAGGATTGCGTGGATCAAAGGGAGATCTACATTTCCCTTTTGGTGGCATTTAGACTACCTTCTTGTACCAACATGTAGCTGTGAAGGCTCTATGCAGGCACCAGCTTGACCTTTCTCCATGTTCAGTGAGCTGTACAGGTGTTGTCTTCAACAATGGGGCCTTGTGGTCAGTTTGTGAAAAACAGCCTGTTGTCTTGGGTTGTTTGGGGGTTCCCATGTGTCTTTTTTCCCCCCACAAACAAGGTTATTTTTAACTCACTGGCATAGAACCCTGTACATTGATGCAAAACAAGTTCAACTCTGATACATTGGTATAAAATTCAAATTCAAAGCTGGGTGTGGTGGCACATGCCTTTAATCACAGCTCTTGGAAGGCAGAGGCAGGTGGATTGCTGTGAGTTCAAGGCTAGCCTGGTCTACAAAGCGAGTCCAGGACAGTCAAGGCTACACAGAGAAACCTTGTCTTGAAAAACCAAAAATAAAAATAAAAATAAAATCAAATTCAAGATCATTCTTCACACACGTTAAATACATAGGAGGCAGTGCATTCATACAACTCAACCACAATACAAGGTTCACTTCCAACACTTGGAAGGTGCCACTACAGGCTATTCAGGATAATCAAGCTATGCAAGTTGTTAATCAACGCATGGTCATGTCAATCACCAGTCCATTTTCATCCCAAGAACATACACCTTAGGTTCAACAGATAGATATGATTCCACAGATAGACACTGCAAAATAGCTAGGTAAGGTCCTCAAAAAACCTGAGACCTACAGAATATGGCATTCAAAGATGTTTTCATGACTTCAAGGATTCCTTGACAATAAGACAGGTTAACTCTGTCCAGGCAATACCAGAGAAGATGATGAGCTTCAAAGAACCTCCCCATGAAGATGGCCTCAACCAGCCAGAGGAAGGAATTCTGGGAAAAAGAAAGAATGGCCAGGAGGAGGAAGGAGAGAGACCTGAAGTGAAGAGAGGAAGGCCGCCATGGGTTAGATGGAAGAGAAGCACATGGCCATCATTGATGGAGAATCCCGCCCAGATGAAGAACATGAGCAAGTATTTGGGATTATGGATGGGAGGTAGCTTGATAGAAGTTATTAAAAACAGATGGCATGGGATTAAGACAGGGATCCCATGCCTGCCCTGCTATGGGAGGCAATTTAGAGGATTGATATCTGCCCTGCCCCAGGTTAACTAAGGCTATCTTAAAATATAACAAGTGTCTGTGTCTTAACTGATTACTAGCCGGGCCTACTGATAAGACATGTAATTTTAAAACAATAAGTAGCCACTGGGCAAAATGTCCTTGCCTCTGCCACAGACAGAATTCTGCCCAAAAGTGGGCAAGCTTGGACGAAGGCACAGTCAACAGCCAAACTCTGCAAAGAGAGGGCAAGCAAGTCCTCAACAGTTCTGCCAGATACAATGGGCCAGAAGGCTGAAGATGATGCCCCAGTGCCATGGAGAGCCCTGGGTGACTGTCTAGGAAGCGAGCTGTCTCTGTCATTCCCCCTGCTCTGGAAGCTACCAACCAACTTGCACCCCCTGTCCACCCAGGCAACCAACCTCACTCTCTCTCAAGTCTCCAATGGGGTTGAAGACCAGATAGTCCAGCTGCACAGTTAAGCTTAGTTGTTCAGGGGCCAAGATGCCCCTAGGTTTTGTTTTGTTTTGGTTTGGTTTGGTTTTTGGTTTTTTGAGACAGGGTTTCTCTGTGTAGCCTTGGCTGTCCTGGACTCACTCTGTAGACCAGGCTGGCCTCGAACTCACAGCAATCCACCTCCCAAGTGCTGGGATTAAAGGCGTGCGCCACCACGCCCGGCTGCCCCTAGGTCTTGATAGATGTCCTCAGGCCCATAGAGACAAGACACAATAGACATTGATTCACACTCAGAGCTGTAGATACACCAAGATAGGAAAGATGCCCTCCTCAAGGCCACCAAACACAAATAGGCAAAACACCATGAGTGCAGCATACATACACTTCCTAACTGTCTCATTGTCCCTCCCCCTGTACATAGTATGTACAACAACACAAATGTACAAAAGTAAAAAATTAATATTAATAATAATAATAATAATAATAATAATAATAATAATAATAATAATGTGTGAATAAATAGCTGGTGTGTCTCATGAGCCAAGGATGCAGTCGTGCAGCGGAAGCAGACAGAGCTGACTTCCTGGGGCTTGTGCTGTTAACAGTGTGGAGAACCATTAGCTAACTGTGAGTATTTGGTCACAGAGCTCGTAGCACCAGAAGGGATAACATTAGCTAATTACTGCACTATGTGACAAGGAAAGAGGATCTTCTGAGGGAGTTCACAAGATTTAGAACTGATGTCGTAGCTGAAATATGAGACACGAATAGGAATCACTTAACTGGAGAAAGGAGGAAAGAGAAGGGAGGAGCAACGGGCACTCCAGACGCAGTGAGAAAAGAAGAAACAGTTTGTTGTGTTTTAAAGACAGGGTCTTGTGTAGCCCAGACTGGTCTCCAGAGTACCTGAGCACGGCCTCAGCAAGAGTCACACACCCACCAGAGAGAAAGGAGGATGGGTGGATCCCCATGTGTCTTCACCCCCTCCCCAGACAGGGTTTCTCTATGTAGTCTTGGCTGTCCTGGACTCACTTTGTAAACCAGGCTGGCCTCGAACTCACAGTGATCTATCTGCCTTGTACTGCTGTGAAGAGACACCATGACCACAAAAACTTTTTTTTTTTTTTAAGATTGATTTATTATGTATACAGTGCTCTACCTGCTTGTACCCCTGCAGGCCAGAAGAGGGCATCAGATCATATTATAGATGGTTGTGAACCATCATGGGGTTGCTGGGAATTGAACTCAGGACCTCTGGAAGAGCAGTCAGTGCTCTTAACCGCTGAGCCATCTCTCCAGCCCCTCTTTTTTTTTTTTTTTTTTTTTTTTTTTAAGAGTGTCTGAACTTCTTGGGTTTGTTTGGTTGGTTGGTTGGTTTGGTTTTTCTGATTTTGGTTTTGTTTGTTTGTTGTTGTTGTTGTTTTTGTTTTTTTTTTTTGAGACAGGGTTTCTCTGTGTAGCCTTGGCTGTCCTGGACCACAACAATTGTTATAAAGGGAAACCAGCTTAGTTCTTTGTATATTTTGAATATTAGTTCTATCAGATTTGTAGTTGGCAAAAAATATTTTAACACTCTGTAGGCTTGCACTCTGTCCAAAGGACAGTGCCCTTTGCCTTACAGAAGCTTTTCAGTTTCATGAGGTCCCATTTATTAATTGTTGATCTTAGAGCCTGAGCTATTAGTGTTCTGTTTAGAAAGCGCTTTCCTGTGCTGATGAGTTCAAGGCCATTCCCCCTTTCTCTTCTATCTGGGTGAGTGTATCTGGTGTTATGTTGAGTTCTTTGATCCATTTGGACTTGAGGTTTGTGCAGGGTAATAAGTATAGATTCATTTGGATTCTTCTACACGCAGACATCCAATTCGACCACCACTATTGGTTGAAGATGTCTTCTTCCGGTGTGAATTTCTGGCTTTTAAAAATTGGAGGTAAGAGGCCCTTGTGCACACAGATAAGCACTAGGGAAACCATAAAAAAAATTAAACGCACAGTCATATCTCTCCAAAGGAAGACGACGTTTACCTGTCTCCCCTGGGAATACGAGACAGGATGTGGTTTGCAACCTGCTGATCTTGTGCTATCTGTAGGACCATGCTTCGCCGAATCCCCCAAGGCATTGTATTTGTTTATCTCAGCCCTCCCCCTAAGTCATGAGCATTGCTTCTCAGACCATAAAACCCGCCCTTATGACAGAGGTCACACATATTTTACAACAACCTAAGTAAGGTTTGTGTTATCTCAGAGCCAAGCCAATCCTGAATCCCACAGGCCACTTTGTTTCCCTCAGTCATCCTCCAGAGACCCTTCTGTCAAGGATTGTTTCTAAGTCAACAGAACCTTTCTTTATGGAAGAATCCATATGTGCTTTAAACTTTGTGATACACACGGGACTGAATTAATTGTTAATTTTACTAAAATTGTGCTATGCTGAAATATGGCTAAAATAAACCACCTAATGTTAGACTCCAGAAGTTTGAGTCGGCGCTGGCCGACTAAGTGAAGCTAAACTGAGTTTCATTTCTGCTTCTCCACAGATCATTTCACTACAGACCATGACACTTGCAGGGATCCCCATATTTTTTTTTTTATCAAAAATCAGTATCTAGGTAGATTTAAATCTGGGTCTTCAGTTCTGTTGATCAATAAGTCTGCTTTTATGCCAATACAATGCTGGTTTTTTTGGTTGGTGAGTTGGTTGGTTGGTTGGTTAGTTTCGGTGTTTCGAGACAAGGTCTTTCCATGTAGCCTTGACTATCGTGGACTTGCTTTGTAGACCAGGCAGGCCTCGAACTCACAGCTATCTGCCTGCCTCTGCCTCCCAAGTGCTGGGATTAAAGGCGTGCACCACCATGCCTGGCTAGTCAATGCTGTTTTGTTTTGGGTTTTTTTTGGGTTTTTTTTTATAATTTTATTTTTATTTATGTGCATTGGTGTTTTGCTTGCATGTATGTTTGTGTGAGGGTGTCAGATCTTGGAGTTACAGACAGTTGTGAGCTGCCCTATGGGTGCTGGGAATTGAACCCGGGGCCTTTGGAAGAGCAGTCAGTGCTCTTAACCACTGAGACATCTCTCCAGCCCGGCAATGCTGTTTTTATTATTATATCTCTGTAGTACAACTTTAAGTTGAGGATCTCTCCTGCATTTCTTTTGTTCTTCAGGATTGTTTTATTGATCTTGGATTTGTGTGTGTGTGTGTGTGTGTCTGTGTGTGTGTATGTGTGTGTGTGTGTGTGTGTGTGTGTTTCCATATGAAGCTAAGAATTGTCCTTTCAAGATCTGTGAAGAATTGTGTTGGAATTTTGATGGAGATTTCATTGAAATTATAGATTGCTTTTGGTAAGATGGCCATTTGTACTGAGATCTTTCTGTCCTTCAGTTTCTTTCTTCAAAGATTTGTTGTTCTTATACAAATCTTTCACTTCTTGGTTAGAGTTACCCCCAAGAAATTTTTATTATTTTACGCTAATGTGAAAGGTGTTGTTTTCACGATTTCTTTCTCAGTCCCTTTGCCATTTGTATTTAGGAGGGTTACTGATTTTTTTTTTCCGAGACAGGGTTTCTCTGTGTAGCCCTGGCTGTCCTGGACTTGCTTTGTAGACCAGGCTGGCCTGGAACTCACAGAGATCCACGAACAAAAATAGATAAATAAATAAATAAGTTTCTATTGGGGTTATGTGACCCACTTTTACAGATAAGGAAAATGTAGCTCAGAGAATCCAAGCAATGTATCTAAACTACAAGACTAGGAGTTCACATCCACTGCGAGCTGGCTCAGGACAGAACACTGACAAATCTGACAGCTGGGGGAGCCGCAAACCAAAATGGCGAGGAAAGTATCCCAGAATGCCCTGGGTTGGGACCTCATCTGTGTTCACAGGCTGAAAGGTCTGGCTGCAGCTTGGAAAGAGAACCCAGCCCAGGGTTCTGAACTGCGTGGCTTAACAAGCGCTGACTGCTGAGCCTGAGGTCAAGTTTCGGGAGCAATCAAGAGAGTTTAGAGTCCAGGACCCTAGGGCTTGTGGAAGATTAACTTGCTGGAGGGAGAACTTCCTGGCTTCTCTGGAGACACCCTGGCTGTGCACACAGAGAAACCTGCAGGGGCCTCACCAACACTGACACTCCCCTCGATACTGCTTTCTCAAAAAGAAAAAGGGTTGCGCGTGCACCCACCCCCACCCAGTTCCCATCGCCAACCCCCTCACGCACACTAATTTGCTAGTCTCATTGTCTTCCTTGCAACCTTTGCCCAGGAAGTGTCTTGATCCGCAGGGCTGTGGCTGCCGACTGCCAGGATCTTGAAAGACATGCATATTTCTTACGGCTTCTGGAACAAGCCGCCTCAAACTCAGAGGCTGACAACAATTCACGTGTCAGAAGTCTCAAATGGGTCAGCAGCCTTCTGAAGGCTGACGGGGAGGATTCCCTTCCTTGTATCTTCGTTTCCCAGCCCCTTTCTTCAAGACCAGTGTCGGCTGACCTCCCCTCCTGCCTGATTTCTGTCTCCCTCCTCGCATCTGCATCTCTTTCCACTGAGCTCAGCGGGACCACACAGAGCGACTTCTTCTTCGTGTGAGGATCCTAATCGCACCTGCTGAGCCCCTTTGCTAGCTGAGAGTCCACAGGTTCCAGGGATCATCTCGCAGCCTTCTCTGGGAGACTGCTAAATTAGCAATAGTCTGAGGCAGGCTCCTTCCGGGGCCTCCAAGTGAGCCTGCTGTGGGCTCTTTGCTGGGCATCCCCAGGAGCCCACGTTCTCATCCGGGCCACGTGAGTGATGCCTTCAGCTCACTTCCTCCAGTTCCTTGGCCCTACTGAAGCAGTAGCCCACTAAGGTTTTTTGTTTTGTTTTGTTTTTTGTTTTTTTTTCTTCACTCTCCTCAGCAGACAGAAATCTTGGGGGACCTCAGAAAGGGGGGCTTATTTTGGCTTACAGTTTGAGGTTACGGTCATAACGGGGAAAGCACGAGGCAATGGTCGCATCGTACTTGCAGTCCGGAAGCAGAGAGACTCTGCTGATCTTCAGCCCAGTTTTTCTTCTTCACCCAAGCCAGTAGCGCTGTAGCACCCACATTTAGAGTGGGTTTGACCTCGCCACTTAAATCCCCGTGCAGGCAGGGCCAGAGGCTTGTCTCCTGGTTGGTCCTAGATGCTCCTGGCTGACAATTGTTCCACCATAGCAGGTAAGTACGTTAGTATCCTTGAGCCTGGCCTGAGCCCAGGGTGTTGCATCACCTTGGACTCCAAGGAGATATTCAGCCTTGGTCCCAACACACTGTGAACATGGATGCTACTCGTGAGAGTCAGTTAAAGGCCCAGATCCTAGAATTGGCCTGCTCTTGTTTTTCACTAAAGAAGTCCTCAACTCTGAACAATCTTTAAGCTTCTCTTCAGATCTAGGCTGGAGGTGGGTTAAGATGAGCAAGACCAGAGGTTGCAAGACGACTGTGAATACTTCTTATGTTTCCCATGAATGGTCTTACACTTTCCTAAGGTGTGTGTGTGTGTGTGTGTGTGTGTGTGTATGTGTACATATGTGTCCATGTGCACATGTGTGAGTGCGTGTGTGCACATGTGCGTGTGCATGTGTATGCATGTGTGAGTGTGTGTGTGTGTGTGTGACTGTGGCAAGGGTGATTGCCTATTGTACTAAGTCATGCTAGCTTTCTACACCAGCGACTCTCAACCTGTGGGTCTTACCCTTTGGATGCTGAACCACCCCTGCACAGGAGTTGCATAAGACCATCAGAAAACACATTTACATGACAATTCCTGACAGTAACAAAATTACAGTTATGAAGTAGCAATGCGAATAATTGTATGGTTGGGGGGTGGGGCGGTCACCACAACATGAGAAGCTGTATTAAAGGGTTGCAGCATTAGGAAGGTTGAGGACCACTTTTCTAGACCAAAAGAGATCAGGAAAATGTGTAACACAGTGAAGAATGAAAACAGCGTTTCCCCTGGGCTAGGGACATAGTTCAATTGGCGAAGTGCTTGCCACACAAGCAGGAGGACCTGCATTTGATCTTAGATTCTATGTAAAAGCCAGGTGTAGGAGGGTGACGGGGGGGGCCCCCCCGCGGGGCCGGGGGGAGGCACACGTATACTCCCAGTGCTGGGTGGTCCCCTACAGCTTGCTTGCCCCCGACCCCAGCCAAGCCTAACAAGTCCCAGGTCCCAGAGAGACACTTCCCAAAAGCCAAGGTAAGCCCTGGGGAGATAACTCAGAGCAGGAAAGTGCTAGGAAAGCGTGAAGATTGGAATTGGGGTCCCCGGCACCCATGTCAAAGGATGACAGGCATGGTAAAGCTCGCCCATAACCTCAATACTAGTGGCATGGAGAGAGGCAGATCCCCCAGAACTCGCTGGCCGGCCAGTCAAAATAAGTCAGTGATTTTCATGTTCCGTGATTGACCCTACCTCCAAAATAAGGTGGAAAGTGATAAGAGGGGGCATGTGATGTTCATCACCTGTACATACACGTATATGCATTTGTGCATGCACCCTCACACACAAAAGCAGATAAACAACACACACACACAGAAGCAGAAGAATCCTGAGGAATGACACCCAAGGCATGCCCACCTACACACACACACACACACATACACACACACACACCCTTCCCCATCAATTAGAAACCTTCACAACCTTGCTCCCGCCCCTCACGGCACTCTCCTGGCTCCGGCCACCTGAGCTGGAATGAGCATTCTACAGGAGTAGCCTCACCCTGAGACATACCTAAGTTAACACAAGAAGCCGGCGATGCCAAATTGGCAGTCAGCTTGAACAATGCCAGGAGGAGATCCAAGAGAATGGCACTGCCAGGCTGTCTGGCTGTTGAGGAGTGCTTTTTGGCTCACGCCTCCTTGCTGTACCCTCACATGGTGGAGGCTTGAGCTTTTAAGGATGCTGATCCCAAATGACAGCCTTGCTGCCATGAGCTAATGACCTTCCAAAGGTCCCCTTCCTCACTCAGGATGAGAATTCCAACATCTGGGTGGAGAGGGCACAAACTTCCAGGCCTAGCACCTGCCGCAGCTAGGTAATGGCCAACTGTGGGTAGAGTTCGGAAGGTGCCTCCAAACTCCATGACAGCGCACCATGATGGATACGCATCTGCACAAAGCCTGGTGCCGTGGAAATCTCATCTTATTTAATTCCACCTCCACCGTTTCTACCCAGCATTAGAACAGGCTTTCCCTTCTCCTTACTTCTATCACTGGACATGTTTTCAATACATTGTTTTATTTTGTATTTTTCACTCTTTGCTTTTGGTTGGTTGGTTTAATTTTGGGTTTTGGGTGGGTTTTTTGTTGTTGTTGTTGTTTTGTTTTGTTTTGTTTTGTTTTTTTCTTTCTTTCTTTCTTTGGTTTGGTTTGGTTTGGTTTTGGTTTTCCGAAACAGGGTTTCTCTGTGTAGCTTTGACTGTCCTGGAATTTGCTCTGTAGATCAAGCTGGCCTAGAATTCACAGCGTTCTGCCTGCCTCTGCCTCCTGAGTGCTGGGATTAAAGGCGTGTGCCAGCCACTGGCCTGCTCCCTCTTTGGTTTTTTGAGACAGAGTCTCACGTAGGCCCAGGCTGACCTCCAAGCCTCTGTGTAGCCAAGGATGATCTTGAACATCTAATTTCACTTCCGCTCGTGCTTACAGATGTGGCCACTCTGCTTGTCTTATTTGTGCATTGTTTTCCGCACATCTCACAGCCACCCCCTTCCAGCTGGTGCTTTTATACTGAAGTTTCAGAGAGTAAACCGGAGAAGAAAGGGGTGTCAATCTGGGGTTACTGTAACAGTGTCAGCACTCCATCCAGATCTGGGCCACTGGGCCTCTGCTCTTCTCCCTCCAGAGTGCAGCTAGGCCAGCCAACTTCAAGTCACATGACCAGAGTGACCACTTCTCTGCCCCTGAAGGGGACTTACAGATCCACTAGGTCCCTTGAGCCACCAAAGGAGAGTCTAGTGCATCAATCTGTTTATCTGCTACCCAACTCTGGTAGGTGACTGGTTCCTTCACCCTCTGAGACAGGGAGCACAGCCTGAGTGCCACCTTCTTTGGCTTCAGCAGCTGTCAAGACAACCAAGGTGTTAGGTAGATTCCTCGGGTTGGGAGGTCTCTTTCCTTGCCTAGAGCACACAGCAGATGCCATACCCTGAACCTACAAACTGTGTAAGCCAACGCTGCTACCCTGCCCTCTCCTTTTATAGTGCTGAGGGCCCCAGCAGCACTCGGAGCCTGCAGGCCTCGGGGCAACCAGAATAAAGGATTGCCTTGTGGACAAGTGCGGGCTGAGCTGGGAGGGATGGGAGTCCAAGGAGGTGATCCCGCCTTCTTCTCCGCCCTGGCTGGGACCCAGCTCTTGCCCCATGCCACCTGGATTGCCTGGAGACTCAGGGGAAGGTGACAGATGCCAAGGTAAGCTTCTGAGAAAGCTCAAATGTTGTCCCTCTGGCACTTTCATCCTCAAAGGGAGCCTGGAAACTGAATAACACCAGGAGGCTGTCCGTGAGCAGCCTGGCCTTCATCCAGGCCCTTCAGAATATAAGCCCGTGCTTCAGGGGAACTTCTGTGTCTCCCCAACAAGCATGCTGGTGGTATGGTTCATGGTTGTATGGGGATCCATCTATTGGTTACTTTTCTCACAGCTGTGACAGAACATCCAACCAAACCAACTCAAGGGAGGGACTTAATTTGGCTTACAGTTTCAAGGTGGGCTAGTCCATCGTGGCCGGGAAGGTGCAGCAGTTGGGGTGGCTTCAACATGACTATGAAACAGTATTGGCTGAGATTTTTAGTTCATGGCATGGTTCCATACAACTTTTCACTATCAAATTGATCATTGGATTTTCACATAAGGTTGAGTGTATGAACAGAACTTTGTTTGTTCTTTTTGTTGTTGTTGTTGTTTTTCAAGACAGAGTTTTTCTATGTAGCCTTGGCTGTCCTGGACTTGCTGTGTAGACCAGCAGGCTGGCCTAGAACTCACAAAGATCCACCTGCCTCCACCTGCCAAAAGCTGGGATTAAAGGCATACGTCACCACCACCCAGCCTATGAACAGACTTTTTGTGTCTGCATCCCTACAATGAATTTCACCTGATAACGGTGTGTTCTTTAACGTTCCTGGCTGGTTGTCACTATCTTGTCTTGTATTCCCCATCAACACATTTAAGGAAGATTAATATAACAGAACGTGTCTGCTGTTGTGCTGTCTTCACTCACACAACAGGTTGTGCTGTGTGGCTTGTTGTCACATATCTAGTTCCCTCTATCTCTTGTCTCATTTCCCAGGGGTTCAGTTGCTCACAGGCGACAAAGAAGAGTGGGTCCAATACAGGAGAGTATTTTGAGACAGGCCATATTCATATAACTGTTATTACATCCAGTCTACTATTATATTGTTGAATTTTACTATGCCACTGTTGTCTATCTCTTACGCTTAATTTATAAACCCTGTCATAGGAAATCACACTCACAAGAGTGATCACTCTGCAGCTTAGGCAGATTCCGGTGGGTAAGAGAGGACTAATGTATTCAGTATTTGCCTTTCTATGCAGAGGGTAGAAAACACAAAAACAAACAACACAAAGTTCTTTATCCATAGAGACACCAGTGAGCTAAGCTACAGAAACACCAGCTGTTTTTCTTTTCTTGTTTTAAATAATGTTGCTTTTATAACAAAACATTTCAAGTGCTTGTCATTAGAGGAGACTGCAGGAGACTTTAGCAGTGACCACGGGGAAGGGGAAATGAGATACAAGCTTCCTGTTCTTGGTCTTCTTGTAAATCTCTTCAGCCATCACTACTTCCCCTTCGCTGTCTATACTCCACCCTTGAGCTAAAAATAAAGATATGCATGTTTACATAAAATATAATTACCTCCTTCACTGCCTTAAACTTGGGTCTTCTTGGCTCCTAAGCCTGAGGCAAACAAATCCAAACTGTTCTCGGTCTGTAGTGAACAGGAAATCCCCTGTGTGTGAAGTGGAGACAAACTCAAGACTGATGGCCGTGAGCATGAGGCTGTGGAAACTCAAGTCAGCTGCAAGCATGGAATCCGGGCCTTGGCTGAAACGAAAGCAGACAGTGTGTCGAAATTTCTGTGAAACTACAAGTTTTTTTGGTTTTTGGTGGCTTTTTTGTTTTTGTTTTTGTTTTGTTTTTTTTTGAGACAAGGTCTTGTTTTGTGACTCAAGCTAGACTTGAACTCATGATCTCATGATCCTCCATCCTCAACTTCCTGTGTACCAGAAGTACAGACATGTGTCACCATAAGGGACTGAGGAAGTCTCACTTCTATAGAAAGATGCCACTTGGGATTGAGATGGACCTGAGGGACTCAGCGGTCTGTGGCCACACGAGATGCAGCTGTGGCCTTTGGGTTGGAGAGACCCCCAAGGCCACTGGGCCAGGAAGACTCACTGAGGGGCCAGGACTGGCTTTTGTCTGCTGCCTTTCCTTGACTCTATATCACTATGTAATTTAAAATCACAGCATTCCCCAAGACCCTGGTCTTGTTTAAATCACATGTGTTGTGGGGGGGGCTCTGTGACCACCATGCCCAGCAGAGTAACGATCTGTGGGAGGCAAGAAGGTATTTCTGTTTTGGTGAAAATATTTCTGGTGATGAATAACTCAATCCTGTGTATACAATAAAACTTAAGAGATAACTACATACAATGTCTTCCATAAAGATGAGTTTTATAGATTGACTACATGTGACACCTTCCATAAAGAGTTTCTATAAGAGCTGGACGTGGTGGCACATGCCTTTAATCCCAGCACTCGGGAGGCAGAGGCAGGTGGACACCTGTGAGTTGGAGGCCAGCCTGGTCTACAAAGTGAGCCCAGGATGGCCAAGATAACATAGAGAAACCCTGTCTCAAAAAAACAAAAGAAGGGAGAGAGAGTGTGTGTGTTTCTATACATTGACAAGCTCACAATAAGAGTCTAGGGGCGGATCCAGTGTGGTCTTGGCCACACAGCCCAAAAGGCCACTAAAAGCCATTAACAGCATCTGTTTGCAGCCTTCTGGGCAGTTAAGCCGTCATGCATCCCTTCTTTTGAAGGAACAACCCTTTGTGTTTAGCATTCCTGGTTCCCCTACCCATGAGCACAAGGACCTCTATGCCTCCCACAATATCCTGCCAGGAACAGGGACTCAGGCTTGCAATGGCAGCACTTGAGAGACTGAGGCAGGAGAATTACTGTGAGTTCAAGGCCAATCTGGACTACATAATGAGTTCCAAATAAATCTGACAGAAACTTATATTATATATTCCCTTTAAAAAATTACAAACAAAGTCGGGCGTGGTGGTGCATGCCTTTAATCCCAGCACTCGGGAGGCAGAGGCAGGCGGATCACTGTGAGTTCAAGGCCAGCCTGGTCTACAAAGTGAGTCTGGGACAACCAAGACTACACGGAGAAACCCTGTCTCAGAAAGAAAAAAAAAATTACAAACAGTGAGAATCAAGATTAGTTTTTTATTTAGTTATTAACTATTATTTTATTATTTTCTGTGTATAGGTGTCTTGCGTTCGTGTATGTCTGGACACCACATGCATGCCTGGGGCTCACTGGGGTCAGGAGAAGGCACCAGCTCATTTGCATCCGGGGTTACAGACAGTTGTGGGTTCTGGGAATCAAGCCAGGTCTTCTGGAAGAGTAGCCAGTACTTTTAACCGCTGAGCCGTCTCTCGGGCTCAAGACTACAATTTTAAAGCAAGCTTACGTTGCTAGTAAATTTGAAAGGAAGATATTGAAATTTCCCATACATCCCCTGCCCCTAGCCACGCATAGCCTCCCACTTAAGCATCCTTATAAGACTGCATGTTTGTTACTACTATTTGTTGTTACTACCGTTCGGCACCACTGATTAACACACACTAACATATCACTGTTACTCTCTGTCCTTCATTTATGTTCATTATTCTACGCATCTGGACAGCTTTATAATGGCACCTCTGCCATCAACACCGTCTCACGCAGAGCCCTCTGCCGTCTCAGTTCCACACCCACACGCCAATTGTTACCTAGAAACACCCTCACCGTCACACCCAGAAGAATGTTGTATCATCTTTCTATGGACCTTTTAATGCAGTCGCACCCAGCCTGCATGGCTTGGGTCCAGTCACCCTGGCTACTAGGAGTGGCCCAGTAAGGAAGAAAGGACAGATACTCATCCAGTAAAGCTGGCATCAGGTGGGGCCATTTGTTTATTAGGCACAGCATAGGGCCAGGGGTTAACTGGTCTCCTTAAGGAGATCTCTGTAGCCGGCCGTCTCAGGCTGTGAACACCCAGGAGAAGGAGGCCAAGTTCCCAGTCTTTGCATTCCTTGGTCAGTCATCCCTAAACACTCATACTCTGATTCCTACGAAAAGCTCTGCCATTTCTCTTGAGCCTGAGCCATATGAGTAATGGCTTTGCCAATTGTCCCATGGGTCCAAGGCCCTGGGCTGCCTTGACATGCCCACATCAAAATACACATTACTCGGCTGCTCACTCACTCGGGGCTTCCTCTGCTCCCTGCACCAGCCAAGGAGACAAAAAGACTATCACCTGTCGCAGCCCAGAAGGGTCCTACAGGGTGTTAGTCCCAGCTGGATCTCTGCTCACCCTCAGCACCACTTGCCTGGTATCCACATCCCCAGCAGTTACAGAGAGCTTTCCTGGAGACTTCAAGCCTTTTTCCAAGGAAATTTTCCTCTTAGGAAAGCTGGTGGTATTGAGTATTCTTCAACACTTGAACAGAGTGATTTTAAGGAAATGTGCTAAAATGGGTTTTAGGGGGTGGGGACAGTCCTTTTTTCTTGATAGTGCTTGGGATTAAATTCAGGGCCTCAAACATGTTAGGCAAGTACTATTTCACTGAGATTTGCCCCAGCCCTTGAGTTTTTGTTAGTTAGTTTGGCTCTTGTGATACAGCCCAGGGTGGCCTCGAACTCTTGGATCCTCCTGCTTGTACCTCTCAAGCGCTGGGATTACAGGTGTGCACCACGGCACTTGGCTCTGAGATCTTAACAGTAACTGTGCTGTCCATTTCAGCAGACACAATGAGACTTAGTTGTTCCCTCGATCTTCATTGGTATGTTTTTTAATTTTTTAAACTTTTTAAAAATAAGATGTATTTACTGTTTATACAGTACTCTGCCTGCATGTACACCTGCAGGCCAGAAGAGGGCACCAGATCTCATTATAGATGGTTGTGAACCACTCTATGGTTGTTGGGAATTGAACTCAGGACCTTTGGAAGAACAGCCAGTGCTCTTAACCTCTGAGCCATCTCTCCAGCTCCTTCATTGACATATTTAGACCACTCCCCAGAGACCAATTGAACCAAAAGGAAAGAGCAGTGGTTCGGGGACAGGCCAAGTTCACCAACTGCAGAGACATGAGCACTTGCTGTGGCCAGTAAACCCTGAAGTGTGACACCAAAATAAGGGATCAGCAGGGTAGTTTCACCCTCGCTTCTCCCCCAGGGGGTGATGGTTTGCTTCCTGTCTTCTGCAACTGTCTGGTGGCAGATGGTAGTCTGTCACAAGGAGGGGGCTGAGTCGTCTCTGGTCACCACTTCCTCCTCCCACAACAGAGGCCCTCTGCCAAGTGGATGTGCCCGGAAAAGTCCACCCACAATTTTCAAAGAAGTCTGAGTCGTGCATCTGGACTGGCTGGCAGAGCTGGAGGTGATAGGGTGGCATCGACCTGAAACATGCCAAGTCAGGGTGAAAGAGAAGGACGCAGCGGCGACAGAGCTTGTGATAACTGTAACTCCAAGCTAAAACGAGGAACCTCTCACTGGCGGGAGGGAAGTTGGCTCAAGCTGCTGAAGAGTTAAGTACATCACGCCCCTGCAAGGCTCTACAAGTGAGACAAGGCTCTGCAAGTGAGAGTGGGAGATGTAAGGGCAGCACTGGCTACCTCCCTCCACTCCCCCTGCCCCACCCCCACCCCGTGATTCAACTATCCCTTTGTCCCTAAACAGGAACTAAGGATTAGGTGGGACTTTAGTGAGCTCCCCAGAGTGGAATAGTAAGAAGAAGAAACAGGGGTTCCAGCTGTCTCCACCTTTTGTTGGTTTGGGGGTGGGTTGTTTTTAGGGGTGGGAGGACTCATGTAACCTCAGCGAGCCCCAGACTTAGTATGTAGCTAAGCATGACCTTGTGTTCCTGATGTTCCAGCTTCTATCTCAAAAGCACGAGTGTCACAGGCGGGCGCCACCATGCCCACCTGACCATAGACATTCTAACACAATGGGATGTCGTTATGGTTTTTGTTCCCCAAGTGTTTGTGACATTCAGCCTTTCTTTTCACATACCTGTGGCCGTGTGTGTGTTTTCTTTTGGGAAGTGTCTACAGTCAGAGTCTTCGAGTAGTAATGGAAAGAAAATCCCAAATTACACTAAGGCAGTTCTCAGCAACTTCTGCACATAAAAAAAAAAAAAAGCCAGGCATGGTGATGTACACCTTTAATCCCAGCACTTGGGAGGCAGAGGCAGGTGGATGGATGTGAGTTTGAGGCCAGCTCAGTCTACAAAGAGAGTCCAGGGCAGCCAAGGCTAACACAGAGAAACCCTGTCTCAAAAAAACAAAACAAAAAAATATACATCCTTGTAAAAAAAATTTAATAAAAAAGAATATACATCCTAGGTCTAATAGATAGATATGATTCTATAGATAAGGTAAAATAGTTAGATAAGGTCTTCAAAAACCTCTGAGACCTATAGAATATGGCATTTAAAGATGTTTTTATTATTTTATAGATTCTTTGACAATAAAATAGGTTAACTATTGGCACCATCCAGCCTACTCAAAGAAGATGATGAACATCAAAGAACCTCTTTATGGAGATGGCTTCAAATGTGGCAAACCAGCCACTGGGGAAAATGTCTTCATTTCTACCACAGACAGAATTCTACCTAAAAATGGGCAACCTTGGATGCAGGCAGAGTCAACAGCCAAACTCTGCCAAGACAGGGTAAGCAAATCCTCAATAGTTTCTGCCTCACAAATATGTTTGTCAGATATATTGGGCCAGAAGGCTGAAGATGATACTCCAACATTACAGAGAGTTTTGGGTGACTGTTGAGGCAGCAAACTGTCTCTGTCATCTTCTCATTTGGGAAGCTGCTAACCCGCATTTCCTGTTTACTCAGGTTATTAATTTTATTCCTTCTCAAGTCTCTGATGGGGCTGAAGACCAGATAGTTCAGTTTTACAATTAAACTTAGTTGTTTAGGGGTTAAGATGTTTTTAGATCTAGATAGATGTTTTTAGGTTGATAGAGATAAGATATGATAGATATTGATTTACATTCAGAATTTTAGATTCACCAAGAAACATGTTTTCTTGAAGCTTGCCAAATACAAATAGCCAAAACACTATAAATGTAACGTTACATAATTCCTGATTATTTCATGGTTCTTCTTGTTGTATGTAGTTTATTGTATATATGTGTAATATATATATATATATATTTTTTTTTTTTTTTTTTTTAAAGACCCTAACTGGGCATCATGGCGCATACCTGTAATCCCAGTACTGGGGAGGCAGAAGCTAGAGGATCTCTGTGAGTTCAAGGCCAGCCTGGTCCACAAAGTGAGTCCAGGGCAGCCAAGGTTATCCAGAGAAATCCTGTCTTGAAAAACCAAAAATTAAAATTCATTTAAAAGATCCTTAGGCCGGGCGTGGTGGCGCACGCCTTTAATCCCAGCACTCGGGAGGCAGAGGCAGGCGGATCGCTGTGAGTTCGAGGCCAGCCTGGTCTACAAAGCGAGTCTAGGACAGCCAAGGCTACACAGAGAAACCTTGTCTCAAAAAAACCAAAAAAAAAAAAAAAAAGATCCTTAAGGGGAAAAAAAAAAAAGAAAGCCTACTGGATAGGGTCCCCACCTGGTCCCCTCATAAGCAAGTACCAAACTAAGAAAGGAGAGGCACTTGGCCCAGCTGCATATTGCTCTGCTGGGGTAGTTGCTCATGAATTCAGACACTCCGGCTCACCATGGCTCTGCCCAGCTGTTAGAGACAAGTCCATAGCTGGGCATCTAACAATAGTGCACATGGTCTTCAGCTACACTGAGATAATCAAATACATCGATGATTCATCTATATTAACGTAACTTTTTGTTGGTCCATTTGGTTTTTCGAGACACGGTTTCTCTGTGTATCGTTGGCTGTTTTGGACTCACTTTGTAGACCAGGTGGACCTTGAACTCACAGTGATCCACCTGCCTCCCAAGTGCTGGAATTAAAGGCCTGTGCCATCGAATACATTTATATATATATGGAAACAGGTAAGGTCTAGAAAAAAATAAGATTTCCTGCTTAGCCCTTGCTTTTGTGTCTTCCTCCCCCTTCTATGTGAGTCAGACAAAAAAAAATTACAAGAAGGGCTTCTGGGACCTTCTTCTTGGGTCATTTTTTTAAACTCTCAGTTCAAATTCCACTTGTTAATTTTTAATACGTCTGGCTGTCCGAGAAGTAAGCACATTATCCCCAGTGAAACTAAAACTGTGGTGATCTCTGACCACATACGCTGTGCACCTAGCGCAGGCCATGCCTGTATGTTCCTGCTCTCTATTCAATTCCAACGGCTCCAAATTTGAAAGTCCACGCTCCACCTGCTTTTCTTCCCGGTCCTCCGTGTGCCAGGAAACTAGTGGCCTGGTTGAGGTTACTGGTTCACTCAGTCAGAACAAAAGCTGGGGTTGCTTGGTACTCCTTCCCAGCTTTGCTCAGACCTGGGCCTGAACGGCCTGATTAACTGCCGGTGGATTCCGTCCACGCTCCCTTCCGTGGTGAGGCCGGCGTCACTGAGGCTGCCTTTGTCTCGAACCTCATTGTCCGGTCCTGGATGCCTTCCTGCAGTTCAGGCCTCTCAAAGACTTCATGAAGTAGACGAGACAAGAAGAGAGGCAGTCAGACAGGACACACTGGTTGTACTATTCGCACCAGTCCACCCGGTTCCAATGAGCTCCCGCATCATTGAATGAGAACTGAAGTTGGCTGCATCCTCCTGAGTGCTACATCCTCACACTCGGGGTTAGGGATGCAAATGCCGGTTCTTCGACTCGTTCCAAAGTCCCCGGCTGGCACAAGTATTTCATGTACCAGGCTCTGCCATTCACTCAATTTTGCCAGGGGCATTAAAAACAAAAAACAAAAACAGGCTTGGTGGCGCTAAGCTGTAATGCCAGGACTCGGGAGGCGGTGGCTGGGATGTCCAAGTTCAAGGCCATCCTGAACTACAGCATGGCAAAATGAAACCAATTTCAAAAATGAAGGAAAGGGTGGCTCATGAGATGGGGCTGGGTGGTATAGCAATCCAGGCTGAGCAAGCCATGAGGAGCAAGTCAGGAAGCAGTGTCTTCGCTTCCTGCCTGCCGATTCCTGGTCCAACTTCCTTTGGTGATGGACTGTGATGTGGAAGTGAAATAAACCCTTTCTTCCCCCCAAGTGGCTTTTGGTTGTGTGTTTTGTCATTTCATTAGGAACCCTAGCTGAGACGCTAACTATAGCACATCTTGGCACACTGTCTCTTCCCCAATATGGAAGTTCCTATGTCACCATAGTTAGAGTAAGCACTTTTGTTTCTTCTGAAATTTCAGGGTCTCTGGGCTGGCAAGATGGTTCAGTGGGTAACAACACTTGCCACTGAGTTTGAGTTCGATCCATAAGAATCCACACGGTTTATTCTTCATCTTATTTGCAAAACATGCCAGGCATAGTGGCCCGGGCCTTTAATCCCAGCACTCGGGTGGCAGAGGCAGGGGGATCTCTGTGAGTTCGAAGCCAGCCTGGTCTACAAAGTGAGTCTAGGACAGCCAAGGCTACACAGAGAAACCCTGTCTCAAAACAAACAGCAAAACAAACAAACAAAAAGCAAAACAAAAAACCTTTTAAAACGCTACTATAGGTAAAACAAAACAATAGCCAAGCAATGAGCACATTATGACTACAGTCCTTTCCACGTTCACTACTGCATACAGAATGTCATAAAGAGTGACTGGTCCATGAAGAGGTCTGACACTGAACACCACCTCTGGGGTGATGCTCATCATCCTCGTATGCTTCTCCACTAAGCTCTGACTTTGCCCTGTATGTATGAAGACTTTAATGCGCAAACTAAAAGTTTAATACTTATAAAAGCTACTTTAAACGTTCCCTAGCATCTGTTAGGCCATATCTCCTGTAACTGATAATAGTTGTTGTGTACATTAGACTGACATGCTAGGTATGTGTTGTGTGACCATTCATTGTTAAGCTATGGAATAAAAAGTCTGTATTTAACTGGGAATCAGAAAGAGAATTATTAGCAACAACAACAAAAAAGAATACACATGACCTCCATGCATGGGCCATGGCAGGTGTGCCTACGCTGACCCACCTCCATAGATAGATAGATAGACAGACAGACAGACAGACAAACAGACGTGAAGAAAAAAAATTTTTTTTCTTGAGACAGGGTTTTTCTGTGTAACAGCTCTGGCTTTCCTTGAACTCGCTCTATAGTTCAGGCTGGCCTCGAACTCACAGAGATCTGCCTGCCTCTGCCTCCCAAGTGCTGGGATTAAAGGCGTGGGCCACCACCACCTGGCATGAAGAAAAAAAATTAATGTCAAAGTCTCACTCTGGCTTAAAACTCCTGATTCAAGTGCCCCACCCTCACCCTTATCCCTTAGTCTCTGAATGGCCAGGACCACGCACACTGTATTCACTGCTTTTTATTTATTTTTGTCTTTCTCTCGATATATATCTGGAGCTACCAAAAAATCAGTCTGGCCTTTGCTGGCCTAAATTTTCAGTAAAAGCTGCTTTCAGCTTCTCGGTCCCCAGGAAGCACAACAGTGTCCTTTAGATTTGTGATCATTCTTGAGCAAAGCTGAAGAAAAGCAGGCAGAAAGTCTCTCCTGCAAGAGATGGGGCAGCTCCCCCAGGCAAAGTGACGGTAGGAAAGAGGTGTGGGGAGAAACCGTTGCCGCTGTCGCTAGACCAAACTCAAAGACCTCGTTGAGGAGGGGGAAGCCTGCCAGACTCTTTTGTGATACTGTGAAAATCAAGAAAAAGACCTTTGCAAATGAGAGGCTCCCGGCAGGGGCTTGGGGGCTCTGCCAAGGCATAGCCTAGCCCAGGAGGGTGGCACAGATGTCTTTTCAAAGGGAAACCCCCCGCAGCCGCTGGCACCTGGAACACAAAACTAAGGGAGCCACCCCTCCTGTCACAGCACAGAGCAGGCTGTGAAGTAGGAGCCGGCGCCTGGCTTCCTTGGCACTCCACGGCGTGAAATGAGCTGTCAGCACAAAGCAGTGTCTGGTTTGGTTTGGTTTGGTTTGGTCTGATTGAGACAGGATTCTCGTTGATCCCAGGCAGGCCTCGAACACAATCGTAGCCAAGGATGACCTTGAACTTCTGCTCCTCCTGTGTCCTCCTCACTTCCCAGGTGCTAGAATTACAAGCCTGTGCAGTTGCGTTACTTGGTACTTGAGATCAAATATAAGGCTGCCTGCGCGCTCGGCAAACGCTTTACCAACCCAGCCACATCCCCACCCCCACAGAGATACACGCCTCTGGAGTCAAAGGACAGCAGGTCTGCAACTAATGAGAGTCTTTCCCTGAGAGTCAGTAAACTGAGATGGATGCTGCTAACCAATTCATTCAGCAAGTTACCAAGCCCGTCCCATGTCGGGCTGTAAGTCAAGGGACAGACAAATAAACTCCACCCATCTTTTAAGACAGACTCATTATGCGGTCCGTATGCTGACTTAGAACTCACTACACAGCCGAGGGTGACCTTGAACTCCTGATCCTCCTTGCCTCATCTCCCGAGTGCTGGGATCACAAGCATAGATCACCACATCCAGGTAGAAAAGACCTTTCTTAAGGGGTCCCAAACTAGCCCGAGGCACAGACTCAGGTAAAGCAATGCAAGCAACACAATACAGGTGCGGCACTGGCCTAGCCCATCGTAGGAAAGACCGAGGTGGGGGCTGGGAAGGCTCTCTCCCTGACAGCCACATTTGAGGCAGGTTCTGTCCCACTTCAGCTCCAGGAAGCAAACCCCACTTCTTCCTTTCAAAGTTCTTTGTCTTAGGGGCTGGCAAAGGCTTGGAAAGAGCTACAGTCTTCACATACATAATGTCCTAATTAGTGGTTGTCCTACGACCAAACAAAGCAGCCAAGTGGGAGGCTTCAAAGCCACTCTCCTGATGACAGACTGGGGACACAGGGGGACTTTGAATAAGAATAAGCCCTGGCTGAGCTACATTTTGGCTGGCTTCCCAATTATCACCATTGATGGCATGCCTAATTTACTCCGAAATGTCTTTTTCTCTTTGTCACCCCAGGGAAAGATCAATCTTTCTCCGTCAGTCCCCAAGGGGAAATATTAACAAATTCACTAATTAAAAGATCTGTGTAAACTTAACCTTGAAAACTATCATCCCTGTTGAATGCAGTAAGTTCTTGAATCAAGTCAAAAAAGTGTAGGAGGTTCGAATTTGTATAGGACTGGAGACTGGCTTTCTTTTCAAGCGTGAGTAATTTAGTGGTTTTCATTTAGGATAATAGGCACAGTTTGTGTTGTTATTTTATTACACTTATTTAGGGGGTGAGGGTGGGCGCTACCATGTGTGGGGGACTAGTTTTCTGTTACCTTGACACAAGCTTGAGTTACCTGAGAAAAGGGAACCACAGGTGTGAAAATGCATTTGTAAAATTGCCTACAGAGGCCTGGAGAGATGGCTCAGTGGTTAAGAGTATTGTCTGCTCTTCCAGAGGTCACAAGTTCAATTCCCAGCAACCATAAGGTGGCAGAGGCAGGCGGATCTCTATAAGTTCGAGGCCAGCTTGGTCTACAAAGTGAGTCCAGGGCAGCCAGGGCTACACGGAGAAACCCTGTCTCAAAAAACAAAACAAACAAACAAACAAACAAAAAGTCTATAAAGTGACCTAATACCTTCTTCGGGTATGCAGATATATTTGCAGATATATTTGCAGATAGAGCACTCATATACATAAAAATAAAAATTTAACTATTGCCTGCAGACAAGCCGGTGGGACTTTTTCTCAATAGTGATTGATGTGGGAGGGGCCAGCCCACCGTGGGTGGTGCCATTCCTGGCCTAGTGGCTCCAGGGTGCCATCAGAAAGCAGGGTGAGGAAGCGCTGGGGAGCACTCTTGCACGGTCTCTCAGGTCTCCACCTTATGTCCCTGCCATCACTTCTCTGGCGGTTACACTGATGTGTAAAATGAAATGATTTCTCCTCCACGTGGCTTTTAGTCAGTGTCTTATCATAGTGATGTCTGCATGTGGAACTCAGAGACCAACTTAAGTACACGGTCTCCTCCACCATGTCAGTCCTAGGAACTGAACTCGGGTTGTCATGCTTGCCAGCAATTGCCTTTACCCACTGAGCCATCTCAATGACTCAAAGGTTTGATTTATTTTTTTTCCTTTTAATTTTTTTCAATTGAGACAGGATCACATTATGCAGCCCAAGCTAGCCTTGATTTGAGCTGTGAATCCTTCTGTCTCAGCCTCCTGAATGTTCTGATTATAGATGTGAGCTACCACACCTGTCAATCATCCATCCTAGCGTTCATGAGGGCACTAGAGGCTCAGAACTGCCTTCCCTTCCATCCATTTCCATTCTTCCGCATGTCACCTCATTTGTCCGCAGAGCTCAGACATTACATCCTAGGCTGGGCGTGGTGGCGCACGCCTTTAATCCCAGCACTCGGGAGGCAAAGGCAGGCAGATCGCTGTGAGTTCGAGGCCAGCCTGGTCTACAAAGCGAGTCCAGGACAGCCAAGGCTACACAGAGACACCCTGTCTGGAAAAACCAAGCCAAACAGACAGACATTCCATTCTAGGACCCCTTAGCACTCGTGTTTCCTGAGGATTGCCATGTCAAGGCTGTAACTCCAGAGCCTAAGAACAGTGTCTAGCAAACAAAGTGCTTGTTCGCTGACAGCAGGTGCACTGTCATTTAGGCAGATGGGTGAGCCTGGAAGGCACAGCACACAATGCAACGCCATTTCCACGTAAAAGAAATTGACTGGCCCCAGTCTAGTCCTGGAAGGAAGAAGCTTGCCTGAAAGTGGATTCTCCGAGGCAAGCATATTGTCTCTGTTTAGATCATAATTTGGGGTGCCTTGGTGACCATGTTGGCACTAAGTAGTTGCAGTTTAGAATCCCTTTTTCCCAAAGAAGGTCACATTTACCAGTCAAGACAGGTTTTTTTTTGTTTGTTTGTTTTTTGTTTTTTACTTTATTTATTTTGAGACAGGGTTTCTCTGTGTAGCCTTGTCTATTCTGGACTCACTTTGGTCTTGTTGGAGGAAGTGTGTCACTGGGGGTGGGCTTTGAGAAGTTCAAGCAAGGCCCAGTGAGTGTCTGTCTGTCTGTCTGTCTGTCTGTCTGTCTGTCTGTCTGTCTCTGTCTCTCTCTCTCTGTCTCTCTCTGTCTCTGTCTCTGTCTCTCTCTGTCTCTCTCTCTCTCTGTCTCTCTGTCTCTCTCTCTCTCTCTCTCTCTCTCTCTCTCTCTCTCTTCCTGCCGCCTGTGGATCAAGCTGTAGAACTCTCAGCTCCTCCTTCTCCTCCAGCACCATGTCTGCCTGCATGCTGCCATGCTTCCAGCCATGATGACAATGGACTAAAGCTCTGAACTGTAAATCAGCCCCAGTTAAATGTTTTCCTTTATAAGAGCCATGGTCCACGGGTGTGATGGTACACGCCTTTAATCTCAGCACTCAGGGAGGCAGAGGAAGGAGGATAGCTGTGAGTTTGAGGCCAGCCTGGTCTACAAAGTGAGTCTGTCTAGGACAGCCAAGGCTACACAGAGAAACCCTGTCTTGGGGGGGAGCAGGGGAGGGGAGGGGAGAGTTGCCGTGGTCATGGTGTCTCTTCACAGCAATAGAACAGCGTCTGAGGCAGCTGATAATTTTTTTTCTGATACTTAGGCATGCTTTTGTTAATGAGAATAACGTTAACAGTAATCGCCAACACCAGTGTCACTGCACTCTGTGTACTTAGTAAGGCATTTGCACTTCTGTGTCAGCCTTTGAGGATGAGTCTACGGTGTCTGCAACATATGGAGACAGAGCAGTAGACCACATGCCTAGTAAGTGGCAGACGCAGGTGTGACACCAGGGGCCACATGCCTGCACCTAAGCTAAGAGGCTATTTATTCAGTTGTGCAAATCTTATTGTGTTTGGAGGAACTCACTAAGGGTTTGCGTTCTGCGCGGCACTGGTGGAGTCGCTCTCTGCAAATTCTATCTGGAAGACTTCAATCCGCCCTCCTTCCCCTGTGTTATGTATGCATTTTATCCACTGTGTTTATTGTACCTGTCTTGACTGGTAAATGTGACCTTCCTTGGGACAAAAGAATTCTAGACTGCAAATGTAACCTAACCACCTCCTTAACACCGCCATAATCACCAGTGTACCCCAATTATGATCTAAACAGACACAATATGCTTGCTACAGAGAACCAACCTTCAGGCAAGCTTCTTCCTTCCAGGACTAGACTGGGGCCAGCAAACTCCTTGGCTTTGATTTTTGTTTTGTTTTGTTTTTTTCCCCCAGATACAGCTTCTCTGTGTGGCCCTGGCTGTCCGGGACTCACTCTGTAGACTAGGCTAGCCTCGAATTGACAGAGATCCACCTGTCTCTGCGTCTGGAGTGCTGGGATTAAAGGTGTGCGCCACCACCTCCTAGCCTGGAATAAAAGTTTTTGTCAAGAAAATAAGTGTGGGCCAGTGAGATGGCTCTGCAGGTAAAGGCACTTGTGGTCAAGATTGATCACCGAGTTCAAATCTTAGGCCCAACACACCAGAAAAAGTGAACAAACTACCTAAAGTGTACTCTGACCTCCACACACGCACTATGGCACATGTGCGCCCACACTAGTCAGCCTTTATCCAATTAGATTGCGTGTGCGCTTGTAAGTTGGTTGGTTGGTTGGTTTCATAAGGATTTCTCCTGTACTCATGGTTGTCCTGGACTCACAGAGATCCACTTGCCTCAGCCTCTCTAGTGCTGGGATTAAAGGTGTGTGTGCTACCACACCCAGCTCAAGCTTGTAAGTTTGAAAGGAAGCCATTTTAATATACTTGAATGCAGCAAGGAGACACAGCCACAGCTGCAGTGTAGTTATAAGGAAAGGCAGAAGGCGGTGTCGTGGGCTCGCTGCAGCTCCGGAGAACATAGGAGGCTTTAAAGAGAAGGAAGCCAGCATCTCAGCGCCAGCCGCCGAGTGAGCAGATGGGAGCAGGGACTGGAAGTGGGGCGGCATCCAAGTACAGTCGGGGAGCAGCAGCTACTCCAGACTGCCTGAGACCTGGAGGTGCAATGAAGGAATGTACCGTGGAAGCTTTACAGACATCGCAAGAACCCAGTGCGGGTTAGCACGCACTGCAGGCGTAACTTGAAAAGCATATGCCCTCATTAGCACGAATACCACCCCTCAGCCTGGCAAAAAACGGTTTGTCTTTATGAACAGTATACTAAAATATAAAATGGCATCTCTACAATGATGACTATAATGAAAATTAATGTCTACAAACAGCAAACAAGATCTGCATATTGACAACAATTAAAATTAGCCTTTTGAAAAAAAAAACTAGCCTTTTGCTGATAAAACATAGATGTCTTTTCCTGTCACACAATAGAAAAAAATCCACATTTACCCATTAAATGTATGCTTAAACCTTATATTAAATGTTAAAAGGAACCTGGAGGTGGTTCACATTTATAGTCCTCATAGGCAGGAGGCAGGATGGTGGGTTTGAGGCTGTCCTGGGCTAGGGAATGGGTTCCAAGCCAACAGCGTGTGAGAGCCTGTGTCACAAGACAAACCAACCAACCAAGCCAGGTATGGTGGCACGTGCCTTTAATCCCAGCACTCGGGAGGCAGAGGCAGGTGGTTCATTGTAAGTTTGAGGCCAGCCTGGTCTACATAGGGAGTTCCAGACCAGCCTGCATAGTGAGACCCAGTCTCAAATTTTTTAATTAAAACACATTTTAAAAGGACATGTTGTTTGTTGTTGGTTGGTTGGTTGGTTGATTTTTCAAGACAGGGTTTCTCTGTGTAGCCTTGGCTGTCCTGGACTCACTCTGTAGACCAGGTTGGCCTCGAACTTACAGTGATCTGCCTGCCTCTGCCTTCCCAGTGTTGGGGTAAAGGCGTGTGCCTCCACACTTGGCTTAAAAGGACATGTTTTAAGCAAATGCTTCCATTTCTTTTCCTGATTTAGGAGTAAACTGGGTACGATATCCCTGCTGTCTGAACTGATCTGATTGAGCAAAACTCCAGTCATTCTGCATCAGATTAAATGAAAGATTCTAAAACAAGGCTGCGATGACTCAGCAAGCAACGGTGTCTGTCACCAAGCCTGACGACCGAGTTCTGTCCACATGAAAGACAAAACAGACCCCTCTGAGTTGTCCTCTGACTTCACACATGTGCCATGATACTTGAGTGCCTACGCCCACCCACACACACTAAATAAATGTAGTAGTTTTTTAAATTCTGGAGTGGAATTAGTTATAAACACACACACACCACTGTGTCACGAGCTGAGGCAAAGTTGCATACTACATCACAGGGAAGCTCCAAATCAGCCCACAGCACAATATCAATCTGCAGGGCTCAGTAACTGATTTGGCTGAAGGTCGTTTGACACCTAAGCACTGGCCCCAAGGAAAGCTGTCTGACAGTCCGTTTCTGCCCTTAGGCCTTAAAGTACTGTCGCCGGGCATAGTAGGTCACACTTGAAATCTGAGTACTTGGGAGGCCAAGGCAGGAAGATTGCCATGGGTTTGAGAGGAATTCCAGGCTAACCTAGACTACAGAATACTACTCTGTCTGAAATAAAAATTAAAAAGGAATGGCTGGGCATGATGGCATATGCCAACAATCCCAGCACTTGGGAGGTGGAGGCAGAAAGATGAGATAAAATTCAAGGCCAGACTTTGCCCCAGCCCGCCGGGGTTCAATTAACGCTTGGGAGGAAATTTTTCATGTATAGGGACAGAACTCAAGACATGAAGAAGGGGGCAAGTCTGCATTCTGATCAAACCTCGTTTATTGAGAAATTTCAGAGTTTTTATAAGGCAGGGGGCAGGGAAGCATATTGCTATGGCAACTCAGCTGGAGGCTATCTCATGATGTGAGGAATTCCAAGCAGGTCACAACGTTCTGCCACACCGAATATTTTGCTATCTTTATCCAATCTAACTGCTAAACTACAACAGGGTGGCTCCATCTAAATCTTATCTTTAGTCTAACTGCTGAACCACGACAGAGTCAGCTGGTGTCTGGTGAATGGCAGACTGCTGGAGAAATAAGAATCTAGGCTCTGACAAGATGGCTGAACATTCGCTAGATAGCCCGTCCCCTACAAGACTTAGCTATGTAGTTGAATTCCTGGCTAGCCTGGGCTACATGAGACTCTATTATTAAATTAATAAAAAGTCTAAATCACAGAAACGTATGCCACTAGGTGGGAAAATGGCAGATTCTTCCATAAGTAAGGATCTCACCACTGCTACGTCTTCATGGTTGAATATAAATTTGAACAGTACCAATCTTCCAAGTCATATGCGTTCTTTCATGAAACGACTCTTGCACTTTCATTCATGCAAAGGAACAAGTCAAAACCTAACCTTACAGCTTTTACATTGAGATATTTAGATGATAAACTATCTTCCCAGGAGCTGGAGAGATGGCTCAGCACTAACTACCCTTCAGAGGACCTGGGTTCAGTTCCCAGCACCCACAGAGTGACTCACAACCATGTGTGGCTCCAGTTCCCACATCTTCTCCTGGCCATCATGTCCACTGCGTGCACATGGTACACAGACACTCATGTAGGCAAAGCATCCAAACACATAGAAATAAATAAGTATTAAAGAAATAAAAGTACATAAACTATCTCCCTCGAAGTCAGGCATGGTGGCATGGAGCTGTAACTGAGCCCTCTGGGCTGCTGCTGCATGGTCACGAGTTCAAGACTAAGCTAGACCAAATAGTGAGACTTGCTCTCGCTCTCAAAAATAATCAAATAAAGTGTATTTTAAAGCATTAAAGAATGCCTTAAAAGCCTATGAAACTGGATGCCATTCCTCAAAATAATATGCTCTATTATATCAAGTTAAAAGGAAACTGGTTTTCAAGCTCAGCAAGAATTTAAATACATATATGTGTGTGCAGATATATTTAAATGTCTTTTTCCCTTTTTCTAGTGGTTTACTCTGCCTTTTCTATTTCCAAATGGCACCCTATTCTATAGTCATTTAGAGCATTGTAATTTTTATAGCATTGTGATTTAATCAGCAGTGAATACTCCCTTTGTGTTTTAATATGTGTATCAGTTTCTATTTACACATTTCTTGTTCTGAATTATATTATTTGTTATTTGGCTCAAACACAAAAAAGTTGTATATAATCTTGGTTACTTAATTTTTCTTATCAATACAAATTTTCCCATGTTTTCTGGAGACTTTGGTACTTCGAAGCCATTACCACTGGTTCCTTTCACTAAAACTATGTCAAAAGTCCAGCCAATTCCATTCAGGAATTCCTCGTTCAAACTGAGGTCCTAAGTCTCCTCCTTAGACTACTCCAGGTCACAGTGACACTGACTTGTGACTGGTGTGACACTAAACTAAAGCTCTGAGAATAACGAGACACCTTTGGACCGCTGGAAAGCACTTGGGTACTGTCAGGAGGCAAGCACTTGGGTGCTGTGGTAAACAGGGTCAAGGGACTTGGTGTAAAGCAATGACTTCCAAATCCTCCTCTGCAGGGGCATTAGGATGGCTGAGAGACAGGCCTCCGCTTGTCTGTCTGCTGCGCTCTTTAGTCAGGGCAGTGCAAGAGCTATAGTCACGTTTTGTTTGTGCCTGCTGCTTCTCTTGAAAACTATATTTTGCTTTCCTTCCTTCCTCCACCCTTTCCTTTTTCCTTCCCTCCTCCTTTCTTTCTCAGACTGAATATTTTGAAAACAAAACCCCGGTATTAATCTTTTTCCTTCTTAACAATGGTGGTGAAAGTCTGCAGACAAGGGACATGCGCAGGAGCACAGAGCCCGTGTAGCTTGAGGAACATTGGGGCAGGGCAGCCTGGGACGGGAATCAGAATCTAGAGAGGGCATGGGCTCCGCCTGCGAAAAGCAGCCTGTCATGAGTCGTGAGAGCTAAGAGCATGAGGAGATGGCCTCCCTGAAGTGAGCAGCCAGCGTGGTACCGTTATAGATCCAAGACGGTGTGAGGAGATCTTCAGCCCGGATCTGGTGTCAAAGCTCAGAGTGCGAATGCTCAAGAACAGGGGGTGAGGTGGGATAGAAGGAATCTGAGACCAAGCCCGCCCTCCAGATAGTGGCAGAGCTGCCAGCCCAAGGACGGAAGTCTAGTGTTGAATGCTGAAGCGCACGCAACATGTGGAGACCCGTGCAGAATGAAGCGTCGTGGACCAGAGCAAAGGATGCTCGGGAAGCAGAGGAAAGACGCTGCTTACGCGCCTGCTCCCAAAGGATTGGTTAGCCTGCTTCCACCACCATCCGAGGGGTGGCCCCACCCACAAGGGCTCAGTGGACTGGGCCCTCGCACATCAATCACTAGTTAAGCCAAACAATAGGTAGAGCTCTGGAAGTCTTGTCGAAGAGTGGGGCAGAAGGATTGAGGGAACCAGAGGGATCAAGGCCATCAAAACAAGACCCACAGAGGAAACTGACCTGGGTCCATGGGGCTTACAGAGACTGAATCACCAACAGAAGGTTACACACATGTAGCATGAAGATACTAGGAAACAACACGGCTACTCCACTGAGATTGACATTGTGATAGACTTAATGGAGCCATCCTGTGCTCTGGAATTCAGGAAATGGACGGAGACTCCAGCTGGGCAATTGTTGATGGGATTAGGGAGCCAGAGAGGATGGCCCTTGCACCCGTGGGGGCGGAGGGGGGGGGAGGGCAGCAGGGAGAGGCAGGCAGAGAGGAGAGGCTACAGACACGTAAATTGGGGAGACGACCAGTTTACAGTTTACAGGCTGGACCAGCTTGTAGGCCAGACACCTGGGGATCCATCCTGTGGAACAGATACTGAAAGGTTTATTCTTGTTTCCCTTTAGCCCTTTGTATAATAAAGTCTAATTGTTAAGAAACAGCCCACATACCAGGATGATTTTGTATCCATAAGGGGGGGGGTCCTCTTCTCTGAGGATGTACCAGGTGATGTACCAGGGTTGGTATTCATAAGGGGGCCTCCTCTTCTATGAGGAAAAAGGGATAGAGGAGAGGAGGGAGGTGGACTGAGGTCAGATATAAAATGAATTTTAAAAATTTAAAAATTTAAAAGTTTAAAAAAAGAAAATGAGACTTGCCAGCAGCCTAATCTTTTTTGTTGTTGTTGTCTTCCAGGACAGGATTTCACTGTGTAGTCATGTCCATCCTAGAATTCACTCTGTAGACAAGGCTGGCCTCGAACTCACAGAGATCCACCTGCCTCTACCTTCCAAGTCGTAGGCTTAAAGGTGTGTGCTACCACTGCCAGGCTTCGGCCCAGTCTTACGGAGGCAATTTCTCAATAGAAACTTCCTCTGGTCTGGTAACTTTAACTTGTGTCATGATGACATAAAACTAGCCAGCACAGTGATCCAATTGTTTAAGTACCTTCCTAAAAAGATGAATTTGTGTGCGTGTGTTCGTCAGAGGCACCATGGTGCCTAGGTTGCCCTTGGAGGCTAGAATAGGAATGTGTCCCCTCAGGCTGGTTACAGGCAGGTCTGAGGCACCTGCTGGGAATCAACTCCTGCCCATTGGCTACATAACAAATCTGGAGGTTAGTTTGGACTATTTTACCTATTTTAGTTTTTTGGGTTTTCTTGGTTGGTTTTTCCCTGCAACAGGGTTTCTCTGTGAAGTCTTGGCTGTCCTGGACTCACTTTGTAGACAAGGCTGGCTTCGAACTCAGAGACCCACCTGCCTTTGCCTCCCTGAGTGCTGGGATTAAAGGCGTGCGCCACCACACGCGGCCCTTTACCTATTTTAAAATTAGGTATTTTGGTGTTTTATTTTTGAGATAGAAGATAGGTAGTTTCCAACCCACTATCCTGACTACTGGGCCTGCATCCATGTCCTGGGCCTGCATGAGGGCAGCATCACTGTTAGTGATAAATATATATGTATGACTTCCTATATATCCTATAATCTGGTTATAAGGCTTTACCAATGGTGGCACATGTCTGTAATCCCAGCACTAGGGAGGCAGAGGCAGGTGGATCTGTAAATTCGAGGCCATCCTGGTCTACAAAAATGAGTCCAGGACAGCCAAGGCTACACAGAGAAACCCTGTCTCTAAAAACAAAAAAACAAAAGACTTTACCAAACACACAATTTGTACTTCCCCTCCCCCTTCCTCTTTATTTTTCTTGCTAATTTAGCGTGGCTGAGCTAGACTGGCATTTGTGATCCTCCCTCAGACTCCCAAGGGCTGGGATTACAGTCATGTACCACCATAACCAGCTCTTTGCAGTTTTGGATAATTTGTTTGAAGCACAAGTTTATTCTGATGAAGCTTAATGCATCTGTCATAATTTTGGAAAAAAAAAATCACTTAATCCATGATCACCAAGATTTCCTCTTGTGTTTTCTAATGACTTTGGGTTACTGATCCACAGAACACTCCTCCACCCCACCCCCACCCCACCCCCACCCCTCACCCACCCCTCACCCCCACCGCTCCACCCACCCCACCCCAGCCCTCACCCACCCCCAGTGCTTCCAGAAAGGAACTAGGGACTGTCCTCTAGTGAAATAGAAAATGCATTAGATTCCATTAGGAATTTCCAGGCAAACAAAGCACCAGCGCATCTCAGGAGCTTTCCCCTCCAGGCAGTGGGTAAATGACATTTCTAAATGTGTGGTGAGTGGTCTCAGAACACAGAAACCATCTTCCAGAACATGCCAAAGATAAAGCTAGTGCTGCTACGAACTGCATCAATACAGTCTGGCTTTTCTGCCCAGTCACTACTAGAAAGGACTTAACTGCAGCCATTTGCATGAAGACACACAAAACATCAACAGGTATATTTTTAAAATGTGCCACTACTCACCAGGAAACAAAACCATGGTGAGCTCATGTGTTAGAACAGCTACTAGCAAGACGAAAAGTAGGGTGTTGGTAAAGGTGTGGGGAAAGAGACGCTGGATAGGAATGCACATTAGCACAGCCATTGCAGAAAGCACTATGGGAAAAATAACGGTGAGGGGCTGAAGTGATGGCGGAGCACTTAAGAGTGCTTGCTTGGGTTCCACATAACCCAAATTCAATTCCCAGCACCTTGTATCTGGTAACTTACAATTGTCTGTAACTCCAACTCTACAGTTGGCAATGCTCTCTTCAGGCCTTACACTTACACACAAATGGTATACACACACATATATACACACCCTTAAATTTAAAAAAAACAAAAAAACCAGATCCCACAAAAGACAAATTTAGAGATGGAAAGTGGTTGCCTAAGGCCAGGGATTGAGAAATTAACTGTGGAATGACTCATGAATATGATAAAGATTCAAAAACAGGTAACAGCCAGGCGTGATGGCACATGCCTTTAATCCCAGCACTCGGGAGACAGAGGCAGGTGGATCACTGTGAGTTGGATGCCAGCCTGGTCTACAAAGTGAGTCTAGGACAGCCAAGACTACACAGAGAGACCCAGTTTCAAAATGGGGGGAAAAAAGTTATAAATAAGAACTTCCGTTCACTGTTTCCCATTAGCGCTCACACCATGCCTGACACTCACAGCCACTGAATATCAAGGTAAAATTATGCATACTACCTTAACCTTAGAAAAGGAAGGGAAAAAACCCTCAAATCACAGTATTAAAAAACACAGGAAGTAAGCTGCAAAATATTTTATTGTAAAAACAATCAAAAAGGTTGACAATGCAAATGTTATCTCAGGACATTTCCCCTTGGCTCCTGAACTTGCTAGACTCCTGGGCACAGCAAGCTTCCATCAGCATTGCTCTGATTTTATGGTCCTCGTCAAACATACCTTTGACTACATTTGTATGCTCCTTTGAAACCAACAAGAATCCACCTAATAGTAAAACGAACCAAAAGGAAAAACAGGAATACTAGGTCTAGTGTGCTTTTCTTTCACATTTCCTACGGGGAGACCTATATAGCTCGGATACTTTCAAAACCGAACAGCAAAGTAAAATTAGTACTGTAACCACATTGCGAAACATCAGTGAATCTTCCATCCACAAGTTACTGAATCAAAACCCAGGACATCTGCAGAATAATGCACGTTTTACATTTGGAGAGAGAGGGACAGAGAGACAGGGTGCTGAATTGAGCCTGCTGGTTCCTCACCTCTGAAAACCTAGCTATTGCAGCACACCTATTGCCAGAATGTGCTCAGCCTTCCACATAGTGGCTGCCTCCAAACACAGAAAAACTACCACTTCTCAAAGCAATCTCAACTGATGGTCACAATTTAGAAATATCAACTGCTACTCCTTTCCATATATTCCAAAATGATTTCAGAAAGATTAAATATACAATTGTTTTATTTTAAAAAAAATGAAGATAATTTCATAGTAAAATTGATAATGCTCACAGACAGGAAGTCTAGTCAAACTTCGATCTCTTCCAGATCTGTAAGACTCCATTTTCTACTCTGAGAAATTTTAAAAATTTTTGCAGGGTGGTAGTGGTGCACATCTTTAATCCCAGCATTCAGGAGGCAGAGGCAGGTGGATTTCTGTGTGTTCAAGGCCAATCTGTTCTACAAAGTGAATTCCAGGACAGCCAAAGCTACACAGAGAAGAAACCAAATCGCATTTCAAAAAACAAGGATTTCATGGAATTTTTCATTTTAGAAATAATGCAAAGCAAATACATTTATATGTAAAAATGTCTTAGGAAAGTAGATGCTAATTGAATATGCCACTTCTATACTAGTGATAAATTTCAGAATTTCCCAAGAGTAGCAACTGGTTAATTTTAAGCATGTAGTGACCATTATAATTTGGTGCCTAGAAGATGTAAAAATATATCCACAACTATTTTATGAAAAATATGTATTCATATAAGAAGATACCTCTAAATTTAGTTCCTTGTAGCTGTCAAATAAATATTCTTAACTACATGCAGCAAATACTCATTTGCCACCTCTAAGAGCACCAGTGTATGTAAATCAACCAAAGCAGGAAGAAGGCAGGGGCTTGTATTTACTTCACGTGACAATACTGCCACAATAAGGCACCACTCGGTATGCAGAGGAGTACAGACTTTCCAAACCATGTTGTGTCACTGGTGTCCTAACCGCTACATAGAAAGCTTGGAGAAAAGCTACTATTAATCACTTATACTCTTGCTTCCATCATTCTGTGCTTTAGTTTTTCCATATCAGGGGGAAAATGTAGTTCAAGATCTGTTAAATAAACATCTTTTCAACTTATAGGAAAATAATCTAGAAATAACAGAAAGCCAAGCCTCTTTCGGATACATCTGCGACAGTCTGTCCCTGTCAGAGCACAGCAAGGAGCAGAAGGCCAGGGGCTCCTTCCCACAGGCTAAGGAGGCACAGAGGTCAAGCCCTTCTCAGGCAAATCACAGCTAGAGCGAAACTGAGAGGCAGAAATGTTACACTTCCCCCCCAAAGCTGATTCTCAGGTAGTCACATCCAATTAAATATTTCAAAACATGTCCTCAGTCACTGCTATCATCATCGTCATCATCATCAGACACATCATTTAAAGGAGACTTCAAGGACTGGCTGTAAGAGTCTGATCTAGTAGGCTGGCATGTGGCCATGTCCCCAGTGGAAAGCAGGTCGTAGCAGAAGTCACAAATCCGCACAGGCTTGGAAGACTGGCTGGGAAGAAGGAATCTCTTCTCAGAGCAGGGACCACAAACAACAAAGCCACACTTGCGGCAATGGTGCCGCCGATTAACTGGAGTGAATTTTGCTTTCTGACAGCGCATACACACGGTGGCCTCAGAGTCAGGCACCCAGACAGCAGCATGCTCGTTACTGGGGGTCTTCCCGCTCTTGGAGAGTAAATCAGTGACACACTTATTTATGTGATTCATCCACTCCGACTTCTCAGTGGCGGTGGCAGCATAAACTGCGAACGATTTGGTTGGTGTCTTAATAAGCCATCCATTCCGTAAGTCGCCTTCATCTTTGATGGAATCAATGGTGACATTTTCCAAGGGAATAATATGTTGTTTGTTGTATTTTTTCTTCTGGATAACAATATTACCATATACAAGAATATCATTAAATAGGAAAAACTGCCTTGCTTTAGGCTTTTTTCTGCACAGCTTAGTTAATACTCCTTCTCCAATAAGGACCCGTCCAGGGATGGTCAAGGGCTGACCAGCGGCTCCAAAGCAGTTCTCCACGATACTTATGCGTCGAGTGTTTGCCTCGCTGTTTGCTAGGCGATCCACCATCTTTTGCTAATAACCTTTAGGGGAAAAAAGAAAAGAAATCAGCACACAGAAAGTGTAAGTTCCGATAAGAGATCCTAACAACCGCAATCTACCAAGGCATTACTTTTTCCAAAGGCAAATCATTGAATACTTTCCCTTTAAAATAACACTAAGCACACTGAAGTGAGAACCAAAACCGTGACCTCCTCCACGACACACAACCCTAGCCACCCAACCGTTTATAAAGGCTGTGCAGAATTCCATGTAGCCCAGGCTGGCCTGGAACGCGGGCCTCCTGTCTCTACTTCCCAACGAGGGATTACAACGTGTGCCGTCATCACCAGTAACAACAAGACGACTAGAACAAGTTACTTCTGCAAAATAATAAGCCCAACGCCGTGGAGTTGAACCTCAATGGGATTCTGGAAATTAAAATGCCTCATAAACACTTAAAAAAAAAAGTGACTACTACTCAGGAAGCAGAGGCAGATGGATCTCCGTGAGTTCAAAGCCAACCTGGTCTACAAAACGAGTCTAGGACAGCCAGGGCTATTACACAGAGAAACCCTGTCTCAAAGAACCTAAAAACCAAACCCAACCCATGACTACAGTTTTCCCAATAAGCTACATATA
This sequence comes from Acomys minous, assembly GCF_964271855.1. NCBI lineage: Eukaryota > Metazoa > Chordata > Mammalia > Rodentia > Muridae > Acomys > Acomys minous. The sequence continues at coordinate 120,556,141 of NC_140483.1, forward strand.
ACCCCCGAGTCTCGACCTAATTTTCTCACCTGGATTATCCCCAAATGCTTCCCACATGCCCCCCTGTTTCCAGTCTTCTCTTCTAATCATTCCTTAGGCAGTGTGACCTCTGAGATGCTCATCTGACCCCCTTAATCGTTAAGATACATATTGTTAACACAGTGTGTAAAGACCTTAACCACCCAGTAGGCTTTTGTCTTTACCTGTATCCCAAGCTGGCCTGAACTTGCCATCCCAGTGCCCCAGACTCCTGAGTACCGGAATAATAACAGGCATTTTCATATCCAACTATTCCTGGGTTGTCCTTCTCTCCAACCTCACCCTGAGTCCTTCCCTGTCTAAACAGCGTTTGAAGAAAGCACCGCTGTGTGAGTGTGCATCTCACTGCTGTCTCCTCCTTACTACTTACAACGCCTGCTACCTCTTCACCATCCTTCGAGTCTCAGTTAGCATCCCTCCCAGCACACCTTCCCACGCTAGACCAAAACAGCAATAGTAAAGGCAGCAAACCCATCCTCCATGCTTGCCAAATTCTATTTACTTATTTCTTAGCTTCTTTTCTACCACAGCATTGAAATCCGTGCCCTCCGCTGGCTGCAATGAAACCTCCAAGGTGGAGGCCATCTGACAGCCATCTTTAAACTGACATGATCTGAAGCACCAAACGAACAAGATAAACAAGATCATTTTAACAATGTTAAAAAAAAATTGACCATAGATTTAATCCTAGATCCAAAATTGAACTCTCAAGTCCCCGAATGGAACTGTTGCAACCACTACCCTAGAGCTACTCCACTAACAAACAAACCACCACTTAAAGACTAACATGGTTTGACTGCGCTCACCAACGGACACACTGCAACCCTCCCTGGCTTCCATGAACAGCTTACTGTAGGTCTGGTTAGTCCTGAATCACAGCTGCCTTTCACAAGGAGGGGCACTGACACGCCTGAGGGTGACAGCTTGAAACCTTCACGGTTAACTAAGTGACCAGTCTTCTCTCATCTCTGTCCCTCCCCCGCCTCTTTTTTTGAGGCTGGGTACCACAGCTCAGTGATAAGAGTGCTTGCTTAGCAGGCACAGGAATGGGCTCTACTTTTAGCTCCATAAGGAAAGCAAAGTCTACCATTTTATGAAAAACATTATCGCAGAAGAGGGCCAGTGAGGTGGCTTAGGTGGGTAAAGGTGAGAGCCTCCAAATCTGAAGACCTGAGTTCAATTCTCAGGACCCAGGGTAGGAGGACTGACTCCCATAAGTCCTTTGACCTCCACAAGCACATTTTGATAAGCAAGGTGTCTACACACATGTGCATGCCCCCTCACATAAGTGTAAAAGACTAAATTACAGAATTAAAATAACATGAAAAGTCTAACATCATTTATAATTAAAGCCATTAAAACACCAAGATACTTTTATCAGATTAGTAAAATAAGAAAATTTCCTAGGATGGTCATGGTGGTGCACACCTTTAATCCCAGCATTTGGAAGCCAGAGACAGTTCAAAGCCAACCTGGTCTATACAGCAAGTCCAGGACAGCCAGAGCTCTGTTACACAGAGAAACCCTTCCAGGAGAGGACCCAAAAGACAAAAAAACACCAAGATGCTTTTAGCTTTTGTTTGTTTGGTTTGGTTTTTTCAAGACAGGGTTTATTCATATATCCCTGGCTGTCCTAGACTCAATTTGTTGATCAAGCTGGCCTCGAACTCACAGCTATCCATCTGTCTGCCTCTGAGGCATGAGCCACTACGCAGCCCAGCAGTGATCCACCTGCCTCCACCTTCAGAGTGCTGGGATTAAGGTGTGCACCACCACGTGCACCAAGATGCTTTTATCAGACAGAAAAAGAAAGAGGGAGGGAGGAAGGGAAGAAGGAAGTTCCCTAAACTGGGCATGGTGGCACACACCTTTAATCCCAGCATTCAGGAGGCAGAGGCAGGTGGATCACTGTGAGTTCGAGGCCAGCCTGGTCTATAAATTGAGTCCAGGACAGCCAAGGCTACACAGAGAAAGCCCGTCTAAAAAAACAAAACAAAACACAAACAAACAAAAAAAGCCCAAAAAAAAGAAGAAAAGAAAGAAAGATAAGAAAAAGAAAACAAGAAAGATAAGAAAAAGAAAACAGGTGTAACCACCAATATGATGTCCAATCAAAAGAAAGTTTGGACCAATGAGGTGGCAGAATGGGTAAAGGCTTTTGCCACCAAGCAGAACAACTGAAGGCTCATCCACTCACACAAATAAATAAATGTAATAATAAATTTGACTCAGTGCAACAAATAAGCTACGATGCACCCTTGGTCAAATCGCGAGTGCAAGACAGACCTAACAAAGCAACAGAAACACACTCAGGACAACCAAGTGGGGAGAAGTGGATGTCCACCCATCACTGACGCAAATATACACTGCATGTATCTCATCAGACCTAAGGCACTGCAGGTTTGAAGACACGCAGGTTTTCTGTGCCACTGATACAAGTCTCCAATTAACCATAGCATAACCTCAATAAGACAGTCTAACTTAGAGACATAAAACACTACTTAAAGGTTTGCCTGGAGATTAGTATACTACTAAAGCTAGTATAAAATTTGAGAGTAGAGCAGGCATGGTGAGGCACGCCCTTAATCCAAGCACTCAGGGAGGCAGAGGCAGGCGGATAACAGTGACTTCAAGGCCAGCCCAAGTTTAGAAAGGGAGTCCAGGACAGAGGAGGCTGCACACAGAAACCCTATCTCAAAAGATCATTAGCTAAATTGGAAGTACACAGAAATTAAAATTAAAAACCTAACAGTAGGGGCTGGAGAGATGGCTCAGTGGTTAAGAGCACTGCCTGCTCTTCCAGAGGTCCTGAGTTCAATTCCCAGCAACCACATGGTGGCTCACAACCATCTGTAATGGAATCTGATGCCTTCTTCTGGTGTGCACAAAAACAGAACACTCATCTACATTAAATTAAAAAAAATAAATAATAGTTAAAAAAAAAACCTACCAGTATCTACAGTAGAAACTTATCTATAAAAAGTACTAAGAGACATTTTCAGATTTTACATCAATCAAAAAGTGTTTCTCAGACAACCCCACAGGTGCATGAAAAACATGATTCAAGTGAGTTCCCTGCTCTTCAAGGGGAAACAGAAAACAGTACCCAGAGCCAGGCAGCAACTAATGCTATGAACCCTCTTCCACCCTTCCCTTCCCGCCCTGCCTCCCTGGTCTCAAACTTGCTCTGTAGCCAGAGACAGGATCTCGGCTCCTCCAGCCTTTAGCCAGGTGCGTGCCTGTAATCCTAGCACTTAAGAGGATTAGAACAAGGCCAGCTACAACCAGAACCTGTGTGCAAACATCAAAGGAAAAAGAAAAAGCTAAACAGATAAATCAGAAGTCACCCCAACTATATGGTCAAGAAAGTGGTAAGGGGGCAGGAGACTACTCTGGGCAAAAAAGGACAGTTTCACAGAGGGCTGAAGGCAGGGCAAGACAGTGTCAAAGTGTCACTCTTTAAAAACTAACTGCGTGTCCCCATTTAAACCAACTCCTGTACAATGCAAACAGGCCTCTTGTTGTGGCCACTCCCCTACCCCTAACCCTTGCCTAACACACAAATGTGGACAGTGCATTTCCTACCTGTTATATTCTGACTGCCACTGTTTCAAACCCTGGCGAGTGACCAGAGGGTCTCATGATCCCCCAAGGAAGCATCTGATATTAGGTAATACGAGCAACTCTGGCACACAGAGGCAAACCTGGCCTAGAATTAACTACTGCAGAGCTGAGCGAGGTGCTCAACCCTGCATTCATGGTTGTTTTCTACTCACAGCAACCTTTCCATACACGTGTGGGATGAGCTCCAGTTTATGGACGAACAAACAGACACAAGACTGTCATAGCACCCCAGAGATCAAGCCCGATGTCTGTACTGTTATCAGTACAGTATGGTCCCACTTTGCCCACATTGAAAAGCACAAGGGTGTCACTAACCTCTGGAGACGCGACACACAATAAAGATACAGGAATGTAAGCAAATGACCTACAACGTCCTAATTTCCCTGGCCAGTCTCTCAATGTTTCATTGCTCAAATTTTGCAATTCATTTATTTATTATTAAGGTTTTCGAGACAGGGTTTCTCTGTGTTATCTTGGCTGTCCTGGAACTCACTTTGTAGACCAGGCTAGCTTCAAACTCACAGTGATCCACCTGCCTCTGCCTCTGAGTGCTGGGGTTACAGGCATGCGCCACCACACCCCACAATTTTAATAATTTACTAAGCCTGAATTTTCACTCAGAAATCTCTCCCCCACTTAGTAATAATAACAATTATTACTGTGTGTATGTGTGGACGTGTACGGATGTCAGAGGCCCACTCTGTAGAGTCAGTTCCAGGCCAGCACAGCAAGCACCTTCACCCACTGAGCCAGCTCATGAGCTCTCCCCCATTTAAGAATGATGCAACCGAGACAAGTCTGGACATTACTAAGCAGTACTTGGCTAGAGCATATGATTTTCAAAGTTTGGCAGTTGCACATAAATACACTACATACTATAAGGATACAAAAACACTCTCATAATTCTTCCAATGATAAATGATATATAGTATCATCTTCATTTATATTAATAAGTATGGCAGCCACCTTCTGATCTTACTGCCAGGCAGGGACCTATGCTGAACAGCAACGGGCATGCAGAACCTAAGGTCTATGGCTTTAAACAGACCCCTCATTATCCTTCTTGGTCCTGGAATGGTTTCCATGTGCCTGGGATGAAAAACAATGCAGTAGCCAGGACAGCCAAGGCTAAATGGAGAAACCTTGTCTCAAAAAACCAAAAACCAAAAACCAAAAAACAAAAAACAAAAAAAACCCAAAAAATGATGGACTAGAAAAGACACAAGCCCTGCTTTACGCGCACATGCACTGAGTGGGGAGCACACACAGCTATAGTGGGGTGGAGGTAGAGTACATGGGGGACAATAATGAAGAAAAGTAATCAAAAGGGCATACACATCACTATGGCGGGCGTTACTCTTGGATACCCCAAAGAAGCATTCTTTGGTAAGCAGATCCACTGGCTCAGCGCCTAAGAGACTTCCCTCCAAGGCCCAAATTTACCACCAGCTCAAACAGGCACTAGGAACTCCAGGTCCTGTTGTGGGGACCAGAATGCAAGAGCGCTGGGCTTACCCAAGGACAGAGTGCACTATATGGGTCCCTGAGGATCTGAGGAAGGGGGGCCACAGTGTGGTCCAATCGGAATGCTCTCTGCTTTTCTTGGCAAAGAATACCACAGAATATAAAAAGACTAGGAAGAAAAAAAATGTCTGTTCTTTGGCAGACAAGAACTGCATTTAAACTGTCATGCCTGTCTTTAACATACTCCATGGGACACGCTGACCACCTGTTAAAAACAGCACTGGAGGAGACGAGACAAAAGACAAAGGTTCCTATTTACAAGTAAAAGGAGACCCGCCTGTCAGTTCCTCCCGCTAAATTTCTGTACTTCTCATCCTTAGTGGTAAATTTAAACTTAAAACACATCTAATTGATTTTTCCTTCCTTTTGAGATAGGGGCTCATTATGTAAACCTGGCCGCTGTGGAGCTCAAAGATCTGCCTGGGATTAAAGTGTGGACTATGCCTGGCTACATTTATTTTCTTACTCAAACTCGTGATTTCTGATATTAATGAATTCCAGTATTCAAATTGAATGGGTTACAGTAGGAACAAAACAAACAATAATTTGTGAGCCAAAAGGCCTGGTTTAAAAAAAGAAAAAGCAACCACAGAAACATTCAATAAGGCCCTTTAAAATACTGACTTTACATAGTAAGCGGGCTGGCTGGGTTTCCCATTTACAGCATGTCTGGCCTGAATCCACCACCTTGCCCAGGGGTGGGGACTGGATCCAGGGCCGCTCTACCACCAAGTCATATCCTGCAAACCAATATTTTAACCACACATTTGACTACTGATTCACACTGATCAATAAAGTGAGTGTTAACTGCTCACTGGAACTTTGCAGAGAAAACCAAAGGAGGATGTAAACACCGGGAAGCAAACAGGGAAACAAAGCAGTGCAGCATGGGCACAGAGCTCAGTGGCAGAGAGCCCTGCTTCAGGCTCCAGCAACTTCTGGACCAAAACAAAACAAAACAAAGCGCACTAGACCGCCTAGAACCATCCTGCCCGGGCATGGGCAGACGAGAACAAACTACTCCCTCAGTTCATGTAGGCCAAATAAATATTCTAAGTGCCTACTTACTTTTAATAATCAAATAACCGAATAATCAGCATAATAAATTACCCAGGGTAAAGTCTAAATAAAATATTAGGATAATAAGACAAAAAAAATACTTGAAATTTTAGCAAACTAATTTTTCAACAAAGAGACTGCTTCTCTAGCCTGTCCACTAAGATTTCTGCCACTGCTAACATGCACTACAGAAATGAGTGGTGACAAAGGGAAAGGCTAACTGTAGATAAGAAAAAGGGAACAAACTTCTGTATTTTATCCTCAAGCTTATCAATGCTCTATTTTACTGAAGCTGAGAGAAAATGAAACGTCATGATTTGAATCATATTATACAGAACTACACTGTTAAAAGTCTCTCTTAGGCACCACACCTGCCCATTAACAAAAGGTGGGTTATTTCATAATCTCAATCATGAAAGGAAAAATACCCATCTAACCAATGCCTACTAGACATATTTACTTTACTCTTTTATGTAATAATGTTAGGTGAAAATGGGCAGTGGTGGTGCACGCCTTTAATCCCAACACTCAGGCAGCAGAGGCAGACAGATCTGAGTTTGAGGCTAGCCTGGTCTATAAAGCAAGTTGCACGGCAACCAAGGCTATATATACAAAGAAACACTGTCTCAAAAAAAAACACAAAACAAAACAAAACAAAAACTAGTAATGATGATATAGGTGAAAAGAACTTATTCTACCAGATCAATAAATAGGTAACTAAAGCAAGTCATAAAACGGCTAGAAAAGCCACTTAGGGTAGCATACAGCTAACTGTCCTACCACTCCGGAAGCTGAGTCAGGAGGACTGAATGCCCCAGGCCATCCTGGACTACATGGTGGGACCCTAAATCCAAACAAATAAGTAACTTTAAAAACAAACAAACAAACCAGTCAAATGGCTGGGAGTTGGTTCAGCAGCTAATGCACTTGTTCTGTTGAGGACTGGGGGCTGATTCCCAGCACCTATCCAGCAGTTCGTAAGTACCTGTAACTCCAGACCCAGTACCCAACGCTCTGTTCTGACCTCAGCAGGCACCAGGCACGCTTGCACTGCGCATAAGTACATGCAGGCCAAGCATTCATACATTTAAAATAATGTTTTAAGTTAAATTAACTTCCCTATGACTTTGCAGCTTGACACATTCTTAAGGAGTGATAGGGGACACACAGCCTTTTCTTTATTCTCTGCTGCTTTCAGAAACAGGTTGCCAATTGTAGACCTTTACTTATGTATCTAGGAAAGGCCAGGACACCCCCCCTCAACCCCCCAACCCAAATTTGCCATGTGCTTAAACAGATTGGGACATTCCTGAAAAAAAAAAATTCCTATGACTTGATATTACCAACAGCATCTACAAAAATGCTTCATAGTGTAACTTTGGCAGCTCTTATACTAGAGGTTTGCTCCAGTGTAAGAGCTGTGCGAAAGGATTTCTGAAGTACTAAAAAACAAAGTTCTGACTATTTCAGGGTGTCAGTGAAAGTGGTCAGGATAAGTCTGATCATGCTATCCAGGAGCATTAGAGTCACAGGTAAAGATTTTTAGAAAACCCCTTGAAAACACAGAACAGGCACACCAGGGAGCTGCTACGTTCCTGGTGTTTGCTTTTAAAAGTCTTTTCAGGAGACTTGAATGTGGACCTCCAGTTTGTCAAGAGTCCTCTAAGTTTCAAACAGTTATCCTAAACAAACCAAATCAGCATTCTTCAACTGCAGCTATGACCAGGGCCCTCTCTAAAGAAATCAGAGCCCCACCCCAGGCAAGTCAAAGGGCCCCCAATGGTGCTCAAAGCGTTTCACAGCAAACCCTGGCCTCCTGCAGTCTTTCTTTCCCACCTTAACCTGTTCCATGTTGGACATCAGAGCAGACTGTCAGCAGCAGCATGCTCTGGCCTTCCCTCCCCACCTCTACACCCACTAGTCTTCCTCTATTTGCTGAAACCTCACCAGTCCCTGAAGAAGTGCTCAAGCCAAAAGCCTCACAGCCAGCCAGACGCTGGTCCGCGTTTATTCTCCACAGGACTTAATAGCACATACTTTATTGTAGGTTCCGGTAACATTTGGATACATGTTTACTCCAAATAGACTTTCCGAGTTCCTGAAAACAAAAACAGCATTTCCTACAATTCCAACAGCACCTGCAAACCTGCCACATTCTACATGCCAAAATATACACTGAGCTGAATAGGATTAGCAGTTACAAGTGACAGCAGCTTCTCAATCTGGAGTTTGCTGAGAACTGACTACATCTTTAAACCCTGCCACTCTTCAAAGAAAACAGGAACTGGGCCGCACAAATCAAGCACTTCACCTGACCCACACATTTCAGACTCGTAAGCAAATGTATTGTCTAACTATACCTAATTATGAATTCTAAACATTGAATGTGGAAGTTCCTATTTAAAAAAAAAGCTCAATATGTCAATATGTCTTCTTTCCAAAAAGCACAGCTGTTGTGTCAATACAAGATGATGACACAGCATATCTTTATCGCCACAGAGCTCAGATGGAGTGCAGCAGCACAGGGCTGGCAGCTTAGAGCCTGAGCAGCCCTGCTGGGGGAGCTCATCACACCCAACAGGTACTTAGCATCATTCAAACACTTGTGATTTGTTCACTGTATTTACATTTGGTAGAAAAAAAGAGTGAACAAGACACAGGGAATGAAGGGTTTACATTCATTGTTAAGAGAAATCACAATCATTTAAATATTATAATTTTTTTAAAAAATCAACAAACCAGGAAGAGAGAAAATATGACGATGATGTGTGGCACACATAATTTACCATTCTAATATTTGGAAGAACAAGTGAAATTTCAGATTTGAACAGAAATTATATACAAACACAATGGAAACAAAATTCACTAAGAAAGGTATACAACCCTGAAGTACAACATGCAGTCCGCTTTGCTTTGTTGAGCTGCACGGCATACATGGCATACAGTTGCAGGAGGGGACGGAGGGAATTAGTAAAGACAGGGGAACAAGGAAAGGCCAAGGTGTCTGCGCACGTGCAACTTCCTTCTTACACTCTGGAAGGGCTCGCTAGCCTGACTCCATCTAGCCCAACGTAGAACAACCATGCAAACAATGAACGGCACTGCTTTGGGGGTGAGATTGAAAGCTGGATCTAAGAGCGGGGTGTGGGGCTCATGCCTGCAGCCCAGCACTGACAAGGCAGAAGCAGCGAGACAGTTCTAAGTTCCAGGTCAGTCGGGGCTATGAGTGTTAGAGGCTGAGCTAAAGTAAGGGGCGGGAGCTGTGGGGGAGGCACCGTGACTAACTGGGCATGTAAGAGTAAAGCTAAAACTAACCTCGAGCTCAGCAGTAGCATCCGTACTGAGCGGGGAGCGTGGGGAGGGATGGAGGCAGGTATAAAATGGCCCCTACGATTTTAATTTAAGTAACGTAGAAGCAAATAAAATCACTGATACCTGTCAATGGGTTCCAAGTAGTAAAGCAATCACTAGCCATTTGGCACAAAACTCTAATAACCAACAGGACACTCAAAACTAAAAAATCCATGCCTTTAATCCGAGCACTCAGGAGGCAGAAGCAAGTGGATCGCTGTGAGTTCGAGGCCAGCCTGGTCTGCAAAGTGAATCTAAGCCAGCCAAGGCTACAGAGAAACCCTGTCTTGAAAAACAAAAACTAAAACAAAAATCAAAACTAAAAAAACTTTGTGGTTAAAAAAGGGGGAAAAATAGCTTTAATCTCAAGTTTCTATAAGCAAGTATAACTCCAGTGAGTTCCTATAGTAAAGAGGACGGTGGCAGCAACTTAGAAAGGGAAATAATGGTGAGTGTGGTGTGCACACTTTTAATGCCAGCACTCTGGAATCAGATACAGGTGGTTCTCTGTAAATTCAAGGCCAGCCTGGTCTACAAACCGACTTCTGGACCAGGCAGGGATACATAGTTAAGACCCTATCTCAAAAACAAACAAACAAGGCTAGAGAGATTGCTCAGAGGTTAAGAGCACCACCTGCTTTTCCAAAGGTCTTGAGTTCAATTCCCAGCAACCACATGGCGGCTCACAAACATCTATGAGATCTGGTGCCCCCTTCTGGTGTGCAGATGTACATGCAAGCAGAACACTGTATACATAATAATAAACTTTAAAAAACAAAAACCACCCCCAGGGGGTGGGGGGGGGAGCATGCTAAGAAAGGGGTCTAGCATTCCTGCAGTATACTAGAAACCGAGGAGTAAAATCTCTGTACTTAAGTCTAAAGAGGAAAGAACACGCAAAGATGGTCTCAGGGCTGAGAACTGAGCTGTGTTAATTCTCAGGTGGATATCTAACCCAAATCTTGAAATACCAGAAGGTTTTCTTCCGTTTCCAGTAGCAGGTATGGTTTCCCTCTCACGAACAGGCCTTAGGTCCAATTAGAGAGCCGCTGGTTCCATCAAGGTACGCATGCCACAACCACACCCTATGGTCACTATGCCGTGGTGGGTGAGTTCATGGCATCATAGCTGGGCAGGGGTGTTGGCTGCTTGCCTCCCTTGGGAGCTTGCATGGTGTCTTCTGGCACCAACCTACTCCTAAGGGAGGAGGCCTTGAGGTCAGGACCAGCTCAGATCCTTCTGGATCCTGTGCTGAGGTGCACGGTGTCTTGGCGATAGGGACTTCCACCTCAGGGAGGCAGCCAAGGGCAATAGAGCCTCTAATGTTTTGGGAGTCTCTTCAACAACCTTACAACAATTCCAAACATGGCTCCTCATGTCTGGTGTCGGGATTTTTGTTATTGGCACTGTACTAAACCAGCTTAATTCCTAAATTCATTCTAAATATTTATTCTTATTCCTACTGATAGGTGTAGTCTTCCCCTTCATTAAAGAATCTGAGGGGATGTCTGCTCTTCCAGAGGTCCTGAGTTCAATTCCCAGCAATCACATGGTGACTCACAACCATCTATGAGATCTGGTACCCTCTTCTAATGGGCAGTTATGTGTATACATAGTAAATAAATCTTAAAAAAAAAAAAAAAAGACTCTTGAGACCATTACAGAAAACCACAACCAATCAAAATGCACAGAAACCGTAATAGTATCCACTCCTAACCGACACAGCTACAATATAGCTATTGCATGTAGGCTCATGGATGATTGCAGAGCAAAGGGCAGAAAGACTAAAAGAGCCAGAGAAACAGGAAGCTTGCTGTGCGACTGGGTCTCCTGGAAATGTCAGAGAAGACACACCCATGAAGTCTCTCATCAAGGCTGCATAAATAAGACCCGAACAACAGTGACATCGGCGGACATGCTAAAATGGAAGAGGAATACCGAGTGGTCACCCTGAGGTCATATACACCAGGTAACATTACACAAGCCAAGCAGTTTTTACTCACGTACTTAGAAATATATATATATGGATGGAGGTAACTAAGGAAAAGAGGCCACAAATTTGAGAACAAGGATGGTGTGAAGGAGGAAAGAGGAGAGGAAATAATGTTATTATAATTTCAAAATAGAAAGATTATTTAAAGAAAGAAATAGGCTAAACTATTTGGAAGGGTAGGTGATAGCATCTATGTCTACCCCAGAAAAAGAGTCACAAATACAAATAATTTTAAGACTGGAGAATATAGATTTGAATATACAGGCGATGGGGGCCAAAGGTTTTTTAAATAGGAAAGTATTACTATACAGAAATAGTGCACATGAACTGAAGAGACTATGAAGACGCAGGACTGAAAGCAAAGAAACCAGAGTATTACAGCCCTCTCTAAATGAAAGGTAGTCAAAGCAAACTACATTATATACATGCACGAAAACATCACCACAGCGAACCCCAGTGTTTTGTGTAATTAAGACATGCTAATAAAAATTTTAAAAGGGCAACAAAAGCATAAAAAATAATGGAGAACAGAAATGAAAAGGGGAGGAAGCTTAAGAGCAGTAGATAGAATTCAGGACCTGACTGAAGACATGAGTTACGCAGAGAAAGAATAAGCAGGCTAGCAAGATGAGACCTGATAGGCTGTGACCATATGGTGGGGAGGAGGTCCCCTTCTGTCACAGACCTAGGGGAGGGGAATAGGGTGAAAGAGGGCGTGCGGGAGGAACCGGGAGGATAAAAATCTAGATGTAATCTGAATACATTAATAAAAAAAATTTTTTTAAATAAATAAAAAAGAAAAGTGAGTTACAAATTCTGTGCAAGTTTAAGTAAAGCCCTGAGGCGGATATTAGGTGTTACAGAAGAATCCACTCAGGGTATCCACACCACTAGAACTTGTCAAACAGACATGTCAGCATGAGTGGGCTCCCAAAACAGAGGGAGATTCAGTAGTCATCCATGAGAGGTGTTGGCTGCTAAGTGGAAAACTCAGCAAAATGGTACTACTGTGCATAAGCACTTTCACAAACATCATAGAGACTCTTCACAATTTCCTGAAGCAAACTTCTGTGTCCATTTCACAAACAACTCCACGGGAGCTTAGAGAATGAAGTGACGTGCTCAAGAAGCTAGCTTAGTCAGCAGCAACCCGGAACTCAGGCCTCGGATTATTTGCTCCGGCTTTCCGTGCTGCCTCTGATTTCCTCTAGTGATCAGTGCCCTCTCTTCTCTTTTCAGGTCGTGCTCAGGCTGTGCACTCTACCTGAGGCTTTAGAGGCTGGCGGCGGAGTCCAGGATGGTGGCACATACCTGTGCCTCCACCACTGAGGAAGCAGGAGCAGGAAGACAAGGAAAACACCACCAACCAAACTGCACCAGGTACCGTGGAAAGACTGCAGACAGACTTAGGTGAGGACATGAAATTAATCCAAAATGTACAGCCCTGACAACATTACAAACACCTAAACCTAAACAAGGTTTGCAAGAGGACAGCCAGCTCACTTCGTAGACTGCCTGTCCGTGTCTCCTGAGTGCTGGAATGAAAGGTGCACGGCACCACACCCCGCTGCAAATCAGGTTTTATTCAATGTTCATTAAGCACTGCACTCTAAAATGAAATTCTAAGACAATTTTGACAAACCTACAACACAACTTGTTTAATTAAATGGCCTATATACACAAAGATAACCTCATTTTCCAAGCATTAATGTTTCCATTAAGACGAAAAAATTCAATCACTTTTTTGTTTGTTTGTTTCTCGAGATAGGGTTTCTCTTATTGTCCTGGACTCACTCTGTAGACCAGGCTGTCCTCGAACTCAAGAGATCCACCTGCCTCTGCCTCCCAAGTGCTGAGATTACAGGTGTGCGCCACCACGCCCGGCTGCAGCTCAATTCCATTTTAAAGCAGTTCTTTTCACTCTTTTGTCCGTCCCCAGCTTCTCTCCATTCATCACAACTACTGCTTGGACATTTTATTCAATTCTGTATCCTCATGCCAAAACTCAGTTACCAAAGCTAATTATTTCTAAACAGAAACCACTAAAAAGGAAGAGTTCAACCACCCAATCTACAGAGAAGCTTGACCACTATGCCATGGAAACTGCGAGAAGGCTGTGAAGCCTACTTACAGGAATCCATCCAAACCTTTCCTGCTCATCTGCCATGCTCTCAGCTTGCTGGAGACAGACAAGCAAAGGGGACCCCACTTGATGCCTGCTGCCAAGGACATGCCATCACAGACCTATGCAACACCTCCAGGACGTCATGGGGGAAGGGAACTGGGTCCTGAGGAGAAAGAGGAAGCGTGACAGCAAGGTGGGCAGAGAAGCTTCGTCACAGAGTGCAGGTTGGTTTGGTTTGCTTGAGACAGGTTCTCACTATCCATCCCAGATCTCAGTGCCGGGATTACAGGTACGCGCCACTAGGACACTCCCAGACTCCACTCAACGTTTCTAAGAAAAAGAAACTCAGTATCACACCCTTGCATCATCAGCTCTGTAGGAGACAGGAATACTGAGGACCTGCATTCAAATCAGAAGGATACAGGGATGGAAGGAACAAAATGGGCAGCACGTCGCCACAGGGGTGGGGCTGTGATGCAGGGGTGGGGCTGTGATGCGCCAGAAAGGAGATGGCTTCAGCTCCACCAGAGAGACTCGTGAAATCAGCAAAGCAATGCCTTTCTAAGAAATGATGTTTGAGCCAGGCATGGTGGCTTTAATCCAGCCCTCGGGAGGCAGAGGCAGGCGGGTTACTGTGAGTTCGAGGCCAGCCTGGTCTACAAAGAGAGTTTTTCGGTTCAATAAATATATATATTTATATATATAATATATATATATAAATATATATATTTATATATATATAAAACGGGATTGACCAGACAATGGAGCAAAATAAAAAGTTTTTCCCAGCCTGGGGTGGTGGTGCACTGGGGGTGCAGAGGCAGGCAGATCGCTGTGAGTTCAAAGCTAGTCTAGTCTACAGAGCCAAGTCCAGGACAGCCAGGGCTACACAGAGAAACCCTGTCTTGAAAAACCAAAAAGAAAAAAAATCTTTTTCCAAAGAACTAAGAAAACTCAGAAGGTACTTTTAGCCTGGTGTGGTGGTGAATGCCTTTAAACCTAGCCCTGAGAGGCAGGTAGATCTGTGAGTTCTACAAAGACAGTCCAGGACCCCCAGGGCTCTTATCAGAGAAACCTTGTTTCGAAAAACAAAACAAAACAAAAGGAACTTTCACTTATTAAAGAATAAAAAGAAGAGCAGATGGCTCAGTCGGTTTAGGCACCGAGGCCAGGCCACACAGCCTCAGCTCTATCCTTGGGGCCCACAAGGTGGAAAGAAGCAACTCCCAAAAGTTATTTCTCTGACCTCCACACTTGTCCCGTGTGCCCACACAAATGTACATGCATGCACACAATAATTAAAAAGAGATACAGGGCCAGAAGTTCAGAAAGTAAACGGAGGCACTGGGCCCAAGCTTGACATCCCCACAACTCACGTGGTGGAAAGAAGAAACTGGAAATTTGTCTTCTGATCTCTCCATGCTGTTCTGAGGCTGTGGTTCCCCACTCCCACGCAAACGAGTGTTTTGATTAAAGAGTAAAAAAGAGAAAGTCCATGTTTTAGGACTTTCATACTGGTAAAAAAGCCTTTCAGCCCATAAATTTAAGGCCATTTTTAAAAAATATATATTTACTACTATTTCAGTTTCATTGGGGGAGCGATTACATGGCTTTCCAAATTAGCAACTTAATAACATCCACCTCTCAATTCTATCATGACCCATGATCATTGAAAATAGCCTTTGTTAATTCTGAATTAACCCGACCCACACATATGCACATACCCTGTAAGCTACAAGTGTGCAAAGATACTGGCTCAAATCTCACGCACCTTTAAGGAACCAAAAGGAAAAAGAAGAATTAAAAAACTGAAACGTCAAGATCACTTCACTCTATTCTGTTGTGGTTGGCTGGTTTCGAGGGGGTTGCTCCTGACAGGCTCACGCGGTAGCCCAGGCTGGCTGGCCTCGAACTCGCAGCGATGCTCCCGCCCCAGCCAGCAGGAGTGCTCGGAATACAGGTATGAGCCAACACACTGGGCTACTTCACTTTATTTAGTCTTAAGGCAGCACATGCCTTAACGTCTCAGCTGAACGTTCATGTCTAAATATTCCTTTAATGAGTCTCTGAGGCGACGTAATAAAACATAACAAAGAAGGCATTTACCAATTTAATGTACCCGAAGTCTGAATTACTGCTTAGGTGTGTGTAACCTGAATTCTATTCATTTCCACTGCACACTCACACAACTTACTGCTTTAATATTCTAGGCGTATTCAAGCCTACTTCGAGCAACTTGGGAAACCACCTCTTGGCTTTCAATAACATTTTTTTTTTAATTTTTAACTCAGCAAAAGATCTAAAACTTTTAAAACGCTCCAAATAGCGTGTAAGCCACTGCTCCCTATCAGAGCCTATTTCTGCGGTGCCATTTTCATATTAAGTCATATAAAATACGCTGCTGGAGTCACAGCGTGCCCCTGACGCCTAGATCCTGCAAAGTTTTCAGAACGCACGATCTGGGGGACCCGAGTCCTGGGCGCCCCCCACAACTTCGGGCGCGACGCGGGGTCCAGTCTCCAGCCGCCGGCGCCGGTCCCGGCTCCTCCGGGCGGCGTCCCGCGGTCGGGCGCGGCGGGACCCAGGCGATTCCAGCCGGAGCGCCGGCCCGGAGGGGAGCCTCCCCGAGCGCCCCGATTCCCACAGACCCCAACATGGCGTCGGCCGCCGCCGCCGCCCGCGCCAACAGCTCCCCGCGCCGCCGCCCGCCCGGAGCCCGCGAGAGCAGCCGCCCGCAAAGTTTCGCTTCCTCCTCCCGAGCCCGCCGCCGCCCCGACCCCCGCGGCACCTACCCGGCCCGGCGCGGGCGGCGGCGCCGAGGCTGCGACTCCCCTCCTCGTCGTCGGCGACTGCGAGCACGGACTCACTCTGGCTCTTCCCGGCCCCCAGCCTCGCAGGGTGTGCGGAGCCCCGCGAGGCCGGCGCGATCCGGACGCGGCGGGCGCTGCCGCTCGCAGGTGACTTCTCCGGCCCTCCGGTCGAACCCGACAACGGCCGCCGGGGATGCCTTCTTTCCCCCTCCCGTCCTCGCCCGCTGCGCGCGCACCGACGCGCCCTCGCCCAAGCGCCAAACGCGGGCACGAGCACACCCGCCCTGCCCTTTCTTCCCGGTTTCCCTCGCCCCGCCCACCGCCTTACCCCGCCCCTTCATCCCCCGCGCGACGCGCTCGAGAGGCGGGGCCTTGAGCGGAGGCCACACCCACTGAGGTCTCCTTCCCTCTCCCCCCCGCCTTCGGACACCCCCCCCCCCCCCCCCGGCGCGGTTGCGGGGCGCACTCCTTCTGCGCCGAGGTGACGCGCCTCCTAAGCCGGCTGAAGCCATCCTGGGCCGCCTAACCTGACTTTTCCTGACTCGGTCAAGCCTTCGGAAAGGACTCTTAAGCTTCCGCGAAGTTCTCTGGAAGAATGAACGGAAGCCGCCTCCACGCCTCCCTAAGGAACAGGAAAGAAGGCTTTGCCTCTCGCCACCCTAAGGCGCCTGCCAGCCCCGCCCGGCTCGGCCATGCTGCCGAGCACCTGCTACCGCTTCCTCGCGGGAGCCTACCGCACGCTTCCCTGTAGCTTTATGCCTTCCAACCCCGCTCTTCTCAAAACTTCCCTGGCTCCACAGGCTTCGCCTTCCTAGAACTCTGTGCCAAAATTACGTTGTCTTAGATGAGCCTGGGTTCCTCAGTCTCAGCACCACGCGTTAGCTAGGGGCTGTGGAGAGATAGCAGAGGTATCCAGGTAGGGGGTGGTGGGTGCACGCCTTGAATTCCAGCACGTGGGAGGCAGAGGCAGACTAACCACCTTGAGTTCGAGGCCATTATGGTCTAGTAGAGCTAGTTCCAGAACAGCCAGAAAAAAAAAAAAAAAAGAATTTTTGGAAAAAAGAGGGGAGTGTTAGAAACTGGGTTTGAGTAAATTTTACTTCAGGGATTTTTATTTAAACTAGTTCAGCAGTTCTAAATCTGTAGATTGTTCCTCCTTTGGGGGGGGGGTCAAACGACCGTTTCACAGGGTCAATTAAGACCATCAGGAAAGCGGACATTTGCGTTATTCATAACAGTAGCAAAATTACAGTTATAAAGTAGCAGCACAAATTTTATGGTTGAGGGTCCCCACAACCTGAGGCCTTGTAAAGGGTCGCAGCGTTGGGAAGGTTGAGACCCACCCCTCTACCTGCTGGATTATCGGGCCCACTAACTATTCTATCCGCAAGTGAGCCTGGGTCAGGGGATAAGCAGGTTTGGGTTCTGTCAGTTTTCCTCCTGCTCTTGTGTCTGGAGTTAAGGTCTTCCCATCCGCCCCTATTTCAATGTCTCTGCAGCAAACCCAGTTGTTTTAAATTAGTATCCAGAACAAAAGTGGCAAAGGAGCCCGACTGTGGTAATCAGGATAGTTACAGGGTTCCAGTCATGCGCGCGCTATCTCCCTGTGTTAGACTAAGCTCGAAGATCCCTTTGAATTTTGAGACTGTTCTGTCTCTAGGTTCACTCTAGAGCTTTAGACACCAAACATTTTAGGTCACTCACGTCATCAGTAAAAATGAGTTCGAGGCTAGCCTGGTCTACAAAGAGAGTCCAGGACAGCCAAGGCTACACAGAGAAACTCTGTCTCGCAAAAAAAAAAAAAAAAAAAAAAAAAAAAAATGTTGTCCTCCCTACCAATACACTTATTTAACTTCTTAAGCCAGAATGTCAACACTCAAAGTCTTGGCTTTGTCACCAACCAAAATACAAGGACATACTTAGTTACCCTTAGTTCCTTCGTGTGTAAAATAGGGATAATAAATGAAAGTATCTCAAAGAGGCATTAAATGAATCAATTTTTGTTTTTTGTTTGTTTTGGTTTTTTTGTTTTTTGGGGGTTTTTTTTGTTTGTTTGGTTTTTTGTTTTTTTTTTTTGGTTTTTTGAGACAAGGTCTCTGTATAGCCTTAGCTGTCCTGGACTCCCTTTGTAGACCAGGCTGGCCTCGAACTCACAGAGATCCACCTGTCTCTGCCTCCTGAGTGCTGGGATTAAAGGCATGCACCACCACCCCCCCAGCCCATGAATCAATATTTGTAACATATGCCAAACATAGACAGCTAAGTGTTGTATGAGAGTGATGAGACTTATTAAATGTATGTATACAGGCTGGAGGGATGGCTCAGAGGTTAAGGGGACTGTGTGTTCTTACAAAGGCCCTGAGTTCAGTTCCCCGCACCCACATGGTGGCTCACAAGCATCTACAATGAGAGCTGGTGCCCTCTTCTGGCATGCAGACACACCTGCAGGCAGAATACTGTATAATAAATAAATCTTTCTTAATAATGTACATACACTATTTTTGTTTGCACACATATATCTATTACAATTTACCTGGTTATTAAATATTAAATAAAGCACACCAAATAATGATGTAAGTACATGAGTGATAAGCTTCTTCCTGCAGCCTGTGTATTCTCTTCCTTACCTGGGTTGTGTGCTCTCCAGTTTGAAAGCCATTTATTTAGAGTCATGCTGCCTAATATGGTAACCACTGAGCACACATGTATTAATTAAAATTTAAATTTAAGGTCTGGTTCTTTGCAGGGCATGGTGGCGCACACCTTTAATCCCAGTACTCAGGAGGCAGAGGCAGGCAGATCTCTTTGAGTCTGAGGCCAGCATGGTCTACAGAGCAAATCCAGGACAGCCAAGGCTACACAGTTGGGGGTTAGGGGAGGAGGTCTGGTTCCTTGATGGCACTGATCATGTGATTAGGAGACCGGACGCTACAGCTATAAAGCACTCCGACCACCACAGAAAGTTGTTATGTGGTGCATAGCCAAGCTAAACAAAACAAGAGACCAAAGTCACCTAAAGACAGTTGGGCAGTCTGATCAGCCTGTCACTCCAGTACCTCTTCAGATGGTACCATCTGCCCCTCCCTCTCAGATCTCACCTGTGACATGAAGATAAAATAGAACTGCTTGATCGACTAATGGGTGGAGGAAATCCTAGAGCGTATAAAGTTTGACAAGAGTCCTAGGGCTCACTGGCCAACCTAGCCACATAGAAAAGCTTGCTTTTCAATCAGATGCAGTCTATGAGCCTGTAAGACAAAGTTGACTTGTTAATTGCCCTTCAATCAAAAGGGTTTTTCCTACGCTGTGGAAAACAGCATTGGAGGGGAGGCAGCAAATTCCTAAATCTTTATTGCTCCTTTGTTTCGGTGTTCCTTCCTTTCGTTGTTCCCAAGAGCCATGTTTTTTGTTTTTGCTTGGTTTTGGTTTGGTTTGTTTTTTCCCCTCACAGTAAAAAGCATCAGTGGTTGTCAAATATTAGTGGAGAGAGGGAGAGGTGAATGATTTCTAGGAGTTTTAGGTGTCCAAAAATCCTCTGTATGGTACTGTATGGTACAATGGACTTTGTTAAGCCCCCAAGAATGTCCAATAGCAAAAGTGAACTCTCCAGGGCTGGTGGAGTGTTTGCCCAGCACGCACAAGGCCCAATGGATCCTCGGGTAGATATAGGCTAATCTGTTCTAACAGACACACAACCATATTCAGGCCAGTTATGGTTGGGGAGGTGGGGAGATGGTGTATATGGGAACTGTGTACATTTCCCTCAGAGTTGCAATGAACCAAAAACTGCCCTTTAAAAAAAAAAAATCAAATATACGCAAAAGAAAAGCAGCAAGAAAAAATTTGCATACGTCTCTTGGAGAAGTTGGGCTTTAAGCTCAGAAATGGTTTGAGATCCTTTTTGGCAGGCATTGAAGTGCGGTTTGTGGGAGAGCTGCTGCAAGCTGCATCTCTTGGGCAACTGCTCTTTTTGCCATCTGTCAAAATCTCACCTAAGAGATTTTTAACTGGTGTTTACATTTGAAGAGATCCTTATTCATATTTTTTAATTACATTTTCTTTTCTTTTTGAAACAAGCTGGCCTCACCATGAAACTAAGGATGGTCTTGAACGGAAAAAAAAAAACATGAAAGCACTTAAGGAAAACAGTTAGCATCCATTTCCAGCCTCCACAAACATTAACACACACCATACACACACACACACACACACACACACACACACACACACACACACACACACACGAGCACGCAGAGGCACAACTGTGGTTAAGTTTTATTATGGAGTATAAATTTTACTCAAATACTCTCAATACACAAAAAAATGTAACATCGGCTTTCTTCTGTAGCAAATCCCTACATTCAATACATATTACCTTCTTTGTTTGTGTTCGGCATGGAGGTGCACACCTTTAATCTCTGCTCTGGGGAGAGAAAGGCAAGCGGATCTCTGTGAGTTTGAGGCCAACCTAGTCTAACATAGTGAGCTCCAGGCCAGTTATGGCTATCCAGTGAGATGCTATCTTCAAAACAAACAAATAAAAACAAAACAATTTCACTCATTACTAGTGTGTGTGCCAGGCAGTTACTGAATAACCTTACTTTCCATGACTACTTCAAAATAAGTATCATCCATCAAAGGACAGGATCTGAAACTTGGCTCCAGGCAGAAGGTGGTGGCATACACCTTTAATCCCAGCACTAGGAAGCCAGCCAGGTGGATCTCGAGTTCAAGACCAGCCGGGTCTACAGAGTGAGTTCCAGGACCACCAAGACTACACAGAGAAACCCTGTCTGGCGAGTGGAGGGGGGCTGGGCCGGCAAACATTTGGGCGATCAGGGGAACAACTTGGCTCCAGATTAAATAAAATTCAGCAGAATATTTAGATCCAAATATTGCCAAGAGAACATTTTTTTAAAAACAGCATTTGGTAGAACACTGGCATCATTTGTGCATTCCTTTGTAAAGAGAAATTTAAGTATGATTTCATGTTAAAATTTCTTTTCGCCGGGCATGGTGGCACACGCCTTTAATCCCCAGTACTCGGGAGGCAGAGGCAGGCGGACCACTGTGAGTATGAGGCCAGCCTGGTCTACAAAGCAAGTCCAGGACAGCCAAGGCTACACACAGAGAGACCTTGTCTCAAAAAAAAAAAAATTTTTTTTTTCTTCTCAAGTGGAAACAACATTTTCTGGAAGACAAAACGAAACAGGGAAGTTCTAAACTTCGGAGTCAAATAGAGCTGGGTTCCAGTGCTGTTGTGAAACTGGTCCATTACATAGCCTGTGGAAAAGGAGGGAGGAACTGCGCTGCGCTGAAGTTTGCAAATGTTTAAAACTTATAAAACTCCAACTCCCAGGGCTACAAAGATCAGGGGACACGCAGGCCAGCCACCTCACGTGGCTCAGTAAAACAGCAGTGGTAGTAGTCATTGTAAATGGTGCTGGTACTGAAGCTACAAGCAGAATATAAATGTTTACCGAATCTGTGAAAGCACAGTAAAGTTGTCTTTGAAGCCTTGACAATTTATGGCTCCGTAGCTCTTGCTCCCTGAGTGTCCTTAGAAGGAAGCCTTTGAGCCAGTCCTCTCCGTACCTCCCAAGTTCTGGGGTTACAGGACTATTCCACCATGCCCAGTTTCCGTAGCTCTCGAGATTGAATCCGGGGCTTCCTTCAGGCTAAGCAAGTGCTGTGACAGCTGAGCTCCATTCTTAGCGCCCCTCAACCAATTCTTACAAAAGGTTTTTCTCCACAGTGTGCCGTCCACCACTTCTTCACTTTTTTCTTTTTTTCTTTTTTGGTCTTTTGAGACAGGGTTTCTCTGTGTAGCCTTGGCTGTCCTGGACTCGCTTTGTAGACCAGGCTGGCCTCGAACTCACAGCGATCCGCCTGCCTCTGCCTCTTGAGTGCTGGGATTAAAGGCGTGCGCCACCACGCCCGGCTCACTTCTTCACTTTAAATTGAGAGCACACAGCGTGTTCACCAGCAGGACAAACACCGGATAGATGTGCCATCCTTAGACCATCCAGTCCTCCTCTTTACCCAGTCTCCTGCTGGGTAAAGTTTCCTTAACACCCTTCTCCAATCTGACTTCAACTAAACTCATCCACAAATTTCTTTACTTTTTATCAGAAGCTCAGGCACGGGATCTGGGTACTAGGACGGGTAGGCGTGGCTAGAAGGAACAAGGCACTGGTTTTAGAAGAGGGAGTGCCCCCAGAGAAAAGGTCATCCCCAGTACAGAGCAGCCTCCTTATGCCCACTTTGGTTAGGCCTCAGCCCATGAATATATATAATCATTAACTACTGCGGTAGAGCTAGCTGCCTTCAGCTTTTGGGCTAAGGATGGAAGCCAGGTCCTCACCAACACAAGGCAAGTGCTCTACCATGTTTTTCATAGGAGTCTGGGGCTAGGAGCGTAGCTGAGCTGAGTGCACACTATGTGCACAAAGCTCTGGGTTCCATCCTCAGCGTCACATAAAGAGCAGGTATATGGAGTGCATGCTTGTCATGCCAGCACTCAGAAAGTGGAGGCAGGAGGATCAGAAGTTTAAGGTCATCCTCAACTACACGGGGATACATGAGACTGGGTCTCCAAAACAAAA
This sequence comes from Acomys minous, assembly GCF_964271855.1. Classification (NCBI taxonomy): domain Eukaryota; kingdom Metazoa; phylum Chordata; class Mammalia; order Rodentia; family Muridae; genus Acomys; species Acomys minous. The sequence goes on from NC_140483.1 coordinate 120,579,271, forward strand.
CAACAACATAAAAGAGTTCTTCTCCCTTTGATTCTGGCCCTAGTGACTCGCCTTGATCATATGCCATCCAATAGACCATTGTAGAACATCCAAGTCTATAAGACACTTTCTAAATGGCCCTTGTTTGGGGACGGTGCTTCAGGTAGGAACCTAGTACGCAGGCAATGAAAAAGCCAGCTTGCACACATGCTCTAGCTGTCGCCTCCAGGAAGCATCATCAAGCCGAGCCTGCTGGGGGCGGGCGGGGGGAGGGGGCGTTCTGGACTACAGTTCTGGTGAGTCATAAGGAAACGGAGTGCAGCTCCAGCTATCAACTGGCCTCAGCTGTGGAGAGGCCCTGGGGAGACCCGCTCCCAGAACGCAGTCAGCCCTCACAGCACCACACGAGACAAAAGCAAGCCGTGGTTTTATTGTATTCATTTTGTTGGGAAGACAAGTGTCCACACGCCACGGCCTGCGTGGAGAGGTCAGAGGACATCTTTCAGGAGGTGGGTCTTGCCTTGCACCTTCTAGAACAGTGTCTTGCTTCTGCTGCTAGATGGCTTACCTCGGGAGAGCTGGCTGGTGAGCTTTGGGGCAAATCTTCTCTGTCCCGCATCTCACTGTGGGGGTGCTGGGACTATAGGTGTGAGCCAACATCTCTGGCTTCTAATTTGGATCACACAGCGAGCACTTTACCTGCTGAGCCATCTCCTCTGCTCTAAGCTAAACACTGGGACCTAATGCTATAGAGAAAGAAGTCTCACTGTTCTCCGGGGCTGCTGACAGCCACGTGATGACTCAGGCATCGAGGCTTCTTACAACTACTCCTCATCCATCTCTGTCCCCTTTTCCTGTTCATTTCCACACAAAGGTCCTAATTATTGGTCCCAACGCTGTGAAGTCATTTTTCAGTTTTTCAAAATCTCAGTGCTTAGCCGGACGTGGTGGTGGTGGTGGCGCAAGCCTTTAATCTCACGGCATTCGGGACGCAGAGGCAACTCTGAGTTTGAAGCCAGCCTGGTCTACAAAGGGAGTCCAGGACAGCCAAGGCTATCACAGAGAAACCTTGTCTCAGAAAACAAAACAAAACAAAAACAAAAACAAAACAAAACAAAGAAAAAAAAAAAAAAAAAGGAAAATCCGGGTGCTTGTACTTCAAAATACATTTATGTACCCCAAACATATTGAATATAGCCACGATGATCCAAGGATTATGTCCCGGGGCTTATGTGGTATAGTAGTGGCCATAGCTAGATCCCTCCAGAAACCATGTCCAGGCTACGTTCTCGTGACCAAAGAACAGAACCATTACCTCCAGCATGCAGGAAGAACTGTAAAACTTGAACTCCTCCAGGCTTCCAGCTGTCAAAGTGCGAGCTCCTTTGGTGTTGACGTGTAGTCATCTGCCACTTTGAGCATGTCCCCCGGACAAATGGGTGCCCTTCTCCTCTGAGAGCCAAGCTTCTGTCAAAACTAGTCACTGGGCAGTCTAGAAGCAGCCTTGGGGCACAGGAAGAGCCTGGTAGGAAGATGCTGTATGGACAGCAAGTGCCTAGAAAAGCTCAACTTCCTGTTGAGTAACAGGAAGTTAGGCTCTTTACTTCCTGTTGGGTTGTGTGGATGAGGAAGCGTGCTCCCCGAGCGTGTGCTCTGACCTGTGCGGCTCAGTCAACTGGAGAGCATCTACTAGATCGATCAGTTTAAGAGGAGAAATGGAAGAATAAAACTCCTCCCCTTCTGTTTCAATCCTCTTATCTTCTTACAGGTAAGAAGTGCCAGGGGACAATAAATCTGGACACATTTAAAACGCCACATCCTGACACTGTGTGGTAAGTAAAGCCCGCGGTTCAGTATTCTCAGCCATACAAATTCATCTTCCTCGGGTTACTATAATTTCTTTCCTAAATAAGATCTCTTGGCCCTCTTTGGTGTTAAAAGCATTGAGGTGCTCAGGACAAGCTCTTTAAAGCTAGTGAGCTGGTTTTAGTGACACGCCCTTGTGTTCCCACGAGTCAGAGGCTCTGAGCTAGGACAGTCACAAATTTGCATTTGAGACCAGCCTGGGCTACTGAAGACCCTCTCTGTCTCCAAAGGAGGAAGAGGAGGGGGAAGTAGAGGAGAGAGAGGAGGAGAAGAGAAAGAGAGGCAAACTAACCGGTAAACATCAATGCCAAGTGATGGCAAACAGGTCCCTTCACTATAAAACAGAAGTCGGGCTGTGCGTAGTGCACAGTGTCATACAGTCCCAGTACTCCGGAGGGTACGGCGGGGAGACCATGAGTTCGAGTCTAAGTTGAGCTACAAATACACACATAGCAAGTTTAAGCACAGCCTGAAGTACATAGCTAGATTCTGTCTCAAAAAATATAAATTAAAGGGGGGGGGCGGCTAGAGAGAGGACTCGGCAGCTAAGAGCACCTTCTCTTCTTTTTCTTGCAGAGGACCCAGGTTTGGTTCCCAACACCCACTTGGCTAAAAGTTTTTGAAGATTTGACAATTTGTCATTATAAATACATGATTTGATAGGCTCTTCAAAGGCAAGACTCTGTGTGTGTGTGTCTGTCTGTCTGTGTCTGTGTTGGATTATATGTGTGTATGTGTGTCTGTATGTATGTGCATGGGTGTGTGTCTGTGTCTATATGTATATGTGTATATGTCTGTGTTTCTGTACATTTGTATGTAGTTAAGTGTGTGTGTGTCTAAATGTGTATGTTTATGTGTGTGTATCTGTGTGAATGTGTGCATGTTACTTTTATCAAATACAGGAACAAGACTCACTCCTTTTATTAGAATTCCCTTAGATTATCCACTTACAACATTTGAGCAAGTGGAGAAGTGACAAGAAATGATACGTGTGCCGAGCGTGGTGGTGCACGCCTTTAATCCCAGCGCTCAGCAGGCAGAGGCAGGTGGATTGCTGTGAGTTTGAGGCCAGCCTGGTCTACCAAGTGAGTCCAGGACAGCCAAGGCTACACAGAGAAACCCGGTTTCAAACAAACAAAAAAACAAAAAAATGAAAGAAAGAAAGAAAGAAATGATGCATGTGACCACATTTCAAAGAGGTACCTTTCAGAGATGAGCGAAGGACCTTGCAGATACTTGACATGCTTTCCATCAGCCCTAAACTTGAGGCCATCTTTTGTTTATTGTGAAGCTCAGGAGAACATTTCTGTCAGCTCATTTGTCATTTCCAATGAAGCACAGAGTCAAGTTTAGCTTTATAAACATCTGTGGAATAGTCAAGGAAACCATTATTGTTGCTACCCTGAAAAAGGTAGGCAAAAAAAAAAAAAAAGAAAGAAAGAAAAAAAAAGAAAAAGGCATACTTGTATACTTGTTGCCATAGCCTCTGAACAAAAGAATGAGATTATAGAGCAGAGGTTAAAAACTATATGCAGAGAATCTACATGATGACTCATAGGTACAGACCCTGAAATAGCTCGGCTCTTGTACATGGCAGGACAGACAGATCTGCCCCAAATCAAGGTAATCGGATCACTAATAACTTGTCGCTCAGGTTATTTGAAAGAGTCCCTGAAAGTACGCCTACATCTGCAGTCCCAGAACATGCCGACTTTGGTCAAACGTGGCTATCAGTAATGAGGGTCAAAGCGAACAAATTCCCCACTGCCCAGCTGCATGGCACCAGTTGCTCTTGCTTTCATGGGCTCCCTCCGTGTCTCTGCCACCTATCTGCCCCACAGCCTCTGGGGGCCACACCCACACCTCAGCTGAGGCTGAGCAGGCCTGCCTGGTTCTCCTTCCCGCTCTTCTGCTCTCTGGCAGCTCAGGCGCCTTCCCTCCTCCAGTTACCACATCTCTGTCTCAGTTTATTTTTGGCTTCACATCTCTGCTCCAAACTGGAGATACAGGTTTACTGTTCAGCCCAGTCTTTACTCCACCCTCAAAGAAGCCTTTGTATCCTCGTGGCCCCTAAGCTCTGCGGCAGATGGCCTCGGGGGTCACAGACAAAGAGAGAACAGCCCCGTCAGGGAGTCTTAGGGGCTCAAGGAAGCTTATCAAGTTCCCTCCTCTGGGACCTTGTCACAGTCCCCACCTCCCTGGACTTTCTACTCACTTATATCCCAGCTCAGCTCTCCCTGGAGTGAGGAGTGGGCAACTGACCTCACAGGCCAGGAGGCGTGCCTCCCCGCTCACAGACCTGCATTCCAGTGGGGACTGAGTGATGGTCGCTAGGTTCTACTCTGCACCATTTTTCTGTGGAGTTTTCTTTCTTGAGGACATCTAGGATGCCTCCTCTTTCTATGTATGCCTTAGTTGGAGCTGGAGAGATGGCTCAGTGGTTAAGGGCGCTGGCTGCTCTTCCAGAGGTCCTGAGTTCAATTCCCAGCAACCTCGTGGTGGCTCACCACCATCTGTACTGGGATCTGATGCCCTCTTCTGGCCTGCAGGCGTCACATGCAGTTAGAGTACTCATATTAAATAAACAAACCAAAAAAATACATAAGTGTAAGCCTTACTCTGTAGAAAAGTTATTCCTCTCCAGATCCTGAGTGAAGCCATCAGACTTCTTGCATCGTTGCTGACATCCCTGCTCCCTGTGTGACCTCCAGCATGCAAATGAACCTCAGTCTCAGTTTGCTCATCTAGAGGGTTACTGCTGACCTCTGCCTGTGTTCTGTGGCATGTGCACCACCCAGACACTCTCTCTCTCTCTCTCTCTCTCTCTCTCTCTCTCTCTCTCTCTCCTCTTTGTCCTTCCTTCTTTCTTTCCCTCTCTCCTTTCTCTCTTACACACACACACACCCCAGCAGCCCCTAAACTGGCTCAGCTGGGGATCTCTTGGGCTTTGCTCCATCACTGTAGCCACTGTCCATTTGGGTTGGCGACAACTGTGCCAACCTGGCTGCCACGCAGTTTTCATCTTCATGCTATGTGCACTGGCTGTGCTGAATGCAGAGCACACAGCAAAATGTGCACTAATAGATTATCAAAGCACAGTAGAGAAGAGACGGGAACCACAGGCAACATGTCACAGAGGCATAGGGGAACCTGGCCAGGGGACAGGATCTTGGTGGCCATGGTATACTAATGAGGAAACTGGTTCTGCTAGTGACTGTAGATACCAGAACAGGTGGCCGGCAGCCACAAGGCTTGACAACAACAGTTTTCTCTCACTTCTGGAGGCTGGAAACCCCCATGCTCCTCTGAAGGCTCCAGTATCCTTCCCGCCTCTTCGGCTACCGGAGGCTCCAGAGTTCCTTGGCCTGTGGCAGCCTCACTCCAGTCTCTGTTCTCATCTTCTCATGTATTTCCCTGAGGAAGCTCTCCAGCTGGGCGTGGTGGCGCACGCCTTTAATCCCAGCACTCGGGAGGCAGAGGCAGGTGGATCGCTGTGATTTCAAGGCCAGCCTAGTTTACAAAGCAAGTCCAGGGCAGCCCAGGCTACATGCGAAATCCTGTCTCAAAGACACAAACACAAAGAAAGAAAGAAGGAAAGAAAGAAAGAAAGAAAGAAAGAAAGAAAGAAAGAAAGAAAGAAGGAAGGAAGGAAGGAAAAGAAACTCTCCCTCTGCCTAGCTCATAAGGACACCTGTCACTAGAGATGTCCAGAAATCCAGGACAATCTCACGTTACATCTGCAAAGACCTTTTTCCAAATAAGATCATACTTACAGGATCTGAAGGTTGAAATCTGAACATATCTCTCTGGCAGTCACCTTTGAGCCCACAAAAATATACATAAAAGCAGATGCCTTTGTCCACGAGGGTGCCTACTAGACACCGGGGTTCATACGCATCTGTCTGTCGATGGTTGACTCTGCTCAAGCTGTAATTGTATGGCACTGAAGTTTACCACTCGGGCCCTGGGCATTTCTCAGACATGCTCCTCCTGCTCAGAATACAAGTTTTACTTCCTTGTGTTTCCGCATCGAGGCTGCGACACCACCTTTACCAGAACATAACTGGGGAGACAAACGCCCTTGCGGGGGGGGGGGGTTGATTACTCTGTGAACTGTCGTAGAGAACACGGGCTTTGCTCTACGAGGGACCAGTGGAGGGTTTTCAAGGAAGGGAGTGAGACCGGCAGCATCTAGATGATCAAAGCAGAAATCACGCCAGACCGCAGAGAGAGAGGCTACGCCGTGGCTGTAGGATTAGACACCCACCCGGGAGCGTCCTGCGCGGTGTTTTTATACTTATATACTTATATACTTATACTTATGGACACATAACTGATAATCGATGTGTTTCTCCTTCTGTACTCTGGCTTCGCCTTTCTCACTTTAATCCCTTGAGGATTATGTGAGGTTTATGCACTCCTTATCTGGTGATTATTTTGGTCAAGATGGCAGCGGGAGCAGGCTGGGTGTAACACATGCCCTGTGTGAGGCTACCGAGGGCATGTTCCCACAGCACATCCTAGCGGAGAGAGAACCAAGAGCCAGTCATAGTAAGAAGCTGAGAAAACGGCACACAGGAACAAGCCCGTCCACATTCCAGGTGCTGCAGTGGGAGGAGCTCAGCAGCCCCCACGCATAGCTGAAGCGCTGTTGCCGGAAAGAGTCACTTTTCTCTAAGGGTGCGGCTGCTGCTAGGTCAACCCAGCTCCAGTGGGTGTGGGTCCCACACCCACACATATATGGGCAGCACAAACCAAACTGAATTAAGATCCAGAAATCAGAAGGCTGAGACAGATTTACGTAGGAAGTGCCAGACCAGCCAGGATTACATAGCAGGACCTGTCTCAAAAAAAAAAAAAAAAAAAAAAGTGGGGGGTGGGGCAGCAGGGGCGTGGAACCTAGAAGAGTGAGAGGCATATACGAATATATGAAATTCTAAGAAAAATGAAATATAATATAAAAAGCATTATAAATCCACCAGTGGACTGTAAATAGAATTGCTCACACACAGCACGGACATGTGAGGGCTGTGTAAAGTGACAAAGCTTTGGAGAGTTGTCCCCAGTGTTGGTGAAGGACATTCATTCTGTGCCTCTGGCGTCAGCTGCCTGTCTCTGCTCTTGCTTGGAACTGCTCAGAACTACCCAGCATGCCTCTCCTCCCTGCTCTGCTCTCTTACCTCCATGATAATTGCTCAGGTGACCTATGATAAGAACAGGCCTGACTTCACTGCCTGCTCTGGCAGGCTGTAGCTCCATGCTCATATCTGAGGAACCTCAGCCTTCCTGTCCTTGTCTCTCTGGTTAGTCAAGCCACGCTAGCCTCCAGGTTTTACTTCCAAGTACAGCACCAGAGAGAAAGTGTTACTAACTATTCCTTTCCAGAAATGGATAATACAGGGTGGAACCTTAGCTTGCCCTTCCCAAGGGAATTATGTTAAATAGCTTTAAAAGGTTTGTGAGTTAGACATGGGATCTTGTATATCTAATCCCAGCGCTTTGCGGGGTTGCAGCAGGAGACGGCTGAGTGAGTTCTAGGCTAGCCTGTGCTACACAATGAAAAACATAAATACATAGATAGATAGACAGATAGATTTAAGCAGAGGAAGAAAGGAGAGAAGAGGAAGAGAAGGAGGAGGAAAAGGAAGCGGAGGAAGAAATGATACCCAGGAGTATGGCTCATCCTATAATACCAATAGTGTGGAGGCTGAGGCAGGAGAGTTGTTGAGGCCAGACTAGACTGTCAATTCCAGACAGTCTAGGCTACAAGCATGAAAAACTCTCCCAAGAAAAAAAAGGAACCAACATAGTGGCATACGCCTTTAATCTCAGCACTCCAGAGGCAGAGGCAGGTGGATCTCTGAGTTTGAAGCCAGCCTGGTCCAGGACAGCCAGGGCTACATAGAGAAGTCCTGTCTTTAAAACAAAACAAAACAACAACAACAACAAAAAAATAAGAGATGTAATATGAATAAATTAATAAAATATATTTAAAAAACAAAACAAAAAGAAAGAAAGAAAGAAAAGAAAGGCCGGGCATGGTGGTACACGCCTTTAATCCCAGCACTCGGGAGGCAGGGGCAGGCGGACCGCTATGAGTTTGAGGGGCCTCTGTGAGTTCGAGGCCAGCTTTGTTTTGTTTTGTTTTAATGTTTAATATATCAGAGTCAAGTAAATGTAATCTGGAAGCCGGGAGCAATGGCGCACACCTGTAATCCCACCACTCCAGGAGGCAGAGGCAGGTGGCCCTTTCTGAGTTCGAGGCCAGCTTGATATAAAAGCAAGCCCAGGACAGCCAAGCCTACAAAGAGAAATCCTGTCTCCAAAAACAAGAACAAAACAAAACAGCAACAACAACAACAACAAAAAGTAATCTGGAACAATCTGATGCCATATTAGGAGGGCACAGTGCTTTCTCCCTACGGTTGCTGACAGAAAAGTTCCAGGCCTGGAGTGTGGAACATTCTGGTGCGCATGGACCCTCAAGTTCTTTAAAGGGCGCGTTCTGGGCCTGCGGAGGGAAAAGGACTGCAAAGGTGTGTCTGCTGCTGTTAATGTTCTGTCTCCACTACAAAACTGACCCTTGATCGCTAGCTAAGCAAAAATTTAGTCCGGGCTTTACCTATTTCTCCTCTGCAGCTCTTACGACGTGGAACTCGGTCAGCAGAGGGCACTGGGGAGACACCGCTGAGGACTGGAATCTGTCTTCTAGTTCTGGTACGTTCCATGCCAGCAAAGCTGTTTCTTCAGTGCCCAGCTCTTGCAACACCCACGGCTCTTCTGGCTCCTGGCTGTTTTTTGTTTCTTTACAATAGCGGACACCTATCTCCCCCTGGAACCTCCAGAGCGTCACTTCCCCAGGAACAACTTTCCCCAGGCAATGCACCCACGCCATGGGACAGCAACTTCCGTCAGTTATAAAGCACAGCAGCGCTCTGCACAGCACTATCGAGATGTCTACCCAGATCGGGGGACCGAGACTGCTCCTCGGGTACTCTGTCTCAGCCCTAGGTGTTTTGCATATCTGAATTCTTTCTTTTCTTTCTTTCTTTCTTTCTTTTCTTTCCTTTCCCCCCCCCCCCCCGCCCCTTTTGGTTTTTCGAGACAGGGTTTCTCTGTGTAGCCCTGGCTGTCCTGGGCTCTCTTTTCATACTAGGCTGGCCTCGAACTCACAGAGACCTGCCTGGCATATCTGAATTATTTAGAATTATCCTTACTCAGGTTTGGGTAAAAATAAAATAAAATAAAATAAAATAAAATAAAATAAAATAAAATAAAAAATGTGATCCTAAATGTCATAATCCCAAGTGTTGAAATCATGAAAGTCCAATATGCCTAAGTCTATGATAACAAAAATATTAAAATTCTAAAATTACACTTCTGGGGGAAAATTTCAAATTTTTATCTTTAAAGACTTTTGTTTACATTTTAAGAATACAATAGAATATTTCATAGGCCACTTCACAATGAAACACTATAACACACCACACACACATACACACACACAGAGCGAGCAATAGCACACAGGTATACTAATTAGAATTGCATGGGTAAATTATAAAATATACAGAGCTTAGAAGAGCTAAATTTAAAGTCCATACAATGTTTGGGGCCAGCCTGGATTACCAAAAGTGGGAAGAGAGGCTGGAAAGATGGATTAATGGTTAGGAGCACTGGCTGCTCTTCAGAGGACCCAGCACCCACAGGCCACCTCACAACTGTGTGCAATTCCAGTCCCAGTGATCTGAAGCCCACTTCTGGCTCCACAGATACTAGGCACACACATAATTCACAGATATACATATAGGCAAAACACTCAGATACATAAACTAAATCTAAAAAAAACAAAAACAAAAACAAAAAGAAAACAAATGCAAGGAAGCCGGGCGTGGTTGTGCACGCCTTTAATCTCAGCACTAGGGAAGCAGAGGCAGGAGGATTTCTGTGAGTTCAAGGCCAGCCTGGTCTACAAAGCAAGTCCAGGGCAGCCAAGGCTACACAGAGAAACCCTGTCTCAACAAACAAACAAACAAAAAACAAAAAAAAATTGCAAGGATAGGAGTTGTGGCACATGCCTTTAATTCCAGCACTTGGCAGGTTAAAGCTGACAGGTAATTATGAGTTCAAGCCCAGCCTGGTCCTACTTAGGGAGCTCCAGGACAGCTAGTGCTATAACGGTAAGACCCCCCATCTCATAAAATAAACAAAAATGCAAACTGTATATGTACATATCTCTTGATTAATAATTTTGTGCATTCAGCTTATTAATTGTGGGTATCTGAAATAACATAATGAGCAATTTGCATGTTTTATAAGATAAATAAAAAGACCACATTGGGGAGCATGGATATCAGTATTAAGGAGGGTACTTGCCTAGCACACTGCAGTCCTGGGTTCAATCTCCAGCACTACAAGAAAAATACAATGAGTCAACACTGTTTATGCAGTTACACAAAGAGCCAAGGTCTTGAGAAAATTTGTCTTTCCCAAATGGAGATGTATAAAAGATCATTTCTTTGTCTAAAAGGAAATTTTTACTTTTTGTTTGTTTGTTGCAACTTTTAAAAAAAGATTTATTTACTTATTATGTATACAGTGCTCTATCTGCATGTACCCCTACAGACCAGAAGAGGGCATCAGATCACGTTACAGATGGTTGTGAGCCACCATGTGGTTGCCAGGAATTGAATTCAAGACCTTGGAATGACTAGACAGTGGCTCTTAACCGCTAAGTCATCTCTCTAGCCCTTGTTTGTCTGCTTTATTTTTGTGAGACAAGGTTTCAACTCTACTTAGCTCTGGCTGTCCTGGAACTTGCCCTGAGGAGCAGGCTGGCCTGGAACTGAGAAATCTGTCTGCCTCTACTTCTGGAGTGTTGGGGACTAAAGGCATGTGCCATGCCCTGCTGAGATTTTAAGACTTGTACTGTATCAAATCAACTATAACAATGTTTCTCCACAGAGTTGGTCTTAAAAAAAAATGCATCCAGAGGCTAGGCATGTTGGTGCACATCTTTAATCCCACCACTTGGGAGGCAGAGGCAGGTGGGTCTCTGTGAGTTCAATGCCAGCCTGGTCTACACAGTGAATTCCTGGACAGCCAAAGCTACACAGAGAAACCCTACCTAATCCCACCTCACAGACACAGACACACATACACACACACACACACAGACACATGAAGGGGAAAAAAAAAACAGGAAAAAAAGCACCTGATATCTGAGAAGACCTGAAGAGAAACTATGTACATAGCGAGCTATTAAAGGTAAAGTAGAGGATTTAACACTATGAGGGAAGAAACTAAAATGAGAAACAAATCTTAAAAGAAAGTTTAACATAATAAGTGATCACAGGACTGGGTTGGAGGAAACTGCCTGGAAATGAGTCTGTAGGAGTGAGCAATATCATTAGATTTTAAAAGTCTTGCATCCAGAGAAATATCTGCCACCTTTCCCCTTCCCCGCCCCCCCCCCCTTTGAGTGGCTCTCAGGAGAAAAAAATGGTCACAGTCATTTTCTAGATGGTACTAATTGCTTTCCCCCCATACTTATTTATTTTTATGCGTGTGAGTGTTTGCCTACGTGTATGTGTGTGCGCCAATGTGTCTCAGAGGCCAGAAGAGGTCATCATCATGTTTCCCTGGAACTGGAGACCTGTGACTCATGACTGCGAGCCACCATGTGGGTGCTGGGAACCAAGTACCAAGAGTAGCCAGTGTCTTAACTGCTGAGCCATTCTTCCTGGCCCAGACTGCTTGTTTTCATTTTTTCCCCTGTGATTTGATATTCACTGACATGAACATTCCCTCCCAGCTTTTTCATCGCCCACCTCACACTTCTGCATTGTTCTGGATGTATAAAAATCCACTCTGCACATATTCACTTACAGCCCACACATTTGACAGGAGAGTGACTGGTGCCCAGGCAGCAGCAGTGCCTTCTCCTCCTCTTGTTTACACCGTTATTTTGGAACCAGTCGGTAGCTCTCCTGGCTTCTTCACACAAACACAATGTAAGTTCATTAAAAACTTGAAGAAAAAGCCAGGCGTGGTGGCGCACACATTTAATCCCAGCACTCAGGAGGCAGAGGCAGGTGGATCGCTGTGAGTTCGAGGCCAGCCTGATCTACAAAGTGAGTCCAGGACAGCCAAGGCTATACAGAGAAACCCTGTCTCAAAAAACAAAATTAATTAATTAATTTAATTTAATTATGTGACTTCGATCTCACTGGCAACATGTTATGGCCAGAAGAACAAAAGTTACAGAGAGACAAAAATCTTAGCTCACTATGGCAGCATGAAGAATTATATAGCATTCAAATGGGATTAAAATTGCACGCCTTTAATCCCAGTGCTTGTGAGGCAGAGGCAGAAGGGTCATTGTGAGTTCGAGGCCAGCCACGCCTATGCAGAAAGTTTCAGACCAGCCAGAGCTGCATAATGAGAGCTCATTTAAAAAACAATCAAGGGGGCTGGAGAGATGGTTCAGTGGTTAAGAGCACTGCCTGTTCTTCCAAAGGACCCCCACAGGGCAGCTCACAACGGTCTGTAACTCCAAGATCTGACACCCTCACACCAACACCCATAAATTAAATAAATAAAAAATATTTTTAAAAGATAAAAATAAAATAAAAAACAAACAAACAAGCAAAAAACCCCACAGAGAAACCCTGTCTCACAAAACAAAACAAAAAAATCAAAATGGATTTAACTGCCTGTTCAGTTATGAGTGCCTTGTCATAGAGATATTGGGAACAAGGAGTGACAGTCATTGCCCAGAATACTAAGGAAGAGATTATTGCACTGGGTATGAATTGCAACTATCTGACCCCATAAAGTCCCCCCAAAATCTAAGATTCTAGTGAGTCACAGCTAAAAGAAAAGCAGACAGAGACAATGTTGTGCATTAAGCCAACTGCTCAAGAGCTTTGGGTACTGCCAGATGTCACTAGATGCAAAGAACATGGACCAAGTCACGAGATACTGAAATTTAAGTACAGACTTCTTTTCCCGGTTGAGAACACAGTGTGTTGCATGGAAAGCAGAGAAGCAATTACCGTAAATAAAATTATCCTGAAAAGAAGCATATTAGACACGGCTTTCATTTGACTAAGGTACATTTACCTGGCTCAGAATTGCGTTGCTTAAACAAGTCAGCAAATGAGAAATGCCCTAAGACCTGGCCTAACCCAAAGTGTGGAACAGAAAGCTGGGAGGCAGCCAACGCTGATTCTAATCCTGGGTTTAGAGTAACCTTGAGGCAAGGAGAGGGTGGAAGGGGAGAAGAAAGAAAAAGAACTTGATTCTGCTGAGCTTTGGTTTGTCCAGCTACAGGAATAAATAAAGCTGCGGTCACGCCTACTTGTACAGTGTGTAGAAGTCCAACAGGAAGTGCCCAGGGAGACAGGAACAATGCGTTAGCTGATGGACATAACGGACGCTCTGAGTCAGAAGCTTTTCATGGAAAAGTTCCTGAGCGTAAACTAAGCTGGGAACGGCATCAGTTAGCCAGTATTTCCCAACACTCTCTGACTTAATTTCGTTCCTAAAGACCTCTGATTCCCAGCTGGCTGGCTCTAGTTTCAGCATAATTGTAATGCGGTAGGTTTGATGGCCTGATAGCCACGTAGTCACAGGCCATGTAAAGTGGAAAACTTCTAGACCAAACATTTTTGCAAATGAGATCGTTTCACCTTCATTGCCAATATTTTTTTTTTTCTCCTTTTAAGAAGGAAAAGAACAATCTAGCTGCACATGCCACACCCACGTTCGTGTTGGGTAGCTGTCCTTTCGAGCTTAATCACTCGCTCTCTCGTTCTGTTTGCTATTACCTATTTATTTATTTATTTATTTATCTGCATGCAGACCACATCCTGAGGAGAAAATCAACTTGAAACCCAAGTCTTACAGATATCCCCACTTCAGGGTCATTTTATGATATCGCATTTATTCCTTGCAGAGCGAGTGGACAAAGACAGGAACTGGTTAGTTAACAGAGATGGAAGGTGGATTGGATTGGGGTCTTTACAGTTTACCTCCCTTTCAGTTAAAGCAGTTTTCAATTGCCAGGTCAGACCTGTTTCACTCTGAAGCCTTGTGCTTGAAAAAATGAGGACCGTTATCTGCATCCCGCAGGCAGGCAAGAGGGCCTTGGCTTCTTTGCAGATGTCCTGTGAGGCCTGGGGCAGTGGAAAGGTCCCCAGAGAACTCACTCACAGGTTGCTTCTCTTAATGGAGGATTAATTATTTTACAGGCAGTTACAGATGCCCTACCCTAGGACACACTTCAGCGTGAGATAGTGGAGAAGGAACGTGAGTAAGGAGACCTGAGGGCAGAGAGTGTAGTGAGCATGGAGGGATGGAGAAGAACCTTCAAGACACAGCTCTGTCTGTTTGTCTGTCTGTCTGTCTCTCTCTCTCTCTCTCTCTCTCTTTCTCTCTCTCTCTCTCTGTGTGTGTGTGTGTGTGTGTGTTGGGTGTGGGGCAGGGGTTATGTCAATAAAACACTAGGTATTCTATCATTGGCCCCTTATATGAACTATTAGCAATCTGAGCCAGACAATGGAGGTCAGGGCAAACAGGGACTGTGGAGTCCACCAGAGATGACAGTGACCATTTTACCAGCCACTGAAAAGCCCAGGCGAACTAATGGTCACTGATGGTGGCCTAGAATATACCTCAACAGGAAACAGATCAGTCCAGTGTCTCACCGGTAGCTCAGGCTGGCCTAGAATTTGGGTTGCACAGACTGGCTTCAAGCCCTTGGTTCTCCTGCCTCTGCCTCCAAAGTACTGGGATCACAGGCACACATCATAGTGAAGTTCTGTTTGTTTGTTTGTTTGGTTGGTTGGTTGGTTTGAGTTTTTGAGACAGGATCTCTCTGTGTTAGCCTTGGCTGTCCTGGACTCACTTTGTATACCAGGCTGGCCTCGAACTCACAAAGATCTGCCTGCCTCCCGAGTGCTGGGATTGAAGGCATCTGCCACCATGCTCAGCCTCATAGTGATGTTTTTAAAGGTCCCAAGTTCTAGTCTTGTTTTTTTAAAGATTTATTTATTTATTATGTATACAGTGTTCTGCCTGCATGTACACCTTCAGGCCAGAAGAGGGCATCACATCACACTGCATTATAGATGGCTGTGAGCCACCATGTGGTTGCTGGGGATTGAACTCAGGACCTTTGGAAGAGCAGGTTGTGCTCTTACCCACTGAGCCATCTCTCCAGCCCTAGTTCTAGTCTTGTAAAAGGAAAAACATTCAGGCAATAGTGCTTGCACTATGTGAATGTCTGTGTTATTCCTCCTCATACACTTAAAGTGGTGAGTACAGTCCATTTT
This sequence comes from Acomys minous, assembly GCF_964271855.1. Lineage (NCBI taxonomy): Eukaryota > Metazoa > Chordata > Mammalia > Rodentia > Muridae > Acomys > Acomys minous. Next base: position 120,594,450 of record NC_140483.1, read on the forward strand.
CAGTTGCATTTTTAAAAATTTTCTCTGTGTAGCCTTGGCTGTTCTGGACTTGCTTTGTAGACTAGGCTGGCCTCGAACTCACAGAGATCCACCTGCCTCTGCCTCCCAAGTGCTGGGATCAAAGGTGTGTGCCTCTACACCCAGCCAGTTGCATATATTAATCATAAATTTCAGAGACTATACATTCAGCCTAAAACTATTTGGGGGAAAAAAAACAATAAAATGCTAGGATTTGTTATTCCAGGGTAGTGGGAATACAGGGTTAATATTTTTGTGCCTTCCCCCTCCTCCAGTTTTCTTTCTTTCTTTCTTTTTTTATTTTATTTTTTTCTGTGACAGGGCTTTTCTGTGTAACAGCTCTGGTTGTCCTGGAACTTGCTCTGTAGACCACACTGACTTTGAACTTACAGAGATCTGCTTGCCTCTGCCTCCCAAGTGCCTGGATTACAGGTCTATGCCACCGCATCTGGCCTCACCAAGTTTTCTACAGTAGATTTTTTTTTTAATAGACTGGATTTATTGTGTAACTCAAACTAGCCCTGAACTCCTGGCAGTCCTCGTAGCTCAGCCTTTCAAGTGCTGGGGCTACAGGCAATTCTGGTCTAACAATAGACATTTTTGTTTTGTTTTGTTTTTGTTTTTGTTTTTCGAGACAGGGTTTCTCTGTGTAGCCTTGACTGTCCTGGTCTCGCTTTGTAGACCAGGATGGTCTTGAACTCACAGTGATCTCCCTGCCTCTGCCTCCCAAGTGCTAGATTTAAGGTGTGTGCCACCACCGCCTGGCAACAATAGACATTTTTAAATTAAAAATTAACCTTAGCCAGGCAGTGGTGGCCCCAGTCTTTAATCCCAGTGCTCAGGAGGCAGAAGCAGACAGAGCTCTTTGAGTTGGAGGCCAACCTGCTCTGAGTTCAGGACAGTTAGGGCTATACAAAGAAACCCTGTCTCAAAAAACCAACAAAAAAATTAACTTTAAACTCTTCCCTTCAAATTCCAGTTCCCTTAGATTTCTCTCATCACACGCCTACTCTCTACTTCCTCAGGCTTTCCCAGGCGGGGCTAATCTCTAAGGCTTTCTTTCTCATGGGACAAAATATCTGCCTAATTTCACAGTAATATTTCAGAGTCAGGAAACCACAAATGCCAAGAGCTCCAGTGGAGTCCAGTCTCAGGAGCCTTCTTAAAAGGACGCCTACTAGCTGGGTGGTAGTGGCGCACGCCTTTAAATCCCAGCACTCGGGAGGCAGAGGCAATTGGATTGCTGTGAGTTCGAGGCCAGCCTGATCTAAAAAGTTAGTTGCAGGACAGCTAAGGTGTTACAGGCCTATGTCATCACGTCCGGCCTCACCAAGGTTTCTACAATAGCCGACTGTTGGTCCAGCTTCTCCACTCTTCCTCTCATGCCCTCCCGGTCTTGATGGTGCAAGACGTAGTGGTGAAGAGAGTGGATGTAGTTTCGTTTCTTGCATCCTGATTGCCATCAGCTCACTGTCTCAATGCCCAGTGCTCTCGGCATCAGGGTGAGCAGGAGACATCTGAATTGTTTTAAATATATGTTAAGAAGACATGATAACGCATGCCTGTAACGCTAGCACTTGGGAGGTTGTTGCGCGAGAATCGGGAGTCCAAGAGTAGCCCAGGCTACATAGTGGGTCTGAGGGCAGCCTGGGCTACCTTAGACCCTTTGTCAAAGAAAAGGAGGAGGAAAGAGAGAGGGCGCAGAAGGGAGGGGGAAAGAAGCAAGCAAGATTAAATTTAGGAGGGAGGTAAGGAAGATTCCAGGTGAGAATACCACTCCTGCGAGTAGGTCGCACCTGAAGCTGTGAGCCAACAAGTCAGCGTGGGACACACTGCGTTTCCTGTCCCATTTTTAGTGTTGCATAGCAACTGCAGACAACAGGGCCAAGGCCAAGCAAGCATCTCCCTCTAACACTGTACATCCCTGTCCTCAAATCCAACACTTGGCCTCAGAAAACAAAGCAGGCCTCGGTCAAGTAAGCAGGCTTAGAGCTTGCAAGCTGGCCCCAGGCGAGTCAGTCCTAGGAGCAGCTGGCAAGGCACTTTCCAGCTGTCAAACCCTAGGCTCTCCAGGACTTTGCAAGTCAGACTTTACAAGTTAGGCGTGGTTTTTGAGAACACACCAGCTTCTAATTGCTCGGCTTCCGACACAGGTCAACAAAATTAGAAGATTGGCTCAGCTGGGCAGGGGTGGCAAACACCTTTAATCCTGGCACTGTAATCCCAGCAGAGCAGGGATTAAGTCCCATGAGTTCGATGCCAGCCTGGTCTACAGAGTTGGTCTCCAGAGTAGCCAAGGCCACACAGAGAAACCTTGCTTCAGAGAACCAAAAAGACGGGCTTCCCAGCACAAGCCTGACTGCGTGCTCTTCCATTCAACGTGTAGGTCATTTCCAACTTTCCTTTTTTTTTTTTTTTTAAACCAATGAGGTTTTTCCAGTAAGAACAGTGTTTTCCCTAGCTTGGGTGTTGTAATGTTTTATTTGTTCCTCATCTCACTTCATTTCTAGCCAATGCTTGTGGCCTATACAACAAGTTTCCGTTTGTTTTTTATTTTTAAGGCAGGTCCTCGTGTAGCCCAGGCTGACCTCAAACACAACAGCTGAGAACGACCTTAACGTTCTCTTCCTCCTGTCGCCACTTCCTGAGTTCTAGGGTTATAGGCTTGCTCGGTGGGGATCAAACCCGGGGCTTCAGGCAAGCTGAGGACACACTCTGGTAACTGAGCTGCTTCAGCCTGTTCTTTAGAAACTTGAGGCTTAGCACATCACAGATGTCAAGAAAGGTCGTTCTACGTTGATACTGTATTGTTTGTTTCTTTTCTTTCTTCCATTGCTGGCGATCGAACCCAAGCTTCATGAGTGCTAGGCAAGGGCTCCATGCTCCCTACTTCTGAAGGGACAAAACAGCCAGCCAGAGTAAAAATGAACACATTGCTATCCACGGACCTGCGTTCCCTGAAGATCAGATGTCTAGGGTCTCACTGTCACCTCAGCTTCTAGTTTTTGTGATCCCCAAAGAAGGAGTTTGGACCAGGCACCCAGAGCATACTACAGAAGACAGGGTTCTCCAGAGTGAGCGTGTGCAATGGCCGGAGGGTCAGGTAAGCTTCGGCCCATTTCAGAAGTCTCTAGAACAGGCAGCTTTCCCTGAGAGGGGTTTCCTGTCAAAGGGGGGGTGTCGCGTAGGGAGAGAGTTTGGCCTTGTTCCTTGTCCTAAAGCCTCCAGTTAGATGGCAATCTTACAAAGTTTAGATAGTTATCTATCAATGACCTTCCAGGGAGTTTAGAATATTGTGTCTCCATCCAGACCCTGTCATATAACCTTGAACCCATTCTTTTGATGGAATAGTTGAGTCCTGAAGTTTCAGTCCTTGTTTTTCCAAGCAGCTAATACCTAACTCAGCGTTTGCGTGTCTCCTGACCTCAGGTTAGCAATCACAGTATTACGTATACAAGCATCAAGAGGCCCTTTACAAGACTGCGAAGACCCGCTACCTTTACACAAAGGACTTTCAAAGTCTCAGTGAGGGGGCCGGGAGACAGCTGCCAGCATAGCGCTCGCTGTGAAGCAAGCGGACCTAGGTTTGGATCCCCAGCACCCCCACAAGAAGATGTTTACTGGGCCTTGCTGTCAGCTAGTCTAGCCAAGTCAATGGGCCCCAGGCTCCAAATAATACCAGGAGCAACTAAGGAAGACACCAGTCTCAACTTCTGAACTCCATAAGTAAGCGTGGCTTCCTCAACATCCACACACAGGCTTTGAAACTGGGCGAGGCATTGGGTAGTTCTTAATATGCTGACTAGATGCCAGGCGTGGTAATGGCTGTATCTAGTCTCCAACTCAGGAGACTGAGGCTGTTTGAGTTCCAGGCCATCGTGGGCTACACGAAAAGCCCTGGGTTTGACTTGGACGCAGTGAATACAGAGTCATATCATGTCGGTGGGCACTTGAGATTTCATCTGAAGACAGGAAGACACACAGGGGGTGATCCTGACAATATGAGCTGGGACCTGGACTGAGCGCTAAAGGAGAAGAAGAAAATGAATACGAGGCGAAAGGTGTCTAGCAGGTGCAGCTAAGGTGCGTGTTAGGCTAGCGGCCCCAAACATGATGAATAGACAAGGCTGGGCCTTCCGCAGGGCATCAGGAAAGAGGAACAATCCAGCCATTTTCCATCTGCACGAGTATGTGGAAGGGAAAGGGACATGTGGCAGGAGATTGAGAGGGCTTTCTGAAAAGGTTTCCGGATGAAAACTAAGCTGGTCTGGAGAATGGCAGGACAGCCCTCATAGCGTTAGCCAGTGAGCAGGGAGGGCAGTAGACACCTGGAAGAGAGCGCTTGAGTGGATGCAAGGGTCCCGTTACCTAGCTTTGCCTTGAGCTCAGAAGGGGGGGAAGGGGGAAGAGGAGAGACACTAGAAGAATCAGGAGGAACCGGTGAGAACGGGGCTCCCTGAAAGGGCATGTGGGGAAAACGCCCCTTGCAGTGTTTGAGGAGAGAGAGAGAGGAAGTTAGGGAAACGGAGCAGCATCCAGCCCAGTAGTGGAAAGCGTAGCCGACTTTAGCGCAATTTAAGGGAAAAGGTGAACTTTGTTTGATCTCTCTAGTTTCCAGAAGAAAGCTACAGTGGACAAAGCCAATAGCCCAAGTTTCTCTGAGAAGCAAGCTGTCCTTCAAGCACAGGACTGTGAGACCCCATACAAACTCCATGGTCTGTGAGGCAGGAGGATAGGCTGGGCTAGGCTCCGGCAGCCTCAGTTCCTGCGCAGGAGGCGGGGCTACCCCGCGTACTGGGAGCAGAGAGTGTGCCAAGCCCAGCCTCGGGGTCACTATTTGGGAGCTCTGACAGCGCCTCTCCGCTGCTCCTGGGATGCAGCTGGACTGGTGCAGGGTGGAGGCTCTACGAGCCGCCGGGTCGACAGCTGACTTTCGTTGTCTTTGTGTGAGCCACATACACTCCATCCCCACCCTCACACCAGGGCTGTGAAATGACCCTGAAGACCTACCATTGAGGTTAATGAGAGTAAAAGGAAGGTCTTCTAGGGGACAAGGGGCAGGGAAGCTAGCAGCTGATTGGAGAACAGAAAGATGAACTATGGGGGGCTGGAGAGATGGCTCAGTGGTTAAGAGTACTGCCTGCTCTTCCAAAGGATCCAGGTTCAATTCCCAGAGCCCACAAAGGCAGCTCACAACTGTCTGTAACTCCAAGATCTGACGCCCTCACACCAATGCACATAAATTAAATAAAATGTTTTTTTAAAAAGAAAGATGAAATATGATATAGGACAAGGAGGGGGATTTGGATCACTTTTCATTGAGGTACAGAATGGAGAGAAGTTTTTGTTTTTAAGATTTATTTATTATTATGTATACAGTGTTTTGTCTGCATGTACACCTGCAGGCCAGAAGAGGGCATCAGATTGCATTATAGATGGTTGTGAGCCACCATGTGGTTGCTGGGAATTGAACTCAGACCTTTGGAAGAGCAGGCAGTGGTGCTCTTAATCACTGAGCCATCTCTCCAGCACTGAGAGAAGTATTTTTAAACGCTTTTTAAAGTGCTTAATCTGGGCAGTGGTGGCGCACGCCTTTAATCCCAGCACTTGGGAGGCAGAGGCAGGTGGGTCACTGAGAGTTCGAGGCCAGCCTGGTCTACAAAGCAACCTCCAGGACAGCCAAGGCTACACAGAGACACCTTGTCTCACACACACACACACACACACACACACACACAAAGTGCTTAAAAGGAAAAGAGGAAACCAAATAAAAGTTTTATCTTGCAGAGATTGTTCAGAGTTTGAATGGGAGGGCAAGATGAAGTAGGTAAATAAACTGAGGACCAGGAAAATGAGAGCAGTAGCCACTACCAGGGGAAAGGGCTGGGGGAAACCTGAGAAAAGTCAGGCCCTGGTAAAAGAGGCTTTAATCAGAGAAGAAGAAAAGAGGAGGAGGAGGAGGAGGAAGAGGAGGAGGAAGTGGGAGGAAGAGGAAGTGGGAGGTGGAGGAGGTGGGAGGAAGAAGTCTTCAGAACCCTTCAGTAATATGTTTAGCTACATCATTATGTCCAGCTGTCAAACTGACAAGAGAGGAAAGGACATTAAGGTGATGATGCATGGACATTTCTGAGTGCTAACTTAAACAATATATTAGTTATGAGAAAATTATTTAAACACAATAAACACTTGCTAATATTATGAAAGGGTTTTTTCCACTCTTTTTTCTTTTCTGTATTTCTTTGCTGTGAAGTGTGTCTCACCTCAGGTGTAGGAGCCAAAGGCCACCTAACCATCAGGGGTTGGTTCTTTCTTGTCAGTTCTTGTACTGGGCAGAGCTGGGCTTCAGAACTGGTTGTGATTGTCCAGCCCAGGCTCCTGGAAGCCTCACTGGGTCACTCATGAAACTGGGCACTCTTTGTTCTCGGAACAGACGATGAGTGAGAGGGGTCCTCCTCTTGATACAGTGATGAGTGACAACTCACACTTTTCTACTGAATGAACAACACAGTCAGCGGGTGATCAGCTGCCCTGGTCCCTGGCCGACCTCCTCACTGTCCCAGCGGCTCTGCTGTTCCTGCCCAGATGGGAGGCCACTCTACTCTCTCTGCTGTGCCTGCCTTCTCTTCAGCCCCCAAACTGAACCACTGGTTCTTCCTGGTCCTCACCACTTTGGGACTGTCTGCAGGATGTCCTCCAGCAGCACTCTGTGCGTGACTTTCAGAACGCTCCACTTCTTTGTTTAGCTTTCTATCTTCTGATGTAATCAAATTGTTCATGATCCCGTATTTCTCCACGGTCTCCGTTGTCCATGGTCTTGTTGTCATCTTGTTACCTCAGTCTCAGTCTACACAGGAAAATGCACCCACCTGCTTAACCACTGTTCACTTGCTGAGCACTTGCTGGGGACCAGGCCCTGCTCTAGCAGTGAACACATCACCCAGGCGGCTAGTGTCATGGAGCAAATTAATGTTCCCATGAAAGACACAGAAACCAAACAGTTAGCAGCCATAATAAAAGAGTTTTGAGACACAAGACATTTCAACAATATAAAATGAGTAACATTTTATACATATATGATCTCAATTAGCTTATTGTTGAGATAACACAGTCCAGACAGGCGGTGGTGGCGCACACCTTTAGTCCCAGCACTCAGGAGCAGAGGCAGGCAAATTACTGTAAGTTCAAGGCCAGCCTGATCTACAAAGTGAGTCCAGGACAGCCAAGGCTACACAGAGAAAGTCTGTCTCCAAAAAACAAACAAACAAACAAAAAACCAAAAAAAAGAAAAGAAAAGAAAAGAAAAAAGAAAGAAAGAAAAAAAAAGAAAAAGAAAAACCAGAACCAACCAAACAAAAAATACAATTGAAAAACTCAAACCCTTTGTTGATCTGTATTAGCATATTCCCCTTTGCCCATTTTAAAATATTTATTATTATTATTATTATTATTGTTGTTGTTGTTGTTGTTGTTGTTATTGTTATTATTGTTATTGTTATTATTATTATTTCTTTTTTGGTTTTTCAAGACAGGGTTTCTCTATGTTATCTTGGCTGTCCTGGATTTGCTTTGTAGACCAGGCTGGCCTCAAACTCACAAAGATCCGCCTGCCTCTGCCTCCCTAGTGCTGGGCTTAAAGGCATGCACCACCACACCCAGCTTAATATTTATTTTTGATTATGTGTGTATCTGTGAACATGAGTACATGCATCCTGAAGACTGATGGAGCCCCTGGAGCTGGAATTACAGCTGGCTTTAAGCTACCCTACACGTCCTGGGAACCCAACTCTAGTCCTTTGCAAGAGCAGTTCCTGCTCTTTAACCTCTAGACCTTCTATTTCTCCACCTTTCCCCTCATCCTTTTTTGCTTGCTTTGCTTTTTTTTTTTTTTAATCCCCCCTTCCTTAAGACAGGGTCTCACTATGTAGCTCTGGCTGTCCTAGAACTCACTATGTAGGCAAGGCTGGCTTCAAATTCACAGAGATCAGCCAGCCTCTGCCTTTAGAATGCTGGGAATAGAGGTGTGTCCCACCACACCTGGCTCTCCTGATCCACTGTTGTTTGTTGGTTAGTTGGATTTGAGGCAGGATGTCCTGTCTCTACCTTGGTAGTTCTGGGATCACAGGCTGTGGCACAGTGCCTAGCTGGGTACCATTTTTTTTCATGTTATGTGTATGAAGGGGAATATTGGATGAACCTAACAGATATAATGGTGGTTATCTCTTACCTAGGGAAATGTGTGACTTAAAAATAATTATCCTCAGCCTGGCGTGGTGGCACATGCCTTTAATTCCAGTGCTTGGGAAGCAGAGGCAGGCGGATTGCTGTGAGTGCGAGGCCAGCCTGGTCTACAAAGGGAGTCCAGGACAGCCAAGGCTACACAGAGAAACCCTGTCTTGAGAAACAAAAACAAACAAACAAATTATCCTCTGCTTCTGTGTTTATTTGGCCCCAGTATTTCTGCAGTGAGCACACGTAAGTCAGCTATGCAAAAAGAATGTGTAGTCAGTGTTTCAGAGCATCCTAGGAAAGCAGAGTTCTGACGGATCTATTTCCAAGCAGTGGAATTCTCCTGCTACGTCAGGGGATTGCCCTGCATTGGAAATTAGCATTACGTAGACAAAAGCAAGAAGCAAACATAGACTCTACTGAAACAGCTTTCTGAATCGTTAATGTGGAGTTCCTAAAGAATCCCAACCTACCCATAAAACATACTTTAAGGCTTTTAAAGCTCTTGAATTTTGGTCCTTGAGAAATTCCTGGTGTTGGCCGGTGCTGAAACACACAGGGCATTGTTACATAACCGAACAGCCAGGAGAGTGATCAGGATTAAAAATAAAACAGAACACAGTGAAGCCAGGCAGGCCTGTTTAAATGGAAAAGGTGACTCAACAGAAAACTGTTTGTGCAGGAGAAGAGTCGGTCCCTAGGCTCATCAAGTGACAAGGAGATTCAGGCCCCGAGTCAAAAGGCTCCACTACACCAGAGGCACCATAAGAACACACATGGGTACACGTACGAAGTGCACGCTAAGGACTGCTGGTAACAGAGTACTAGTCAAGGGCTTGTCTTTTTTTTTTTTTTTAAAGAGTTATTCATTATTATGTATATAGTATTCTGTACTGCATGTATACCTGTAGGCCAGAAGAGGGCATCAGATCACGTTACAGATGGCTGTGAACCACCTTGTGGTTGCTGGGGATTGAACTCAGGACCTTTGGAAGAGCAGCCAGTACTCTTAACCTCTAAGCCGTCTCTGCAGCCCGGATCCTAATTTCTTAAGAAACAGCTTTCATTACAAAGTGATTTTTTGGGGGCTGGAGAGTTGGCTCAGAGGTTAAGAGCACTGACTGCTCTTCCAGAGGTCATGAGTTCAATTCCCAGCAACCACATGTTGGCTCACAGCCATCTATAACGAGATTTGTATACACAATAAAGAAATAAATCTTTAAAAAAAAAAAAACAAAGTGATTTTTTGGGGCTGGAGAGACTGCTCAGAGGTTAAGGGCACTGGCTGCTCTTCCGAAGGTCCTGAGTTCAATTCCCAGCAACCACATGATGACTCATAACCATATGTAGTGAGATCTGGTGCCCTCTTCTGGAATGTAGGTATACATGCAGGCATCGTACTGTATGTATAATAAATAAATAAATCTTAAAAACAAACAAACAAACAAAAACCCAAAAAAACAAAGTAATTTTTCACAAGAAAAAGCAAGTACAGTGGCCAGCCTGCCTTCCTTCTGACTCACTTCCCAGTTCCAGTTCTTTCTGTGTGGCTTGTTAGATAATGCTTTGTTTTATTTTCAGTAACTCTCTGCATAGTGTACACAAGTCTAGGGATCCTCCTGGTCAAGTCATCAATTGGGCTACTGTCTTTAAAGAAATTAAATTTAGAGCCAGCTGTGGTGACGCATGCCTTTAATCCCAGCACTTGGGAGGCAGAAGCAGGCAGATCACTGTGAGTTTGAGGCAAGCCTGGTCTACAAAGCAAGTCTGGGATGGCCAAGGCTAACACAGAAAGAGACCCTGTCTCAGAAAAGAAAAAAAAAAAAAAAGAAAAGAAAAGAAAGAAAGAAATTACATTCATACCAACTGAAACAGCACAAATCCAAGGGCACCTGGAGATTTGCTGAAATGTGCAAAACAAACCCCAATTCTCTGAACTTAATTCAAAATGTTTCACTAGGCCATAGGATATGGACAATTTTATTCACAAACTTTCCTTTAAAAGTTGGCCCATCTTTACTCAGTTATATCTTTAGATTTTTGAGACAGGGTCTCATCTAGGCCAGCTGGCCTCACTAGAGGATGACTCTGGTCCTCCTGCCTCCACTTCCGGAGAGCAGTTTTACGGATGTCCTTTCCTTACTTCCTTCTTTTTTAGCCTTGAGGTAAGAAGTTTCATCAAATCTGTAAACATCAAATTATGAGTGTCTTAGGGTCTGCAGCCATACACCCTGAATACACAGATCTCAAGTGATCTCAGAAGCTAAGCATGGTCAAGCCTGGTCAGTACTGGCCGGGGCATGGTGGTACACACTTTTAATGCCAGCAAGTGGGTCTCTGTGAGTTCGAGGTCAACCTGGTCTACAAAGTGAGTTCTGGGACAGCCAGGGGCTGTAACACAGAGAAACCCTGGTTCAAGAAAGAAAGAAAGAAAGAAAGAAAGAAAGAAAGAAAGAAAGAAAATGTGTCTTAGAAAGCGTTCAAGTGTTTGTGCTGGGTGTGGTGGCACATGCCTTTAATCCCAGCACTTGGGAGCAGAGACAGGTGGACCTCTTTGAGTTTGAGGCCAGCCCGGTCTATAAAGCAAGACCAGGGTAGCCAAGGCTAACACAGAGAAACCCTGTCTTGAAAAGAACAAAACAAAAAACCAAACAGAAATGCACATTTCATACTGGGTGTAGTGGTACACATCTTTAATCCCTGTACTCAGAAGGGACTCAGAACTCTACAAGTTCAAGGCCAGCCTAGCATGTTCCAGGGCAGCCAAGGCTACAAAGTAAGACTCTGACTCAAAAAAGCAAACACCAAACAAACTGGATGGTTGCTCAATACAATACTGTTAGTATAATTATAACTAATACAGAGTTTGCCAACACAGTTTTATTTATGACCATGGTAATGCTGAATGACTTAAGTCTCGGCTTCTGTTAGCTGGGATTAAGAAGAAAGTAAAAGCTTCCAGACTAACCCGAAATGAAGTGAAACATGGCCTCACCTGCAGGGAGCAGGTGCTTAAGCTGAATCTCAGGTTTTTCATCACTATGGATAAACTTTTGGTTAGAAACACTAGCATTATGGCTGGAGAGATGGCTCAGCTGTTAAAGGCTAGGCTCACAACCAAAAACTATATGAAAGAATAGAGTTAGGACTATAGAGCTCTCAATAACCACTTAGATTTGAGTTCATTTTTTCATGCCCTAAAAATCCATTCTGCAGCTAAACGGAGCATCTGAGCCTCGGCTGCTCTCATGTTACTAAGTCTTTTCCCCATTAGATCCCCTGGAGTAAGGCAGGGAGGTGACTGGCTCTCCCTCCCACCTGGCTCAGCAGCCGCGTCTAGGGAGGGTAGGATGGTAGGATCTCAGCACGGTTCCAGCATCCGGTCCCACTGCAGCTCTGCAGCTGCTCTGTAAGCTACCCTGAACAATGATGCCTTCTCTCCTTAAGTAGAAAGTTACCTCTCAGAACTGGGATGCTGGCTCAGAGGCTAAGAGCTCTTATAGAAGTTCCTGTGTCCACATTAGGTGGGTCACACCCACCTGTGACTCCAGTTCCAGGGGACCTGACACCCTCTGGCCTCTGTGGGTACTTGCAAATAAACTGACAAAGGCACACACACACACACACACACACACACACACACACACACACACACACACTGGTATTTGGAACAGTGAATAAGAAGCCTGAGTTCAGATTCCAGGACCACATAAAAAGCTGGGGGGCAGCTAAAGAGCCCCTAACCCCAGGACTGGGGGGCCAGAAGCTGGAAGATCACAAGAAATTGTCTGGCCAGCCATCCTAGCAGAATCCGTCAGCTCCAGGTGTACGTACACACACACACACACACACACACACACACACACACACACACACACACACACGCAAGCACGCACGTGCATTAGCTCTTATTGCTTCTAAAGAACCCAAACACATTTTTTAAACCAATAAACTAAAAGCCAGGATCAGTAACACAAAAGCATTTTAGTATCTTTTTCTCCATGATTGGATATACAAAGCTAACGGAAGTAACGCATTCTTCTGCTGTAAAGACGGATGGAATATATCAAAATCCACTCGCTGGATTTTCTTTAAATAGTCCTCTAGGGAAACCTGGAAAAAGAAAACAGTGGTCACTAGATCTTAAAATGACCAAATTTCCTAGACAACCTAAAGAAGAAATAGGTCAACTTGGGCCACAGAGTGAGAACTTGCCTCAATAAAACAATGAAAAAGGTAGAGGTGACAGCTCAGGCCTGCGATCTGGGTGCTGAGGAGACTGGGGGAGGAGGATGGAATCAAGGCCAGTCTGGGCTACACAGTAAGACCTTGTTCCAAAGAAAGAGTGTAAGTATTAAAGCTATTTTGGTTTCTTGAGGTGATACTATATGAGGAAAAAAATTTTTCTCCAGAGTCTCTTTATGTAGCCCCAGCTGGCCTATAACTCATTATCTAGACCAGGCTAGCCTTGAATTCACAGAGATCCTCCTGACTCTGCCCCCTGAGTGCTGGGACTGAAGCTGTGCACCATCATAACTGGGCAAGTTGAAAATGTCTTAAAGGGGCTGGAGAGATGGCTCAGTGGTTAAGAGTGCTGCCTGTTCTTCCAAAGATCCTGAGTTCAAGTCCCAGCAACCACACGGCGGTTCACAGCCATCTGCAATGTGATCTGATACCGTCTTCTGGCCTGCAGGTGTATATGCAGGCAAAACACTGTATACATAATAATAAATCAATAAATCTTGAAAATGTCTTAAAGATTGGAGCTTGAGTCACTGGAGTCATCAGCGGTGCTCCAAAACGAGAATTTCCAGAGAATTCCAGAGGAAATAAAGACACTTCCCAGAAGCATCTACAACAGTAAAGGTATAACTAGCAAGAAGGTATAACACAGTAAAGCCAGTACTATGAATGACCTCTTCTGACTATATGTGTGTGTGTACATATATGTATACGTATATGTATGTGTGTATATTATTATATATATGATATATACATAATGTTTTGCTCAAGGCCTGGGCATTGGAGAAACTGTTCACCTGACCATATTACTGGCTTCTGAGGAATTAGAAAAAGAGATGCCCACCTAGGGGGGTAATGTTGGAGGCCGAATGGCCAACATGTGTGAGAGCCTGAGTTTGAAACCAAAGCCAAAAATTAAGTAATTTTTTTCTTCTTTGTAATAGTTTGTATTGGATACTAGATAATACTTTGTATTAGATAATTATTAATTATCACCAGGTATCCCAGGCTAGCCCCAAGCACACAATCATCTTCTTCTACCCTCTGGAGTAGTGGGATTACAGTGCACACCACCACAAACAGAAAAACAACCAAGGAAAATGAAACATCTCCAAATGCCGTGTGTCATGAAACTGACTGTTCATTTTTATTTTATTTTTTCCTTTGCATTGAATTTTTTTATTAATTTATTCATGTTACATTTAAATTGTTATCCCATCCCTTCTATCCTCCCATTCCTCCCTCCTTCCTGCTTTCACCCTATTCCCCTCCCCTAGGTCTATGACCTCCTCCCCCACTATATGGTCATAGGCTACCAAGTCTCATCTTGGTAGCCTGCTATCCTTCCTCTGAGTGCCACCAGGTCTCCCCATCAAGGGGACGTGGTCAAATACTGGGCACCAGAGTTCATATGAAAGTCACCGCTCTCCACTCAACTGTAAAGAATGTCCTGTCCCTTGGCTAGATCTGAGTAGGGGTTCAATGTTTACTGCATGTATTGTCTTTGGTTGGTGCCATAGTTTGAGCAGGACCCCTGGGCACCGATCTGTCCATTTCTAGGACCCTCTGGTTCCTTCTATTTCCCCATTCTCCCCTACTTCTCTCTCCTAGAATCCCAATAGGATGTCCTCCCCTCTGACCCACTTTCCTGGTAAGTGAAGACTTTCATGGGACTTGCCCCTTGGCCTAGTGTCCAGATATAAGTGAGTACACACCATGTGAGTCTTTCTGCTTCTGGGTTAATTCACTCATTATGATCCTTTCTAGTTACATCCATTTGTCCACAAATTTTGGGAATTCCTTGTTTTTAATAGCTGAGTAGTATTCCATAGTGTAAATGTAGCACAGTTTCTTTATCCATTCTTCTACTGAGGGACACTTAGGCTGTTTCCAGGTTCTGGCTATTATGAGCTGACCATTCATTTGTAAAGATTTGCTTATTTATTTATGGGGACCCACACAGTAGCTGCAGTGGCACAAAGGGCGCCACATCCCCTGAGCTGCATTTATGGCTGGGTGTGAGCTGTCTGACACAGGTGCTGGAAATTAAACTCAGGTCCTCTGCAAGAGCAGCAGGTGCTCTTAACCACGGCACATCTCTCCCGTCCCTCAGGCTGACCTTTACAAAAATGTTTTGAAGTTTAGTCGGTCTCCTTGTTCTTGGTAGGAAACAAGATTTTTGGACAAAAAGAATAATCATGGGTTCCTAAAAAAGTCACCATTACCCATCACCTATCACGTAAGGATGAAGGCAAGATGGAAATACATAATATACCTTAATATTTGGTTGTCGTTTTGGCTAGTTTATAAAATTTCACTAGGTTTTTTGTTGTTGTTGTTTATTTTTGTTGGATGTTTTTTGTTGTTGTTTGGTTGTTTTGTTTTTGTTTTTGTTTTTTTACAGACAGGGTTTCTCTGTGTAGCCTTGACTGTCCTGGACTTACTTTGTAGACCAGGCTGGCCTTGAACTTAGTAGCCAAGGATGGCCTTGAACTCCCAATCCTCCTACTTCTGCCGCCCAAGCACTGTCATTCCTCACAGGTGTGCAGGACCACAATTCATGACATTCATGACCCAGATCGTGAAGGCTGGCTTAGCTAGTCAGGCATTCTACCAACTGAGCTACATGCCCGCCCTTAGCAGCCACCACTCTGTGAAACACCAGACGTCACTTCATTTCCCTCTCCATGATTCTGAGAGGCCACAAGCCCTTCTCAGACAACATCCACAGTGCCCGCTGGAGTTCTGCAGCACAAGACTGGGTACGGGTCAAACAGGAATTAATTAGGCCTCCAGCTTTATTTCACTCTAATTTCTACTGTGCACTATGACGTGTGTGATCCCAAGAGTGCACAAGCGTGCCGAGCTGTGTGTGTGCGGTCAGAGGTGTCAGTTCTCTCACTACGCCATGATCCAGATCAAGCTGGCACCACACGCTCCTCTACTCACTCCCTGGCCACCACCCTGACCCCTCTGCTGAGAACTTTGTGGGTTGGTTCTCTCGTACCTCTGCGTGCCTTCTAGGGGTCCAGCTCAGATCAACGGGCTTATACAAGAAGCACCTTTACCTGCTGAGCCATCTCACAGGCCTGCAGCAGGGAATCCAAGCCCAGGAAGCTACTTCTTAATACACAAGGTTTCCAGGTTATTCCAATGTAGCCAGCTCAACAATGACCTGTGAGCCGGTGTGACTCCATGGTCAGGTTACCATGGAGACACTCCCACAAGGGGCTTTCTTCTATAATTCCCATTTCATTGAGTGTAACTGAGGAACATGAGGATTATAGATATTAAGGCCCCATGGCTAGAAAGCGACAGAGTAGAGTAAGCACGATGTAGCGTGGTCGCAGAGGCTATGCTAATGACAGCATAGAAATGCAGATGTCACCACCACAGACTAATCAAGCCATTCTGTGGTAGGGAAACAGAACCAAGAGAAGCGCACTGGGGACTTCTCATAAGAAACCAGAAACCAGAAATGGCTGGGCATGGTGGCGCAGCCTTTAATCCCAGCACTCGGGAGGCAGAGGCAGGCAGATCACTGTGAGTTCGAGGCCAGCCTGGTCTACAAAGCGAGTCCAGGACAGTGAAGGGCTACACAGAGAAACCCTGTCTTGAAAAACCAAAGAAAAAAATGAAAAAAGAAACAAGAAATGGGCCTAGCCTCCTCACTCACTAGTCACCCCGCCTTTGCTGAAGCACTCACCGTCTGAAGAAAAGCAGGAAACGCTTCTGAGGGAATGCTTCCGTGGAAGGACCTCGCCTTAAAGGGAGAAGGAAAGAAATGGGTTGGAGTGCTTCGGAAACAGCCTCATGCTGAGGATGAGACAGGACAAGGGCAGCTCACAGAAGCCAGAGAACAGCTCACCTCCGGCTGCCCAAGGCTAGCATCAAAGCCTCAGGGACCAAGCAAACAACTCTGTCATAGAAAACCCTCGGTTTGGCTTAGCTGTGGCATTTCCCTACTCCCTGACTGTGGTAACAATCCCAACACTTCCTAACTCAGTCTCCTGTTCAGGTGCACAGATGACCCTCCAGCTAGCATTCCTGCCTCTGATTCACTCAACACAGATGATTTATGTCTTTACATCACTATTTCCCTTTCCCCTGGATTAAATCCCTAGTGATCAGGCACCAGCTCTTCTTCCTGAAACACAAATGTCTTTGTATTTGAGCCCTAAGCTCAATTCAGCCTGACTCCCGGCTCTTCCGGGCTATGAACCACTTACCTTTCCAGGTCTTCATTTGTAACCAAGGCTGTACATTGTTTTAGATTAGGAGGGCACATCCTGCATCCACTTCCTGACTGTACACCACAGTGTTACACCCAACAGCACACTCAGATTGCTCCTAGGTCACCCACGGCCACACCCAATGGTCACCTCTTCCTGGCCTCTGCGCAGCACTGGAATGTTGGTGCCTCTTTCTTCTCTGCTCTCAGGGTGCAGGTGCCGGTGCTCCTGCTCAGCCCTGTACCTTCTTCCTGAGAATGGCCCTGGCTCCTCGCTGATGAATGGATGCGGCCTCACACCTGTCCCTCATCCTCACCTAGAGGCATCTCCTTGAGCAGCAGCATCTAGACTTACAGCTTTGACAGTAAGTAACCTTTTACACGGTGACTCTGACTCTGACTTTCCAAAGTCACAATCCTGCATCCTCTCCAGTAGGCCATCTTGTAAATGTTTTTATTTTCTCAGATGAGGGGATGAGATGAGAGCCATGGCAAGCTTTACTAATACATGGCTTGGGCTGAGCCCAGAGTGCTTCTAACTACCCTTAGGCCCAGGCCTGGAAGGTTCTAGTCTCTGTTCAATGTAATCTTCTGCAACCCCACACCTTGAAGGCTTCAGCTTCCAGTCTCTGTTGCTAACCTAGGCCTAGAATGTTTTCAGCATCAGAGACTTATTGCTGGATAAACTCACCCTTTTCAGTTCTTTCTGAACTCTGGCTAGCTGGTTCAACTCAGCTGTTCTGACTCAAAACTATTCTCCAAGCTGACTTATTCAAATGGACTTCTCTCTGCTTCTCACTGAATTGCCTTGCTTGGGAAAAACTGCCTCTGAACTCTACGAACTGAACTGACTTTATCAAGCTCAGCTGAAGTGCACCAAATTATACTGTGTTGACTGCATGAACTCTACTGTATTCCTGTACTGTACTCTACACCTTGACTGTACTGTTTGACCAACTCGCTCGGCGCTCCTCTTAGGTAGTCAGCCTCTCTCTCTCTCTGTCCCCATCTGTTTCGTCTCCCTCTGTCTCTCTGTCTCTGTCTCTAATTTCTCACTGGGCCTATCCTATCTCTGATTCATTCTGTCAAATCTTTCTCTGATTCGTCACTTTGTCTGTCCCTCAATTAGATGGTATTGCTTGGGATTAAAGGTGTGTATAAAAGCAGGTCTATATTCCAGCCAGAGGGATTGAAGGTGCATACTACAGCATATCTGGATTCCAGCCAGATCACACAGACCTCTTGTCTGAATAGCCAAGTTGCTGGATTAAAATTCCTCTGCACTATCTCCCTAAATTATAACCAGAACAAAGATCATCACCAATCATCCCTGAGTGGCAGCAGTGTGGCCTACATGTGAGCACACTGTGCAGCCTTTGACTTGTCTCCTCTCCATCTTGCCATAGTTAGTCAGTTACCAAGACCCACTGTGGGTGTGGGCGTATACATACCAATGCCTCTCTCTCCAAATAGCCCCTTTTCCTTTCCCTAAGTGGCTCTAACTTGTGGGAAGCCCTGGGTACTACTAACATAGGCACAGCCATGTCAAGCCCCACCACTACCCACTAAAACGGCAAAGCAGTTCCTGACTCAGGCTCAGAGAAATGACAAACCTTCCCTGCTGTGTGTTCAAATGTTGACACGATGTGCTGATGTTTATGGCCTGAGACTGCTCTCCTACAGAGACCTCCCACTGAGGCTAGCTAACCCTTCCTGCTGGTGCTGGACACAATGAACACTGAATTCCTGGTGAGCAGTAGTTGCCCTCCATCAGAGCCAGCACAGACCATCTGATTCTAGTTTTTTCTTTTTTGTTTTAATTTAAATATTTTATTTAATTTTAATGTATGTGCATTGGCATAAGGGTGTCACATCTTGGAGTTACAGACAGTTGTGAGCTGCCACATGGGTGCTGGGAATTGAACAATCGAAATTCCTACCCACAATAAAGAGCAAAATCCTGCTACCGCAGTACTAATGCTACAGCTTTACTCAGTGCTGATAAAAACTTAACTTATATTGCACTTACTACACGGCAGCTTTGTATGTTACCTCATTTATCTAACTCTTTGAGCTAGGAGGTAATATGATTCTCCTAGTTATGTGGAACTGAGGCATGGTGGAATTGTTGTTTGTTTGCTTGTTTTTTTCCAAGAAGGATTTATCTGTATAGCTTTGGCTATCTCCGACTTGCTTTGTAGACCAGGCTGGCCTTGAACGCAGAGATCTGCCTGCCTCTGCCTCCTGGGTGTGGAGATTCGAGGCATACGACAGCAGACCCAGAACCACGGTGGTTCTTCAAGCCGCTGCTCCAAACCTATTTCCTAGGATTGGACTTCATACAACCAATAAGCCAGCAGCTTTCAATCCTGACTATTTAAAATCACTCAGAGGCCAAGGATGCTAGCTCAGTAGCAGCTTTCCTAGCATGTCGAAGACCTTAAGGTTTACTCTCCATATTCCACAACTAATACATATTTTAATTTTATTATCGTTTCATTTAATTTTTCTTCAGCTTTTTGCTCTTTTTTTAATTTTTATTTTTATTTTATTTTTTTTAAGATTTTTGAGACAGGGTTTCTCTGCACAGCCCTTACCATCCTGGAACTCCCTCTGTAGACCAGGCTGGCTTCAAACTCAGAGATCCACCTGCCTCTAGGATCAAAGGTGTAGGCCACTATGCCCAGCCACAACAAATACATCAGCAAAACACTTTGGAAATTATACTTCTCAGTTTAGGTTACTCTACCAATCTCCAAGGAGAGAGGCCTAAAGCTTGGGGAGGTAGACAGATCTTTGTGATTTGAAGCTAGCTTGGTCGTTACAGTGAGTTCCAAACCCCTCCTCAGGAGCAAATGCTTAGAGCACTAAAATGGAGTCAGCTGTCACAGAGTCAAATGAAAATAAATTTCAGGGTGAAAAAATATCAAAAAGGAATAAGAGCAAGAGTTAAATGACTGAAATATGGAAAGGTGGCGATTCCTTCCCAGGGATCGTCCCAGTGGAGTGTCTAGGACACAATTAAACAGGAGGAACAAGTCCGGGTGATGTGCGCGCCCACAGGATAGGAACCAGGAAATCTGGGCCTGTGAGCCCAGCTGTAAACTCAGCCGTAAATTCAGCTGTAAGCCAGATGTAAGCCCAGCTGTGAACCCAGCTGTAAATTCAGCTGTAAGCCAGATGTAAGCCCAGCTGTGAATTCAGCTGCAGCAGCAACAAGCCAGAGCATTAACAGAGCAACTGAGACCCACCAGCTGCAGATGGGGTCTAGGAGGGGAGGAGGCACAGTCTGTGGATGAGCAGAGGAGCTCATGTGAGAAAGCTGAGGCGCTTCACTCACAGAAGTGTGTGTCTGTCCCTCAGCTGAGCGTGGAAAGGGATTTTTCTAGAGTAGAAAAGTTGTCAATAGTCCCTGAGGTAAACCCTGGAATCCAAAGAACAATGGAACAAAAACTGCCAAAATAAGAGGCCATAATAAACTATAGAAATGCTGTCATACATGTTAATCCATAGCTGCCATGGAGACAGCCCTATCTGGCAGTGATAACTGCCTAAGTGACTGGGAAGAGGCTACTCACATGCTTTAGGTGCAAGTGTGCCTGGCTGGCAATGTCATAAACCACATCTCTCATGTTTTTATCTTGGTTCCTCCGAAGGAAGTCCTCTTGTGAAACACCATGCTGTGAGGAAAACATAATGTGAGGAATATATATGCACATTTAAAACCAATATTGTTTAAGTGAACAGCAGGCAGACAGCATATATAGGATAAAGGCCTTTTTAAAATTTGTGTGTAGGGGAGTATGCGAGGCTCAATCTTGCTTGTCAGCTTGATTGGCTATATAATCAACTAAGACATGCCTGTAGCTGGGCCTCTGAGGGTGTTCCCCTGAAGGATTAGCTAAGGTGGGGAAGATGGTCTTGCAGATGGGTGTTTGAATGAAAAGTAGTTTCTGTTTTTGCCTGCCACCTTTGCTCCTTGCTGGTGAGTGCATCTACCACTGCTGCTGCTGCTGAGTTCTGCCACGGTGCTGCCATGCCTCCCTGACACTGGAGGCCAGTGTCTCTGGACTTGAGATGCGCACTAAAGACCTGCAGCTCTCCAGGCCTTCAGTGCCAGGCTGGGACTCCCCAGCCATGGGGACTGACTAGGTCCTCATCTTCTCCAGTGTGCAGGCAGCCATTGTTGGACTACTCAGTGTCCATGATGCAAACCAATGTCATAAGCCCCCTCTGGGATATATATGCATTCTACTAGGTCTGTTTCTCTAGAAAAACCCAACTAATTCAGTGTGTGTGATGTACGCAGAGAGAGAAAACATAACAAAATACAGAAAGATTAAAAGGGGGGCTGGAGAGATGGCTCAACACTGAAGAGCACTTGCTGCTTTTGCAGAGGACTCAGGTTCTGTTCTTACCACCCACATCTGGAGTCTCAGAAACTCTTGCTTCAGAGGACCCTAGACTCTCTTCTGGCCTTCGCAAGCATCCATGTGCACGTACATATTCACACATACATACATACACATCAATAAATATAAATATTTTTAAAATGTTTGCCAGGCATGGTGGCACACGCTTTTAATCCCAGCACTTTGGGAGGCAGAGGCAGGAGTATCTCTGTGAGTTCAAGGCCAGCCTGGTCTACAAAGCCAAATCCAAGACAGCCAGGGTACACAGAGAAACCCTGTTGGTGGGGAGGAGGGGGGGGGGTTATTTAAAGGGGCAGAGAATAAAGAACCTATTTCTGATAAACTTTTTTTTTTCTGTTTTTTTTTTTTAAAGACAGGTTTTCTCTGTGTAGCCCTGGCTGTCCTGGAATTTGCTCTGTAGACCAGGCTGGCCTCAAAGCCAAAGATTCTGGAATTGAAGGCATGTGCCACCACTCCCCAGCTCTGATTAACATTTTGGTTTTTTTTTTCAAGACAGGGTTTCTCTGTGTAGCCTTGGCTGTTCTGGACTCACTTTGTAGACCAACTGGATCATGGTGATCCTCCTGCCTCTGCCTCCCTAGTGCTGGGATCAAAGGCACGCGCCACCTCACCCAGCTTCGGATAAACATTTTTACAAGACATATTCCAGCTGGGTGAGGTGCCAATGCCCGTAACGCCAGTGTTTGTGGAGACAGGAAGATCAGAAGTTCAAGGTCACCCTAAGCTACATAAAGAGTCAAGAGTTCAGTCTGAGCTACCAGAGACCTTGTCCTCCCCAAAACAAAATCCACCAAAAAAATTCCTACCAATAATATAAAATAACAAATGGGCAGGTGAGGTTACTACAACCACCGACAGGAGTCAGTCATCGGCATGGACCTGCAGGGTACCAGGCCCTCTTACTGCAGCCCCTCCAGACACCTATGTGCCTGACATGTAAGGGTCCATCTCTGACCAGGGCAAGGGCAAGAAGCGATGTGCCTCATCTTCAACCAGCCGCGAACAAACTAAACAAAACAAAGAGCAGCCGCCCTCCTGGTGTCCCCAGGGGAGCGCTGGCAGGTTACGGCCCACCTGCACACAGACATCCATGGGCAGGAACACTCTTCTCCTGCTACTGTGATAGGGCGTTGCTCTCAAGCACGTGACAATGCCTTGCGCCTTCCCGATGTGGCTTGCAGCATGATCTGCATGAAGATCCTTCACGCCTACAATTACAGACACCAAACAGGGTGTCATGCTCCATTGTCCTCGAAGCAAAACAAATCAAGAGAAACAGCGCATGACATCATCTGAACCCAGGAAAGGTATTCATCCTGCTTGACAGCTGGAAAATAGGATTTAGGAGGGAAACTGGGTGCCAGGGATCTTCCTGCTGGAAAACTCCGCTTGCTAATTCCAGCTTTAGCACACCAAGAACACACCTCAGCATTAATCAGAAAATGCTACAAGTGTTTCTCATTTCTTCCCTCTAAGCAATTTCAAACAACCTTACTTTTAGGATGCAGCCATGCAGGCCTGGAGCATGCAACAGGGGCTGTAACCTGGGGGTGACATCAAGTCAGACCACCCTCTTTAAATGAGGTAATGTTGTCCTCCGCCCCAATAATTTCCTTCTTCAGTAAGGTGCCACCAGCTTAGAAAAAGGCCACAAGAAAGCACCCTTCCAATGCTTTTAAAGAAGAGGAGAAAGAAAAATCTCATAAAAATTTTAAGTGTATTTTTATTCTGGTCCCCCTTCCCCCTGCCACCATGGGAGAGAATTAAAGGAGGTGCTGGGTAAACGGGAAACCGTGGGCAGCACCAGTATCACCCACAGCACTCCCATGAGCACCTACTGCCTCTCTGAGAGTCTGAGCAGTTGGACGCGTCTGCATTCTGGAAGAAATATAAATGCACAAATAATAGAGACGTTCGCTTTTCTTCCTATTAAAAACAAAAGTTGGCTGATGGCCTCAGCAGGCAGATTTCAGTAAGTTCAAGAACAGCTTGGTCTACATGCTGAGTTCCAGGCCAGCCAGGGTTATAGCATGAGAGCCTGTCTGAAGAATAAATACACAAGCGTTGCAGCAAGACACCATAGTGCAGGCTTGTAATCAACACGTTTGGGGAGGCTGAGGCAGAAGAGTTGCCTCTAGCTCAAGACCAGCCTACGCCACACAGTGAAACCTTGTCTCAAATGGGAGAAATGTGTTACTGTATGAACAACACAAAGAAAAAATTCAAAGTGCAATCAGAGGTGGAAAGTAGAAAAGCAACTCACCCAGCACCTCCAGTGTCAGGTAAAGAAGAGAACTCTGCGTGTTCTCGGCATAATTTTCAAGTTCCTGGATACTGCGATATGCTTTGTCATCCAGATTTTTTTCCTGAAGTCAAAGAAAATGCAAATGAAATGAAATGAATTATTTTTTATAATAAAAGTGCTATTTTTTATATTTTGTCTTCTGCTCATTGGTGTTTTGCCTGCACATCTGTCTGTGTGAGGGTGTCAGAAGCCCTAGAGCTGGATTACAGACAGCTGTGATTGCCACGTGGATGCTGGGAATTGAGCCCTGGTCCTCTAGGAGAGCAGCCAGTGCTCTTACCCACTGAGCCATCTCTCCAGCCCCAAAAGTGCTTTTTCCTCCCAAAATAAATAAGAATATTACTTAACAGATTTGTCTAGTGAAAAATTAAAATTAAAATATAGCTAGGTGGGCTGGAGAGATGGCTCAGTGGTTAAGAGCACTGGCTGCTCTTGCAGAGGACTTGAGTTCAATTCCCAGCAACCACATCAGGTATTTCATAAATGCCTGTAACTCTAGCTCCAGGGGATCTGACACCCTCTTCTGGCTTCCAAGAAACACCTCTATACATGTGGCATACACACACACACACACACACACATACACACATACCCCTAAATAAAAAAAAATTTTTTTTTTGAGACAGGATCTCTCTGTGTTCTGTGTTAGCCTTGGCTGTCCTGGAGTCACTTTGTAGACCAGGCTGGCCTCAAACTCACAGTGATCCACCTGCCTCTGCCTCCCAAGTGCTGGGATTAAAGGTGTGCGCCACCACGCCCGGTCCTAAAAATAAATTTTTATTTTTTGGTTTTCGAGACAAGGTTTCTCTGTGTAGCCTTGGCTGTCCTAGACTCACTTTGTAGACCAGGCTGGCCTCGAACTCACAGCGATCCGCCTGCCTCTGCCTCCCGAGTGCTGGGATTAAAGGTGTGTGCCACCACGCCCGGCTAAAAATAAATTTTTAAAAATTTAAGAAATATATGTATATATAGCTAGACATGGGACTGTGGTTAAGATTAATTGCTGTTCTTGCAGAGACCCCAGGTTCTGTTCTTAGCATGTCAGGGGATCCAATACCCTCTGACCTCCTCAGGCACACCTGCATATGCTGTACAAAACGTTCATACATATAAAACAAAATATTTTACATATATTTTTCATTCAACATATTTTTTAAAAAATTCTAACAAATGCCAGGCCAGCCAGGGCTACACAAGAACCTGTCCCAAAAAACAAGAATAGTTCTCCCATCAAAGTTTTATATGTATGCTGACAAATCACCTCATAAAATAAGGCTCGGCAACAGTGTGAATGCACAAACCCCTCGGGCATGGGTGCTTCACTTTCCCAGGTTGTTATTGGTCATGTGTGCATCTTCTGTACAGAAATGTGTAGGAGGGTGTTTTATTGTTGAGCTCAGAGTTCCCGATATACTTTAGATATTAGGTATTTACTAGGTAAGTAACTGACAGCGCATTTCCCGTTCTTCTAGGTTTCAACCTTTTGAAGCTTTTAGCTGTAAGGAATTTTAACTTACCTCTTTTTTATTACGTGTTTTTGATACCATATTTAAGAAGCCATCACCAAACTTCAAATCACAAAGATTTACAGTCTACATCAGTGTTTCCTCCAAACAGTGTTTGTTTCTTGGGTCTCCATGGGCCATCAAACTACACTGCTGACTTTCATAAGTCAGTGTGGGCCAGCGTCCTGACTCAGTCTGTGTATTTACTTACTTCTATCTCTGAGACAAGGTCTCAGGAACCCAAGCTGCCTTCTAACTATGAATGTGCCTAAGCATGGCCTTGAACTCTTGCCCTTACATACCAAGTGCTGGAGTTAGGGACCTGCACCACAAACCTAGGTGGATTCCTTCTTTTGTAGATGTGTGCCCTGTGGTCCCAGCACCACCTGTTGAAAACCTTTCCCACTGAATCGTCCAGATACTCTTATCTCTCAGCTGACTATAAATGTATGGATTATATCTGCTTTATATTCTTATTTTTTGGTTTTTCAAGACAGGGTCTTACTATGCAGCCCTGGCTGTCCTGGAATCACTCCGCAGACCAGGCTGGCCTCAACTCAGAGACCTGTCTGCCTCTGCCTGCTGGAATTAAAGGCATGTACCACCACCACCTGGCTTGCTTTTAATTTTTTGTAATTAATTAATTGATGTCTACATATATGAGGGCGGGTGTAGCTGTTCCATGTGGACATGTAGAGGTCAGAGGACAACTCTGGGAAGTCAGTTCTCTATTGCTACCTTGTGGGCTCAAGGGGTCAAATTTAGGTCACGAGGCTTCTGCAGCAAGTACTTGCTGAGCCTGCCTGCCTGGACTCTGTTTCTGTACCACTGATCTGCGTGACCATCCTATACCAATACCATGGTTTGATTACTACAGATGTATACACACACACACATACACACACACACACACATATATACACATATATACATATTATATACTATATATATAGTTAGGGGGGGTTCAAGGCAGGGTTTCTCTGTGTAGCCTTGGCTGTCCTGGACTCACTTTGTAGACCAGGCTGGCCTCAAACTCACAGTGATCCCGCCTGCCTCTGCCTCCCGAGTGCTGGGATTAAAGGCATACGTCACCACGGCCGGCTTACAGCTATATTTTTCTATAAACAACTTACTGATTGGAGGAGGAGGAGGAGGAGACCATGACAAAGAAGGTGAAACTTAGATAAGGGCTGCTGCAAACCTGTACACTGTTTGAGCAAGCTGGGCGTGCTGGAACACCTGTGACCTGCACTCCAGAGGTAAAACAGGATGATTTGCTGTTCAAGATCACCCTCAGTTCCAGAACTAGCTGTCTACATGAGACCTGGTCTTAAAAAAAAAAAAACTTAAGTCCTTTAATTAGCCTCCCTCCAGACCCTAAATGTTTGGGCTGAGCATGAAGGCACACTCCTGTAACCCAGCACACAGGAGACTGCTACGAGTTCAGGGATAATTAGACTGCTAGTGAGGTCCTGTGTCAAAATATTTTAGGGTAGCTGGGCACAGTGGCGCACGCCTTTAACCCCAGCACCCTGGAGGCAGAGGCAGGCAATCACTGTGAGTTCGAGGCCAGCCTGGTCTACAAAGAGAGTCCAGGACATGCATGGCTACACAGAGAAACCCTCTCTTGGAAAGAAAAAAACAAAAGATACATATGCATGTACTGGTCAAATCACATAACTAGGGTGTACATTGGTGTTTTGACTGGACCTGTATCTGTGAGAGGGTATTGGATCCCCTGGAACAGAAGTTATAGACAGCTGTCAGCTGCCGTGTGGGTGCTGGGAATTGAACCCAGGTTTTCTGGATGAGCAGCCAGTGCTCTAAACTGCTGAGCCATCTCTCCAGCCCTAGGGTTTACCTTTTAAAAAAGTTAAGGAAGTTAATGAAGAGAATTAGAATATACATGAAATATTATTGGATATCTGGACACTGTAGCCTATGTCTGTAATAACACACACACACACACACGTCATAGGTGCTGGTCTTCTGTCTAGGTGCTGGTTTCTGACTCAAGGTAGGGAGTGGGAGTGACAAGTATAGCACAGAGAGGTAATTATGGATAAAATACCTTTGTTCTCTAACTTTCCTTCCTCCAAGAGATTAATAAGCATGCAAAACTTTTCCTCCATGAACAACTAACCTAGAGATTAAAAAGGGAAAAGAATTTAAGACTCGGATAATTCCAACTTACCCTTTCATCAATGATTCTCATAAGCCATCTTTTAGTTAGGTTATGTCTCTTGACAGCCTAAAAAACAAGAGTGTTGTACATTTGAGAAGGTACTAGAAATGATTTCTCTAGACAGAACAAAACACACTAAGCAATGCAAAGATGGGTAAGGCGCACTTGCTGCAACTCTCTAGAGAGGCAGCTGTGCCGAAGAGACATCAGGAGAGAGGCAGTTGTCCCAGAACACACGTCAGGCCTTTCCAAGTAAAGCGACTCTGTAAGGCTTTCCACGCCTTCCTTCCGGCTGTACTGCTGCACCTCTAATGAGTCTACTTCCTTTCTTTCTTCCTTTCTTCCTTTCTTTCTTTCTTTTGAATACTAGGTTCTTTGTTTTTGATATTAAAATATAATTACAGTTGGGCGGTGGTGGCTCACGCCTTTAATCCCAGTACTTGGGAGGCAGAGGCAGGCATATTTCTGAATTCGAGGCCAGCCTGGTCTACAAAGTTCTAGGACAGAAAAAAAAAAAAAGGTTTTCTCTCCTTTCTTCCCTCTCACCCTTCCATATCCAGGCGCCACATTTAAATGAAAGCAGCTGTGGGCTGCTGGTGGCCGCAGCTGACTTTGGTGCTCAGATACTATTTTGAATCTTTCCCTCACAGCACATGGAGTCTCACTAGCAAAAATAAACACTTCCCAAAAAAATGAAGAATGCCTACAACCCCGAGAACCACAGGGCATGGTCCCACACACTCCCCCCAGCACTCCAGAATCTGAGGGAGAAGAATCATCATAAGTTCAAGTCTGAGCTATAGAGTCAGAGCCTGAGTAGCTAGGTAGGTAGATGACTGGTTGATTGATTGATTGATTGATTGATTGACAGACTTCAGTGCCAATGAAGGTGGGGTGGACAAGTGTCCCTCCAGAAGTGACACCTTGAGAATGATATATTTCCTATTAAGTACTCTAGCCAATAATTTATACCCTATATCTAATGAGAAAATATTAGGCAAACCAAAAATGAATGTCCAGAGAGGAAAAAACAAGTTAGGACCCACTATGCTTGTTAAGAAAATGCTGACTGTGGGCGGGGCTGTAAGCCCATTGGTAGAGTGCTTGCCAAGTGTGTGCCAAGTCCTAGCTTTAGTCCTCAGTACCAAAAAACCCCAAAAGAAGTCCATGTCACTTGGGGGTGTGACGAAGCACATCTGTAACTGCAGCATGTGAGATACCGAGGCAGGAGGATTGCTATAAGTTTTAGGCCAGCCTGGCGAACATGGTGAATTCCAAGCCATCCTGGCGATAGTTAGATATGGGGTGGGGTGTGCAAGTAAATTTACTGAATTTACAAGCTGTTCTAACTATATGAGAGATTTGTCTCTAGATTTGGGGGAGAGTGCATGTTTTCTTTTTTGTTGTTGTTTTTTTAGACAGGGTTTCTCTGTGTACCCTTGGCTGTCTTGGACTCACTTTGTAGACCAGGCTGGCCTCGAACTCAGAGATCCGCCTGCCTCTGCCTCCCGAGTGCTGGGATTACAGGCATGAGCCACCACACCTGGTGCATGTTTTCTTTTGAGATGGAGTCTTGTCACACAGCCGAGGCTGGAACTTCAGGTTCTCCTGCCTCCCGAGCGCTGGGATTAGAGTAAGTACTGCTACGCTCAGCTGGAAAAGATTCCATTCTTGGAAGTCCCAAAATACTTAGATTATGGAAATGATGTAAGACAACAAATGAGCTAGAGAAAAGTATTTGTGTGAATGTATATACAGACATACAAACCACACATGTGTCTGTATGTGAACATATTAAAAAGGAGGGAAAAGGAGAGACAACGGGAAGGATAAAGGTGGAGAATGCAAGAGAAGAAGAGAGACACTTGTAAATTTTTGCTTTTGTGTTTTGGGTCTTTCAAAACAGGGTCTCTCTGTGTAGCCTCCGCTGTCCTGGACTCACTTTGTAGAACAGGCTGGTCTTGAGCTCACATCCATGCGCCTGCCTCTGCCTCCCGAGCGCTGGGATTAAAGGTGTGCGCCACCATGCCCGGCCAACACTTGTAAATGTTTAATCAGGACTGGGGATACAGTTCAAGGGTTGTTTTGGTTTGCTTTCTGTCATGGTGATAATAAAATACTCTGACCAAAAGAAACTTAAGGTGGAAAAGGTTCAGTGGCTTACACTTCCAGATCACAGCCCATCACCAAGGCAAGGCAGGAAGTTGAAGCAGAACCACAGAGATATAATGCTCTCAGCTTGCTCACTGGCTTCTGCTCATCTGGCTTCCCCCCCCCCCCCCCTTCTAGACACGGTCCCTCTATTTAGCCCTGGATGTCCTGGACTCTCTTTGTAGACCAAGCTGGCCTTGAACTCACAGAGATCCTCCTGCCTCTGCCTCCCAAGTGCTGGGATTAAAGGCATGCGCCACCATGCCCAGTCGTCAGCTGGCTTTCTTAGTAAAGCCCAGAACCGCCTGCCTAGGGATGGTGCTGCCCACAGTGGGCTGGCCCTCTAAAATCATTAGCAATCAGGACATTGCCCCACAAGAACACCCACAGCCCAAACTGAAGGAGGCAACTCAACTGAGCTTGCATGGACTAAAGTCAGGTTGCAAGGCTTGGTTGGGAAGCCCTTACCTGCTGCTTTTTCCCCCTTTTGTCCTGAGACAGGGTTTCTCTGTGCAGCTTTGGCTGTCCTAGCACTTGCTCTGTAGACCAGGCTGGCCTCAAACTTGGAAATCCTGCCTCTGCCTCCGTGTGCTGGGATGAAAGGCGTGCATGACCACCACCTGCCTGGCTTTCCCTGCTGCTCTTTTAAAGAGCAGTGACACACATTCTGCAGATAAACTGAGAGAAAATCTCCTCGCACAAAAGATTATTGCTTTCCTCCTCTTGGGCTAGATCAGAACTGGCAAAAGGGATGCTGTGCAGACAGAACGGACACGTTCCTACCACTGCATCAAACTGGCAGTTTCTATTCTGAAAACAGACATGTAGAAAATGCATAAACAGTTTGTAATACACAGGCAAAATTCCCTTTTCCACTTAAAAAAATAAAAGAAAAAGAAAGAAAGAGACAAACAAAATACCAGGCCAGCAAGATGCTTTTTATCAGCAAGGTAAAAGGTCCTGCCGAGCAAGCCTGTCCACCTGAGTTCAATACCTCCTCCTTCCTTTTGCTCCAGGAAGGTGGCGAGTAACTAATGCAGCTGACAAGACAGCTCAGACCACTAAAGGAGCCCAAGAAAGTTCAGGGCTGAGCCCACGGTACCATCACCAAACAGGAACTACATCCACCAGGGAGTAGGCTCAAATGAATTCCTGTATATTAAAGCAGTACATGCAGCAGGGCTCAGAGCACACGCCTGTAATCCCAGCACTCAAGAGGCAGAGGCAGGTGGATCACCGTGAGTTTGAGGCCAGCCTGGTCTACAAAGCAAGTCCAGGATAGCCAAGGCTACACAGAGAAACCCTGTCTCAAAACAAACAAACAAACAAACAAACAAAACCAAAAACAAAAAAATGTATGTATGTATGTATGTATGTGTTTATGTGTATATATAATTTTTTTTACCTTCCAGAGCTCAGTGGCCACAGGCTGGTGTGGTGGGTTGTCGTGGTATATATCTTCCACGGCTTTTCTCCAGAACTGCATCCGCATCAGTCCTATGGTTTTCTCAGACACAGAGTCCTTAACCTGTAAACAGAGTTTAAAACCTCTAGGCTGGAGACATAGCTCCATGGTGCAGTACTTGTCTGTCTGATTGGGAACCTCAAAATAGAAACAAACAAATAAAGACAACATACTGTCTGAAAACCAAGTATTACGAGGGGACCTCTGAATTAATCAAACTGTTCTGTACCATTCTTTTTTTTTTTTTTTTTTAAGATTTATTTATTTATTTATTATGTATACAGAGTTCTGTCTGGGTGTGCACCTGCACACCAGAAGAAGTCACCAGATCTCATTATAGATGGTTGTGAGCCACCATGTGGTTGCTGGGAATGGAACTCAAGACCTCTGGAAGAGCAGACCGTGCTCCTAACCGCTGAGCCATCTCCCCATCCTTCTCTATGGTAATTCTTATGGTGACCAATACATGACTATATTTTTTCAGAGCCAACATAAAGTATAAAACTGACTGTAAGCACTGTCCCCTTGATGCTACTCCTCAATATCTTTTATTAGCATGAAAATAAATACATTATTTTATGAGCCAGGTGTGGTGGCTCACGCCTAAGTAGTTAGCAAGGGAAAGAAACCACTAGCAACGACTTTAAGAACATCTAACATGAATTACTCTATTTCTTTTTTTGTTTTGGTTTGGTTTTTTTCAAGACAGGGTTTCTCTGTGTGGCCTTGGCTGTCCTGGACTTTGTCTGTAATCCATGCTGGCCTCGAACTCACATTGATCCACCTGCCTCTGCCCCTCGAGTGCTGGGATCACAGGAGTGTGCCATCACAGCTGGCTACTCCATTCTGTTCAGTATTAAGCACATCCTCCAGCCATCCTGACACAGCATTTTAGGTCATTTTAATACCAGCCTGAGCCAGCTCCACATTGAAAGCCCTCAGTGCAGAAGCAGAGCTCCGACAGTTTGCAGGGAACAGCAGGGAACACAGGTAACTCTCATAATCCCGCCTCCTACAACAAACAGAAACAAAAGAAAAAGGCAGTCAGTCTTCTGTCTCCAAACTGCACACACATTACGGATAAGAGTCAACGGCAACTGATGAAGCTTTGGATCACAGTAGTTCTCAGTTCTTAAGTTATATAAATATTTCTCTTTAAAAAAAAATCTGCTTCTCATCCCAAACATATTAAAAGGAAAATCTTTATTATTTTATTTTTATTTACAAAGCACTTGTAATTGCTTCAGTATATTTTGCTTTTATAAGAATTAAAATGAGCAACAAGCATTCCAGAGGCAGAGGCAGAGGCAGGTGGATGGCTATGAGTTCGAGGCCAGCCTGGTCTACAAAGTGAGTCCAGGATAGCCAAGGCTACACAGGGAAACCCTGTCTCGAGAAATCAAATAAATAAATAAACAAACAAACAAATAAACAAATAAAATTATGAGCAACAAAAGAAGAAAGCAAGCCAGGCATGGTAATGTATGTTTTCAATCCCAGCACTCAGGGAGGCAGACGCAGGTGGATCTTTGTGAATTCTAGGCCAGCCTGGTTTACAAAGCGAGTCCAGGACAGTCAGGGCTACACAGAGAAACCCTGTCTCAAAAAAAAAAAAAAGTAAACAAAAGAAAAAAAGAAACACAATGGCTACTGTGTAGCTCAGAGCTTGCCCAGCATCACCAGGCCCTGAGCTCAGTCTCCAGCACCATAGAGCAAGCATAGCAACCACACAGGGTAGGGCACAGGCAAAGCTGTAAACTCAGCCTTGATGCGGGGAGAACCCCAGCACCTGCCAAACTGGGAAGCAAATGCATTTTCTGGATTTACTTCCCTAGTCAAATCTATGGTAATTTAGTTATTTTAGTAATTCTTAGAAGCCCTTGAAAGCAGGTATTTAAAAACCAGATAGTAGGGCTGGAAATGCCTGAGCAATTAAGAGCACTAACTGCTCCTCCACAGGGCCCTGGTTTGATTCCCAACATCACCCTGGCTAACAACTGTTCCAGGGGGCCTATCTGTGGTATCAGGCATGCACACAGTGTACATACATACATACATACATACATACATACATACATACATACATACATACACACAGGCAAAACACTCATACACATAAAACAAAAACACATCTTTAAAAATAAAAAATACAAGTTCAAGGCCAGCCTGGTCAACAAAAGCAAGTCCGGGATGGCCAAGGCTAAACAGAGAAACCCTGTTCCAAAAAACCAAACCAAACAAAAATAAAAAACAACAACAACAACA
The DNA here is from genome assembly GCF_964271855.1 of Acomys minous. Lineage (NCBI taxonomy): Eukaryota > Metazoa > Chordata > Mammalia > Rodentia > Muridae > Acomys > Acomys minous. Next base: position 120,627,476 of record NC_140483.1, read on the forward strand.
AAAGCTAGTGACACAGACCTTTCTTTATTTTATTTTTTATTTTTATTTTTATTTTTTTTGTTTTGTTTGTTTTTTGAGACAGGGTCTGTCTGTGTAGCCTTGGCTGTCCTGGACTCACTTTGTAGACCAGGCTGGCCTCGAACTCACACCGATCCGCCTGCCTCTGCCTCCTATGTGCTGGGATTAAAGGCCTGCGCCACCATGCCCGGCCAGACCTTTCTTTAATCTTGGTACTTGGGAAGCAGAGGCCAGAAGATCTGAGTTCCAGGCCAACCTGGTCTACACAGCCAACCATGGTTGTCTGTCAAAACAAACACACAAACAAAAAAACCATACCAGGTACTACCGTTGGCACTGCAGGGCAAAACGCAGGGGTGTAGAGGGTGGATGTTATTAATCCACAGATGTTCACAGGGCTCAATTCCAAGGCCCACGCCCACACTTCCACCTATGTCTGAGGAGGAACTCCCAGAACTCTTGCCTGTTACCAGGTGGACAAAACACAAGTCAGGAGACTGGTCTAGAAATCTCAGGCAAAACCCTTGTTCCTTTTATATGACACGAAGTGTGACCGTCTATTAAATATGATAATAACCTAACTACGTGCCAGGCATTGATATAAATGCTCTAATTATTAAAGCTTATTTTTTTTAAAGTGCATTTATTTTTATGTGCATGAGTGCTTGGCCTACACATATGTCTATGCACCACGTGCCTACCTAGTGCCCAAGAGCGCCAGAAGAGAGAGTTGGCTCTCATGTGGATGCTGGGAATCGAACCTGGATCCTCCAGATCAGTCTGTGCTCTTAGCTGCTATCTCATCTCTCCAGCTCCTAAATGCTCTAATTCTTACAACCCTTGACGGGAGTCGCAACTTGTAAGGAGCATTAAATAAGTGGCTTTGGAATTTATTTTCGTACACAATGATTAAGTAGTTTCATAAGGCTGGTTTATAGCCAAACCTTGAACAGACGCCCCGCTCCCGCCCCCAAGAAGATGGGTCAGGGGTGTGAAATGCTGTTGATCTAACCCTAGAGCACTCTAGGCAAACACTCTACCAACGGAGCTAAATCCAAAGGCTCTGTAAACTACTTTTAATAGTGCAGACAGAGCACACAGAACCCAGTCACTAAACAGGTATTAAAAGTCACTAGCTGTCAATGAATAAAAAGTGCTACACAAGCCCACGCTTGTAATCCCATCACTCAGGGAGGCAGAGGCAGGAGGATCGCTGTGAGTTGGAGGCCAGCCTGGTCTACAAACCGAATCCCTGACAGCCAAGGCTACACAGAAAAACACTGTCTCGAAACCAAACCATACCAAACCAAAAACTGTTATGCGTGCAAAGGTTGCAGGGTCCCATAAAATTAGGGTTCAGGCAGGGTGACGTGTTGAGCAGAGGAAGAAATCCTGCCAGGATTTTGTGGCTACGGCAACAGGGTGGCTGCCCGCCTCTCCAATTACCCGCACGGAACTCAGCAGAACACCTACTCTCGGGGCTCAGCACCCGGGCTCCCAGCCTCGGGGCTCAGCATGCCGGATCCCCCTGTCTCAGGGCTCAGCACCCCGGCTCGGGGCTCAGCATGCCCGATCCCCCTGTCTCAGGGCTCAGCACCCCGGCTCAGGGCTCAGCATGCCCGATCCCCCTGTCTCAGGGCTCAGGACCCCTGTCCCCCAGGCTCGGTGCTCAGCATGCCCGATCCCCCGTCTCAGAGCTCAGCACCCCGGCTCGGTGCTCAGCATGCCCGATCCCCCTGTCTCAGGGCTCAGCACCCCGGCTCGGGGCTCAGCATGCCCGATCCCCCTGTCTCAGGGCTCAGCACCCCGGCTCGGGGCTCAGCATGCCCGATCCTCCTGTCTCAGGGCTCAGCACCCCGGCTCGGGGCTCAGCATGCCGGATCCCCCTGTCTCAGGGCTCAGCACCCCGGCTCGGGGCTCAGCATGCCCGATCCCCCTGTCTCAGGGCTCAGCACCCCGGCTCGGGGCTCAGCATGCCCGATCCTCCTGTCTCAGGGCTCAGCACCCCCGTCCCCCAGGCTCGGGGCTCGGCACCACCTCCTGCCCCCTAGGCTCGGGGCTCGCGGGGACATCCCCGGGGGCGGCCGCGGCTCACCTCAGCAGCTCTAGGCAGTAGTGATCGGAACCCGGGACGCCCGTGCCGCTGGCCGCCGCCACGCTGCGCCGCACTGCCGAGGGCCCCGGGAGCCGCCGCACACGTTCCCACTCATCCCGAGGCGGCTGGCGACGGAGCAAGCCGGCCAAGCCGAACGGCCTTGGGCCGGGGACGGAACCCAGCATGGAGGTCGCCATGACACCCGCTCCGCGCGCCCTCCGACCCCGAGGCCACGCCCCCGCCACTCAGACCGGAGCCAGGTGTCGCTGTGGTTCCGCTCGTGGGTGATTTGGCTGTCCTCTCCAGCGTCCACCCTCGTGCCTACAAGGCAAAGCTACACAGAGCAAAACAAAACAAAAAATGAGTTTGTCATTCCTCATGCCAAGAGTCAAGTTATCTTGTCACAAGAGCTCCAGTCTTCGTTTGTTTGTTTTCCTTAATGTCAACAGAAATTTATTTCCTCAATACTGAGATCTAACATTTTGGGGGGGTTCTGATGTAGGGATCATCAGAAGACCCTCTTTCTAGGAAAAACAAAACACAACTCTGTGTGTGTGTGTGTGTGTGTGTGTGTGTGTGTGTGTGTGTGTGTGTGTGTACCCTTCTGTTATGCCCAAATTTTGAGAGACTCCCGGAACAGACCACCCAAGAGCTGAGTCCAAATGCAATGGTAAGGAAGTCTTTACTGCAGGTTGGAACCCTGGACACCCCTCCAATGCACGACACAGCAGAGGTAGGGAAGCGGCCCTGAGTCTCAATTGAGACGGGTTTTTAATAGGTTTTAGACAAAGAAATGGGTTTTACAGCATATGATTGGATAACATTTGGGAAGAAAAGCTGCAAGCAGGGAGTTACAAGCCTTGGTGTTTCGTGGTTGGGTAATAGTTGTAGGGCCAAGTTGGCCTATAGAAAGATAGGTTGAAGCAGTCATGGGGGCATTAGGAACTTTCACCTGGCTTCTTATTGGTTGCTGCTCTGTGCCAGACCACCTGCTGGTCAGCAGAGAGTGTATTTGGACTTTCCCAAGGTGAGCTGATTGTGTTGCTAGGGAATGTTTTTCTTTAAAAAAAAAAAAGTACTTATTTTTATTTAATGTGCATTGGTGTTTTACCTGCGTGTATTTCTGTCTCTGTGATGGTGTCAGATCTTACAGACAGTTGTGAGCTACCATCTGGATGCTGGGAATTGAACCTGGGTCCCATGGAAGAGCAGCCAGTGCTCTTAACCCCTGAGCCATCTCTCCAGCCCCAGGAATATTTTTCTGTTTAGACTAGTTTGTGGTTTTTCTGGAATCTGTGTTTCAGCACTTGCCTAGGTTTAACACAAAATGGAGTTTCCTTTTCAAAATGGTGTTTATCTGGTCCTTACACTTCCACCACGTGGATAACATGAATAGAACTCTGATTTTTAGGCTTGGTAACCAGGGCCTTTACACACTGAGCCATCTTGACAATACCTACACCCTTTAAAGATTTCTTTTTCTTTTTGCATGATTATATGATTATATGTCATGTGTGTGGAGGGCTTCCCACGGTGTCCAGCAGAGAGCATCAAATCCCCTGGTGCTGGAGGTGCTGGCAGTAAGCCACCCAAGGTGATGTAGCAAACAGAGCATCCTATAGGAGGCAGGAAGTGCTCTCAACCAGTGAGCCAGCCCTCCAGTTCCATCTTGTCTTACATGGTTTTTTATTATTATTCATATATAAAGCCCAGGAAAATGGATTTCCTCACTAAGGAAGCTGTGGTGGCTCTCATTTCTAATCGCACCACTTGTGTACAAGTAGGCAATAAGGAGTTCAAGTTTAAAGGTGAGTGCCACCATGCCCGACAGATATTTTCCTTTTTTATGCATAGACTTATTTGGTTTTTTTATATAGTCTGTCCGATGTTACTTCATTAGTTTAATGTCATCACATACATTTTGTTTTGATTTTTTGGTTTTTTTGAGACAGGGTTTCTCTGTGTAGCCTTGGCTGTCCTAGACTACCTTTGTAGACCAGGTTGGCCTCAAACTCAGAGCTCAGCCTGCCTCGGCATCCAGAGTGCTGAGATTAAAGGCGTACACGACTACCGCCCTGCCATCACGTACATTTTTACACTATTATTTTGTTCGTTTCAAGATATTTATTAAGCATCTACTGTACTGTGCACACTGGCTTAGCAGGTATAAGGCCAGGATTAACAAGCGCTCTGTGTCCTCCTCTGCCTTGTCCTCTGAGACAGAGTCTCACCATGTAGCCATGGAGCTCGCTGTGTAGACCAGATATCAAACTCACAGATATGTGTGAGGTGCCTCTGCCTCCCAGCTGTTGCTGTGCCCAGCCACTGAGAACTCTTGTCATCCATTAAAACCAAGACTAATACTAATAGTGGGCAAGCGTTCCCACGATGAGGGTGATCATGAACCAGAATAACCGTCCCCTCCTTTAGGCTGGTTCCTATGGTGCATGGTGGATATGTCACCACAGCAATGAGAAGAGTGGCTGGTGTGTCCCCAGCACAGACACTACAACACGGCTACGACTAGCACCGCGCTGACACTACTGTCATCTCCTTTTAAAATTCTACTTATTTTTGTTTCTTAAGGCTCGGTCTTGCTACATGGCCCCTTTCGGTCTGTCACTGCCTGCGTAGCACAGCGATAAGCATGCACCATCAAGCCTGGCTTTTGGATTGTTTTAAGTTACTGCGATACTGGATGTTGAACCCAAGGCTTTCAGCTAGACGTGGGAATAACCACTAATGCCATCTGCATTTGCTTATTTGTTTATTTTTACTTTGAGATAAGTGTCACTAAGTTGTGCAGGCTGGCCTTGGACCCCAGACAGGCCTCACACTTGGGTTCTTCCTGCCTCAGCCTCCTAGGCCCACCTCACCTACAGTCTATCAAAGAAGCAAACAAGGCGGAGGAAGGTTAAGTAATTTGCTCAGCACTAGACGTCTGGCAATAGCTGATGGAAATAAACTTGTGCCTTGTACAACATCTCCACCATCTCTCCTTTTTTTTAAATTTTATTTCCATCTCCTTCATTTTTATAGTTTACTGCCAGGCAAAGACTGAGTAGACTGTGCCACCAGAGAGAGCCGCAGGTGCGAAGGCCCTTAGTACAGGAGCCAGTTCCTGTTAAGGACTGAGTAGGGGCCATGTGATCAGCAAGGGAGGGTATGCAGAGGTCACCAGGGGTCAAGTGTTGGTGGCTTTCTAGGGAAAGCTGAGATTAGGGGACCTCAGTATGAAATGTGTTAGGGACCCACTAGCGAATTCAGAACAGGTGCCCGATTCGCTTTATCTTAGATTTGAAAAAGACAGCTCTGATTTTTGTGGGGGGATTCTCTTGGAAGTCGAGAGACCAGCTGGGAGCTTGTTGGCGAAGAATCAAACTAGAGGCACAGGTGAGTCCTGTCATGAAAAGGTGGCATCCAGCACTCACTGATGCTCAGGTAGCCGTGTTCTTCTTCCTGACGGGGCAGCACCATCGTCAGCCCAGGACTTCGTATGATTAAAGAATCAAAGCAGGCCTGCTGCGGTGGAGTGCGTGTCGGCCACAGTGAGAGGGACCCGTCTGGGGCTCCTGAGGCAGTTACTCCACTAATTAAAGGAAGCACAAACATCAGACAGCACACAGGAACTACTCCCTCCAAAATGTTCAACATAAAACTAAAAAGGGAGCTGATGAGATGGCCTCAGAAGCCAGAGGACTATGTTCAGTGTCGAAAATCACATGGTAGCCGGGCGTCGTGGCACACACCTTTAATCCCAGCCCTCAGGAGGCAGAGGCAGGCAGATTGCTGTGAGTTTGAGGCCAGCCTGGTCTACATAGTCCAGGACAGCCAAGGCTACACAGAGAAACCCTGTCTCGAAAACCCAAAAATAAATAAATAAATAAAATAAATAAAGCTACATGGTAAAAGGAGAGACAGGGCTCCCCCACATAGGAAATAAATTAATGTATGGTTTTGTTTAAACTAAAGAGCTAAGAGCATACCTCAATATTTGACCAGTATAAGGGTTACACCTCTGAGGGGAAAGGTACCCTGGCAGTCTGGAGCAAAGAAACTCACACCACACAAGAGATTTAGAGACAAAAGAGACACAAAAGGAAGGCTGCCACTGTTCGATGCAGAAGCAACAAACTGAACAGAAGACAGCTTTATATAGCCTTTCTTGGGGGTAAGGGTGTGCTTTCCAGGATGGCTTGGGATTGGAGGGATTTTGTAGCTTGGTCTTGGGCTTCCCCTCCGGTCCCCGAGACAGGGTTTACTCTGTGTAACAGCCCCAGCTGTCCTGGACTCTCTTTGTAGAGCAGGCTGGCCTCTGCCTCCCCAGTGCTGGGATTAAAGGCCTGTGCCACCACGCCCACCTACCTTTGGTTTCTTAAAACAGCTCTTACTCTGTAGCTCAGGTTGACCTTAAATTTGAGACCCTCTTACCTCCTGAGTGCTGGGATTATGGGTGTTTACCACCAGCCCTGAATCCTAAAACTAATTTCAATTTTTACAAGAAAAAGACAAGAACAAACAACAAGAAAAAACAAAATTGCGCAGGGCATGGTGGCACACATCTTTAATCCCAGCTCTCGGGAGGCAGAGGCAGGCGGACAGATGTGACTTTGAGGCCAGCCTGGTCTACAAAGCAAGTCCAGCACAGCCAAGGCTACACAGAGAGACCCTGTCTCAGGGGAAAAAAATTGAAAATTCACCACCACCACCCAAAAAGCCCACTACAGTACTCCTGAGGTTAGGTTATAAAGACTCTTTCCCCTGGGAGCATCTTGAGATCATGATCCCATTGCCTCCAGGACCCCAGAATCTAGTCTGTGTAATCTGTGGCCATCAGATGCCCTGACTGGGAGGGGCTACTGTTCTCGTCCAGGACATGAATCTTTTTTCCTTGGTCTTGTTTTTGTCTTTGTTTATGGGGAGTTTGTTATATACATTTATATACTCGAATGTACATGTATTTATTTATTTTTCCTGAGTCAAGCTCTCACTATGTAGCTTTGGCTGGCCTGGAACTCACAGCAATCCACCTCTCACTGAGATCTATGTGCTGGCATTAAAGGTGAGCACCACTATGCCCCGCGCCTATGTTTACTTTATACCATCTGGAGTTTGTGATTTGTGTTGTCTTTAGAAAGGTATTCGGTCCTGTTTTTGTTTTGAGGTTTGTTTGTTTTTGTTGTTCTTTCGAGTCAAGGATCCATTCTGTAATTAAAGCTGACCTGAAACTGATGATGTAGCTCAGGCTGGCCTCGAACTCATGGCAGGGGCTGGGATTACAGATGAGAGCCACCATGCAAGGCTGGGTTCTTTTCTTATTTTTATTTATTTATTTATTTATTTTGGTTCGGTTTCATTGTTTTTTTGTTTATTTGTTTGTTTTGTTTTTTGCCTTTTTCTTTTTTATTTTATTTTTTATTTTTTAATATTTTTAATTTTTAAATTTAATTTTATTAATTTATTCTTATTACATCTCAATGGTTATCCCATCCCTTGTATCCTCCCATTCCTCCCTCCCTCCCATTTCCCCCTACTCCCCTTCCCTATGACTGTGACTGAGGGGGACCTCCTCCCCCTGTATATGCTCATAGGGTATCAAGTCTCTTCTTGGTAGCCTGCTGTCCTTCCTCTGAGTGCCACCAGGCCTCCTCATTTTGCCTTTTTCTTAATCATTGCTGCATGCATATATGTGGGTATATATGAGCTGGTACTTTAACAGTTCTTTTTGGATGGGTAAATGTCATGCAGAGCGGAAAGACTCACTTTCCCTTGTGTCTGCAGTATCTGAGATGCTTCCTTCCTCCCAGGACAGGCTCACGTGTGCACTTTGTGTCCGCACTATTGCATCTGTCTGCTGATGCTCTCTCCTCCCCTGCTCCTTTTGTTGACAAGCTTGTTGAGCGGTACTCAAGACCCTTCCTGTACAAACAGAACCCTCTGGCGAGTACAGCAAAGTACTTTTTGTTGCAATGTCCCGGCCACACTGTCAGTGGCCACTGGTTATTAGATGTGGTTTCTAAGCTTTGAACTGTTGCAGAACAGCCAAGTAAGCAGGGTAACTAGAATGCTGTAAATGACAATTTTGTGAACCCAGAAAATATGTTTTAAGTGACCACTGCCAAAAAAAGTTCTCATCCTGTGGGCTGCTGAGGAGAGCTCGTCAGGCATACTCCCTCATGTGGAGGCGGCAGGCAGGGTCCTCCCTCGCTGTTCTCTTCCTGTCCTGTAATTTTCCTGTCCATTTTTCTTTTTTTTAATTTATTTATTTTTGTTTTTGTTTGTTTGTTTGGTTGGTTGGTTTTTTTGTTTTTGTTTTTTTGTTTTGAGACAGGGTTTCTCTGTGTAGCCTTGGCTGTCCTGGACTCACTTTGTAGACCAAGCTGACTTCGAACTCACAGTGATCGACCTGTCTCCGCCTCCCAAGTGCTGGGATTATAGGCGTGCGCCACCACGCCCGGCTCAGTAGATTTTAAAAAGAAGTGAGAGACCAGTGAGATGGTTCAGTGGGTAGAGGCATCTGCCCCTAAGAACCTAAATTTGATCTCCAGGATGATCCACATAGTAGATGAGGAAGAAGAGAACTTTTTGAATCGTGTGTGTGTGTGTGTGTGTGTGTGTGTGTGTGTGTGTGTGTGTTTAATCTGGAGGTTAACATTGATTGATTTCTCCTTTAATCCCAGCACTTAGGAGGTGGGGGGGGCAGAGGCAGGTGGATTGCTGTGAGTTCGAGGCCAGCCTGGTCTACAAAGTGAGTTCAGGACAGCCAAGGCCACACAGAGAAACTCTGTCTCAAAAATCCAAAAAACAAAACAAAACAAACAAACAAAACCAAAAATCCACATTGATTGATTTGATTGCTTAATTAGTTGACAATAGTAAGAAAAAAAGGAAATGACAGCTTTGAAGGGTTTGCTTGTTTTGTTTTTTTTTAAGATTTTATTTATTTATTATAAATAATATACAGTTTTGCCTGCATGCCAGAAAGCACCAGATCCTATTATAGAAGGTTGTGAGCCACCATGTGGTTGCTGGGAATTGAACTCAGGACCTTTGGAAGAACAGACAGTGCTCTTAACCTCTGAGCCATCTTTCCAGTCCTGGGTTTATTTTTTTGAGACAGGGTAATATCCCTGGCTGTCCTAGAACTCACAGAGATCCATCTGTCTCTGACTCCTGAGTTCTGGGATTACAGGCGTGCATAGCCTCTTCCTAGATTTGTTTGTGGGGTTTTTTTGTTTTTATTTTTGTTTTTGTTTTCCAAGACAGGGTCTCTCTGTGTAGCCTTGGCTGTCCTGAACTTGCTTTGCAGACCAGGCTGGCTTCAAACTCACAGGGATCCTCCTGCCTCTGCCTCCCGGCATGCTTTCTAGGTTTTCTATTGTTGTGTTTTGGGGACGGGGTCTCACTGGATGGCCCAAACTCTGAACCCTCTGCTTCCTGGGTCCTAGAACTGCAGACCACACCCAACCTTCTTCCTAGGTTTTGCTGCTGTTTTTGTTATAGGAACTGGGGGGTGAGGTATATTTTCTTGAGCTGTGGAGTGTGAAGCCTTAACGGATGCTCAAGGATATTTTGGCACACACTTTCTGGACAATAGTCACTGGCATGTGACCTGTGGTCACCCACAGCAGGGCCATGAAATACAGCTGGACACATCCCCGGCTTCTCTGCCACTGCCCTGGATTTTCTTCCTCAATCTGCCCTGTTCTAACACGCCTTCCTACTTTGTAAGAATGTTCCCTTCAGTGTTTACACGGCGTTCCTGACTTTGCCTCTTGTTCTTCAGTGGTTGCTTCCTGGGTACGAATGTCCTTGTCAGTGTGGTGCCTCAGTGACATCTGTGGCACTGGAGAATCATAAGCTCACTGCTATCTGCTTCGTTGGGTCACTGCACTCTGATAAATGGGGACCCACAGGCTGTCCCTGAGGTTGACAGCTGCAGACACACATCCCCTTTTATTCAAGGAGTCAGCAAAGGAGAACCTGGCTTTGGAGCATGATGCCTGCAACCACCAACTAATGGGGCGGGGGGGAACACAGCCAGTGATGTTTCTGCTGTTTGCTGGTGTGGTGACTTGCCAGCACGGTGCCCACTAATGCTTCTAGTCTGCCTTTAACTCCACGAACAGGCTCAGAGGCCACAGGCATGTCGAGCAGCAAAGCAATTATCAGAATGCCTGCTAAAGAGGAAGTGAAGATTACTACCTTAGGCCAATGAGATGGGCTAGCTGTAGACTTTGGACTTTTTCAAACCTACTTTATTTGGGGTTCTTTAAAGCTTATATTTTCCTTCCAACCTTCCTTCCTACCCCAGAGAGGAGAGAAAAGAGGTTAATGGAAAGAGGAGAAGCAACCCTTTTTAGACTCAGTACACCCACTACAGCCAGCAGATGAACGGTGCTTGCTGCCAAGACTGCCCACCTGAGTTCTCTCCCTGGCACCAGAATGGAGAGGAGCACTTCCCACAGCTGTCCCTCACCTCAACATGGGCACTGTGGCATGCGTGCACACACATGTACATGCAAATAAATGAAGGCAGTAAAATGTTTTAAAGATCATTGTCTCAAGCCGGGCCTGGTGGCACATGCCTTTAATGCCAGCACAGGGGAGGCAGGTGGATGTGTGTGAGTTCGAGGCCAGCCTGGTCTACAAAGTGAGTTCAGGACAGCCAAGGCTACACAGAGAAACCCTGACTCAAACAAAACAAACAAAAAGGTCATTGTGCCAGGCAGCGGTGGCTCACGCCTTTAATCCCAGCACTTGGGAAGCAGAGGCAGGTGGATTGCTGTGAGTTCGAGGCCAGCCTGGTCTACAAAGTGAGTCCAGGACAGCCAAGGCTACACAGAGAAACCCTGTCTCAAAAAACCTAAAAAAAAAAAAAAGGTTGTTTCTCCTTCCTGCCCCCTCTGCCCCAATACGATCAGTCTGGTTGATGTCTGTATAAAAAGCTATACTCTCTTGATGACTCAGAAATACCTCCAACTTCCTGCCTAAGGACATTCACTGAGTGCTTTTTCTGAGAGTGGGGGTGGCTTGTGTCTGACTATTGTGCACACAAGCGCCCTCTGGATTTTTCTGGCAAGCAGTGGCAACTGCACCAAGCACAGGGAAGGGAATCACTGGAATTAGACATGTAATCTGTGCTCTTGGACTGGCTACTGGGGCAAAACAAGTGATATTTCTTGGGCAATAAGTAGTCTGGGAGTTTCAAAATTCTACTTTAGCTGATCTTCAATGCTGTTTCATAACCAGAGGTCACACCTGTTTATCACCAAGGATCTTGCATCTGGCCCACAAAATATTGTGGCATTTTGTTGTTCCCTCTTCCTGGAACATCCTGCGTGTTGTGTCTTCCAGAAAACCCTTTAGCAATGATCAAAATCCCCAGCCTTTGACCAACCACTTCAGGGCACTATGAATCCCAAAGGAGCTGCCCCATAGGGGACAGTCCTGGCAAATAAATACTATTCATTACCCTGTTGTTTATAAGCCTTGATGGAGCACTTGTCTGAATTGTGTCACAGGAAAGGGAAGGAAGGGAGAAACGGAATAAAATCAAAGCAGGACAATCCCAACAGAGATGGTGTGACCTAAGACCTAGATGTTAAGTCTGCCTTGCTGAGGTTTGTGGGTACAGGAAGAGAGCCTTGAGTTTGTCCAGGTCACCTTGCCCTTTTTGTCACTTCATGGAGTTTTATTCATCCTTTTACCCTATTCAGATGCCTCATCCTTTCTGAATTTTTCTGGGCCATAGCAGGACCTAGAAAAATGAGTCGTCCCTTAATTTGTGATGGTAAACATTGAGTATATTTTTGGTCACCTTACCCGTTTTTACTGTGATTTGTTTACATGGCCTTCTTCCTCAACTGCCAAAGGCACACCGTCTCACTCTTCCTTTTACAGCCAGTGCATGGCCAAATGCCCAGCATTGTGTCGTTGAGAAAGACAGGTCTTTCTGGCACTGGAAACAAGGCACCTGCTTGTACATTTATGCACTTTGCAGCTACGCCTGGCTGGTGGAGCCAACTGAGCTGCTGGATTGGTATGGGTTGTCCCCACCCAGAGGAAGGGGGCGGAGCCTTTCCCATCACCTGGCATCTGCTTGCATGGCTACTCCTTTCCTGGAGGAAGGAGATTTGCTCAGTACATCCTATGACACCAACCAGCCTTACAATCCCACAACTGGCTGAAAAATCAGACCTAGAGACTTCAAGAATGGTAGAATATGGAGAAAATAATGACACCATTACTCCTTGTGAAATGTGTCCACTACTAGCTGGGCCCAGCAGTGCACATGTGTAATCTCAGCACCTGGGAGGCAGGGGAAGGAGGAGCTGGAGTTTAAAGTTTTCCTCAGCTACACAGCAAGTTTGAGGACAACCTGTGCTTCATGAGACCATGTCTCAAAAAAGCAGTTTCCACTACTCAATATTCAGTCCTTATAGTTATCTGATTTTAGGGAACTCATTGTCAATTATGAGTTAGAGAATCTTTTTTTTTTTTTTTTTTTTTTTTTTTTTTTTTTGAGACAAGGTCTCTCTGTGTAGCCTTGGCTGTCCTGGACTCACTTTGTAGACCAGGCTGGCCTCGAACTCACAGCGATTTGCCTGCCTCTGCCCCTAAGTGCTGGGATTAAAGGTGTGCGCCACCACGCCTGGCTGAATGAGAGAATCTTGAGTGTATGGAGTTTTTAATCATACTTACCCATAATTACCGCCTTTTAAAAGTGTAGAATTATTTATTCACTTATACCCAAGAGTTAGTCATCTAATGATCCAATAAGCATTTCTGAGCATTTAACATTGGTTACATACTTACTGAGGACCACTGCAAACTGCAGTGAAATCTCCTGATATTTAATACGTGTTTAGTGGAAGGCTTTTGTGTTTTTTCTTTCTTTTTTTTCAGACAGGGTGATATGTAGCTCAGACTGGCTTTACTTACCATATAGCAGAGGGTGGGCCTTACATTTCTGTTCCTCCTTCCTCCACCTCCCAAGTGTTGGGATTTTAGCATGCACCACATACCTGATTATAGGTTTTTCATTGTGCTTTGCGTTGTTTGTTTGAGACAGGGTTTCTCTGTGTAGCCTTGGCTGTCCTGGACTCTGCTTTGTAGACCAGGCTGGCCTTGAACTCACAGAGATCCACCTGCCTCTACCTCTCTGAGTGCTAGGATTAAAGGCATGTGACTCCACACCCAATAATATATTACATATATAATAAATATATAACACATAATAAATGTATATATTAAAAGTGTTAGATCCTGCCAAGTGTGGTGGCACATGTATGTGTGTGCACCATATATGTACGTATATGTATGTATATATATATATACACACACACATATATATAATGTATATTTATATGTATATATTTTTAATTTTTTATTTCATATGCATTGGTGTTTGGCTGCCAAATGTCTGTGTGAGGGTGTCAGGTCCTCTAAAACAGGAGTTACATACAGTTGTGAACTGCCATGTAGGGGCTGGGAATTGAACCTTGGTCCTTTGAAAGAATAAAGAATAGCTGGTGCTCTCCAGCTATGTGTGTGTGTGTATGTGTATTGTATCATTACTTAAAATCTGATTCTAGCCAGACAGTGGTGGTACACACTTTTAATCCCAAGGCTCATGAAACAGAGGCAGAGGCAAGTGGAGCTGTGTGAGTCCAAGGCTAGCCTTGTCTACAGAGTAAGTCCAGGACAGCCAGGACTAAAAGAGAAACACACACACACTAATATAAAAATACAGAAAAACAAAACAAAACAAGGCTTCTCTAAATATTTTGTGTGGATATTTAGAGTTTAAGGTTCACTGCAGTTGAGGCACTGTGGCTCACACGTGTCATCATGTTTTGTTGGTTGGTTTGTTGACACGTCAGAGAAAAAAATACAAATAAAAAAAAGATACTTTGTGTAAGTGGAACTTTTATTCTCCTGAAGTAACTGTTGTCTTGGAGGTTTATTGCCTCCTTCTGCTAACCTAGGCCTGGTGTTGGCAGCTTCTAGCCTCCGTTCTAACCTAGGCCTAGAATGTTTTCAGCCTCTGAGACTCACTGCTGACTAACCCCACCCTGAGTTCTGGGCTGGCAGGTTCAACTCAGCTGTTCTGACTCAAACTCCTCTCCCAGCTGACTTACTCAATCTTTGTTTGTTTCTTTGTTTGTTTCCCAGGCCTGGAATTGCTCTGCTTGGCCTCAAACTAACTCCGGCAATCTGCTCTAGTCTTTTGGCTCCTTCTCTGGCTCCTTTGGTCTTCACCTGAGTTCTCTCTCTGCAACCTATTACTGTCCTGGTAAAACAGCCTCCTCTCCTGCCTCTGCCTCCCAAGTGCTGGGTTTAAATGTGTGCACTGTACTGTTGCTTAAGTAACTTCCCCTTTTCCCCCCTCCCCCACTTCTCCTATTCTGTCAAATCTCCTCTGATTTGTCACTTTTTTCTTTTTGGTTTTCGAGACAGGGTTTCTCTGTGTAGCCTTGACTATCCTGGACTTGCTTTGTAGACCAGGCTGGGCTTGAACTCACACAGATCCACCTGCCTCTGCCTCCCGAGTGCTGGGATTAAAGGTGAGCGCCACCACACCTGGCCTAAAAGATTATTTGTGTGTGTGTGTGTGTGTGTGTGTTAGTGAATGTCATATGTGTGTGAGAACCCATGAATGACAAAATAGAATTGGATCTGGTAGGTAGACAGGAGTTGCAGGCATTTATGAGCTACCCAACATAGGTTTAGAGAACTGAACTCATGACCTCTGAAAGACCAGCAAACACATTTAATTGCTTTTTTGTTGTTGTTACTGTTTTTTTATGTTTTGTTTTGTTTTTAAAGATTATTTACTTATTATGTATATAGTGTTCTGCCTGCATGTAGTCCTGTACTCCAGAAGAGGGCACCAGATCTCATTATAGATGGTTGGGAGCTACCATGTGATTGCTGGGAATTGAACTCAGGACCTCTGGGAGAGCAGTCAGTGCTCTTAACCTTTAAGCCATCTCTCCAGCCGCTTTTTTGTTTTGTTTCGCTTTTTGAGACAGGGCTTCTCTGTGTAGCCCTGGCTGTCCTAGACTCACTCTGTAAAACAGGCTGGCCTTTAACTCACAGAGATCCCCTCCCTCTGCCTCCCTGAGTGCTGGGATTAAAGGTGTGTGCCACCAGTTTTGGCTAAACAGTGTGCTTTGTAAAAATATGTTTGGTCTGGGTGTGGTGGTGCACACATTTAAACCCAGCACTTGGGAGGCAGAGGCAGGGGGTCTCTATGAGTTTGAGGGCAGCCTAGACTACAAAGAGAGTCCAGGACAGCCAGGGCTACATCAAAGAAACTCTGTCTTGAGAAAGAAAAAGGTTGACTTTATAATTTCTTGCTATCTACAGAATTGATTATTAATTAAACATCACAGGAACTGGAAGTGTCACCAGATGCTTACAAGTTGTCTCTGACAATGCCAAGGTCAGGTTTGTGTGTCACAAAAAAGAAAGAGTTGATGCAGGCAGATCACTGTGAGTTCAAGGCCAGCCTGGTCTACAAAGTGAGTCCAGGGCAACCAAGGCTACATGGAGAAACCCTGTCTTGAGAAAACAAAACAAACAAACAAAAAACAAAGAGTTGAGGAAGACACAGAGAAGTAGTATTGAAAGTGTAGAGTTATTGCAACTAAACACACAGAAAGGTGCACTCCAGAGTGGGCTCAAGCAAGCTCATGGCCCAACCACCATCTTGCCCAAAGGGTTTTAAGGACAAAAGAGAAACTAGAGGTTTCCTGAAGGGATGGACCCTTCTTGTCAGGTGTATATGACTGACATCTTTAGCTTATATGATGTTATACTTCCTTATGTGCACTACCCCATGGTCCTCTGTTGAGATGTACTCCATCAGTCTTCAAGGGGTCAACGACCTCCCCAGGGACCTTAATCCTCTTACCCAGACTGCATATGTGTTTCCAGGGGAATCTTCCACTGGTTCTATTTCTCAACTGTGGTCAGATTATTTTTTCTGTTTGTTGGAGACAGATTGCAAAATCCAAGGAATAATCAAGGGCAGTTCTAAGGGGCAGTGTTTGCGGTTGCTGGATCCTGGAATTAACCTTTGTATGACTCACAGTAGCAAGTCTGACCCTGCCTCCTGCCTCAGGGGTGTAGTTAAATGGCACAGTATTTACCTAGCACACTCAAGGTTCTGACTCTGATTCCCAGCACCATAAAAATGAATAAATGAATGCATGGATATATCCAACATTTACTGCCTATCTAAGTGGCAGGGCGGAAGAGCCTGATTTGCTAACATTCTGCTTTAAAATGAAAGGCTATGGAGGATGGAGAGAGGGCTCAGGAGTTAAAAGTATTTGTTGCCCTTGCAGAGGACCCA
This sequence comes from Acomys minous, assembly GCF_964271855.1. Lineage (NCBI taxonomy): Eukaryota > Metazoa > Chordata > Mammalia > Rodentia > Muridae > Acomys > Acomys minous. The sequence continues at coordinate 120,643,954 of NC_140483.1, forward strand.
GGTTTGGTTTCCAGCACTCATGTGGCAGCTAACACCCATTTGTAACTCCAGCTCAGGGACCTGATGTGTTCTTCTGGCTTCAACAAGCATTGCACAGTCATACATGCAGGCAAAACACCTAGAAGCACAAAATAAATACAATTAAAAAAAAAAAACCAGCCTGGCATGGTGGCTCACGGGAAGGCGGCACTTTAATTCCAGCACTCAGGAAGGAGGCAGAGGCAGGTGGATCGCTGTGAGTTCGAGGCCAGACTGATTAACAAAGGGAGTCCAGGACAGCCAAAGATACACAGAGAAACCATTTTCGAAAAACAAAACAAAACAAAAAACCTAAAAAAATGTTATTAGATCATGAATATTAAATGAAGACAGGTACAAGGTACAGAATCCTAAGATCCAGTCCCGTGGGGTCTGCACAGCAGACCCTGTTTCAAACAAAATAAAGAGCTGGCATGGTCGTATATACATATATAACAACACTTAGAGGCTGAGGCAGGAGGATGCCTTTAGTTTCAGGCCAGAGTGGGTGACATTGTAAGATACTGTCCCAGGAAACCAGTGAAAGAGTGAGAGAGAAAGAGACAGACAGACAGACAAAAACAAGAAGACAGAGCAGTAACAAAGAGTCCAGAGCTGCAATCAATGCTGCTTGTCTCTAATCCAGCCTCAGACCCACACAAAACCTGAACCCCAGGGGTTAAGTTTAGAAAGTGAGAGTTCAGTGCTCATACCTCTGATTGCAAGGTAACCAGAGTTGTTAGGTTTAAAACCAGGGTTCTGTAGCTCTAAAAAGCTAGGCTTGGAATAACCCCAAATATTTCAATTAAAAAGCCATGTCCGGGTGAAAAGTAGAGAGGAAACTCAGTCACTATGGCCATAATGGAAAGAGAAAAAGAGACCGTAAGTCTGACTTCAGGTACTGATTAAAAAGCTATAAGATTGAAATGGACAAGGTTTAGGGGTGTGCATAATTAAGCAGTCCAGCCTAAGGTGTGGCCCAACCCATGCTGTGCCAGCCCTAGTCCTGGGAGAGCTGTTAAGGCATCTTTATTGCCTAAGGGCATAAGGTGGTTCTCCAGAGATCACAACTCCTAGTCCAGGGTGTGGCCCCCACCGAGATAATTACCCTGAGCTGGTCTGCCTTGGAAAGTTCTGCAGTTCTGGGAATCTAGAAGGACTAGAAGAAAGATTAGGGGAAACAATTTACCTCTATGTTCCCAGCCAAAAAAGAAAAAAAAAAACTGCACAAAACAGAGAGACAGCAGGCTTTCAGTGACATCGTGGGTCTGAATGAGGAGTGAATGGTTTTTGTTTTTGTTTTTTACCAAAAGTGGTTTTTAAGTACACGTTGTATCAGTACATGAGAGGCTGAGGCAGAAGGATTACTGTGAGTTCAGGACAGCCTGGGCTACAAAGTGAGGTTCAGGCCTCCCCAGGCTACAGTGCTCAAACAAACAAGAAGAAGTCCTGTACAGAGACATAGTTGTGTCCTCTTCCCAGCACTTGAGTGGTGAACACAGGATGATCAGGAGTCCAGGCTACAAAGCAAGACCAAAGACAGCCTTGGGCTACATGAAATTGTGTCTCAAGAAAATAAAGTCTTAAAAAAGAAAAGAAAAGAAAAGAAAATTCTTGGTCAGGCGTGGTGGCCCACTCCCAGCACTCGGGAGGCAGAGGCAGGTGGATCACTGTGAGTTTGAGGCCAGCCTGGTCTACAAAGTGAGTCTACACAGAGAAACCCTGTCTCGAAAAACAAAAGAAAATGTTAAAAGGTGAACAGTTAGGAGGCTGAGCCCTGATAGGCTTCCCTGTGCATCTAGCATCACAAAAACCTCTGATTTTCTCCCTGTGCAGCTGAGTTTTCTGTTGAGTTGATGGAAGTGGGTAACATAGGCAGCAGGAGGCTCAGCTGAGGAAATGCCTGCATCAGACTGGGCTGTGGGCAAGTCTGTGGGGTGTTTTCTTGGTTAATGATTGACGTGGGAAGGAAGGTCTAGCCCACTGGGGTGGTGCTATCTCTGAGCAGGAGGTCCTGGTTTATATAGAAAAGCAAACTGGGAAGCCAGGCTTCATGGCGCACGTCTTTGATCCCAGCACTCGGGAAGCAGAGGCAGAGGCAGGCAGATCGGTGTGAGTTTGAGGCCAGCCTGGTCTACAAATCAAGTCCAGGACAGCCAGGACTACAGAGAGAAACTCTGCTTCAAAAAGCCAATAATAATAATATTATTATTATTATATAAATAAATAAACTTTTAAGTATAGTGAGGAAGAAATTGACATTCAAAAGGAGTATGTGGCCGGGCGTGGTGGTGCATGCCTTTAATCACAGCACTAGAGAGGTAGGCTAATAGCTGTGAGTTTGAGGCCAGCCTGGTCTACAAAGTGAGTCTAGAACAGCCAAGGCTACACAGAGAAACCCCATCTCAAAAAACCATTTTTTAAAAAAAGGAGTGTACTTTAGCATGCATGAACCCCTGGGCTCAGTCGCCAGCACCTTTTCATTCCCCATAAAAAAAGATAAACTCACCACAAAGAACCCCTTTTTGGTAGAGGGGTAACAAGACTGAGTTCAGGGCTTCGATCAATGAGCTACAGCCTAGCCTGTTCTATGCATCTCCTAGGGGCCTGCGTTTGTCAATTTCCTTTATTATCTAACTACTGCTCTGTCCTCGTTTGTGATCTCTGCTGAAATTACATCTCCCTTGGCTCCTACGCTTAACCTTCATTAGCCCACTTTCTGTGTCCGCTGGCAAGGGCAGGTGAGGTTATGGAGAGGTTTCTCGTCTCTAAGGCTGACCCCCAGCTCTTTCTGTTGCTATTTTGGGGACCCCTGCAACACCATCCTCCTTCTCTCCTGTGACCCAATGACCCATGAGCTCTTAGGTTAAGTTGGCTCGTGACCTAAGTTCAACCTTATCTGGTTTTAACAGTGGCACAAGCCAGAACAAGCAAATTACCTGTACAAAAGGTTGGTTTCAACTACAAATTATGCGCAGTGCTTGAGGACCCCTTCTGTGCCACTGAAATGGGGAGAACACAGGTCCAAACCAAAGGCAAGCTGGGCGTGGTGGCACATGCCTATAATCCCAGCACTAAGGGAGGCAGAGGCAGGCTGATCACTGTAAATTCAAGGACAGCCTGATCTACAAAGTCAGTCCAGGACAGCCAAGGCTACACAGAGAAACCCTGTCTTGAAAAACAAAAACAAACAAACAAACAAACAAACAAAAAGAAAAGGGAAGCCAAGTTTGCTGGCTCACACTTGTAGTCTTAGCACTCTGGATGCCAGGGCAGGACAACTGTTGTGAGTTCCAGGCCAGCCAGAACATGAGAAAATAAATCCTTCTCAAACTCACCCTCCTGCCAAAATAATAACAATACTAACAATAATGTAATGGCTCAACCTGTAATCTTAGAACTTAAGAGGGTAAGGCAGGATGAACAGGGCAAAATCTCAAGACCAGCCTGGGCTATAGACTGAGACCCGTTCTCAACTCCTCAAGAAAGTAGTGTCTTAGGGTTTTTATTACTATAAAGAAACACCATGACCATGGCAACTTTTTTTTTAACTTTTATTGGTTCTTTCTTTTTTTGTTTTGGATTTTTTTTTTTTTGAGACAGGGTTTCTCTGTGTAGCCTTGGCTGTCCTAGACTCACTTTGTAGACCAGGCTGGTCTCGAACTCACAGCGATCTGCCTGCCTCTGCCTCCCAAGTACTGGAATTAAAGGTGTGCGCTGCCACATCCGGCTTTATTGGTTCTTTGTAATTTTCACATCATGCACTCCAATCCCACTCATCACCCCCTCCCCTCGGACCCATCCTCCACCCTTGAGCAAAGACAAAAAATCTTGTTGTGGAAACTGGGGGCCTTCCTGCTTGGGTAGGAAAGTATCCAGGAAACCCATAACTCCAAGACCTGGGAAGGTACCCCAGCTCTGAGGTGGGGCAGCATCTCAAGGAAAGGGTATCCTGAGACACAAGAGTCCAGGAACCACACAGCTCTGAGAAGAGACCTTCTGAGCAGAGCCATTGTAGCTCCCAGGGAGGCAGAACCACTAGCCTGCTTCTAGGTTGCCTAGCAATTGCTGAGGTCATTACCTGCCACCACCAGGTGCACTGTGTGCTGGATAAAAAGGACCCACCAGCCTTTTCTCTCTCTTACTCCTCCTTCTCTTTTGCTCTCCTACACTCTCAGTTTCTCTCCCTTTGCCTGTCTGTTACAGGGACCCTCCCCTTCGGGACCCTCCCCTTTGGGACCCTCCCCTTCGGGACCCTCCCCTTTCCCCTCTCCCCCTTCTCCCTTTCCCACAATAAATCTCCTTTCATACCAGATCTGTTGCATGGCACATTTATATATTATAACAAATGCAGCTTCCAGGAAAAGGTTTCCCCAAGCTCTGATGGGCTGAGGACCCTAAGTCCGGCTCCTTCTTTGCTTCTTCTCTTCTGGGCTTCTTGGTTTCTTCTGATGAGGCACACCAGGCAGCAAACCTCTTAAGAGAGATTTATTGGAAGAACGTATCCAGGAGTGGCTGCCTCTGCTACCAGGTGAAGACAGCAGAGAACTGAGCAAACACAGCCTTTATATAGGATTGTTTAGGGGGAGGAACTGTCTAGGGCAGAGATTTCTAGAGTGAGGATTGGTGAGATTTCAAGTCCTGAGCTTGGAGGGACCTTAGTGATTGGTGGGTTCAGCCCTTTCACCTAAAATTAGCATAAATCTGAAAGGGCCCTCACTGAGGGTCTGGAGATGGGCACTGTGACCATTAGAGGCTGGAATTGTCAATTTGCCAGTTAGAGTGGTGTGGGGGAAGGGCCTATTAACTCATGCCCTAAGGGGTTTACACAGACTTGGAACTCTAAACAAAACACCTTTCCTTAACTAAACTATGAACTCTTACTAAGGAGTCAGATTTCTAGTTCTGGTCCCTGGCTGGCAGTGTCAGCCGGGGAGGATTGGCTAGTTGATACATTATTGCAACAGAAGATGGTACTGGAGCTCACAGACTAGCTCCAGTTAAACATGCCGCCCTCCCAGAGTTCCAAGTCAGCAGCTGAGGTAACTGAGGCCTCAGCGTCTCAGTTTCTCTAGGTGCGTGATCTCAGGTGCCAGGGCTGTGGAGATGTAGTCCTGAGGCGTGTGGAGAGGACAGCAGCACAGCCTGAAGATCCCCTTTTAGGGAACACAGGGATTGGCACGTAGGGGAACTGAAGGGCGAAAGAGTGGGTACCCAGGGAAAGATGTAAGGGAGCCAAGAGGCAAACATCTTGAAGCATCCCTGCCTGGCTGCAGGAGCTCCTCAGCAAGGAGGGGCTGGGACACTTTCCTGCAAAGTATACAAAGTTTACTAAGTATGCAAAGTAAACAGTGGGCGTCTGGCACGGAAGGCTTTTTCTGCTGTGAACAGTCAACAGAGGCTGTAGTGAGTTACATTGTATTCCATATTCTACCCTTTTGTCCACACTTCTTTGCTTGCAGATGTTCGCTTCAATGACTCATTGGTCTGGTAGGCCTCTGGCTTCTGCTACTCTATTAATACTGGGACCTCATTAGGACTCCTCTCAGCCTGTTTTTGCTTGGTGTCATGGAGCTCTTGCAGCTTTGGATCTGTAGGACAGGCCCCTTCATGCATTCCAGCAGTTCCTTGATGCGGTGGGCCAATTCAAAGCCCTAATCTCCGGTCAGCCCACCAGCTCACAGGCAAGCCCTGCCCCCTCCTGCAATCAGGGTCTGCTCTACCATGTGTTGCAGCTGGTGAGGGACAGGGCCATCTCTCCTGCTCACATGACCCCAGGGCCACCTCTCCTGCCTGTCATAGGTGGCTGGTTGGCGGGGGGGGGGGGGGGGGGGGGGGGGGGGGGGAGCAGGTATCCCTTTCCCACACTGCCACACTGCACAGCAGACAAGTTGTGGGGCCAGCTCACCCTTGCCGTCAGAGTCAGCCCTACTGTGCTGCCCAGGTGAGGTGCAGAGCCTGCTCTCCCAAGTGCTGTAGCAGGTAGTGAGGGCAAAAGGGAGGGGAGGGGACCTTTCTCTCACCAATGACACCCCACAGTAGACTAGAGGTAGGGCCAGCTCTTCCATGCTCATACCCTCAGGGCGACTAACCCGTGTCCCTTCCCCCCTCCCCACCACCACCACCACCACTGCTGTCAGGGTCAGCCCTACTGTGCTGCCCAGTTGAGGTGCAGGGCCCTGCAGCTGGTGAGGAGGGAGACCAGCTCTCCTGCTTTCATGACTCCAGAGCTGGGTCTCCCATCTGCTGCAAGTGATGAGAGGCAAGGGGCAGGGTGGAGGGCAGAGAAGGATATCTCTCCCTCATACATGCCACCGTAAGGAGAGACAGTGGCAGGGCTAGTTCTTCCATGCTCATACCCTTGGGGCTGGCTCACCTGCAACTCCCACAATATGGCACTCTCCAGAGTACTGCAGCTGGTTAGGGCAAGGTCAGCTCTCTTGCTCTCACGCTCCCAGGGCCAGCTCTCCCAGGATACCAAGGTGAAGGGTGGGGTGGGGCCTGTTCTGCCCAGCCCTCAGATATCAAAATGTGCCACGGTAGCAGCCTAGCCAGGGATCTCTGCCTGGCCTTTGGTGGTAACAGACCCCTGCTGCTGTAGGGCCACAGACCCAGACATGGTCTCAGATGGCATCAGCGGCTACTCAGATCAGGCTTTTCCTCACTACCTTTGAATCTCCAGTGCTGCCTCTCTTCTCTTTGCCCACATCCTCTGTTTCTCTTCCATTTCTCTGCCACTTACTTGCTCATGTTAGTGGCGTCCAGGGTCTCTGAGTGTCTGGGGCTATATCAGGAGTGTTATGCCCAGTTGTGCACTATGGCACCAGGCTGCGGTCATCTTGGGCATGGTCCATCCCATTCACCACTCCCCCACCCCCTACAAAGACCAAGGCAACGCTTATACAGACAAGCATTTAATTGGGGCTGGCCTACAGTTCAGAGGTTTAGTCCTCTGTTACTATCATGGTGGCAAGCATGCAAGCAGACCTGGCGATGGAGAAGTAGCAGCCAGATGCTCCGGCAGCAGGGAGAGAGAGTGACCCTGAGCTTCTGAAACCTCAAAGCTCACCTCCAGGGACATATTTCCATCAACAAGGCCACACTTCCTAATAGTGACACTCCCTAGGGCCCATGGGGGGGTCATGTTCATCAAACCACCACAGAGCGTAACACAGACGCCGAAGAAGAACACCAGAGAAGGCTTGGGTCTGAGCTACTCCCCAACTCCAGAGCTAATGTAGTCCTAATGGCCTCATGGAATTGGGCTATGCAGGAAAACAAGGTGGGCTTCTAGCACCAGCCCTGTCTTCAGCAGTGCAGACTTTTTTTTTTCTTCCTCCTCCTCTTTTTAATATTTGTTTATTTATTTGCTGGGCATCCAGGCACACATGCCATGACTCACATGTGGCGCTCAGGGAACAATTATGGGATTTGGTATAGCCTTTCTCCATGTGGAGTCTGAAAACAGGACTTAGATCATCAGTTTTGTTTTTGTTGTTGTTGTTTTGTTTTGTTTTTTTCGAGATGGGGTTTCTCTGTGTAGCCTTGGCTGTCCTAGACTCATTTTATAGACCAGGCTGGCCTCGAACTCAGAGATCCACCTGCCTCTGCCTCCCAAGTGCTGGGATTAAAGGTGTGTGCCACCATGCCCAGCTAGCTCATCATGTTTTGATGGCAAGTGTTCTGACCTGCTGAGCCAACAGGATGGACCTGAGGTTTTCTTTGGTTGGTGTTGGGAACTGCAGTGGCATACATACAGTGGGCAGCGGAGGAGGCCAGATGTCGGCTACCTTTATTGCTCTTTGCTTTGTTCCCTCGAGATGAGCTTTCTCATTAAGCTTGCCTTTCCTTTGCCTAGGTTTGCAGTAAGCAAGCCACAGTCATCTTCTGGTCTGCCCCCTCTTTTCCAGTGCCTGGGGTGCATGTGTCACTGGGGAACATATGGTTATACACTTGGGGTGCATGTGGTTATACCTGGCTTCTTACATGGCTGCTGAGGATCTGAACTCAGGTCCCCTTGCTTGCATAGCAAGTGCTCTTACCCACTGAGCCTTCTTCCCAGGAAGACTTTCTAAAACTCTGTGGTGTTATCAGTGACCATGTGTGACAGACACAGATAACTAATGTTTGTTCCTGTTGACAGGAGATGTACTTCAACAGAAGATCAGGATATGCTGGCTTGGGCCTTTAATCGGGTACCAGGGAAACTGAGGCACAAGGATTGCCATGTTTGAGGCCAGCCTGGGCTATATAAGTATTCTAGGCCAGCCTGGGCTATAGACTATCTTAAAAGAAAGAAAGAAAGACAGAAAGAAAGAAAGAAAGAAAAAAAGACAATAACAAATAATAGTTTTGTCAAACACAGGATCAAAGAATATAGTTTTGTCTGGCTTAAAACTCAATATGCAGACCAGGCTAGCCTTGGGCTCACAGAGATCTGCCTGCCTCTACCTTCCAAGGGCTGGGATTAAAGGTTTGAGCCATCACTCCCAATTTAACAACACATAATTTTGAAGAGTATTGTTGAAAGACTCAGAAACTTGCAACAGTTGGATGCCACAACCATGTCTAGGATGGAAGTCTCCTGGGAACCCATAGCTAGCGTGCTGCAATGACCACAGTCTCAGAGGAGTTGACTAGGAGACACACTTCCTGTCTCCTGATTTGCTGGCAGCTCCCTCCGCTGGAGCTTAACCAGAAGCCAAGCGGCCAAGAGGCCATGTCTTACAGGGGCCAGGCTCCCTGTGCAGAGAAAGGGGGAGTGGGCAGAAAAATGGATAGTCAGCTGCTCTTAGCCTATTCATTTAAATCACAAATGTGTGGGCAATACGCTGTCTAGCAGTTGACAGTTTGAAAGAGCTGACAGTTTGAAAGAAGTCACCAATAAAAACCAAACAAGATGCCAGTGAGCTCAAGACAAAGTTCACACATTTTATGATGGATACTTTTACCATCAAAGAACAAGCAAACAAACACCATATAGCTAGGGACTTTAATAAAAGAAACTGAGAGCCTGCTGTGGTGGTGCACACCTGCAGCACTCTGGAGCCAGGAGTTCAAAGTCAAACAAACAAACAAAAGCTTAAATAGGAAGAACTGGGAGGTGCAAAGGGTGTGCATCATCAAGCAGTCCTGACTCAAGTGTGGGCTCCTTGATCATTCCCTGTTTTTATTTGTTTGTTTGGTTTTCCTTTCTCTTTCTTTCTTTTCTTTTCTTTTCTTTTTCTTTTTCTTTTTTTTTTTTTTTTTTTTTTTTTTTTTTTTTGGTTTTTCGAGACAGGGTTTCTCTGTGTAGCCTTGGCTGTCTTGGACTTGCTTTGTAGACCAGACTGGACTTGCTTTGTAGACCAGGCTGGCCTCGAACTCACATAGACCCTGTCTCTGCCTCCCAAAGCCCTGGGATTAAAGGCGTGCGCCACTACTCCCAGCTGATCCTTGTCCCAGTTCCAGTTCTGCAAAGGGGTCCCCCAGACCTCTGATTCCAGTCATTGCTGAAGGGAATCATGGTGACTCTGGGAAGAAAGGTGCAGCTTTACCATAAAGCACAGATTGTGTTTATCTGGGAATGGTCTGTCCTGTTCCAGAAGGCTGGCAGTTCCTGGAATTCAAAGTGACCAGGTCAAGACCGGTGACTTATCGCTGTGCCTTAAAGGTCGCTCAGGTACACAGGCGCTGTGACAGCAGGGTCAGGCAAGGATCTGAGGCAAACTGAAGGGGACAGGCACAGAATGAAGGCTTTTGTCTGGCTTTTCATTCCCTGTGGGCCAAGCAAGAGCGCTTTGCCAATGCCTGTCCTGCAGAAAGCTTGGCATGTCTAAGGGTGACAGGGAGAAGGAGCTAAGTGCGGGAAAGCCTGCCAGTAAGGTGCCCAAGGCAGGGCAGCAGAGGGCAGCGTTAGCCGGACAGCAGGATGAGCTGGTGTCTAAATTAGCATCAGGGAGAAGTGGGAAGAGAAGAGTCAATTTTCCGTGTGCAGTGGGAGGTGATCCACGTTTAAGGTCAAAGGGCAGTGAGGGGAGAGATTTAAAAGTGTGGAAAGGTTGTAAGTTATCATGTGGGAAAATGAACATAACAAAGGCGGGTTGTGGCGGGGCGGAAGGGTCTTGGCAGGTAGGCCACCGCCCGTGGCCCTGAAGCGTGGTATTCTCTAGTACTGCTAAGCAGCTGGGGTCCAGGAAGGGAGACTGGAGAGGTAACCTCAGTTAATAGCTAAATTCCATCCCCAGAACCCACATAAAATAAGCCAGGTACACGATGGCAAGAACTGAAACTCTTAGTGCTGGAGGAGGTGGAGTCAGGTGGCTGCCTGGCCTAACTGGCAAGTTCCAGGGCACTGAGAGACCCATCCCCCAAAACAAGATGGACAGTGAGGGAACTATAGCCTGGCAGTCATCTGGACTACACACACACACACACACACACACACACCCACACAGTGCACCTGTATGCATGAGTGTGTGTGTATAAGCACGCACATGCACTTGTGTGCTCGTGCCTGTGCACTTGCGTGCGTGTGTGCGCACACACACACACACACAGAGAGAGAGAGAGAGAGAGAGAGAGAGAGAGAGAGAGAGAGAAGCACAGGCCAGGAGTGCTGGCACATGCTTTTAATCCCAGCAGTAGGGAGGCAGATTTCTGTCTGTGAATTGGAGTAAGTATAGCCAGGACAGCCAGGGCTGTTATACAGAGAAAAACCTGTCTCGAAAAACTACACACACGCGCGCGCGCACACACACACATGGGCCGGGGGTGGGGGAGGAAGAAAGCAAAAAAGCTTGCCCTGGGTAGCCGCTGTCCCAAGGGCTTAGTCCTAGGGGAAGAAAGAATGAGATACAGAGTGAGAAACTGAGTCATACCTCAAGCCCTTTCCCACTGCTGGGTCCCTTTTGGTATACCTGCTTACAACTGGGATAAACTAGATCAGAAGCAGCAGTACTAACGTGATGTTGTGTGGTTACTGTGCATTTACTTCATTAGGGATGCCCTTGCCAAGACCCACATCAGCCTCTTATTGGTGTTTTTCATTTTTGTTTACTGAGGCAGGGTCTCATGTACCCCCGTGGCATCACTGCTCAGGGTCACATGAGGGAGAGGAGCTCGTTCTTCGGATCTGCAAGCAAGAGATGATGAAAGCTAACAGCTGTCCATGGATAATCTCAACATGGTGGGGTTTGTTTTTTTTTTGAAACAGGGTTACTCTGTGTGGCTTTGTCTGTCCTGGAGCTCACTACGGAGACCAGGCTGGCCTCGAACTCACAGGATTCTGCCTGCCTCTGCCTGCCGAGTGCTGGGATTCCAGGCGTGCACCACCACCGCATAGCTCATCTCTCTACTTCTTGACTGCGCCTGCAACGTCACCAGCTGCTTCAAGCTCCTGCCTCTGTGACTTCCCCAGAGTGAGAGGCTGGACCAGGAACTGTGCACCAAAACCAGCCCTTCCGTAAGCTGTTTTTGTCAAGAGTTTACAAACACAGCACCAGGAAGAGTAAGTAATTCAGCCCCCCTCCCCCCCTCCCCCCCCCCCCCAATTAAGAGCGTGCCCCAAACGCTACAGTAAACACCCGTGGCTCTTCGTGGTACGGTATCTTATTTATTTTCTGTATATGTTCATTTTGCCTGAAATGTTTACATCTGTGCCACCATCCCTTTGAGATCAGGGAGTGGGCATTGGATCCCTGAAGCTACACATGTCAGTTACCATGAGGGTGCTGAGCATTATGGGTCCTCTGAAGAACGAGAGCTCTTACCACAGAGCTCTGTCCCCAGGCCTTGTGGCACTCGACAGACTCTGTTTCATGTACGTGGTGGTCAGGGTTTCTATTGCTGTGATGATGCACGACCAAAAGCAACTTGGGGGAGAAAAGGGTTTGTCTCACTTACTCTTCTGCATCACTGCTCATCGCTGAAGGAAAACAGGGCAGGGACCTGGAGGCAGGGGCTGATGCAGAGGCCATGGAGGGGGCTGTTGCTGACTGAGATGCTCTCCATGGCCTGCTCAGTCTGATTCCTTATAGAACACAGGACCAGCAGCCCAGGTATGGCACCACCCACATAATGGGCTGGGCCCTCCCCTATTGATTGCTAATTAAGAAAATGCTCTGCACACTTCCTATACTCCCATCTTATGGAGAGGAATTTTCCCAGTTGATGTTCTCTCCTTTCAGATGACTCTAGTTTGTGTTAAGTTGACATAAAGCTAGTTACCACTCCTGTCCCCACTCTCTCCCCAGCCCCGTGCGGGGTGTGTGTGTGTGTGTGTGTGTGTGTGTGTGTGTGTGTGTGTGTGTATTGGTTTGCTGTTGTTGTAGTACTTACAGCTTTCTTCATGTTCCGTATGTTCTCTACCACTGACCACCGTTCCCAGCCCCTGCTTCTTACTCACATACTGTTTGGGTTCTTGGCCTTTCTCCTACCTGATGACAGTCAAGATGTAGGCTAATGTCTGAATAGGACTCCTGTCACGCAGAAGAAGAAAGAGGAAATTCGTCATGCTCCTGACTGTGACAGCACAGGTCTTTTGGCCTAAAAACAAAATGAAAATTGTAGAAGAATTTTAATTCAGAACATGGCTGCTCTGGCAAGAGATCATATCCAAAGACCCATGTGATCCGGCTGTAATGCAAACATACCTTTAGTCTAGGAGACAAAGGCAAGCAAATCTGAGTTCAAGGCCAGCCTGGTATAGAGCAAGTATCAGGTTAAGAAAAGCTTAGGTCCAGGCTTGGTGGTACATGCCTTTAATCCCAAACAATGAAGGTAAAGTTAGTTTGTAGAAGGAAGCACCCACAATTGAAAGTGATGTCTAGGCAGGCACGGTGGTGCATGCCTTTAATCCCAGAATTAGGGAGTCCAGGACACCCAGGACTATTACACAGAGAAACTCTGTCTCAAAAAAAAAAAAAAAAAAAAAAAAAGGAAGAAAGAAAGAAAGAAAAGAAAGTGATGTCTAATTGAGTGGCAGAAAAAGGAAATGACGAATCAGAGAAGATTTGACAGAATAGGATACCTCCAACTCTCAGGAGAAGAGAGAGGAAAGGGAAGCTACTTTAGGGGCAATGCAGAGAGAGAAGGCAGTTTTACTGGGAGAGTTTTACAAAGGGAGGTTGAATGCGAGAACTAGCTAGACACTAGGTGAAGACAGAATGAGCCAGAGAACGAGAAGGAGCCAGAAGATTAGAATAGATTGCTGGAGTTAGTTTGAGGCCAAGCAGAGCAATGCAGGGGCCAAGGGAGAAGCCAGGTTGAACAAATCAGCTGGGAGAAGAGTTTGAGCTAGAACAGCTGAGTTGAACCAGCCAGCTCAGAACTCAGTAAGAACAAGAAAGCTTATTAAGCAGTAATTCTCAGAAGCTGAAAACATAATAGGCCCATAGGATAGATCCTGTTTCAAAAAGGGGGTGTGGCCACGTATGATGGCGTACACCTTTAATCCCAGCACTGGGGAGGCAGAGGCAGACGGATCCTTATGAGTTCAAGACCAGCCTGGTCTACAAAGGGAGTCCAGGATAGCCAAGGCTACACAGAGAAACCCTGTCTCAAAAAACAAAACAAAAACAAAAACAAAAAAAGGGGGGCGGGTTGGGGTTGGGGTGGTTACATTCCATACTCACTACACAGATGCTCTGGAAATACTAGTTTAATAATAAACAGCAAATGTCTCAAATCTTGTCCCTGAGGATATGACTAAATCTGAGTTCCTCACAGTGCTTCCTGTTTAGCCACCTCAGAGGTTTTGGAGGTCAGTCTCAGACAGATAAATTGAAGCAGAAGCTTAGACCAACAGCCACATCTAGTCTTTGGAGAGCCTTAGGGAAACAAGACAAAAGCATCCGGACAGATGGGCCGAGCAGCCATGCATGGCTGAGTGTTTAAGTCACCTGGAACCTTTCCTGTTGCAGGAGGACAGCGACAGGCCAGCTGGCTTCTCAGTGGGGTGGTGCTTAAACGGGAGCATGAATGAAATGGAGCCCTGCCTTGACATGGCACCCGGGGTCAGGGCCTCGCACTCAGTGTCGTTGATCACAAGCTTGGTTAGGCTAAGGTAGGATGGCCGAGTGCTAGGAAACTGAGTCACACTCAACAACAACAGTAACAAAATGTTCCAAAGGGTCAGAAATTTAAGAAAAGGTTCAGTGCTCCTGTCCGGGTGAAACAAACACAGAGGTTCTATGCATGAAAAGCTGATTGCCATTTTCTTTTCTTTTCTTTCTTTCTTTCTTTCTTTCTTTCTTTCTTTCTTTCTTTCTTTTTTTCTTCTTCATATTTTTTTTGAGAGTCCCATTATATAATCCATATTGCTCTGAAACTCCCTGTCCAGCCTATGCTAGCCTCAGATGGAAAATATTCCTGCCTCTAACCTTAGCATTTGTAAGGCAGAGGCACATGTACCTCTTTGAGTTCAAGGCCAGCCTGGTCTACATAGTGAGCTATAGGACAGTTGGGGTTACCTGTCTCCAAACACCTATGAAGGATGGAAGGATAGAAGGATGGAAGGATAGAAGGATGGAAGGCAGGCAGGCAGGCAGGAAGGAAATCTTCCTGCTGTAGTATCCTTGGTGCTAGGAATACAGGCACACCCCATCACACCCATCTTGTATAATCAATGTCCAAATAAGCCTACTGACTCTTGATTTTTGTGGTCAGAGAAAAAAAACCCTTTTAAACATGCGGGCTCTCAGAATCAAACTCAGCTCATTAGCCTTGCCAGCCAGTTCCCTCACTCACTGAGCCACCTCACTGGCCTGGATGCATCGTCAGACAGAATATAGCCCAGAGTTTTCCAACGTGCAGATAGTGCCTATTAGTGGTTTTCAGAACCAACTTAGTTAAGTCATGACTAACATTCAGAAAACAACTAAGTGGAATTGAGCAGAAAGATGCCTAAGTACATTTAGCAGAGGCATTGTTTGGCTGGCTTTCTACTTGCATTACATGTGTGTACTTGCATGCATACCAGCATGTGTACATGGTGTGGTTATGTGACGTGTTTAGCTGGGAGCTGTGGTCAAAGGCTTGAGGACTGCTGATCTAGTCTAATTAACACTCTTCCCCCGACCCCAACATTTCTCTCCAACTATAATGAGCCGCTTCCAGTCCCTTAAAACATTGTGTTGTCTGACTGTAGGAACCTGGCTAACCTACCGCACCCTCAATGGAGAACGACCAGCTGGAGGCTGATGCTGTGCCCAGCTGCATGGTGCTGTGTGCTTTGATGAACGTCTGCGGTTTCACGGGGGTGCTCCTCCTCTTCCCTTCCTCGTGAGCTGATGGCAGCACTGTGCACCTGGAGTGAATACGGTATAAAGTGATGTGTCCGTGTGTCACGCTGACAAGGGGTAGAATGTCCCAGTTAGCTTTAACTGTCAACTGCTTAGCTGCTTCTGGGCAGTGAGGGTTGTATGGCCTTCGCCTTGCAATCGCCAGAACCTTGCATGATGCCTCAAGCTCACAGTATATAACTGATAAATAAGTACACGGTGGGCACTGATGTAATGAGATAAAAATAGCATCCATACAAGGAGACAAAGCAAAGTGTGGTGTATATATATAACACATATCATTGTGTTTATTTCTGAGAGTGTGTGTGCACAGTTGGCCACAAAGAACATCTTTGAAGAATGCAACTCCCACCATACGTCAACCTGAGAGGCTGCAGGGGGAGCAAGAGTTCAAGGCCATTCCTAGCTACATACCAATCAGGCTGAGGCCAGTTTGTGCTACAAGAGACTCTGCCTCAAAAGAACAAAAAATAAGAAGGGAGAGAAACAAATAAAAACTGATTATAATGGTGGCCGCCTGTTACTAGAATAAGGAATGGCCAAGAAGCACTTAAACGATCAACATCCTGCTGGGCTGGGTGGCACACGCCTGTAATCCCAGCACTTGGGGAGGCAGAAGCCGGTTCATCTCTGTGAGTTCGAGGCCAGCCTGGTCTACAAAGAGAGCCAGGACAGCGAAGTCTACACAGAGAAACCCTGTCTGGGGGGGGGAGTGAGAAACAAATGAAAATTGATAATAATGGTGGCCACCTATAACTAGGGAAAGAAAAACCAGGGGAAGAAAAACGGACTAGTGTTTCACTGGGTACTTCTTGATTTTTCTGTTGTATTCAAGGGTTATCTCTCACTAAAATTAATTAATTAACTATTCCACCAAAATGTTTTATAGGGAATGTATACTTTTTTAAAGGCAAGATTTATGGCTTCCAAATATCCCATAATACAAAAAGGCATAATTATACTTTTGTTAACTGACTAAAAAGCGAAGAGAACCAAACCAGGTGTGGTGGCACACACCTTTAATCCCAGCACTCAGGAGGCAGAGGCAGGTGGATTGCTGTGAGTTCAAGACCAGCCTGGTCTACAAAGTGAGTCCAGGACAGCCAAGGCTACACAGAGAGACCCTGTTTGGGGGGGCGGGAAGTGAAGAGAACCTTTATCGTCTATAATGCTTCCATCTCTCCTATCTCTGACTGACAGCATCTCAAGGTGTGCTGACATAATTCTAATCCCAGCCCGTGGGAACCTGAGGCAGGAGGATTTACATGACTCTGAGGCCAACCTAAGTTACATAGTGAGACCTTGTCAATTTCCCACTAAAAAAAAAAGAAAAAGAAAAAAAAGAAAAGCAGGGCCATGGTTCAAGGCCAGCTTGGACTTGTGAGATCAACAAACAAATAAAATAAAAATAAAACAAGATAACAAAAAAACCAAACTAACTCAACCAAAGAAACAAAATCCAGTAAGAGGGCCTAGAGAGACAGCTCAGTGTTTAAGAGCACGCACTGCTCTTCCAGAGGAAGAGGTCAAGTCTCAGCACCTACATCAGGTGTCTCACAAACCCCTGTGAGGGGGACGCACAGCTCTGGCTTCTGTGGGCCCCTGTGCTCACATGCACAGATACACTCATACACATAGTTAAAAAGAATAAAAACAATGTGCTGGAGAGATGGAGGTGCAATTAAGAGCACTTGTTGCTCATACAGAGGACCAGGGTTTAATTCTCAGCACCCATATGGCGACTCACAGCCATCCATAGCTGCAGTTCAGGGGGATCTGATGACCTCTTCTAACCTCTGCAGGGACCAGGCACAAATGTAGCGCAGACATAGATGTGAGTAAAACATTCATACACATGAAATAAAACAAACAAATCGCTAAAAATAAATAATAATAATAATAATAATAATAATAATAATAATAATAATAATAATAATATCAAAACTAACTTTTATAAAATCAAGAAAACAGAAAGCATTGCTTCTGAAGCCAGCCCTGGTGGTGCAGGCCTCTAACCTTTGCTAGGAAGCAACAGGAGACTCTTGAGAACAGGTCCTACCTGAGTTTCGGGCAAGTTTAAGGGTAGCTTAGGCAACTTGCCTAATTTTTTTTTTTCAAGACAGGGTTTCTCTGTGTAGCCTTGGCTGTCCTGGACTCCCTTTGTAAACCAGGTTGGCCTTGAACTCGAAGAGATCCGCCTGCCTCTGCCTCCCAAGTGCTGGGAATACAAGCCTGGGCCACTATACCCAGTTTAACTTGGCTAAATTGAAAAACTATAAGAAGAAGTCAGGAATGGTGGCACATGCCTTTAATCTGGGAGGCAGAGGCAGGCGGATCGATGTGAGTTCGAGGCCAGCCTGATCTACAAAGGGAGTCCAGGACAGCCAAGGGTACACAGAGAAACCCTGTCTCAAAAAACCAAAAGTAAATAAATTAATAAATTAAATAATACAAAAGGAGGCAGGGAGTACAGCTCAGCATAGGGTACTTGCCTAGCAAGCACGGGCCCTGCGGTCATGTCACATCTTTCTCTTACTGAGCTCAATCCAGGTATAGGAGGGACCGGATGGACAAAATTTCGTTTCCTATTAAACAAGCACCCGTAAGCACCCCACCTGACCCCTCAGGTCCTTAGGCAAGCCTGGCTAGCTGCTGCAAGTCCGCTTAGTCAAAGGCCAGGGTAGGAAAGGACCATCTAGGCTCACTTGGCAACTGTTTGCAACAGGAGCCTTCTGCCAGACCTCTGGCTCGGCACTCCAAACTCCTCGCCTCATCAAGACTGCCTTCTACTAAGCCTAATACTCGGAACGAAAAGAGCTGCTCATTACGGACCTGAGTTCCTATGGCAACGGTAAAATAAACGCCAGAGTGTCTACAGCAGGGAGGGAAATAATACACTAATAATAGGTAGCCTCTGAATCCTTTTAATGCAACAGCTCACGGAGAACCAGCTACGTGTTGGGACAAGAAGACTGTAGAGGATCTTCGAACTTTTACAACCCAGATAAACAGTCTCCGTCAGTCCCAGAAACGACTCTGGGTCACACCATGCTCCTGGCTGATTTAAAAATACCATCCTGACGCTTTATGGCTTGGCAAATCACTTTACCTTATACCGTAATTACTACCTTCCCACCCCCTCTAGTGCTCAGGGAAATCTGGCAGGGCGAACTGTTCCCAGCAGCGCCTGTGCAGGAGCTAGCCACATGTGAACGCCCAGGCATTGTCATCTGTTCAGAATGGAGAATTAACCTCACACAGGGAGCCTTTGAGGTGTGCGCTTTCTGCTCGGTTTCGGAACACAGACTCTTTTCAGTTTGCTGGACTGCCACACCGGACATCACAGAGCAGCACCTCTTAAACCACTGAAGTAGTTTTCTTAGAGTGAGAGCAATTGGAAAGTCCACGTTAATGGTGTCAATAGCGTTGGTTTCTTCTCAAGTGTCTGGCCTTGGCTTACAGACGGCCATCTTCTCCCTGTGCTGTGGCTGCCTGCTTGTGCGTCTACCAGGAGACTCCTGACGCTCAGGATCACCATAACGAACACGTGGTGCCTTGCCAGGGTTTAACTTACGTGATGCCAAATGACACTCGGCTTTTGCGATGTAGGGAGAGAGAATTCAAAGGCAGTTAGCAAAGCAGGCTGGACACCAGAGGGAAAAAGGCAGACACGGAGAGCACAAGCAGAATGGTGCATGAGCTCTTGAAAGCAAGGTGTACTGAGCAGGGCTCCTGTGGTGGTTTAAATAAGAGTGGTCCCCGCAGGCTCATATATTTGAATGCTTAGTCACCAGAAAGTGACACCATTCGAGAAGGGTTAGGAGACACAGCCATGTTGAAGAAAGTATGTCACTGGGGGTGGCCTTTGAATTTCAAAAGCCCACACCAGGCCCAGCATCCGCCCCTCCCTGTCCCGCCCTCTACCATGTTACCTATGCATCAGGATTTTTAAATTTTGTTTGGTTTGGGGACTTGTTGTTTTGTTTTGTTTCTGAGACAGGGTTTCTCTGTGCAGTCTTGGCTGTCTTAGATTCACTTTGTAGACCAGGCTGGCCTCGAACTCACGGAGTTCCACCTGTCTCTGCCTTTCAAGTGCTGGGAATTAAAGGCGTGTGCCACCGTGCCTGGGTGTGCATCGGGTTGTAAAGCTCTCAGCTATCCCTCCAGCACCATGCTTGCCTCCATCCTACCCACCATGATGACAACAGACCGACCCTCAGGAGGTAAGCAAGCACCCAATGCAATGCTTTCTTTTACAAGATTTGCCCTGATGCTGGCGTCTCTTTACAGCAATAGAACAGTGACTAAGAGAATAAAGTCTAACTTTTCCCCACCAGATTTTATTTTATTTTATTTTTAAGTGAGGTTACAAATGCGTATCATTAAATTTGCCATCTTTTTGTTTGGTTGGTTGGTTTTGGTTTTTCAAGTTAGGGGTTCTCTGTGTAGTCCTGACTGTCATGAACCTTGCCCTGTAGACCAGGCTGGCTTCAGACTCACAAAGATTCATCTGCCTCTGCCTCCTGAATGCTGGGATTAAAAGAATGTGCCACCACTGTTGGCTGAATGTATCTTTTTTTTTTTCCTTTTCTTTTCTTTTTGGTTTTTCAAGACAGAGTTTCCTCTGTGTAACAGCCCTGGCTATCCTGGAACTCATTTTGTAGACAAGGCCGGCCTCAAACTCACAGAGATCCACCTGCCTCTGCCTCCCAAGTGTTGGAATTAAAGGCCTGCGCCACCATGCTCAGCTAAAATTTACTCAAAGAAAATAATTTTTCAAACAGGGTCTTAGAACTCACTATACAGACCAGGCTGGCCTTGAACTCACAGAGATCTGTCTGCCTCTGCCTCCCCAGTGCTGGAGTAAAGTTATGTGCTGTCATGCCCATCCTTTTTTTTTTTTTTTAAATAAGGATTTTATTTATGAGGAGGAGGAGGAAGAGTTAGGGACAGTTATAGCATATATTTAGAGGTCAGAAGAGTTTGTTCTCTTCCTCTACTATGTGGTACCAAGGATTGAATCCATGATGTTAGGCTTGGCAGCAAGCACCTTTACCTTCTGAGCCATCTCACCAGGCTCCCTTTTAATTGGGTGTGTATGTGTGTATGTTTGTGTGCTTGCTCACCTATGTGGTGAGACTTGAACCTAGATCTTCACACATGCTAGGCACATGCTCTATCACTGACCTACATTCCCAGCTGGAACTTAACCATGGGGCAGGATGTTAAATATGTATTTATTTATTGGGGGGGGGCTTGCTTATCGAGGCCAGTGGAAGGTTGTCTCCTACTATGTGTGTCTAGGAGATCCAGCCACTGTCATCAGCAGACATCCTTACCCACTGAGCTGTCTAGGTGGCCGAGTCTCACTACACACCTCAAGCTGGGGAGCCTTCTGCCTCCTTCTCCTAAATGCTGGCATCACAGGTTTGTGCCACCATACCTGATAGAATCTCCTTTTTAAGGCTGCATAAATTGTAGGTGTTGTAGGTGTATAATTTTGTCCATGTCCTTAGCTTAGTTCAGGCCTGAGTTAAACCCTGGTAACACACACACACACACACACACACACACACACACACACACACACACACACACAGAGCTATATAATAATCCACTGCTGAGCAACTTTGGGTTGTTCCTGCCTCTTCGCTATTATGAATAATGCTGCACTATGAGCATGCAGCTATCCCTTTAAATTTGTGCTCTGTGTTCTTTAGGATATCTTATTCAAAAGGGAGATTGCTGGATCATATGGTGATATTAGTTTTTATTCACTTTTCCTGAGTAGAATTCTAATTTTATGTCAAGATAAGACTTTGGGGCTGGGCTGGAGAGATGGCTCAGAGGTTAAAAGCACGGGCTGTTCTACCAAAGGTCCTGAGTTCAATTCCCAGCAACCACATGGTGGCTCAATACTATCTATAAGGAGATCTGGTGCCTTCTTCTGGTGTGCAGGTGTACATGCAGGCAAAATATTGTATACATAATAAATAAATAAATCTTGAAAAAAAAAAAAGACTTTGGGGCCAGCAAGTGGCTCAGCAGGTAAAGGCACTTGCCATCCTTGGACCTACATGGTGGAAGAAAACTAATTCCCTCAGGGTGTCTTCTATCCTCCACATGTGTGGTACAGCTTGCATGCATGTGCAAACACACACACACACACACATACATGTATAAACAAATGATAAAACTCTTAAGGATTCTGGAATTTTCAAAAATGTAACTTGGGAATAGGGAGTGCCAACTGAAAAAATGCCCCCACCAAACTGGCCTGTAGGTAGGCCTGTGGCTATCTTCTTCATTGGTGAGTGATGTGGGAGAGCCCAACGCACTGTGAGTGGTGGCATTCCTGGGCTGGCGGTCCTAGGTGCTATAAGAAGGCAGACTAAGCCTGGCATGGTGGCGCATGCCTTTAATCCCGGCACTCGGAAGGCAGAGGCAGGTGGGTCTCAGTGAGTTGGAGGCCAGCCTGGTCTACAAAGCGAGTACAAGACATCCAAGGCTACACAGAGAGACCCTGTCTTGAAAAGGAGGAGGAGGAGGAGGAGGAGGAGGAGGAGCAGGAGGAGGAGGCAGGCTAAGCAAGCCATGAGGAGCGTAAGTAGTATTCCTGTCTGGCTCCTGCCATCATCTTCTACCTCAACATTTCTGCCTCGACTTCCTGCAGGGATGGAGTGTGATGTGGAACTCTGTACTGCACTAAACCCTTTCCTCCGCAGGTTGTCTACTGTCATAGTGAGTTTTGTTGTTGTGGTTGTTTCTCTGTATAACAGCTCTGGCTGTCCTGGAACTTGCTCTGTAGTCCAGGCTGGTCTCGAACTCACGGAGATCCACCTGCCTCTGCCTCCCAAGTGCTGGGATTAAAGGCATGCGCCACCACTGCCCGGCCTGGTTTTTTTATTTCTCAAGGCAAGGTTTCTCTGTGTAGCCTTGGCTGTCCTGGACTTGCCTTGTAGACTAAGCTGGCTCAAACTCACAGTGATCAGCCTGCCTCTGACTCCCTGAGTGATGGGATTACACAAGTGCGCTGCTGTGCCCAGATCACAAGACCACCCAAAAAGACCACCAGGACTCGACACTGATGCAATACACACGAGGACCTTTAATTTTTCGACTGGAGCCGAGCACCAACACAGTGGTATCCAGAAAGAGGCTCAAACTCTGAGCTGAGGGTAAATTTATAGGTTCCTATCCCTCCCAGCTCCCCAAAGCAGGGGAGTTCCAGGCTGGCAAGCACCTATTGGTTGAGTAACATACGGAGGCCTAATGTCTAAAGTGACAGGCTACAGAAAAAGGCACCAAGACCGCCCATGGCTTAGCTTTCTTTGTTCTCTTTGTTCACTAGGTTGTCTGGGTAAGTGTTTGGTTTCTTATTAACCCTATCTCTGGTGGGCAGGAAGGAATGTGGCCATAAAACTGGGTCTCTTATCAACTCTATCTCCAGTGGGACCCTTTGGGTCAATCACTAGGCAATATTATCTCTGGTGGGGCTCTTCTTTGTAGCCGTGAGCCCAAATCTCCTTACAACTATGTTCCTACCTTTTAACTCTGTTTCTTCAAGGGACTTTATTTATTTATTTATTTATTTATTTTTAAAGATTTATTTATTATGTATACAGCATTCTGCCTACACACCAGAAGAGGGCACTAGATCTCGTTATAGATGGTTGTGAGCCACCGTGTGGTTGCTAGGAATTGAACTCATGACCTTTGGGAGAGCAGTCAGTGCTCTTAACCTCTGAGCCATCTCTCCAGCCCTCTTCAAGGGCCTTTATGACCCTGAGATAGGTGCTGAGGCCATACGTGGTTCTAGCAGCCCACCCGGCTATGTGGCCTTTGGCCGTAGTTTCAGTGGTTATTCGGTTGGCTTGTTAGGGAACGGTCTCATGCTAGCTCAGGAGGGAATGCAGCTACTCCCTGGGTCTGCCTAACTGCTTGTCCTCTCAGCACCACCATGCCTGGCTTGGTCTTGGTGTTTTATCTACCATTAAAAACCCTAACTGGGCAGGGCATGGTGGTGCATGCCTTTAATCCCAGCACTCGGGAGGCAGAGGAAGGTGGATCGCTGTGAGTTTGAGGCTAGCCTGGTCTACAAAGTGAGTGCAGCACAGTCAAGGCTACACAGAGAAACCCTGTCTCAAAAAAAAGATTACTAATCCTATAGAAAAGGCATCTAGTGAGAGTGTGTTAGATAAAAATCACAGAAAACTAAAAACAATGTATGTTAAAAAACACAGAGAGCCAAATGAAATAAAGAAGCAGTCCTAGTGGTGTGATAAAACACTGACCAAAAGCAACTCAGGAATGTAGAACTATGTTTATTCAGAACATGGCTGTTCTGGAAGATGTCACATCCAAGAACCTTCTAGGTCGGTGTGATCCGGCTGGAATACAAACATGTCTTTAATCCAAGAGACAGGCAAACAGATCTGAGTTCAAGGCCAGCCTGGTATAGAGCAAGTATCAGGTAAAGAAAAGTGTAGGTTGAGGAGTTGTAGTACACGCCTTTAGTCCCAAATGAAGGTCAAGGTAGTTTGTAGAAGGAAGCACCCATGTGTGAGAGTGATGTCTAATTAAGTGGCAGAAAGGTGACGAATCAGAGAAGATTTGACAGAGTAAGATTCGCCCAACTCCCAGGAGAAGAGAGAGGAAGGGGAAGCTACTTAAGCTTTACTAGGACAGTAATAGAGGGATGGCTTGCAGAGCGAGAACTCAGGTGAGAGATGGAACAAGCCAGAAAACGAGAAGCCAGAAGATTAGAGCAGATTGCTGGGTTAGTTTGAGGCCGAGCAGAGCAATTCCAGGCTGAAGGAGAAGCCAGATTGTATATGTCAGCTGGGAGAGCAGTTTGAGCCAGAACAGCTGAGTTGAACCAGCAGCCCAGAACTCAGAAAGAACAGGTAAGGGTGGGCTGATCCGAGCAGTGAGTCTCAGAGGATGAAAACGTTCTAGGCCTAGCTTAGATTGTACCGAGGCTAGAAGCTTCCAGGACTAGGCCTAGGTAAGGCCTAGTTAACAACAGAAGGAGGCAGCAAGCCTCCCACACAACACCTGAGCCAGGAGAATAAAGGTTCCTTTTTCACAGGAAGGAAAGGATTTACTTCATTTTACAATTTTACAATTCCAAGTAACTGTTCACCACTGAGGAAGCCAGGGCAGGACCTCAAGGCAGGAAATAGAGCGAAGGCCCTGGAGGAGCATTGTTTACTGGTTTTCTCACACAGCTGAGGACCACCTGGCTAGGACTTGCACAGCCCACGGTAGACTGGGCCCTCCCACATCAACCATTAATCCAGAAGATGCCCCACACAGACTTCCTCACAGGCCAATCTAATGAAGGTGATTCCTCAGATTGAGTGTCCCTTTTCCCCAGATAACTCTAGTTTATGTCAAATTTACAAAACCTAGCCAGCACAGAATCAAGGGAAGATATGAAAAAGGAATTCAACAAAGATATAGAAATACTGAAGAAAAACAAATCCAGAAGGCTGGCAATAAGAAACAGTAAGTTGGGGCTGGAGAGACAGCTGAGAGGTTAAGAGCACTGGCTGCTCTTCCAAAGGTCCTGAGTTCAATTCCCAGCAACCATATGGTGTCTCACATCCATCTACAATGATATCTGGTGCCCTTTGCTTGTGTGCAGGCACACATGTGGGCAGAATATTGTATATATAAAAAAAAGAAACAATAAGTCAAATCAAAACTCCGTAGAATGTCTGAGAAGAATGGACCAAAGAGAAGAGTATCTGAGCTCCAGACAAAGTGAAGGAACTGGAGAAATTCAACAAGGTCCCAGTGGGAATTCTAAGATATAGGACACTATGTAAATACCAGATTTATGGTCTGGATCTAAAGGCATAGAAAGCACCTAAAAGAATTTCCCTCCCCCAAAACAGGGTTTCTCTGTGTAGCCCTGGCTGTCTTGGACTTGCTTTGTAGACCAGGCTGGCCTCGAATTTACAGAGATCCACCTGCCTCTGCCTCCCAAGTGCTGGGATTAAAGGCATGTGCCATCACGCCCAGCTCGTAAAGAATTATAACCAAATTAGGATTTTGGAGATTAGGAAGAGAAATGCCAATCAAGCTACAGGAAGCACCAGGTATCAAAAGCCTTTAATCCCAACACTCCAGAGGCAGTTAAGTAGATCTCCCTGAGTTTGAGGTCAGCCAGGTCTACAAAGAGAGTTTCAGGCAGCCAGGGCTACATAGTGAGACTGTCTTAGAGGCAGGTGGATCGCTGTGAGTTCGAGGCCAGCCTGGTCTACAAAGTGAGTCCAGGATGGCCAAGGCTACACAGAGAAACTCTGTCCCGAAAAACAAAACAAAAAAACAGGACACCAAACAAACCAGACCAGAAAAGGACCTCCCTACTGGTAGCATAATTAAAACACTAAATAAAACAAAGGGAGTCTATTGAAATCAGCAAGAGAGTAACATCAAGTCAGAAAGACAGGCCCTTTGGAATAACAACAGATTACTCAAATGAAACTTTATAAGCCAGAGGGCTTGGAATGATGTATTTCCAGTTCTGAAAGATAACAACTGGCAACCCAGAATAGTGTTCTAAGCAAAGCTATCTGTCATAATTAAAGGAAAACTAAGCACTCTCCATGGTAAAAATAGATGAAAGGAATTTATACCACGAAGGCAGCTCCACAGAAGATACTTGAAGGATTCCTACAGACTGAAGAGAAAAACAAATCACTCACAAAATAGGACGGAGGAAAGAATAAACCATGCTACAATAATATTAGGCGGGGTGGACTGAGGGACACAACACTGCAATATCAACAAGGTGGTCAGAACCACTACGGTTTCTTTATTTTAGCACTTCTTTTTGTTGTTATTGCTGTGTTTTTTGTTTTTGTTTTGTTGTGGTTTGAGACGGTTTCTCTGTGTGGCCCTGGCTGTCCTGGAACTAGCTCTGTAGACCAAGCTGGTCTTCAGTGCATAGAGATTCAGCCCGCCTCTGCCTCCTGAATGCTGGGATTAAAGTGTGTCAACACCTCCCAACAACTTTCAGTATCAATTCCGAATACTGATGGTGTCAATTTTTTGGTTTTGTTTTGTTTTTCGAGACAGGGCTTCTCTGTGTGGCCTTAGCAGTCCTGGACTTTGTAGACCAGCTGGCTTCTAACTCACAGAGATCCTCCTGCCTCTGCCTCCTAGAGTGTTGGGATTACAGGTGTGCACCACTGCTCCTGGCTCACAGTGTCACATTTTTAATCATAAAACATGTCTTTAGTCCTGGCACTTGGGTGGCAGAAGCAGGAGGAGCTCTGTGAGTTTGAATCCAGCCTGGTTTATGAAGTGAGTTCAGGGCAGCCAGGGCTCTGTGTAACACAGAGAAACCTTGTCTTGAAAAGCCAAAAATTAAATTAAAATTTAATAAGTGGGACTCTCTATTGTTGCTACACCACAAAAGACAAACACTACCTAATGGCCAAATGATGGAAAAAGGCATTCCAAGAAAATGGATTTAGGAAAAAACCAAGTGTCACTGTTCTAATAATGACACAGTAGACTTCAAACCAACATTAGTGAGGAAAAAGATAAAGCTGATCACGTCATACAACCAATCAAGAGTGTAGAAAAATTTTAATTCAGAACATGGCTGCTCTGGCAAGAGATCACATCTGAGCAGATCTGAGTTCAAGGCCAGCCTGGTATAGAGCAAGTATCAGGTAAAGAAAAGTTTAGGTCCAGGCTTGGTGGGACATGCCTTTAACCCCAAACGATGAAGGTAAAGTTAGTTTGTAGAAAGATGAACCCATGTTTGAAAGTGATATCTGAATGAGTGGCAGGAAAAGAAAGTGACAAATCAAAGAAGGTTTGACAGAATAGGATACCCTCTACTCTCAAGAGAAGAGAGAGTTGAAAAAGAAGCAGTTCTTACTGGAACAGGAACAGAGAGAGCGCTCAGGTGAAGACCAAATGAGCCTGAGAATGAGAAGGAGCCAAGAGATTAGAGCAGATTGCTGAGTTAGTTTGAAGCCAAGCAGAGCAATTCAGAGGCCAAAAGAAGAGCCAGATTGAATAAGTCAGCTGGGAGAGGAGTTTGAGCCAGAATAGCTGAGTTGAGCCAGCCAGCCCCCAGAGCTCAGAAAGAACAAGTAAGGGTGAGCTTATTAGGCAGTGAGTCTCAGAGGCTGAAAACAATCCAGGCCTAGGTTATAACGGAGGCTAGAAGCTTCCAGGACTGGGCCTAGGATAGAAGACAGAGGCAGCAAGCCTCCCAGACAACAATTAAAACAGGGGAAAAGTTCCTTTTACACAAGAGGACACTACAAGTCTAAACACGCAAGCTCTGAACACAGGTGCACTCAGTTTCATAAAACAACAACCACTACAGGTCAAGTCACAGGTTAACCCCAGCTCAATAGTGATGAGGACTCCAGTACCCTACTTTTATTAAGTACAGGATGTGGTAGTTTGAATAAGATTGGTCCTCATAGGCTCATATATTTGAATGCTTGGTCCCCAGTTAGAGGAATTATTTGGGAAGGATTAGAAATGTGGCCTTGTTGGACTAGGTGTGGCCTTGTTTGAGGAGGTGTGTCCCTGGTGGTTGGTTCTGAGGTTTCAAAAGCCCATCTAGGACCAGTCTTCCTGTCTCTGTCTCCAGCCTGAAGATGAGATGGAATCTTTCAGCTACTGTTCAGCACCATGCCTCCCTGCCATGACGGTCATGAACTAACCCTCTGAAACAGTAAGCAGGCTCCCAATTAAATGCTCCCTTTTATAGTAGCCTTAGTCACGGTGTTTTATCACAGCAACAGAACACTAAGACACAGGCTGTCCTGACCAAAGTGGAGTGATACCTGAATGAAATGACAACACAGGTCAAATGGACTTAACAGACGTCTATAGAACATTCCATCTAAACACTGAAGAATACACATTTTCTCAGCACCCCATGGAACTTTCTCTAAAATAAATTGTATTTTAGGCCACAAAGCAAGTCTTAAGAAATATAGGAAATGTGAAAGAATTCCTTGTAGTCTAATGACAATGGAATAAAATTAGAAGTTAGCAGCCAAGTGGTGGTCGCACGTGCCTTGAATCCCAGCACTTGGGAGGTAGAGGCAGGTGGATCGCTGTGAGTTCGAGGCCAGCCTGCTCTACAAAGTAAGTCTAGGACAGCTAGGGCTACACAGAGAAACCCTGTCTCAAAAAACAAACAAACAAAACCAACAACAACAAATTACAAGTTAGCTAGAGAAACCCTAGAATATATATAAACATGTGGAGAGTAAATAGCACAATACTGAACAATGAGTAGCTCCATGAAAATATGAAAAAGGAAATTAAAACATTCCTACAATTAAACAAAAATTAAAATAAAATATACAAAAACCCATGGGGCACAATGAAAGTGGTCGTGAGAGGGAAGTATATAACTCTAAGCGCCTACACAATTAGATCTCAAATAAGCAACTTAGTGATATATTTTACAACTGGGAGAAAAGAACAATAAGGAAACAAAATAGAAAAGAAAAGGAAAGAAAGAAAGAAGAGGGGCTGGAGAGATGCCTCAGTGGGCAGAGGACCCAGGTTCAGTTCCCTGCACCTACATGGTGGCTCACAACCATCTGGAACTCATTTCTAGGGGATCTAATGCCCTCTTCTGAGCACCATGGTCACCTGGCACAAATGTGGTGCACTTGCAGACATGCTGTATTCTATTAGTCAAATTCCATGACTACAAAGTAGACTGGTGGCGCACACCTGTGATCCCAGGACTCAGGAGGCAGAGGCAGGTGGGTTGCTGTAAGTTCGAGGCCAGCCTGGTCTACAAAGACTGTTACACAAAGAAACCCTGCCTCAAAAAACAAAAACAAAAACAAAAAGGGAGAGAGAGAGAGGAAAAAGCAAGTAATAAAATTAACCTATTCGTGGGCAGAGAGGCTCTGTCAGTAAGGTGCATAGCCCACAAGCAAAATGAATGTGGTTACAGCCCTAGAACCCAAGGAAAAATGAGAGGTGGGGGTGCACACTTATAACCCCCGCGCGGGGGAGGTAGAGACAGGTGGGTCCCAGGAAATCACCAACCCCACCAGTTTAGCTTACTTAATTGGTGAGCTCTAGGCCAATGTAAGATTCAATAGAGGTGGGTATATTCCTGAGGATGCATGTACAATAGTAGGTAGAAGTGCAACTGGACGAACACGTGCACACGCACGCGCGCGCGCGCGCGCGCGCGCACACACACACACACACACTCATTTGAGTGGGTCCTAATCCAGTATGCTGATGTCCTATACTTGATAGACTTAAATCAACCTAGCACAAACTAAAGTCATCTGAGAGGAGGAGCCTCAGTCAAGACAATGCCTCCTCAGGCAGGAGGATCTCTGTGAGTTTGAGGCTAGCC
The DNA here is from genome assembly GCF_964271855.1 of Acomys minous. NCBI lineage: Eukaryota > Metazoa > Chordata > Mammalia > Rodentia > Muridae > Acomys > Acomys minous. The sequence continues at coordinate 120,673,633 of NC_140483.1, forward strand.
TGGTCTACAAAGAAGAGTCCAGGACAGACAAGACAACATAGACAAACCCTGTCTCAACAAAACAAAACAACAAACAAACAAACAACAATGCCTCCATAAGTTCAGGCTGTACACAAGCCTGTAGGGCATTTTCTAAACTAATAATTGATGGAGAAGAGCACAGCCCATTGTGGGTGATTCCATCCCTAAACTGGTGGGCTCTGCATCAGCTCCTGCCTCCACGTTCCTGCCCTATTTGGGTTCCTGTCCTGACTGCCTTTGATGATGAACAGTGCTGTGGAAGAATAAGCCAATTGGACCCTTCCCCCCCCCCCCCCCGCCCCCTCGCAAGTTGCTTTGGTCATGGTGTTTTATCACAGCAATAGAAACACTGACCAAGACACCTTCCAAGAGACAGGCCACTGGCAGGAATGAGGGAAACTATGAGAAGACACACTGGGTAGCTGTCTCTAGGTTGAGAGGCTTTAGAAAAACCGACAGCTCCTTAGCCTCAGACTTCTGGACCCAAAACTGTGACAAGATTAATTTTGGGGCTGGAGACATGGCTCAGTGGCCAAGAGTGCTTGCTGCTCTTAAAAGAACTAGAGTTCAATTCCTAGTACCCACAGTGGGTGACTCACAACTGCCTGTAAGTCCTGGACACCCATTTATTGCTTTCTTCCAGTCTCTGTGGTCACCAACATGCATACACACACACATAATGCATACATGTACATACACGTAAATAAACAAATCTTTCCTTTTCTTTTTCTTTTAGGTTTCTGAGACAGGATTTCTCTGTGTAGCCCTGGCTGTCCTGGAATTCACACTGTAGACCAGGCTGGCCTCAAACTCAGAGAGATCCACCTGCCTCTGCCTCCCAAGTGCTGGGATTAATAATGCAGCAATGAAGCCAGGCGTGGTGGCGCAGGCCTTAAATCCCAGCACTCGGGAGGCAGAGGCAGGTGGATCACTGTGAGTTGAGGCCAGCCTAGTCTACAAAAGGAGTCCAGGACAGCCAAGATAACATAGAGAAACCCTGTCTCAAAAATCCAAAAAACAAAAAACAAACAAAAAACCCAAACCAAAACAAGTGCCAGGAATAAAGGCATGTGCTGTCACCATTGCCAGTAACACATTTTTAAAATAAATACATTTTGCTGTATAAGTCACCCAGTCACAGCATTTTCTCATGGTAGCCTTAGCAACGCCCCCTGCCCCCCCCCCCAGACAGGAGGGTCTGTTGCTCTTGTATGTCAGCAGCCTTCAGTAGGCTCTGCCACCGTCAGGCCTGTTCTTCAAGGCAAGAGAAAAGAGGCCAGTGGGGATGATGAGGACCAGAAAACTACAGGAGCCTAAAGAATATTTGTGTTCACACAGCCAGAAGAGGTGTCTGACGACATCTTCAGAGGCCGAGGACTGGGTAGCAGCTGTTGTTCTTGAGTTCTTAACCAAGACATCAAGTAGTTCACAGCATTTAAGACAATGGATACTTGGAGCGAGAAAGTATTAACTAGGGAGAACTTGAAACTCTAACTGCAGATTTCCATTAAAATGTCTTAGGCCAGGTGGTGGTGGCGCACGCCTTTGACCCCAGCACTCGTGAGGCAGAGGCAGGTGGATCTCTGTGAGTTTGAGACCAGCCTGGTCTACAAAGTTAGTCCAGGACAGCCAAAGCTACACACGAAACCCTGCCTCGAAAAACAAAGAAACAAAAAGTCTTAGGGGGCTAGGAGGAAAATTCTGAAACCCAACAAGCCCATGGCTTAGAACTGAAATTGCCCTTCTATGGTTTGGTTTTTCCCTGAGACAGGGTTTCTCTGTTTAACAGCCTTGGCTGTCCTAGACTCACTTTGTGGACAGAGATCTGCCTTCCCCCCACCCACACCAGAAGAAGGCACCAGATCTCATTCTAGATGGTTGTGAGCCACCATGTGGTTGCTGGGAATTGAACTCAGGACCTCTGGAAGAGTGGCCAGTGCTCTTAACCTCTGAGCCATCTCTCCAGCCCTGTCCTTCTATGTTTTAAACATGTTATGATAAAGGAAAGGGTGTCATTACTTTGTCAAACCTGCAACTGTATACTGTCCAGAGTAGCTGAGCGCAAGTTGTGAACAAAAGTTCCCCGGGAAGAACTGCACCTTCAACTGGTGCAAGACTGAGGAACTGACTAGAACGCCAGTGAGGGTTGAGAGGTTAGAACGTGGGAGGTCAGGAGGCTAATAACCAGTTATTGGGGAAAACTGTTAGCCCTTGTAATGGCCATTTCTTACCATCCTCTGTATGTGATAACAGCTTTGTGGCCACTGTGTAAATCAGTGTACAACAGAGCACTGGACTTCCAACCAATCAAAACACAAGAGTACTGCCAGCATCTGAGACTATATATATTTGTCTTAACACACCTATTTAATGTTTCTACCTGTGTATTTTAAAAGTGCCTTTGAGTACTATAAAAACCTCAGCAAACTGTTGCTATATTAGAACATGGAATTTGGGATAACCTAAACCTGACTCCCGAGGCTATGGTCACTCATATTTAACTTCTGAATAAATTCTCTTATAAAACTGGGACAAAAAGAATGAGACCCTTAAAAAAATCTTAGTTTAAGAATAAATCTATATAGCCAAGCATGGGGGTGCACACCTTTAATCCCAGAGTTCGGGAGACAGAGATAGGCAGATCTCTGTGAGTTTGAGGCCAGCCTGGTCTACAAAGTGAGTTCGGGACAGCCAAGGCGACACAGAGAAACCCTGTCTTGAAAAAACAAACAAACAAAAAAGAATACATCTATAACCTTTAATCCCAGCACTTGGGAGGCAGAGGCAATGGATCACTGTGAGTTCGAGGCCAGCCTGGTCTACAAGTGAGTCCAGGACAGCCAGGGCTACACTGTCTCAAAAAGAAAGAAAGAAAGAAAGAAAGAAAGAAAGAAAGAAAGAAAGAAAGAAAGAAAGAAAGAAAGGAAGGAAAGAAAATTGACTTAAAAATGTTTCTTACTGTGTCAGACTTATGCATCCAGTCTTCCAGAGAGAGGGAAGATGCCTTTCATTCATGGTGCATAATCAGATGGCTCAGAGGTTAAGAGCACTGACTGCTCTTCCAGAGGTCCTGAGTTCAAGTCCCAGCAACCACATGGTGGCTCATGGTGTGTAATCATACTGAAAATCAAGAGCAAGTGAGCTTTTGTCCCTTCCACTTCACAGAAGGCTTCTGCCTTCCCTGAGCTCCCCTTAAAGACTGTTCATGCTTTTAACCCAAAACCATTTCCCAAGCCTCTGCTCTGCTAGGACACAAAGATGTCTGTCTACTGCCTTTTTCTACAATGTGTACTTCACTGCAGACTGCAAACAATGGTGATGCTAACAGTTTCTAGAAAGAAGGGTCAGGAATGTTCTAGATTGCATTCTTATTCATAAATGCAACCTCATTACACCTTCACAACAAATCTGAGGTGAGGAAGGCCGCCTGTCCAGCCACCACTCCATAGCTGTGACTTGCAGTTGGATGTTAGCCTCCCTTTGTCTCCTCAGTCGATGCTCTTACTCCCTTCAGCTGGGCACGAGCAAACAATGGCCCCAGGTCGTCAGATTTATGATCTAAGACAAATGGCATCAAAGGCAGAAAAACCCAGCTGCGGGGTCCCTGGCGCAGGGAGCCAGGGCCTGTTGAGCGAGCTGGGTTCGCTGGCAGAGTCTGTTTATCTCTTCTTCGGTTGTTTTCCTGGCTTTTCAGAAGTCTGTTTTGGAAGCAGTGAGTGGAGGAGGGGCTGGAAACATGACCCACTTTATGTGGTACATGCAGTTCCCTGAGGCGACTCCTTTTTTTTTTTTCCCCCTAAGACTTCTGAAGTTTAGAGTTATTGCTGTGTTAGCCCTGGACACTTTGTCCAAGTGAGAAAGTAACGAGAAGTGCAATCAAATCAAAGCTGAAGGATTGCCCAGTCCTGGGTCAGGCTTCTGGGTTTCCTGGGCAGGAAGGCTTAAACCTGCCTGGGAACTCTGGAGGTTAGCCGGTGGGGAGAAGGTGCTGGGAGCCAGGTAAATTACACAATTTCAGATTACTGGGTGTTCTAGATCTTTTATTAACCAGTTATGACCTTTATTCCTGTCATGAGGAAATTTCTCTTAAGGCAGACTTATTTTCTATGTGGAAATTTCCAGGCTTTGAATCACTCAGAACAGTCTTGATTCCAAATATTTGTTCGGTTTGTGGTTTGTGTTTGTTTGGTTTTGAGACAGGGCCTCACACTGTGTAGCCCAGGCTTACCTGGAACTCCTGGAAATCCTCCTGTCTCAGCTTCTTTCTGAAGTGCTGTCATTACAGAAATGAGCCACCACTGCTGGCTTCCACCACCTTTTCACAGCTGTTACTCATGTACAAAATCTGAGTGATGAGGCTGGGGACCCGGCTCTGCTGATAAAGTGCCTGCCTTGCAGCTGTGGAGGCTTGGGCTGGAGCACCAAGAAAACAAAGGCCAATGTGGTGGCAAATAATTATAATCCCAGGGCTTGGAAGGTAGAGACAGGTGGAACCCTGGCACCCACTAAGTGGCTAGGCAGCCTAGCTGAGTCAGTGAGCTCCAGTTCCATTAAGGGGCCTTCTTTAAAAAAAAAAAAATACAGTGCGGGACTAGAGCGATGGCTCAGCGTTAAGAATACTGGCTGCTCTTACAGAGGACTTGGGTTCAGCACCCCAATGGTGACTCCAGAGGATTTAGTGTCCTCTTGTAGCCTCCACAGACACCACGCACATGTGGGACATGCAGGGAAACCATCATACATATACAGTAAAGATATATAATTTTTAAAAGATGAGGTAGAAATGACACCCAGTGGATGCCTTTAATCCTAGCACTTGGGAGACAGAGACAAGCAGATTTCTGTGAGTTCGAGGCCAGCCTGGTCTACGAAATGAGTCCAGGAGAGTCAGGGATATCCCACAGAGAAACCCTGTCTCAGAAACAGTAACAACAAAAAAGAAATGACACCCAAGGTTGACGTGTGGTTCCACATGCACACACACATGCACACTCACTCATCCTCTCAGGCACACACATACAATTAGACATGCACTCACACTCAGATACACACACTCACAAACCCACATGCACGTACATACATTCTCTCACCCACACGTGGTGCTGCAGAAAGGTTCTATTTAGAGCTTTTAAAAACCATGTATTAGGGATAGGCCGTGGAGGTCCAAGAACAAGCATAGGCAATCAGTTCTTTCTACCATGTGGGTTCCCGGGATCAACTAAGGTCACTGGGCTTTGTACAACAGGTGTTTTGTTTATTTGTGATTTGTTTTGTTTACCACAGAGCTATCTTGCAGAGTTCTTAGGAAGGCACTCAGGGTGGGGGCATTGCAAGAGACAGATGTCTTCAAACCCCACATTAAAAAAGTGCTCACATGCTCTTGGATTATTATTCTCCCTCCTGATTTAACCAGTGACACTCGCTTGCCACATTGTCAACTGGGGCCTAGGTAAGGAACATTATCCTGAAAAACATTAACAACAACAACAACAGCTTTGTATGCCATAATCCTGAATGTTGAAATCCTTTTTTTTTTTTTCAGATAAGATCTCATGGGGCCAAGGCTGCCCTTGAACTTCAGACCCTCCTTCCTGCACCTACCAAGTGCTGGGATTACAGATGTGTACCCCCACACTCAGATAGTTACATGATGAAAAGAGGATTTATTTGAGGCACATTAAAAACAAGATGGACCCGGCGGGCAGGCAGTGGTGGCGCACGCCTTTAATCCCAGCACTCAGAGATGCAGAGGCAGGCGGATCTCTGTGAGTACAAAGCCAACCTGGTCGGCCAGGACAGCCAAGGCTACACAGAAAAATCCTTCTTCATAAAAAACAAACAAACAAACAAATGACAAAGCACTTCATAGCCTGCTCATTTTTACACAACACGCGTCTTTGTGACTATAAACATGCTAACAACGCTCATACTGGTATAACAGTTTCGAAAAGATAAACAATGTTCATAAAGAAATAGGTCAAAAAGCAAAATGCACCACAAGTTGTCACTGGGGTAGGCTAAGCACATCCAGCTTTACAGCTGAGGGTACCTGAGATGCTGTGTGCAGAGGCTGGGAACATAGCTTAGGAGAGCACGTGCCTGACTATCTATTAAAGTCCCAGGCTAGGCTCCAGAACCACGGGGCCATGGGGTGGGGGTTGGGGAAGGATGACCCAACCCTTACTGTCAGTCACTCCCACACAAGCACCTCTTCAAGGAGCCAAGTCCAAAGGCCTTTGAACCAGAAAAGCCAACCTTGCAACTCTCAGGCCTGAGGCTGAGAGTGCCTCCAGCTTCCACAGAGAGAGAGCAGCTAGCTAGCCTCCTGTGTTTGTTCTTTCCCGGCCCTGGATGGTTAGCCGGCACCCGACTCGAGGTTCCCACACCAATGCCTGCAGCCGGCTTCTATCCTACATCTGACCCCAGACACATCCAGTCCCGCCCCAGCTCCTGGCCTTCCCCCCCTCCTTCACATCTGGGCATGTTTTGATTTCAAGATTTTAATCCCTTTTAAGATTGTGATATTTAATAATCACACATGGTAGCCCAGGCTGGCCTTGGATTCTTGGCTCTCCTTGCCTTGCAAAGTGCTGGGATTACAGGGACACTCCGCCACGGCCAGGGTTTGAATCTTAGGGCACGTCAGCATTTGGCATTAGTGAAGCTGGGATGACATCTCTTGGGGTCAGCTCTTAAATGCTCGAGGCTTTCCCCAACTGGCAAAGATGAAGAACCAGACACAGTTGTTTCTCCTCAAAGCTGGTGACTTTTATGAGACGCAGTGTCTCATGATGCCAAGCCTACACAGGCCCTCGAAATAATTCCACTTTCTGAATCTTTATCCCTGTCTTGGGGACAAAGCAGGCCTACTCTCAAAAGTCCTCCTCTGGAGCCCAGCCTTAGATTACTGGAGCTCTGGGACTACAGCCTAGTTTCCCAGGCTCGTGACACTGGCTGAGTCTTAGCAGAACTCCCCCCTCTGTGGGCTGAAGAAAAAAGAAGAACTTTGTGATTGACAGCACTCAAGAGAATATTGGGGTAAGCACGCCAGGCCCCAGTCACCATCGTCATGAGCCTCACGTATCGAAGTTGGATTAGAAATGACTGATCAGGGCTGCCAAGGTGGCTCAGTGAGTAAAGGTGCTTGCTGCCAAGCCTGATGCCCTGAGTTTGACCCCTTGGAGCCACATGGTGGAAGAAGAGAACCAACTCCATTTTTCCTCTGACCTCCACATATGTGCTGTGGCATGTATGTGTACAGCCTCCAACAACAATAATAAAAAAATTTAAATTACCATTCCATACTTGTTTTCTCATGTCAGTCTTAATGAGACATATTTCATGCACCATGTAATTTAACTACTTAAAATGTACCAGGCAATTATTTTTTTTAGTATTTTCATAGTTTTGAATACAAACACAATCACGATCATTTGAAAAGGTTTTCAGTAATTAATTCACTCATCTCTTACCAGTCAGTGTGGATTCATATGTCCTATCCATTATACGAGCTGGATTATGCAGTGTGCTTTGCTGTCTGGCATCATTCAGTGTCTTGAGGGCTCAGCCATGTTGCCGGAAGGTCAGCACCTCATTCCTTTCTGCTGAGCTGTGTACCTTCGAGCTGTTGCATTGTTTGGCGGCTCCTCAGTGGATAGACGGTTTCATCACATAAGCGAGGAAACTCAAACATATAATTAGGTTGGGGATTGGGGCCGTGGAAAGCGGGATGCCTTTAGCTCTCACTACAGTGCTCATTCCATTAAATTATAAAAAAAAAAATTTTTTTTTTTTTTGGAGGGGGTTGGTGGTTGAGCCAGTTTTCTGTGCAGCTCTCTGGCTGTCCTAGAACTAGCTCTGTAGCTCGAACTCACAGGGATCCTCTTGTTTCTGCCTTCCGAGTGCCGGGATTAAAAGTGTGCACCACCACCCGCCCCTGTTTCTGTTTCTTTCCAGGTGGTGTGTACGTGTGTCAACGCAAGTCAAAGGAGGGCGTCAAACTCCTCTGTCACTCTCTACCTTACTCCTCTGAGGCAGTTTCTCATTGCACTTGGAGCTAGACTGGCAAACAGGTGGCCTGAGCGAGCCTCCTGCCTCTGCCCTCCCATGGTGCTGAGTTTACAGTGTGAGTGCTGGGCTTCAGACCCTGGACAAGAGGCTGAGGTGCCTTTTCAGCCAAAGCAGGCCTGGCCTGCAGGTTCTCCCAGCATCCCTCAGTCCCTACATGTTACAAGGCATATACCCAGCACTTTCCAGCTCAGGGGCTGGGCTTCCCTACTTAACCCACGTTCTGTTTATCTGTCTTCCCCTTCCCCTTCTGCTCCCACTTCACTCCACCCCACCCCCACCCCTGCCACACGCGCGAATGACCCTCTCTCTCTGACCCTCCCCCCATGCCCTCTTTTCTGTTTCCCCCCTGCATGGCAGCTTCCCTGTTCCTTGGGACCAGTGAACCTGTTGAGAGCTGCTGCCAATAAGCCTGCATTTATAAACTCCAACCTTGGCTCGGCTCATGTAGAAGAGTGCTTATCAGTGGGCCCTAACATGGGCTTTTACGTGGGTGCTGGGGTCTGGACTCAGGTTCTCATGTTTGTGTGACATAGCTTCTTACCCACTGAGCTATGCCTCTCTAGCCTCTGAGTCTCACAATTGAAAAATGAACATTCATATCTACTTTGACAATGCATTGGCCTAAGGAATTTTGCAAACACGGACGAAACGAAGAAATGAAATTCAGTGCAGCCTGGGCCGCTTTTCTGGGTTACCTAGTATTGGTGTCCCAGAGACTTCGCACTTCTGAAGATAACGAAGAAACATTTCAAAGGTGCAAATGATTCATTAAAAAAAAAAAAAATCCTTGTAGAGGGTAGCAGTTAGTGTCGGCCCACTCCTTCCCTGAGTCTCTAGAATGGCCTCAGGGGCCCTGAGAGGGACAGAGAAAATGAGGTTCTGGCTATGGAAGTGGAACACTGGAAGCCTACAGTCATCCTAGCTCAGGCCAGGCCAAAGCACAGGCTCTGGAGCGCACCAGCCATGTGGGACCCTCAGGACACGCCTCCCTCCAGGTGGGGCCCTCAGGACACGCCTCCCTCCAGGTGGGGCCCTCAGGACACGCCTCCCTCCAGGTGGGGCCCTCAGGACACGCCTCCCTCCAGGTGGGACCCTCAGGACACGCCTCCCTCCAGGTGGGACCCTCAGGACACGCCTCCCTCCAGGTGGGACCCTCAGGACACGCCTCCCTCCAGGTGGGGCCCTCAGGACACGCCTCCCTCCAGGTGGGACCCTCAGGACACGCCTCCTTCCAGGTGGGACCCTCAGGACACGCCTCCCTCCAGGTGGGACCCTCAGGACACGCCTCCCTCGTTGCTCTTCCTTGGCTGCTGGATGTCAAGCTCCAGCCTCATGTGTGCTAAGCCTGATGGTGTGTGTCTCCCTGATACTGTTAGGCACGTGGATGAGCTCTTAGGTGGGGCGACCCTAGAGGAGGCAGCTAGAGTGGATATAATCCCAGCCCTTGGGAGGCAGAAGCAGGCGGGTCTCTGTGAATTTGAGGCCAGCCTGGTCTACAAAGAGAGAGTCCAGGACAGCCAGGGCTTGTTACACAGAGAAACCCTGTATCAAAAAACCAAAAATACCTTCCAAACAACAAAAACAACAAACCAACCAAACAAACAAACAAACAAAAAATCTAAACAAATTGTGACTCCTGTCCTACTTGGTTCCTATTGTATAATGCGCTGCAGTGACTGAGGCAGAGGTGATGGACAAGGATGTTCTGCAGGAGACCTGCATCCTGATATGCAGGAGAGGGGGACCAAGGGACACTTTAAGGGTAGACAAAATCGGACACTTTAAGACAAAAACAAAACCACTGCAAGTTGCAGCACAGTGCATAGGGACATATGGTCATGCCAGCTTGGACCCCGAAACCATGTGTCTCGAGGGATTTGCCCAGATTTAGAAAAGCCACAGAGGAAGACATGAGTATTAACCCTGGAGACTCAGAGGCTCTGAGTGGGGGGCCAAGGTTTTGAGCATGGAAAGAAGGAAAACAAATGGTTCAGTTTTTTAAAATTTTATTTTATATTCTGGTATTTTGAGGCAGGGCTTCTCTGTGTAGTTCAGGCTGTCATAGAATTTGATCTGTAGACAAGGCTATTTTAATTTTTTATTTGGTTTTGGTTTTGTATTTTGAAACAGAGTTTCTCTGTGTAACAGCTCTGGCTGTCCTGGAACATGCTCTGTAGACCAGGCTGGCCGCGAACTCAGAGATCTGCCAGCTTCAGCCTCCCCGAGTGCTGGGATTAAAGGTGTGCGCCACCACACCCGGCTAACAAATGCCATTCTTAAGCCTAGAGCTAGAGGCTGTGTGAGCACTGTCTCTACCTGTGCTGCCTAAGTTTTTGTTTTTGGCTTTTATTTTCTGTTTTGTCAACTTTACAGAAGCTAGGGTCATTAGAGATGAGGGAACCTCAACCAAGAAAATGACTTCATTCAAACTGGCCAGTAGGCAAGTCTGTAGGACATTTTCTTGATTAATAATTGATGTGGGAGGGCCCAGCCCACTGTGGGCAGGTGGTCCTGCGATGTATAAGAAAGTAAACTAAGCCGGGAACTGGTGGCGCACGCCTTTAATCCCAGCACTCGGGAGGCAGAGGCAGGTAGATCACCCTGAGTTTGAGGCCAGCCTGGTCTACAAGCGAGCGCAGGACAACCAAGGCTACACACACACACAAAAAACCTGTCTTGGAAAAAAAAAAGTAAACTAACTAGCCAGGCATGGTGGTGGATGCCTTTAATCCCAGCACTCGGGAGGCAGAGGCAGGTGGATCACTGAGTTCAAGGCCAGCCTGGTCTACAGAGTCCAGGACAGCCAAGGCTACACAAAGAAACCCTGTCTCGAAAACAAAACAAACAAACAAAAAAAAGAAAGTAAATTAAGCTAGCCCGAGGAAGCAAGACAGTAAACAGTGTTCCTCTGTGGCCTCTGCTTCAGTTCCTGCCTTCAGGTCCCTGCTGTGTTTGAGTCTCTGCCTGGTTTCCCTCAGTGATCGACTGCTTCCTGGAAGTGTAAGGTGAAAGTAACCCTTTCCTCACAAGTTGTTTTTAGTCATAGCCTTTGCCACAGCAATAGAAGAGTAACTAATACAGTTCATAATGTTTTTAAAATTAGAAATATTACTGGCCAATGAAATAAACGTTGATTGGTACACCCTGAGGACACAGGGATTCTGCAGTTCCTCAATGTGGGGAGGTTACAGAGGGTTGCATGCAGGGTTTCCTGTATGCTAACCGTGTGCTCTCCGCCCCCCGAGCTGTATCCTCAAATTTATCTTTTTCTTTCTTCTCCTCCTTCCCTTTTAAAAAACCTGATCTCACGTAGTCCAGGCTGGCCTGAAAATTGCTATGTAGCCTCAAACTTCTGATCTTTCTGCCCCCATTTCCAAATGCTGAAGTTACAAGTATGCACCACCAAGTCTGGAAAACTCTTTCTTTCCTCCTCCTTTTCTTTGGCTACTTTTTTGGGACGATTTCTTTTTATTTTCTATATGTCTATGTTTAGGCTTTTTTTTTTTTTTAAAGTATATGCTACATGTGTGTTGGTGCTCTTGGAGGCCAGAAAAGGACATCAGACTCTCTGGAGCTGGATTTAGGGACAGTTGTGAGCTGCTTGATGTGGGTGCTGGGAATTGAACTCAGGTCCTGTGGAAGAGCAAAAAGTGCTCTTAGTTCCTAAGCATCTCTCCAGATCCACCTTTTCCTTTGTAGAATCAAAGGTTCTTCTTGCAGGTTTTTTGGGGTCACCAGTGCTCTGATTCTAGTCTTATTTTCCCCATAATCCCATTACACATAACTTGATAAATATTAAAGAAGATTTTTAAAAATTGTATTGTGTGTGTATGTTTGTTCCACAGCACACGCTAACGTTATTTGCTTTCACCCACTCAGCCATCTGGCCAGCCCAACCATAAATTTTCCAGAAATACAAAATTTTTAAGATCATATAAAAATATATCTTTATATTATATGCTCTAAATTGTTATTCAGTGTATGGTGCTGGTGCATGCCTTTAATCCCAGCACTCAGGGAAGCAGAGGCAGGCGGATCTCTGTGAGTTCAAGGCCAGCCTGGTCTACAAAGTGAGTCCTGGACAGCCAGGGCTACACAGAGAAACTCTGTCTTGAAAACCCCCCTTCCCCCCAAAAAGTATTTACTTGTATTTTATGTGCATAAGTGTTTTTCCAGCATGTACATATGTGTAACATGTGTGGGTAGGTCTGGAATCCAGGAAGGCCAGAGAAGGCATTAGATCCCCTTAAGTTCCAGATGGTTGTAAGCTACCGTGAGGTGCTGGGATTCTCTGCCTGAGCAGCCGGTGCCCTTAACGAGGGAACATCTTTCCAGCCCCTGTACTAGTTTGTTTGTTTTACCTAAGGTCTTGCTATGTACCCCTAGATGGCATAGAAACTGCTAGAATGATCAGGCTCGCCTAGAATTTGTGGCAATCCTCCTGCCTCTGATCCCTGGAATTACAGGTATGAGCTACCATGCCCAACTTAAGTATTTATTTATTTATTTATTTATGGAAAATGTAAGAAGGTTGTCAAGAAGACACTCTCAGTGAAAGAATTACTTATTCTCTTTTCTACTTCCGAGCTGATGGGCCTAGGCCCATCAAGATGGCTTCTAGGGGTATCCAACTTTTTTGCATTACAACATGGCACTGTTGGGCCCCATTTATTGTTTCCAGGGACATATGCTTGTTTACATGCCTCAGGGGGGAACACGTCTGAAAGCACATCATTCTGTGCAAACATGGAGGAGCACACGTGGAGGGGCATAATGACATCACGGAGGGCAAAGCACTGCCACCCTTGGCATCCTGGCCTGCCTCCATCAGAACTATTGTGGAGCAGAACAAATATACAAATTGGGAGGCTCTACTTCTCCCAGCACCAGCACAGTGTAGTGGCCAGAGGTCCAGAGTTCACATTATCACAAAACCATGTTCAAACTGGAAAAGGAAAGAAGACCCTACTTTAGAGTCTTTTATGACTAGAGAGAAACCTTTTTACAGGAATCCCCTAAGGCCCCTTTGGCTACAGTTGGGTCATAGAGCCACAACCCTGTGGAAGCCTGGCCAGGTGATGATGGCGGTTATGTAGCATCCCCAGAGGCAGCGCCACCAGGAAGGAAAACACAGGAAGAATGGCACCGGCATTGCTCCCCAGGAAGGGCTGACCAGACAGGTCTGGCTGCCAACAGAGTCCACACCTCTAACGCCTGCTTTTTGATGTTATCATCAAGATTCATCATGCAGCTGTCAAAACTGCCTTTCAGACAAACACCACTGTAGAAACATGCCACCAACATCCCCTGGGACTTTCCTACCTCTTGCCTTTCTGTCTACATGGGGTCCCCTCAGCCTGGGAGTCCATCCCATCCCCATTGTTTTTAAGACATAAAATCCTCACTCAGAGATGGCACTCATATGCTGTTTTCCCAATTAAGCCTTCCAGTTTCCCAATAAGGCCTTCCACATAGCTGCAGTCAAATGCCGACTCTTCCCGTTGGTCTCCCAGGAGCTTGCTTGCACAGGCTCTTTGAGTTCAGTGACTGAGGTGGAACTGTTCTGCCTTCCTTCTAGGTGAACAGTCACAGCTCCCCAGTGTAGACTTGGGCAGGGATGGTAATGGAGGAATCCCCCAAGTCTCAGTGCTGTTGGTCAGCTCTGGCCTCCCACACTCTATAGGAAGCTCATGCTTTTGTGAGTGTTGCTTCCCGGAACTAGAGGAGGGAAGTCATCATGAACACTTGGCTCTCTTGAGGTAGCTCCGCCAGGAATGGCATCACCTGAGACAGCCTGGCTCAGCACAGACTGACAGTTTGCAGGAGTGGACACTCGTCTCCAGATCCTTCTCATCCTCCCGGGGGACATGCATGGAGTCCACAGCCAGAGGCACGGGCTCATTAAATGCTGACGCCTACCCACAGGGCTGCAGAAGGCGTCCCCTCCCTATTGCGACACCACAGATAAAAGGCCTATTTATAGCATCTCCGTTTACCCGGTACATCCTGTCCACCTACCAAGAAGATCACAAACACTAGAAGACAAAAGTTTCTGTTTGGAAGTTGAAGGTGGTGGCACCCAACCATAACGTCAGTACTCTCGAGGCAGAAGCAGTCTTGCTGCAAGTTCAAGGTCAATCTGGGCTACACAGTAAGACCCTGTCTCAAAAGTCAACAACAATTAAAAAAAAAAAAAAGACAATCTAAAGAGGACCAGACCAAAGATGGCGGGAATATCAGGACCATCAAGCGGGAAAGTTGGCAAAGGTTTTATTTACTGGTTTTTGTTTTATTTGAGACAGGGTCTCGTGTAGCCCAGGAGAGCCTAAACTTTGCTATGTGGGTTAAGATGACCTTGAACTACTGGTCTTCCTGCCTCCACTTCCTGAGCACTGGGATTACAGGCATCCGTAACTGTATGTGGTGCTGTATGTAGTTGGAGGCAGGGTTTCAGGTATGCTAAGCAAGCACTCAACCAACTGAGGCCCCACCCTACCCCCACGCCAGCCCACCACACCTCTACCCCCACCCCAGCCCACCACACCCCTACCCCCACCCCAGCCCACCACACCCCTACCCCCACCCCAGCCCACCACAGCCCACCACACCCCTACCCCCACCCCAGCCCACCACACCCTTACCCCCACCCCAGCCCACCACACCCCTACCCCCACCCCAGCCCACCACACCCCTACCCCCACCCCAGCCCACCACACCCCTACCCCCACCCCAGCCCACCACACCACACCACACCCCCTCCAGCTCTTCTAGGCTTTTTGAAACACAGTCTTTCTACGGTAGCCCAGGCTAGCTTCAACCTTTCAGTGATCTCCTGTGTGGTGGTTTGAGTAGATATATCCCCCGAGACTCGTGTACATGAATGCTTGACCATCTGCAGTGGCACTGCTAGGAAGTGTGGCCTCGTTAGAGGAAGTGTGTCACTGTAGGGGCAGGCTTTGAGGTCTCCTAAGCTCAAGCTATGCCCACCGTGGCACACAGTTCCTTATGCTACCTGCAAATCAAGATGTAGAACTCTCAGCTCCTCCTCCAGAACCACGTCTGCCTGCATGCCGCCATGTTTCCTGCCACGATGATAGCGGACTAAACCTCTGACACTGTAAGCCAGCCCCCAATTACATGCTTTCCTTCGTAAGAGTTGCCTTTGTTACGGTCTCGTCACAGCAATAAAACCCTAAGGCACCCTGCTCTGGCATGCTGCGATTCGGAGCCTGCGCCAGCACATGACTGAACAAAAAGCTAAAAGCAGATGGCTGCTCCCTTCCGTCTGCTGCCTCATTCTCGGGCCGCACATGGAAACAAAATGGAAAAAGCTGCTTTAGTGAGCAAGTCTCAAGTTCAGTTGCCGGGGACCTACTTCAGTGGGGAAGTCCGTACAAGCACGGGCCCTTGCTTTGATCCTTAGCACCAACAAAACAACCGAGTTTTTATATTCACGTATATCAAGGGTCAAGAATACGGTGGTGGGAACGAGCCTCGATGGAGCGGCTTCAATTTAACTGGCTTCCATTACCTGCTCCTTCAAGTCAATCCTGAGCACAGGGAGTGTGGTGTGCTGGTGGCCACAGGCCTGGATCCTGTGGCGCTTCTCTTGAGCAGCATGTGTATCCCCGGGAAGCCCAAACAAAAGGCAGTCACCTGGGAGATAGGCCTCTGGGTGTGGCACTACGGGATTATCTTGAGTTTGTTAATTAGCCGCCTGCCCACTGTGGGCGGTACCAGTCCCTCCCAGACTATGTCTACAGACGAAAGGGACCTTAGCAGCAGCGGCATCCATCACCCTCCGCTCCCTGACGGTGGGTGTCACGTGACGAGCTGCTTCTAGCTCTTGCTGCTATGACTTCTGGATCATGACAGACTTGAACTGCGAGCCACAATAAACCCTTTCTCCCTTGAGTTGGTTTTGACAGGGGAGAGAGAAAAAACAAAAACAAAACTACCCACCATAAAAAAAAACCAAGTCCTTTTAGAGACCTTGTACACAAAACATTAAATGCAAGAAGGATTAAAGATTATTCCTTTAATCCCAGCGCTCGGGAGGCAGAGGCAGGTGCTGGGAGTTCCAGGCCAGCCTGGTCTACAAAGTGAGTCTAGGACAGCCAAGGCTACACAGAGAGACCCTGTCTCAGGAAAATAAATAAATAAATAAAGATTACTCTCTATTTTCATTGCAATATCATGGCCTCTATTTCTTAGGCATTTCACTCCAGTCTGTCTTCGGTGAAGTGTGATTCATTTTTGCCACACTCTTGTTTAATGTTCATGAGATTCTCCTGAACGTGTTTCTCCCTTTTTTCTTTAATTTCATATCATAAAAATTTTTACACAGTAGAATGCAGACCTCTGAGTAAGTTTATTTTCATAACCATATTTAAACAATTGGATCTAGCATCTGGGAAATAACTGCAATTGCAGGGGAAGCACTGACATTCAGTCATGGGCTGGCACAGGCTCCAAATCCCAGCAAGCCAGAGGCAGGGCGTCTTAGTTAAGGTTCTACTGATGGAAGGAAAGCATGTCATTGAGGATGGCTTACAGTTTCAGATGCTTAGACCAGTATCATCATGGCGGGAAACATGGCAGCATCCAGGCAGACATGGTGCTGGACAAGGAGCAGAGAACTCTACTTTGTTTCTTGTTTTTTGGAGCCTTGGCTGCCCTGGATTTGCTTTGTAGACCAGGCTGGCCTTGAACTCACAGAGATCTGCCTGCCTCTGCCTCCCCAGTGCTGAGATTAAGAATGCAATCACGCTTTCTTAAAGCCTTACTGCCACAGATCTATTTACACGCTTGCGTTGTGATGATTGCCGTAACAAGTGACAGGAAGAGAAGATTGCCTTCCCATTTTATGTTATTCATATGGTATTTAACAATTACTTATAGAGGAGGGGTTATGGCCCAGGTATTGTTCAAAGCTGTTTACAAGTCCATTTAGTGCTCATGACCGACAACCTTGTAAAGGAGTTCTCGTGATGGCTGGTGCTAATTATAACCTGACAAAACCTAAAAATCACGTGGGAGGTGGCCTCTGAGGACCACTTGGTTACACTGGGGTGGGGAGCCCTGATGATGCTGGGCAGCACCGTCCCTTAGTGCCGGACTGTGTGAGAGTGGAAAACACACAGACACCAGCGTGCACTCCTCGCTCTCCTCCCGCCTACAGATGTAACCTGAAGACGATAGACTTTATCCTGGAACTGAGAACTAAAATAAACCCTTTTCCCGTAAGTTGTTTTGGTCAGAGTACTTTATCACAGCAATGAATAAAGAAATTTAGCCAGGTGTGACGGCACATGCCATTAATCCCAGCACTAGGGAGGCAGAGGCAGGCAGATGGATCTCTTTGAGTTTGCGGCCAGCCTGGTCTACAAAATGAATCTAGGACAGCCACGGCTATACAGAGAATCTCTGTCTCAAAATCAAAGTAAAAACTTTTTTCTTCTTTTTCTTACATAGTATAGGCTGGCCCTGAACTCCTGATGCTCCTGTCTCTCCCCCCCAGTCCTGTGATTACTGTCATGACCACAGGCTACTTTCCCACCCTCTTTGGAGGCAGAGTCATTAGAAATCAATGTTCTAATTTTGCCTCTTTTCTTTTGACTCAGGGTCTCACTGTGTAGCTCTAGATGGTCCAGAAGTCACTACGCAGATCAGGCTAGCCTTGAGTTTATGAAGATCCATTTCCCACTGCCTCCCAATGGCTGGGACCACAAATGTCCTACCACAGCCAGCCTGAACTGTCCCACCACAGCCAGCCTACACTGTCCCACCACAGCCAGCTTGCACTGTCCCACCACAGCCAGCCTGCACTTATTCTGATCAGAAACTCATTTTCCTTTACACTGATTTCATACTCTAAAGATGTCTTTTTATGCCATAGAACAAAATTTTTAATCTTTTTCTTTTCTTTTTTCTCCTTTTATTATTTTTTACGTTTTGGTTTTTTGAGACAGGGTTTCCCTGTATAGCCTTGGCCTTGTAGACCAGGCTGGCCTCGAACTCACAGAGATCTGTCTGCCTCTGCCTCCCAAGTGCTGTGTGTTTGGTGTTGTGTTTTGTTTTGCTTCTTGAGACAGGGTTTCCCTGGCTGGCCTAGAACTTGCTATGTAGATCAGACTGGCCTCAAACTCACTGGGATTCTCCTGCGTCTGCCTCCCGAGAGCTCGTGCTGGGATCAAAAGCATGCACTACCACACATTTTGTTTATTTTTAATAAAGATCAGCAATTTTTAAAGTTATATTCAATTGTCTTGTGTATGTGTGTGGGAGTCCACGTGCCTCCTTCCCATGTCAAATTGCTATTTCAAACACCGGATTTGAAAAAGAATAATTCTGATATTGCCAGGGAGAACCCTTTCCTGAAAAGCTGCTTTCTGAAAGGTATGTGAGGCCAGAGGGCATTTCAATGAAGTCTGTTCTCCCACCACATAGGATTTGGGGACAGAACTTGGCTCAGTAAACTGCAAATATACTTACCCACTAAGACATATTAGCAGCCCTGTTTATATTTTGTTAAGACCAGGTCTCCCTATGTGGCTGTCTGAGAACTTAATATATAGACTTGGCTGGCCTTGAACATGTGGCATTTCTCTTGTCTCCACTTCATGAGCTCCACCATTATGCATGACCATGCCCAGCTGTGCGAATGTTAGAGTTCTCTTTTAATCAGGCATGTACTCTAAAACAACGATGAGAAGTGTACTATAGTAAATTCACAAGCATACAGCATGGTTGTTTATCATCACGCATTATGTGCTGTTTAACTGTGTCACTCTTTTTTCTTTCTCTTTGAGTGTTGGGGATTGAACCCAGGGCTTGCACGTGTTAGAACAGCTCCCTACCATGGAGCACACAGCAGCCTGCCGGCCCTCTTCATGATGGGCAGCAGAGCGTGTCGGCTTGCTCTGCGATCACTGGAAACCTGAGTGACCCTGACATTATGGAATGGCTGGGCAATGAGAGTCTTCACCTTCATTATATTTGCAGGCCACAGGTGACCAGAACATACATACTGGACATGTTGTTAGGTCTCAGGAACCTGGGACAAAGGGCTGAGGAGCCTGTGTCCTGTGACATCTATGCAAGGGACTGGAAATATGAGGTGGGACTTTCTTTTTATCTTTGAGTCCCTGAGCAGCTCATGGCCTGACACAGAAGCAGGGACTTCTAAAGGTAGTCTTTGTCACAGGGGTAGGCAGGATGACTTCCTCCAGGATAGTGGACAGTGTGTCTGTGGTGGCTCTGACCATAGGCTGAGCAGGGCGTGGTGCCACCAAAATTCTTCTAGGAGGAAATCAGAGGATAAATATCATGAGGGAATATCGTTCCCTCTACATTCGGCTGCCATGCCTGCCCCCCCCCCAGCCTCTCTGGGACTAGGTATTGACTCAGTGCCTTTGTGGTGGCTTCAGTGACAATGCCCCCCCCCCCGTAGGGCCACTTATTTGCATGCTTAGCCCCCAAGATCTGTTTGGTAAGGATTAGGGGTACTCTTGTTGAAGTGGGTGTGTTGCTGGGGGTGGGTTTACCAGGCCCAGTCTGTCCCTGTCTCTCTCTTCCTGCGGATCAGGATGTAACAGTCTTAGCTACTGCTCCAGTGCCATGCCTGTCTGCTTCCCACTGTGATGAGCATAGGCTAGCCCTCTAAAACCGTAAGCAAGCCCCAATCACATGCTTCTTTTATAAGGGTTGCCTTGGTCTTGGTGTCTGTTAACAGCATGAGAGCAGTAATTAAGAGCCTTACTCAAACCTGTCCAGGTTAGTTCCATGCCATGGGCCTACATCCACACCCTTCACTCTTGCGGTGGGGTCTCTAAGAACTCAGCTGACAGCTAGGTCCACCCCACAGGACCTGGTCAGCTTTCTGACTTGTGGTGCAGACACAGGCAGAAACATGGGAGGGCCAGCTATGCAGCCAGCTGTGCAGCCAGCTGCCACCTTAACCTGGGCTTATTTTTGCTCTGTTATTTTTAGATCCTGGTTATAGTTATAGACTTTACTATTAACTCCTGAAGACTAATTTTTCCAGATGAGATCAGCATGTTCAGGTTTTGAAGGCCAGCCTTCGAGTTTCAGTTAGACACAAAGCAGAACTTTCTGAGTTACCTTTGTACTCCCCAACACTCAGCTTGACAAAGGGGCCCTGACGGAAAGAATGTCTTCTTGTGTGACTATGGGCCAAAATGTAGCTGGGTTTCCCTTTATTAATATTCCCATAATTGAAATATGTGATATGTTATACAATTTAATCCTGCTTGGTGTGTGTGCGCACACGCACCCCTGAGAGTGGAGATCAGAGGTCCAATGTCTGGTGTCTTCTTCAATTATTCTCCACTGTATTTTGGGGGGCAGAGTTTGAACCCAGAGCTTACCAATTCAGCTAGACTGACTAGCCAGCAAGCCCTAGAGATCCCCCTGGCTTTTGTTTGTTTGTTTGTTTGGTTGGTTGGTTGGGTGGTTTTTGGAGACAGGGTTCCACAGGCAACAGAAGTGTGCCACACTGGGTGTAGTTTGAACATAGGAGACCTCAAAGGCAGCCTTCACAGTGACACACTTGCTCCAACATGGCTGCACCTCCTAACAGTGCCACTCCCTATGGCTAAGCATTCAAACACATGAATCTCAGGGGGCCATTCAAACCACCATAGTAGACACTATGGCTGAGGCAACTCTCATACTGGAAAGCATTTAATTGGGGACTGGCTTATAGTGTCAGTGGCTGAGTCTGTTATCGTCCTGGCAGGAAGCATGGCACCGGAGCACGAGCAGAGAGGGCGCGGGGGATAAGGCTGGGCCTGGCATGGGCTTTTTGAAACCTCAAAGCCACCACCAGTCACAAAAAACAAGGCCACAGCTATTCCAGAAAGACCACATCTCCCAGTTCTTTCAATCCTTCTCAGATAATGCCTCTCCTTGGTGACTGCGAAATCAAATACATGAGCCTATGAGGGGCATTCTTATTCAAACCACTACAAGGAATAGTATGACCATGCCACAAATTTTCTAAGCCAGTCTTTCGGTGTTAAGCATTTGAATTACTTTCTATTATTGTAGATAAAATTGTGACCATTTTTTTTTTCACCTGCATGCTAGCTTAGTTTCTTAGATTTCCATGAACTGGTATTACTGGGTAAAATGGCAATGAATAGCCTTTTGTTCATTTGATAGTTGAAAACATCATCTCGTAGTTTTAATCTGTATTTCTTTCCTTGCTGATGATGTCAAACATTTTTCTTAATCTTTGTTTACTAGTTGTATTTCCTTCTTTGTGAACTCCCCGTTCATATCCTTTGTCTGTTTCCTGTGTCAGTATTCTTCACATTAATTTATATGTTTTTCCCACCATAAAATTCCTTTGTCTTATCCTAATCTTTTTCTTGGTCTGAATTTCAATGCCAGACTGTTTGTTAGTATAAACGGTTTTCATGATTTGAGTTTCCTCCTCATGCTCCTCCTCCTCTTCTTGTTGAGAACTGGCTCTATAAATGCAAGGTGGACTCATCAGATCCATCCCACGTTCCCTTTCACAGATCTCTCCCATCTCCCCATTTCCAAAGGTTCTAAGGGCTCCTGAGCTCAGTCCAAATGTCTTCTCAACCCTGTTCCCTAGGCAACAGCTCACCTAGCCCAGGGCTTTTTTTTGGGGGGGGGGTGGTTTTTTTTGTTTTGTTTTGTTTTTTGTTTTTTGAGACAGGGTTTCCTCTGTGTAGCCTTGGCTGTCATGGACTCGAGTTGTAGACCAGCCTGGCCTCGAACTCACAGTGATCTGCCTGCCTCTGCCTCCCCAGTGCTGGGATTAAAGGTGTGTGCTACCACGCCCAGCTAGGGCTTTGAATGTTAATTCCACCCTCCCTGGTTTCACAGCTCCAGATACTAGCTTTAGATGTAGCACCTCCTCTGGGCGGTCTAACAGGAACCGCGAATGGTTCCTTTTTTCACTGCTGTGACAAAATATCTCACAAAGGCAACTGAGAGAAGAAAGGGTTTGTGCTGGCATGGAGAGTCAGTGTAGACTCCATGAGGGAAGAAAGGCGTGGCTCTGGAGGGGCTCCAGCTACTGTGGCAGGAGACTCTGGGAGGCTCCTGTTGGGTCTAGAATTAAGAGCAGGAGGAGGAGTTCTCACGCTCAGCTCAGGCTCTCCTTTGTATTCCGTCAGACCCAAGGCCATGGGATGCTACTGCCCACTGAAATACCCTCAGTGTATGTCTCCCAGACGATTCTTAAATCCACTCAACTTGACCATGAAAATTAAGCATCACATATGGCCTTCAATCAATCAGTCTTTTCTGTTTGTTTTGAAATAAGGTATCTTGTGGCACAGACTAACCTGGAGCTCCTAATCCTCCTTCCTTCCACTCCTTGACCACTTTCAAATTATTATTATTTTTAATCATCTTATTCTATTTTTCTCTGCGTGGCCCTAGCTGTGCTGGTGTCTTTGGGCTGCCTCACTCACATGCTCTATCGCTACTTCTAACAGTGTACCAAATCTGTTCCACCATTTTTCTTTGGCTAAAATTCCCTTGGCACTTTGCAACTCTGTGTGAACCTTTGAATAAGAGGCCAAGACCGTGAAAAGACCCAGCCTAGGCCAATATCAATTCAGCTGTCCTTCCTTTCTTGTCTCAGTGTTCAGGATCAAACCCAGGTTTCTGCAGAGGCTAAACCTGAGTTGCATTCCCGCACTAATCCAGCACAGAGCTTCCCTGAAAACTTCTGATATCTTGTTGACCAGAATTAGATTAGGTCCAACCAACCCGAGCTGGAAGGGAAGCTGAGCAGAGGGGGGCGCGGGAGAAAGCCACCGATGTGAATGAGAACATTTCAGACCTCCCCTAAAGCTACTAATCAGAAATGCTGGGCGCATGCACACCAGCAGTCTGTGCGATAGCAGGCTCTCCAGAAGATTCTGATGCCTCTGGAGCTAGTGAACCACAGCCATAATGATGGAAGAGTTTGTTTGTTTGTCTCTGTTTTGGGAAAGGGTCTCATGTACTCCAGGCTGGCCTCGAACCTTGAGCCGCCATACCTCATTTATGGACTGCTGGGGATAAAACTCAGGGCTTCCTCCATGATGGGTAAATATATATATATATATATATATATATATATATATATATATATATATATATATATATATATATATATATATGCAAGTCTTATGGTATGAAAAAAAAATCCTGAACGAGAACACGTATCACCTATTTTCTTTGTAAAGTTCTGTTACTTGCTCACCAGAAGACATTAGTTTTCTGACCTATAAAATGGGAGTGATAATAGCTACACTGATTTCTATTCAATAAATTGTTGCGGTGATCAATTTAAATAATGGAGATGAAGCCAGTTGGAGTAGCGAAGTGGCACACTCCTGTAATCCCAGCACTGGGGGAGGTGGAGGGAGGTGGATCAAGGACAGCCAGGACTACACAGAAAAACCCTGTCTCAAAAAAACCAACGCACACGCGCGCGCACACACACACACACACACACACACACACACACACACGCACGCACAAATACTAATGATGAAAACATTGGAACCTGCCAATTATCAGGCAAATGTTTTTATTTTTGAATGGATCTAAGGGGAAATTCTGACTGAATTAGGTCTGAAGCTCAGAGACAAAATAAATCTGGAAAGAATATGATGGTGACTGTCACCTGTGAGCAAAGAAGCAGGACTGTCTATGAGGGGTAAAGGCACCGACTGTCATTGTGTTCATCTGTATTGCACGGGAGGTCACCATTTCAGACAGGGGAGAATCTCCTGACGAAGTTCACAGTGTTTAAGGAGAAGTGCAGGTGATGAATCAGCACAAGGCCAGGCCTGCTGTCAGCTCTTAGGGACATGGCATTTTGTCATCCTGTTCTGAGCCAGGTCTCATGTCATACCGTGTAGCTCAGTCTGGCCTGGAATTCACTACACAGAAACTCAAACTTGAGATTTTCTTGCCTCAGCTTCTCAAGTGCTGCGATGGCAGGCCCGTGCTGGCACCCCCGGCTTGAGTTTTGGTCTTTCCCAAGAGTTTTTTTCTGGGATCAATAATGACGGAGGGATTTTGCCACAGCTTTGTCAACAGTTTACTTAGCTCACATGATGGGCAGAGTACACACGCCTGGGAGATGCAAAACTACCCATAAAAGGTCTGAAGAGATAGAAAAGCTACAACTGTCAGCATCAGAAATAGAAACCGAAACCACATAAATTAAAAAGCTTACCGTTACAAAAAAACACAAATTTTCACAGCAGTCCCAGGGGCAGCTGCTCCAGGTGGTTTCCAGAAGAGGGTGGGGTCATGGGTGGCTTCAAAACAAACACAGTTCAGGGTACTGAAAGGGAGCAGCCACAGGAAAACCAGTGAGAAGACGGGGAACAAACAAGAGGGATTTAATGTTCTGGTTTTGGATTAAAAGTCTGGGGTGCTACTGTCTGAGCACCAAGCATGGCGCCCGCCCTTTATGTATTAAAGCCTGCTCACACTGCTCCTTGCTTGCTCATTCCACCACGGTGACCCCCAGAACACACATGGAGCTGTTTTCACCGGGTGAATGTACATCAGTCATCGGCTTCTGGGAGGCACCAGTCATATCTAGGTTTGCGTTCAGGTAACTTTGACCAGGCCTGAAAAGTGCCACGACTGAAACAGCAGGGCCCTCCTGAGGCTAGGGCTTTGACCTGTCTCTTCAGGTGAGCCTGTGTCCAGGAGGACGTGTGTGTTGGAAGGCTGTCGCCTAGCAACATGGAGGTTGTAGAGTAGCTAGGAGACTCTGTGTCTGTACAGTTGCTCTGTACAAAATGTGAAGCCAAGGTCTATTTGTTTATTGATTTGTTTAACATTTGGGCTGCAACGCACAAGTGCTGTGATAAGAGAGTTTGTAGAAGCAACGTCACAAAGCCACTTATCCCTTGGCACTAAGAGAGGGTATGATCTGCATATGGAAATCCCATGATGTAACCCTCTGAAACGGCTGAGGGAGCCCTGCCAAGTTCACCATCAAGCTGACCGAGCTCAGCTCGGACAAACAGGCCAAGGCTGGGTCAATCTTTGGACCTGGTTGCTAAGGTGTTTGGGTTTGTCAGACAAGCAAACAAGGCCTATCTTTTCCTCCCTGTCTCCTGCCATGAACCCATTGACCTACTTCACCTCATGAGCCCTGAGTATCTAGTATGTAGGTCGCCAGGGCAGCTGACATTTGATAAGGAACAGGTTTCCTCCTCTGGATCCTGAAGGAGAAGAATTCTATCAGTGCCTCTCCAAGAAGGGATCAAAATGTAGTTTGGTGGCTCTTAACAGTTGCAGGGTGATAATTCCTGGGGGTCAAGTTTAGGCCCCAGTGACTCGCAGGTTATGTGACACGAGTGAGTCATTTAACACCTCTTGATCCTGTCCCTTCTCAGGTAGGCCTTGCTGCTGCAATTACCCCCAGCTGTTCTGCAGCCAGTCTCAGCTTCTCATCAGCAATGCGTGGGTGTCATTTCTCCCCTAATGGAAATCTGAGATGAGACCAAAATTTCCCGGCTTCCCACTCCCCTCCAGTTGCCCTGTGTGCTCCTCTAGCATTTTCTTTCTTTTTCCTCACTTTTGTTTCGTTTTGAGAGAGTCTCAGATACCCAAGACCCTATGTACAACGCACTATGTAGCTGAGATTTGCCTCCAGCCTTCAACCCCCTGCCTCTATTTCCCAAGGGCACAGGGGTATATACCACCACGTTTGGCTCAAATTTTCTTTTAAAAAGATTTCTTGGGACTGGAAAAATGAGTTGGTGGTTAAGAACACATGCTGCTCTTGCAGAGGTCCCAGGCTCTGTTCCCGGCACGCACAGCTTGTCTCACAGCTCTCTATAAATCCAGTTCCAGGGACTCTGACACACTCTTCTGGCTACCATGGACACCAGGCACACATGGTGCTCATGCATACATGTAGGCAAACACGCATACACCTAAACTAAGGATAAATCTTAAAAAAAAAAAAAGGATTGCATAGTTGAATGAACTGAAATGTTCCACACACCCACCCACACACACACACCCTGAAATTCATGTAAGGGGCTTGGTCCCTGGTACTTCAGAGTGTGGCTAGATTTGGAAAGGTGACAAGTTAGAAACAGACCATTAGGGTAGGTACTGATCTGGTCAAGATCTCAGGTTTCTACCCTCCAAAGGGTAAGACAGTATCAACTGTTGTGTGACCTGCCTGTTCTGGGAACCTCGTTAAGGTTGCTGAGTAGACAAACACAGTTAGTAAATTTTTAAAATTTTGTTTTTAAGAGTTATTTATTTTATGCATAGGAGTGTTTTTCTCACATGTATGTCTGTGAACCGTAAGTGTGCCTGGTGTTCACAGAGAAGGGCATCAGATTCTCTGGAATTAAAGTTAAGGACAGTTGTGAGCTGCCAGGTGGGTGCTGGGAATCAAGGCCAGGCCCTCTTTAAGAACAAATGCATGCCTTTAATCCCAGCACTTGGGAGGCAGAGCCAGGTAGATCTCTGTGGGTTCGAGGCCAGCCTGGTCAACAAAGCAAGTCCAGGACAGCCAAGGCCGCACAGAGAAACCCTGTCTCAAAAAAGAAAAAAGAAAGAAAGAAAGAAAGAAAGAAAGAAAGAAAGAAAGAAAAAGAAGAAGAAGAAGAAGAAGAAGAAGAAGAAGAAGAAGAAGAAGAAGAAGAAGAAGAAAGAACAAATGCTCTTAGTTATGGTGCCATCCCTCCAGCCCCACAGTTAGACTTTCTATTGCTCTTTTTAACCTATCCCAACCAGGATCCCACCCGTCCCCACAGACTGCTGTCAGGGCCACCACTGACCACTATCCAACAGATTCAGTCACTGGGCTGTCATTTTGAAATCTATCTATCGCTGGGGCTTTTTTTTTTACAGCTGCTCAGACTTTCTGGAGGAAACTATTTTTAGGAACTCTAGCATGACACTCTCATTTTTCCACTCTCTGGTGGGCTGTTTCTTTTCAGGCTCCAGCCCTCCTCTAGCGCACTCCACAGCCGTGAATGGGAGGGAAACACTGGAAAGTCACACCCTTACCTCAGCCTTTCCACCTTTCCCTGCAGCTGCAGACTGAACTGTGCAATGGCCCTGGACATCATCTCCAATCAAAGACCTAAAGAGCATTTCCGGTCCAACACCTGCCTGCCTCTCCATTCCCTTTAATGGTGTCACCATTCACCAGCAAAGTCAGAATCCTACTACCTTCCTATACTTGCCTCAGACCACTTAACAGCCTCACCTCAACCTTAAAATAAACCCTGATTTCAACTTCTGCAGCTGCCATTTTGTTGTGAACAAACAGTCTCACCCTGCATCCCACTTCCCTGCTCGCCTCTGGGCTGTCCCCCTGACGGAGGGCCTGCTGGTCATGGAGATGGAGCCTGTTCACCTCTCATCAACTTTTCTTTTTCAATGCACAGTTTGGTCCGCAGCTCCAGGGAGGGGTGGAAAGGCTGGGGTAAGGGTGTGACTTCCCAGCATTTCTGTCGTACGTAGAGCCGTGGAGTGCACTAAGGAAGATTATGGATCCAGAGCCTTGTGCATTGCAGATAAGCAGTGGGCCACTGAGCTCTACCGCCTGCCCTTAATCTTTTAAACTCTTTATTTTGAAGCAAGGTCTTGGTAAGCTGCTCGGGCAGGACTTGCAATCTTCCTGCCTATGCTTCTGACAGACCCGGATGACAGAGACCCATACTGGAGCCTGGCTTCTCATCACATCTTGGACACAGTGCAAGTTCCCTTCTGGCAGTGACCCTGTCTGGCTAAGTGAACACACTACCTTCCCCCGCAGCCCTTCGGCTACACTGCCAGCCACCTGTAGTGACCTGGGGTGGTAGTAGCGCCTATAGACTCACCGTTCCTTCTACTTCTCTTATTAGTCACTTCTTACGGCCTCACAGAGCCTGCTTGCTCCTTGGGTCATTTAGGGTTTGGCTCAAAGTTCACCTTTTGGAAACACCTTCCTTCCTTCTATTCTTTCTTTCTTTCTTTTTCTTTCTTTCTTTCAGACAGGGATTCCCTGTGTCACCCTTGCTGTCCTGGACTCACTCTGTAGACCAGGCTGGCCTCGAGCTCACAGGGATCCACCTGCCTCTGCCTCCCGAGTTCTGGGATTAAAGGCGTGCGCCACCACACTCGGGTCTGGAAAGCCAGCCTTTCTTGCGCCCCTCTTCTCACGTAGCACTTGCTGAAAGGTCAGAGGAGCCAGCACACTCAGTTAACACCCAAACCATGTGCCAAACATTGTATCAGATATTTCATATGTATTATCTCAGCCCTCAGAACCACCTTTTAAAGAGCCTGCAAAAAAAAAAAATCCTTATTTTATAATCAAAAAATAAAGGTGAAGAGAGGTTAAATGCAAGGTCCAAAACTAGCCCTCTAAACCATTACTTCCCAGTACTCACTTTCAATTCTATTCTGAGTTATGGGCACTATAGCTCTGCAGGGCTGGCTTTCCAGGGCTGGTGGTTTCGATCGCACTTTCGTTTGGGCAGATAAAGTCACTCAGGTGCATCAGTGTGTGCTAGAGGGACAGTCAGACAACACAAGGTGCAGCTCAGCACCTAATACGCCTTTCCTCCCACACTTGAAAGTATGAAGAAGGAGAGCTGCCACAAGTTCGAGGTTAGCCTAAGCAATGTAATGAGACCTTGTCTGAAACAATAAAACAGAAACCCAAACAAACAAAAACCAACAATGAAGACTTGGGTTTGGAAGCATAAATTCACTTATGGGTCTAGGCACCTTTATGGGTGCTTCTTATTTTAATAGACTAAAAGAAGAGAATGATCTTTGGTTCTTCACTCTGATGGGCTTGGGATTAAATTTTCAGGAGCCATTAAAGCGTTCAAGCTTTAAAAGTTTTTTCATAGCACCCTCTACATATATGGTCACCATGTTGCCTCCGCTAGATAGAAGGTTTTGGAGAGTCAAAGCTGTTTTGTTTAGTGCTGCTCTGGCAAGTGGCCCAGTGTAAGTGCTCATTTAAAATGATAAGTGAGGTGGCTGGAGAGATGACTCAGTGGTAAAGTGCTTGCCTAGGGAGTAGGAGGCCCTGGGTTCAAATCCCAGCACTAACAAGACAAAAATGATAAATGAGCTGAGTGGTGGTACACTACTCAGAGAGGCAGAGGCAGGAGGATCTCCTGAGTTTGAGGCCAGCCTGGTCTAGAGTGAGTTCCAAGGCAGCTAGGGCTAAACAGAGAAACCTTGTCCCCAAGTGCTGGGATTAAAGGCATGTACCACCATGCCTGGCTCTAAGGCTGTTCTCATGTTACTAATGGTAATCCCCCTGCCTTAGCCTCCTGAGTACTGGGACTATGAGTATGTGCCATAATACTCACATGAAGTCCACAGTTCTTGAGGGCACTTCTCCCCGGCACCCACCATGCCTCACTAATTTCTAGTGCTTCTTCCAGTACACTTTTTTTATTTTAGTTTTTTTTTGTTTTTCTTTTTTTGAGATATAGTCCAGGCTGACTTCAAATTCAGTATTCTCCTGCCTCAACCTCCCAAGTGTGGCTATTTTATTAGCATTTGTTTCACTTTTTTAAAAATTACATTTTTGCGTGGGTGTGAAAAGATTAGAGGGCAACTTGTGGGAGTCAGTTCTCTCCTTCCACTATGAGGGTCTCCAAGATCCAACATACGTCATCACACAAGCCCAAACAGTTTACTCATAATCGCCATATGGAACCAGGGTTTAAAAAGAAATAGCTGTGTGATTCCACACATGCCTGTAATCCCAGCACAGGGAGGCAGAGGCAGGCAATCTCTGTGAGCTCGGTCTACAAAGCCAGTCCAGGACAGCCAAGGCTGTTACACAGAGAAACCCTGTCTTGAAAAACCAAGCAACCAGCCGGGCGGTGGTGGCGCACGCCTTTAATCCCAGCACTCGGGAGGCAAAGGCAGGCGGATCGCTGTGAGTTCAAGGCCAGCCTGGTCTACAAAGTTAGTCCAGGACAGGCAAGGCTACACAGAGAAACCTGTCTTGAAAAACAAAAACAAAAACAAAAACAAAAAGAAAAGAAAAGAAAAACCAAGCAACCAATCAAACAAAAAGAAATAGGTGCAACTCAAAGGTAGAGCTCATGCTTAGGATGTGTAGAACCCTGAGTTCTAGCCACCCAACCAAAACACAAAACAAATAAAAAAGACAGTTGACAGAACTTACAAAGTTACAGAACTCCCACCCATGCTATCTTTTTTTAGGGTGTAGAGGTTGAGTCCTAAAGCCTTATGCATGTTAGGCACAAGCCCTACCAACGAGCCACACTCCCAGCCCAAAGCCACGAGGTCTTGAGAAGCTGTTGTGTTTATAGTCCTGGACTAATCCCTCCCTAACATCTTCCTAAGGAGATAAGTGGCAGCCCTGTTAAGTGTTCTGTTTTCATTGTTTCCTTTAGAGAGTAGAGTTCCACCTGTTTTCCCAGCACTTGGGAGGCAGGAGAAAGACTGCCATCACACTCAGTCAAGCCACCACACTTCTCTTCCAGCCTTTCTGGTCCAGTTTGACTTATTCTCGTCTTCATTTGGAACAATGGATTTAATTGGAATTTTAAGGGATTGAACCTCTTTTTGTTTGTTTGTTTTTTTGGAGACAGGGTCTCTCTCTGTAGCCTTGGCTGTGGCTGTCCTGGACTTGTTTTGGTAGACCAGGCTGGCCTCAAACTCACAGTAATCCACCTGCCTCTGCCTCCCGAATGCTGGGATTAAAGGTGTGCACCAGCACGCCCAGCTGGGATCGAACCTCTTAAATGCAATCTAGAACAACTTTACATTTTTCCTAGACACCTGGCAACAGTCCACAGTCAAAGCCCTGCTGACCCGCTCTGTTGGTACGCAGATTGGAAATGACAGAGCAGACTTTACTTTGGAATTCTCTACACTTCTACAGCGTAGCTGAACAGCTTGGTGCTTTAGGTTGGGAGAGGGTCTGCAGGGTCCTCCTTTGTGGCTTGGAAAGAAATAAGTCTTTAGCAATCTCATTGTGGCTGGCAGGAGGACAGCCACAACCTACTTTTGTGAGCAGGAGGCAGGAGCATTCCTTGTATTTGGATGCTGGCATGAATGTGTTCCAGTCCTGTGTTCCTTCAAACAGAACTTGAGGTTGAATTCCTTTTGTTCTGGGAGATAAGGGAGTGTATTGAGCGCCAGGGAAAACAGACAAGGGTACTCTGACAGATGGGGAAAAAGAGTCGACCGACCCGACGCAGCAGCGCAGCGGGCAGCCTGGAACTGGGCACTATAGCAACACTCAGAATTAGCCTATGAATTAAAGGATGGTTGCATTCAAGGGGTCTGCAAAGACAGGGAATGGCCAGGTCTTTTGTCACCCAACAGAGAAAAGATTGTGTTGCTGTTGTGTGACTGAGTTCGGCTGCATGCAGACAGCTCCGTACTGTGGAAGTGGCCTTACTCTCGAGTCTTACTTCATATAAGCACGCAAACCAGAGAGCTCCAAGCAGCAGGAACAATCCGCTAGGCACTGAAGGGTTTTGGTGATTTCTATAAGTACTATGTTTAAAACTAAGAGCCATATTCCTTTTACTCTTAGACAATGTCTGGAGTGATGAAATACCCCTTCCTTATAGGGACAGACATATGAACTTTGCACAAACCCCAACCCCTTGCTTCTTGGTACATCATGGCAAGTGGTAAGATTATAAATCAGCAAGAGTAAACAGAAAGCAACCGACACCTGAAATAAGATCTGGTTTTCCTTTTCTCTTGTGGTGCTGGGTGATGAGCCCAGGGCCTCGGACATGACTCTGCGTGGCCTGATGAAAAAACAAAATAAAAGCCTGTTCATTAGAGCTGGACGTGCCGTGACAGGTCTTTTGGGGGATTTGTTAGTTGGTGGTAATGGGGTTTGGTTGTGGTTTTGCTTTCTCTGTGTAGTCCTGGCTGGCCTTGAACTCAAAAGTTATCCGCCTGCCTCTGCCTCCCTTGGAAACCCTTTGTAAGTACAGTGTCTCATTTTCTTCTCACTACAAATAGCTGGTGAGTAGGTAGGTCTCATGTGAATATCTACATTTTGCAGGCATATAAACAAAAGAGGTCATAACCTCGGATCATATGACAACTTAGATGCAGACCCCTGGGAGGAAACAGAGCTAAATTTTCTTCACTCAGGGTTCCTCTTTTCGGAAGCTAGGGGCCATTAAGCCCCAAGGGGGGGGGGGCGCTCCTCTGCTGTGCTTTTGTCTTTCTAGGCCAGACCTCTTGGAGGCAAGATCGTGAGCTCCCAGTTAATGTTCCTAAAGCAGAGGGGGCCCTGGCTTGTTGTCTTACTAAGAGGTGGGAGGTGAGTGGGCTACAGGCATCCTGCGTACTCCGAGGAACGCCCAGAGGTAGCCGAGCAACTGGTATCTCCAACCACCCCCTCAGCAAAGAGGGGTCTGAGTGCCTTATGCCCACACTCTGGGCTCCTCACTTATCCACAGTGACTGTGGGGGTCGGGCTCTTTCCTCAACTTTCCCCTTCCTCCCCTCGCTCCCGCTGGCGGCTCCCATCTCGGCCAGTCCCCGGCCCCCGTTTTCTCTCCTCCTCCCGCTAGCCCGGAGAGCGCTCGGGCTCCCGCTTTGTTGCCCGGGCTTGTTTCTGCCCCGGGCGCGCCGCGGGCCAGGTGCCAGGTCACGTGCGTTAGTGACAACCTCTCGCAGGGCGGCCCCCTGGAGTCCCCGCGCAGCCGATTGGTCGACCTGGGGCTGGCGCGGCTCGGGGCGGGGCCGGGAAGCCGATCAGCTGTTCCCAGAGCTGCACAACAACAAAAGGACCCGGACGGGCAGGCGGCCGCCAGGGCAGCGACCGCAGCGCAGGAGCCGGGCCGCCGCAGCTACCTCAGCGCCCGCCGCTCCGCTCGGCTCACGTAAGTGCGGGCGACAGGGCGGCGACTGGGTGCCTGCTCCCCACCTTCCCTGACGGGCCCTCTCCCTTCCCCGGCGCACCCGACGACACCGAGAGCCTGCGGGTGACGGGAAACCCGCTCCGTTACCCCAGACCCGCCCCGGCCCCTCCTGACCTCGCTCAGCACCGAGCCTGCACCTGTGGGAAGAGCATTTCCGGCCGCTTCGGTGCGGATCAGTTTGAGCACGGGCCCTTGGGGTGCGCCAGAGACTGCTGTGGCTTCCAAATACTTCATCCCAGACCGGCGCGACTGCCCTGTGAGGCCCCAACTTTGCTTATTTAAACGA
This sequence comes from Acomys minous, assembly GCF_964271855.1. Taxonomy (NCBI): domain Eukaryota; kingdom Metazoa; phylum Chordata; class Mammalia; order Rodentia; family Muridae; genus Acomys; species Acomys minous. Next base: position 120,706,938 of record NC_140483.1, read on the forward strand.
AGGAAACTTGGAGGCACAGTGAAATTAAGTAATTTTAAGGCCACAGAGCTAATTAAAAGGAAGCGGTGCTTACTGTTTGCAGAGAGATTTCACGTGCAGTGCCTTCATTTTGTTTCTACTTTCGTGACAGGTTTACTCCGAGTAAAAGTTCAGAGTGGAATAAGTGGGAACAACCCCTTTCCACCTGTAACCCTTAAAGACTGTGGCGTTCCTGGCCGAAAGAGCCCTTTAGAATGCTTAGTAGTTTTGAGAGAGGAGAGTGTGACTCTTTGGTCCTTGAACCGACATCATTACAAATGCCCCAAAATCTTGAAATCCCATGCTTGGTGGTTGTAACACTTTCCATTGTAGTATTTTTTTTATTGGCAGGTAGGAAAACACCAGGCGGCCTTTGCAGCCTCAGCCACTAAAATTCAAAACTGCAATTTTTAAAGTCTTTGCTGGAAACCGTGGCCTACTAACTTACTTGACCCATGCCTCTTTTGTTTTCTCATCTTGTCTTATTCTTGCCTGCTCTCCGCTGTATTTCTCTTGGGAATGGCTCTGCTTTCAAAAGTCAAGGTTAACAAGCAGTGGATTACCAACCTAAGTGCTCTCTGTTCGCTATCTTTAGACTTAAGAACAGGAGGTGGTGAGCCCACAGGGGAATAATCTTGTAAATTAGCTAAATAGAGTAGAGGTGGAACGAGCCAAATCAACTTTCTTGGCCTGGTTTGCTCTCCCACCCCCCACCCCCAGTTCAAATTTGACTTTTAAACTACTTGAATCAAAGCCAAGGTTTGGTGGCTCACACCTGTAATTCCAATACTGGGAAGGTGGAGGTGGGAGAATCAGGAGTTCAAGGCCAGCAGTTTTGTCTCTCACCAAAAGAACAAACACTTGTATTAGCATCTTTGTTTTTCTGAATCGGTAGGTTCTCTTCTTCCACCATGCAGATTCTGGGGATCAGACTCAGGGCATCAGGCTTGCCAGCAAACATTGAGACTTGTTGCTTCATCCCTGAGAGTAGTTTTTAGGTTGCTTTTCAGTGGTATGTTTAGCCAGCTGGTATTTCAAAACTGTTGAGGAGCCACAACTGCACTCGTCAAAGTTGTGGGTGCCTTTGTTGTTAATTTTAAAATGTTTTTGGAGCCCCCTGCTGGCAGCCCAAACCACTGAGAAGTGCTGGTCCCTCACGGTTTTAGAACCAGGCTGCAGGCTTCCTGCCCTGCTGCTCCCGCCAGATAGCAGACGTCTTGCTTTTGAGCAAGTTATCTTCATTCCTGGGACTCAGTTTCCTCATCACAGAGCAGAGAAAAAGATCTCTCAACTGTCTGTCACATACCATAAGCATTCTGCAAGTTGAAATTCTAGATAACTAGTCAGTGTGTGTGTGTACCCGTGTATATTCTTATATGCCCTTTACAGAAACAAGCAACAAATCTCAGTCCCACACATGGTAGCAGAAGGACCAGGTTTCTAAAATCAGCAATTGAGTCTACACCACACCCTCTTTTCCTGGGTATGTATCTCAAAACTGAGAACCGTCTCAGGTGGTGGTAACACAGACTCTGAGGCAGGGGCAGGCAGATCTCTCAGGAGTTTGAGGCCAGCTGGTGTACAGAGCGAGTTCCAATGACAACCAGGGCCACACAGAGAAACCTGTCTTAAAAGACTAAAACAAAACAAAAACGTGCCTATAAGAAACAAACAACCCCCCCCCCCCCAAAAAAACTAAAGGAAAATGGGCCAGACACAACAATTGAATAAGACAGTGGAATAGAGGAGCCCACCCGTCTCAGCTTCTATGATGTAGTTTTGTTCATCTTACTTCTTAAAAAATGTACTTTTTGTAATGATGGGTGGAGGTACCTTAAAACAAGCAAGCAGTAATGGGTAAGTCTGCATTGCTTAACACTCGGGCCCAGATAATTTGTTTCCTTTTCCTGCCCAGAGGCTTCCAAGTCCCTCAGAGTAGCAGGCTGTCTCCTACAGCATTTCTTGCCTCTTTGCTAAATTCCAAAGCTATATTTGTCTCCTCTTGGGGATTCATGTTATCTCTGGAACTTTCATTATAGTTTTACTACTGCCCTAGAGTTGTGAATCTAAGTCAGTGACCACATGGGGAAACTCTGAAGCCCTGCTTTGCTATTTGTCTGCACATAGCACCTGCTCCCCTCTGCGGCTACTGTATCTGGGTAGGTGTCAAAAGCAATAGTGACTGTTAGGAAGAACATTTTCTGGGTCTTCTGTGGGAGGTCCAGGTGTTAGCAGTTTAGGAAGATGCATTTTTAAAGATGTTTTCTTTTTTATCACACAAGTATACAGAGACTAGCCAGATGAGGGACATGCAGGTAGGTGCTTGCAGAGGCCAGAAGTGGGCATGGGATCCTCTGGAGCTGCAGTTAGAAGAGCTGGGAGCACCTGTGGGTGATGGGAACCAAACGCTACTCCTTTTGTGGGCCAGCAAACACTGCCTACTTCTCTTCGGCCCTTAGGAACTTTTTTTTTTTGGATTGCGAGACAGGGTTTCTCTGTGTAGCCTTGGCTGTCCTGGACTCTCTTTGTAGACCAGGCTGGCCTTGAACTCACAGCGATCCGCCTGCCTCTGCCTCCCGAGTGCTGGGATTAAAGGCGTGCGCCACCACGCCCGGCCTAGGAACTTTTTTTTAAAAAGCACAATAGCACTGTCCTATGTGGGTGCTAAAATTTTCTAGTGCCTATGTTAACTATCAAAAACATCATTATACTAACATGTAATAGATGTATGACAATTGATTAATGATATACTTAATGCTTTTAGAATCAATTCTTTCCAATACATTCTAGTATATACCTTATACAGGTGGCATAATCAGATGCAAAGTTCTCACTCCAAATACTTGAGCCATTTTTAGTTCTTTTCCTTTTAGACTGGTTTATTGAATATACAAGGGAGCAGTTGGCTGAACAAAAGCTTGAGTATTCCCTACCTGGCTCTGTATTTGATTGAAAAAGTTTATTGTTCAGACAGGAGGCTCACACTCCAGATAACTGAAAGTTTCCTCAGTTTGACTCATTTTAAAATTCAGGGGTGGGTATGGTATATATACCTTTAATCTCAGGACTGGAGAGATGGAGATAGTTAGGTCTTCTATGAGTTTGGGGCCAGCTTGGTTTACATCAAAAGTTCCAGGCTAGCCAGGTCTACATAGATAATTTAAAGAAATAAAATTGAGGGACTGGCAGGACAGTTAAGTGAGTCTACAGACATACATATATTTTAAAGCCTTGCACAGTGGTGCACATCTGTAATCCCAGCACTCGGGGAGGCAGAGGCAGGTGGATCTCTGGGAGTTTGAGGCCAACCTAGTCTACAGAGTCCCAGACAGCCAAGGCTACACAGAGAGGGGAGGAAAAAAAAAACTTAGCCAGGTAGTGATGGTACACACCATTAAACTCAGCACTTGGGAGGCAGAGGCAAAGGCAGGTGGACCTCTGAGTTCTAGATCAGCCTGTTTTACAGAGTGAGTTCATTCCAGGATAGCCAGGGCTACTCAGAGAAACCTTGTCTCAAACAAAACAAAACAAAACAAAACTCAACAACCCCCCTAAAACAAACAACCCCTCCCCCCTGCCTTAACCCAACATCACAGTTTTAAAAGTTAAAATTCAAGCAGGGTGTGGTGGCACATGCCCTTAATTCTAGCACTCAGGAGGCAGAAGCAGATGGATCTCTGTAAGTTCAAAGCCAACGTAGTCTAAAAACTGAGTTCCAGGACAGCAAAGGTTGTTACAGAGAAACCCTGTCTCATTCTCCCTCTCCCCAAGTGTCTTGGTCACAGTAGTCAAATACATGGGATGGAGCTAGGCACGGTGTCGCACGCCTGTGATTTTAGCACTGGGAAGACAGAGGCAGGTGGATCACTGTGCTTGCGAGGCCATACTGGTTTACAAGGCAAGTCCAGAACAGCTAAGGCTACACAGAGAAACCCTGTCTCAAAAGATAATAAAACTACACATGGAATGGCTTATCTGATGAATTTGGTGGCCGTCTGCACAGAATCTGGTGCAGCGTGTGAATCTCTAGCACCTGGTTATTCCTGGCAACACCTACAGAAGGTAGGGCCAGAGAGCATCACATAGACTTCCCTCACATCAGGACTGTAAATTGTGGCCCCTACTTGAGGTAATCCTGTTTCTGTTTTTCTCACAGTGAGACAAGGCTCAACCACAGCCACCCATTATAATGCTAGAGCGTCCCCTGCTAGTTCCTAGGAAAGCACTCCCAAACTTCTTTGTGGGATTCAAGACCTCCAGATGTGTCATGTAAATGCCAGCAGTGACACTATGCCTGAAGGGGAGTTCTTTCCTTCCCACTGCTGGTCCTTGCAGAGAAACAGGTCACCTGGAAATGGCCTCGAACCTGTTCAAGAAACCAAGTGGTGTGTCTCATGGCTGTCCTGTCTGTGGCAGGGTCCAGACATTACAGGCATAGCCAGTCTCTCTGGTTTTGGCTGTAGCCAAAGGGGGCAGTTTACAGCTGCTCCATTACCCTTGAGCCAGCCACATTTTGTGGCTTGTAGTCACTGATATGGCCTGAGTCCTAGTGCCTTGTCCCAAGACAGTATCACAGGTAGAGGACAAGGCTGTCACTCAGGAGGACTGAAGAATTCCCCTGTGGCATTCTCGCCACTCCATAGCAGCTCTAGTTAATTAGGGCATACAAGACCCTTAAAGAGTCCTGACAATGGTGATGGCTTCTTAGCCCATTCAGCACAGTTGTACTTGGGCTGATAACCTAAGAGAAATTGGGGAAGTTTGAAAATGTATCTTTGCTCCCTCTCTTACATGCTCAAAACCCTTCATGTACACACAACCTCATAATGACTCATCCTTTGAGCCCAGCACACTGCAAAGTCCACTTTTTCTATAATTTCTGTTAGCCTGCAGCCCTCATGATCTTACCATGCTGTTTCCAGGTTTCAGGAAAACTGGTTATGCAGTGACATTTATTGTTTACCTGCTTTTAATAATTAATGGCTGAGGAGGATGCATTAAAACCCGAGTATATTAATGTCATTTGTTTGAGATGTTTTACCCTTGTATGCAAATAGTTGTTGCAACCTATTCTATACACAGAGAACAGAACCAGGTGTTTTAGCAGCACAGCTTAACTATTAAGAAGTTTTTTAAAAAGTGAGCTCAGCACTTTATATAATCTTACAGAAAGATCACTGAATTCCAAACCAACCAGGACTACAGAGTGAGACTATGTTAAAAAAAAGGGGGGGGGGGGAGGGAAGCCTATTTGTCATTCCCTTGTGTTGATAGCTCCTAAATTTACACTCCTGGCTGAAACCACACCTGTCCCCTAAGTGGTCCCATTCTTCCTGACATCACCTCCCCCCCTTTATTTCTATTGAGACAGGGTTTCTCTGTGTAGCCTTGGTTGTCCTGGACTCACTCTGTAGACCAGACTGTCCTTAAACTCCTGAGATCTGCCCACCTCTGCCTCAGAGCACTGAGATAAAAGCTATGTGCCACCATGGCCAGGTTTACCTTTTTGAAACAGGATTTCACTTAGTACCCAAAGCTAGCCAAGAAATCTTGAGCTTCTTGTCACAGTGTTGTCAGGCATGGAGGTTACAGGTATGTGCCCCCGTGCCTGGGCTTCTCAACCTCTTCCCTGTAAGGTCCTGTAGGGTCTGGTCCTGCTTGGCCCCCAGACTGTTCCTGTGACCCGGTTGGATCTTGAGTTCTCACTCCTATGCAGGCTTTCATGGTCTGCCCCTTCCCCACTCCACATCTTCTCAGTTATCCAAGACCACTTCCCGGAAAGCTGCACCAGCGAGGTCTGAGGACCATCTAGTATTCTTTCTGCTACATCCAAACTGCAGTTTCGTTTCCTGTGTGGTTCTCGGTCACTGCTGCCTCCCCTGTGCCTAGAACTATACCTTATACATAGGAGGTACTCACTATTTGTAGAAGAACAGTTGATCGTCCAGAGGCCCTTGCTAAGCGTACCGCCTGTATAATCTCACTGAGGAAGAGTAGATCAGGGAGAATGGTTTTGGCCTAAAGTAGAATGAGAGCAATTAAGAACAGTAGGTAGATGTAGGCTATCTGTATAGCTGAGTCCATACAACCTGCTGGTGGTTTAGAAAAGGGACTGAGTGGTATCAGAGTTGGTAGGAAGCAGAAAGAAAAAAAGCTATTCTTGAGAAAATGTTCAATTTTCTATGCTATTAGGTAGCCAGGTAGAAATGGGTACTTACATCTGTACCTCTATGCTTCTACCATGTTGGTTCCAGGGGTCAAACTTAGGTAATCAGGCCTTTATGTGGTTGTTGATTTACCAGTATTATCTAATAATTGCCCCACATCAAGTGCCACTTGTTTATCAGTACAGCCTAATAATGTTTATTATTAAGCCTAATAATTATTAGAGCAGTATTTTTTAACCTGCTAGCAATCAAGACAGACACTTGTTATATTCTAAAATAGCCTTAGTTAACCTGGGGCAGGTATCTGATCCCTGTCCCAATCTCATGCCATCTGCTTCTAATAATTTCTATCAAGCTACCTCCCATCCATAATCCCAAATACTTGCTAATGCTCTTTGTCTCCATCCATGCTGACAATGTGCTTCTCTTCCATCTAACCCATGGTGGCCTTCTTTCTCCTCTCTTCTCCTCCGGACTCTCTTCTTCCTCTCAAGAGTCTCTCTGTGCCTATGTAAGATCTTTATCTCAGTGGGGTCAAGCCACCCAAGACTCCTTTTACCTTGGGCTCAGCCTAAGGCAAGGTCACATGCCTTCTATACCTTTACCCACTGAGCTATCTCACTGCCTCATCTGCCTTTTCACCCCCTTTCAGATATATTTAGTTTTTCCTGCATGTATGTCTATGTACTGTGTATATGCCTGGTGCCCTCTGAGGTCAGAAGGTGTCAGATCCCCTGGAACTGGAGTTAACAGATGGTTGTGAGCCACCATTTCGGTGCTGGGTATTGAACTGGTCATCTGCAAGCGCAACACATGATCTTAACCATATAAACTTTAAAGTGAGAGAGGGGGAAAGCAACACTTGAGTCCCATGTACACACTGACTGCTGAACACTCCACAGTGTTTCCAGTCCTAGTTCTTGCACAGTTAAGTTTCTACAGTGTAAATTTCCTCATGCCAATAATACGGATTGTTTCAAAAGCCAAACTACGCTGTTCTTGCAGATTTCAAATAATCAGGCATGCTTAAAGCCATACACAATGAATATAAAACAGCAGGACGACGCGTGGGGAGGATGAGGGCATGGCATCATGCTGGAAGACAAAGGACTAGAAGTAGAGGCCAACCCTGTCTCAAAAACCTCACAGCAAATAAAAATAACCGTCTTCTGTTTTATTTTAGGGATGAGTCTTCTTGCTCTTCACCTACGTCTTCTGAGGAAACACTGTGCACTTTAATCTCCTGTCTGTGCCATCAGGCCAACTGAAGACAGGGTTTCAAAATCTCAGCTATAAAGATAATATCCAGCCAAAGTCTCAATCCTGCCTTAACAATGTTTCAGAGACTGAATAAAATGTTCGTAGGTGAAGTCACTACTGCTTCCAGCCAAGAACCAGAATTTAGTGAGAAAGAAGATGATGAGTGGATTCTTGTTGACTTCATAGGTAAGGCAACACAACAGAGGTAGCATCAGCAAGCTATATAGCCGGGGATAACCATCAACTCCTGATCTCCTGCCTTCACTTCCCAAGACTATGGTTATAGGCACACCCCAGCATACTTGGCTCAGAAGTGGGAACTCCTGGGGCTTGTGGGTGACTCAGTAAAGTGCTTCTACACACACACACACACACACACACACACACACACACACACACACACACACACACACACCCTCTCTTATGTACCCTCACACATAAATGTATATATACATACATAGAAATGTGAATTTTCAAGACAGGGTTTTCCTGTGTAGCCTTGGCTGTCCTGGACCAGGCTGGCCTCTGCCTCCTAGAGTGCTGGGATTACAGGCATGCACCACTGCACCCAGCTAAGAGTAGTTTTTAAGGCTTAAAAGTAAAATAAGGGTATCTTTAAAGACATTCAGGAAACATTTTGTGCCAGAAAGTTGAGTTAGTGATGTCAGATAACCAGTTTTGCAATTCCTAAAGCCTGGTCCAATCAGGGGTGCTTTAATAGGAAACCCTCATATGAGCAGCAGGAACCCACAGGGCTCATATTATGTCTATTTGCTATAATAGAAAATCCTAAAGCCATTCTTCAATGCCAGTGTAATTGTACACAGAGGTCAGAGGTTGTAATTGTAATTGTTATAAGCAAATACAAGTGCCTTGGTGAGCATCTGTTAACATAGTATTGTCCTTTTTCCTGTGTTTTGAACTTGATGGATGACTCTACCACATTTGACTACTCATCTTCCCATGTGCAATGTGGATCACAATCTAGATACTTGCACTGGTTTCTCAGCAGAGGAAGAGGAGGAAGATGATGACATCAGTGAAGAGTCCCCAGCAGAACACACTTCAGTCTTCTCCTGTTTACCTGCATCTCTGGAGTGCTTGGCTGATACCAGTGATTCCTGCTTCCTCCAGTTTGAGTCCTGTCCAATGGAGGAGAGCTGGTTCATTACCCCTCCTCCATGTTTTACAGCAGGTGGATTAACCACTATCAAGGTGGAAACAAGTCCTATGGAAAACCTTCTCATTGAACATCCCAGCATGTCTGTCTATGCTTTGCACAACTCCTGTCCTGGTCTCAGTGAGGCCAGCTGTGGGAATGAAGAATATAACCCAAGTAGTCCCAGGTACGTTTCAAGAACAAGCACAAGCAGTCTGCTAACCAAAAAAATTTATTTCTAATACAAAGCTAAGGCTTTAAAAGAAACAAAAGTAATTGTGTTAGAGACTTACTTAAGTAACTTGTTTGGGGTTATAATTGCAGTATGCAGGTAGGATGGAGTTTTATTGTAGCATGGCTCAGTTTAAAAAATAACACTACTGAAGGGAAATTTAGGAAAGATTAGTATTTTTGATAAGCAAACTAGAATGTAATTCTGGTGTATGTTATAGACTAGATTATTTTAGGGTATCAATTTCACCTAAAATATGTCTCAAAAATTCATTTTCTTACACATGTTCTTAGCTAAATCACCTTAAATAGTGCTTAATCTTGAAAATCCAAGTATTTGTTCCAAGGTTTGTCCCCAGATTTCATACTAAAGTGATGTGCTATTATATGGCAGTCCAAAATGGCAGATAGACCCAGTAAGCTCAGGGAAGGGAAGCCAGCGAAGATTGATGTGTTCCAAATGAACCTTCCAGAAGAGAACATTCTCAGGAATACATCCGAGATGATTCTCACCTATGAAAACCACACTGTCCTCTCCATCTAATCTGCTCAGAGTCTTGTCTGGCTAGGCCATCATGCATGTCGGTGGGACAGGCCCTGTAATACCCCATTGACTTATTCCTTCTTTAGGTAGCGGGTTCAGGTGACTCTGGATCCTCGAGGACTGCACTGTAACCCAAAGGGCTCCTTTTGGATGGGCAGGCCTTGTTTCTGGGCAGGACCACTGTGTACAGCTTGTTTCCTATCTGTAGAGGATAAACAAAACCCAGGCAATGCTGTCCCAGTATTACAGATGCACTTTAGCAAGGCTAAATACATTTCCTCTTTCTTGAACCAAAACAAAAACCCTGTTTTTTATACAGTCACATTATGCCAGGAATAAACTAGGACTTCAAGTGGCACTTTATTGAAAGCCGTAATTTTGCTGAGCTGTTTATAATTTGTTTGGAGGGGCTGATCTAATTGTTTTATAGTCGATTTAAGCGTACTTCTTAAAAACTCTTCCCTACTGATTCTAATTGTACCTCTGAGGAATCCACACAAGAATTTAACATGACCAGGAGCTAGAAAAATGGCTCAGTTGTTAAGAGCCCTAGCTGCTCTTTCAGATGACCCAAGTTCAGTTCCCAGCATCCACATGAAAGAGCAGGGATAACACTATCTTTTGGCTTCGTGGGTACTGCAGGCATTGGTGCACAGATTTTACATGTAGGCAACACATACACGAAACAAATAAGTAAAATCTCAATTAAAAAAAAAACTTAACCTGATTAAAAAGTGGTCACTTTGAATTTGTTTACTGTCATTTGATACTTACCTTTCAATATAAAGCACATTTGTGCATGTACAATTGGCCACTTTGCCAAGTAATATATTACAGTAGACATGAATACCATTAACATCCTGGGCATGACCTAGAATGTTTTTACTATATGGGCTCACACCACTTTGAGCCCATTTTGGGCCATGCTTTCTATACTATTTTATTTGACATGATACCATTATTGTGTTTCAGCAAATTTTCACTTCATCTGGTTCCCAAATCATACTCTAATCTTCTCCATAAGAGCCTAGCCTTGGAGAGTATTTCATCAGCTTTATCCAAACCAGTGTCTATGCACTGTAGCTAGGATTTAAGTGTTTGCGACTTGATGCCACAAGTTGGTTTTGCATTCCTACACCGTAAGTATTAACATGGGGGTGTAGGGCCAACAAACACACTTTTCATAATTGAATTATCAAAGGCAAGGCATGGTGGTACATGCTTGTAATCCTAGCATTTAGGAGGGTGAGGCAGGAGGATCACTAGTGTTAAGGACAGCTTGGAATGCATAGTGAGATACAGTCAAAGGGGCTATGTGTGTATGTGTATTTTTAAATCAAGGTAGAACCAAATGTTTGCAAAACGGCACTATTTATGTAGTCAACAGTCTGTTCTTTCTGAGCAAGCAATAAACCATGTCTTTCAAATATATTACTTCCATTCTGTCTGTCCTCAGGGATATTAGTATAAACCACTTGAGTATGAAGCTAAGTGCTTATAATGGCTTTAGAGTGTATGTTTTATTGCATCGTAGCCTTTAAATATTGTTTGTGAAGGTTTATGAGTAACCATAATTTTAAGTAATATATGTCATCAATTGCCCATAATAAATCAGTCTTAATAAAGAAAAATGACCATGTCCTAGTGGTAAAATTAAAATGGCATTTTAAATCTTACTATGATTTAATAGTTCACCATTTAACATTTGTAGGGCCAGGAAAAGCTGCTTATAAGACTCACGAGCACAGAGTAAGTATGTTCACTTTGAGAATGTATGAACTGTTTTCAGGCTGAACAGGGAGAACAGGGAGGCTAGGAACTCAAATGCCCACCTTCTAAAAATCATTGAGTTTATATTAACTTTTTCTATTTGTATGGTTTTTCATTCTTTTCTTTTCCTTTCCTTCTTCCTTCATTCTTTCCCTTCAAGACAGGGTTTCTCTGTGTAGCCTTGGCTGTCCTAGACTCACTTTGTAGACCAGGGGGCCTCGAACTCACAGAGGTCCACCAGCCTCTGCCTCCGTGAGTGCTGGGATTAAAGGCACGCACTACCATGCCTGCTCTCTGTTAATTTCTTAATGGGATCTGTTTTAGTCTACTCTGAGTGCACGTGTGGATAGTTTCCTGAGATTTTTTTTAGACAAAATATGTAACTGACTTTCCTGAATAAAGTAACTGGTAAAAAACAAAAAACAGAAAACTCAGACTTGGGGTATAGCTCAGTGTATGGAATGCTTGCTTGCTTGGTGCACAAGAAAACGTAGGTTCAGTTGTCAGTGAATAAACTGTAAACCCAGCCCTTGAAGGGGTAGAGGTGGACGATCAAGATCACTGCAGGCTACACCGGGGGCTTAAAGCTGGAGCTACATACCCTATGTCATCATCACAGTTACCCTGGGCCGCCCAACGGTGCACGGGCCTGAGCCTGATAAACAGCACTGCAGAAAATTAACTTATTTTATGTGTTAATATAGTTTATCTTACTATGTTCAACCATGTTCTAAGATAGGTTGGTTTTGTTGCTTTGGTTTGTTTGTTGAGACAGGATTTCTCTGTGTAGTCTGGGCTGTGCTGGAACTAGCTCTGTAGACCACACTGGCCTCAACACTATGCATCTGCCTCTGCCTCCTGAGTGCTGGAATTAAAGATGTACATCACCATAGCCTGGCTTAATATTTAGGTCTTGAAACACTGCCAGGTAAATGCCATTCCAAAACATACTCTTCTGTGGTATAAATAAAACACCAACTGACGTGTGTAATAGGCATTGACTTCTTGCCTAGAAAATGTAAAGTTAGTGTCCTTACGTACATTTCTGAAATACAGACTCACATGTTACCTAGGACATTTTACTTGTAGCCAGAAATCTGAGAATTAAAAACAGCTAAAAAGCTGGGTGTGGTGGCTCACCCTGGTAATTCCAGCACTTGCCAAGCCAAGACAGAGGATCAGAAATTCAAGGCCAGTGTTGCCCACTTGACAAATTGGAGGCCAACCTAAGCTACAGAGATTCTGTCTCAGAAAACTAAGCAGAACTACAGATGTTCAGTAGGCATCAGTTCTGGAGAACCATATTAAATTCACTCAGAGTATCAAGCACATTTTTAATATACAACCCAGTTAGCCATCTCTGGACATAATAGCCTATGTTTCTATTGAAAGTTAACATTTCAGCTAGGAGATATGACACATATTTGTAATCCCAAAATTTGAGAGGCTGAGGCAGGAGGATAGTGAATTTGAGCGGCAGCCTGGGCTCAGTAAAGACCCTACAAAATAATCTGTTTACCAGTCATAAGATGCTAAGTCCTTACCAACCACAGACAAATAAATGTAGAAAATCAGGTTACTAAGTAATGTTTTTAGTAATGTAGTCTGCTGTTGATACACTCCACTGTGTTCTGTTTCAGAATGGAAGCACACAGTGAGGTGGGGAAGCACATTCACTGCTGTGTTGCAGCGTTTGCTGCTCAGGCAACATTTTTGGAACAACCCAAGAGCTTCCGTCCTTCCCAGTGGATAAGAGGACACGCTGAAAGACAGCCTCTGAACAGAAATGGCCTTCGTCGCCAGAACCTTGCCAGGGATTGCCACACTCGACAAATGAAGCACAGCGGCTGGGTGCTTCACCAGCCCTGCCCACGCCAGTACAGTTACTGAGAACATTGCTGGTGGTTTTCCTTGGGTTTGTGCATGTTTGTGGATGTTGTGTGTGTACAACGAAAATGCTGTCACCTTCCAGCCAACTGAAGACGAATTGCCTAGTGTATCAGTGTGTTTAGACACTATCACAACCAGATCTGTGTGCTGTGTATCACATAATGCCTTGCTCCTGACAATAACTTTTAAAAAACATTTTCAGAATATTTTTGGAAACATAACAATACAGTTACAGTGTTTGGGGTTGTCTAGTAAGGTATATATATGAGTTAGTCAGCATCTTAAGGACATTTCTTACCCCAAGTATAAGAATAGTCATCTTTTCAATTTCATGTATTTTGTATTATTTAATCTTTTGTGTAAGGAAAAATTTATTCTCAGGGTCAGCCATATACTTTATTGACCAATACTTGATAGTCTTTTTCTGTATATAAAGTACATTTTTACACACTAACATGAGCATTAACAGGTGATTTTTGCCATGGATAAATTGGAATTAATGGCTGAACTTACTTTTAAAAGAAAACTTGATATATTTCTATATGTATGGTTCTTTTTGCCGCAGATTTGTCATTGCAGTTGATTGTGGAATTCAGGTACATTCACTTTGTGAACAATACACATTAGGTAATTCTGATGTGACTCCACGAAATGGTACAGATACTATAACTGTCATGGACAAAAGCACTTGTTTCATGTGCAAAGGGAAAAATTAGACCTGTGAGATGATATTTGGAATCTGTCTGTAGGTAACCCACAGTGCAGTCAGTATTTGGAGGTATCTGTAACTGCCAGCTCAGCTAGACATGCACCAGTGCTTGCCCAGGCACCTAGTGACGTCATGCTTATGTCTGCCATAAGAAAGGGAGAGATAGTGTGCTAACTCCTCAGATATGGCCCTGTCCTCCCAGGAGAGAGCACTGGAGACACGGGACATATGGTGGTGTGTTTGTAGCACCTAAGTGAAGACTGATAGGTTGTGGTTTCTGCAAGCTTTCATTTTTTTAACTTCACAATATCTTTAACCACTTTGGCCTCTGTTTCCTCCACAGCAGGGAGTAATAATACTTACCTCCCTCCCAAAGTTGTGAGGATTATATACTGATTTGGAAGTGGGGCTGTCAGAACTGAACTTCGTGTGAACTTGCAGGCCTTTCTACTGAACCTAGTGGTGGGAGGCTATGGCAGTTTTTCTGCCACGATTTTTCTTCAGGGTTGGTGCTAATGAGGCCAGGGTTCAGGGATCCACTCATACGGGCCAGTTAACATGATGTAAAGGAAAGTCCATTTTCTTACCTCGAACCAGTCACTTCTTTTAAAAATCAATTTTGATGGATTTTGATGAGCCATCCACACTTGGAACCAACTTTCTGGAAAATTAAAACAAATTTACATCTTGAAGTACACTCTACTGAAATAACACCATTGCCTGTGCTATCAGACAGCTCACTTCCCTATCCCCTCTGCAGCCCTAATTAACATTCGCTTATGAAGTAACTCCAAGGAAAGAGCAGCATATTGTTGTGGAAGGTATCATCTCTGCAGCAGCTTAATGCAGGGAACCCTGGGGACTTTGAGGAGGAGCAGTGCTCTCTGATGAGGGTGGGCAGTTAGACGGTGAGGGGTGTTCTCACACTGGCTGTGACTATTATGTGCCAGGACGTCTCTTTAGAACAGAAATCTCGATTCCTCCTTTAAACCTTTTCCATACTGACTTCCCTTTTTATTTATTTGTTTTCTAAGTAAGGGGCCAAGTCTGTAAGTTCGTCAAATGTAAAAGTTATTTGTTACTATCTGTGTTTTTATGGCGGTGTGCATGTTTTGTGGGGTCATGTGTTGGTTACTTGAAAATAGACCAGCTATGTGTCTTCTGAATACATGTAGCCTTATTCCTGCTCCCTTACATCACATGAAGCTGTGTCTCACAGGCTGAGGCTCAGCCATCAGAATTTGTTTGGCCAGCATGAACAGATCTGTGTATTAAATTACAGTGTTTTGTTGTTTTTTTTAAAACAATTTTCCCCAAAATTTGTTTAGCCCTTAAGTATATTTACATCTCTTTCAGTTACTTTCCATTTGCCTTGTGCCTGAAAACCAGCAAGCATCAATTACTGGGATTTTTTTCTTTAGGGTTAAGACCACACCACCTATAGCAGATGGTTACACATTGTGGTTTCTGTGTGAGAATCTAAAGTTTATGTCTAAAATTGGCACATAGAAGAATTGAAAAAGGTTACACAGCCCAGTTGAAGTTTGGGCAGTTACCTTGTGTCTAATAACACAGGACAATGTTAAACCTATTTAACATTTTTGAAACATGGCCAAAATGCATTTTATGAGTTGAAGACTCATTGATTATCATCACCACCATTTTGCTGTTGCAACTACTAGTGGTTTACAGTATACTTCAGTGCATTACAAGTACAAGCAGGAAGGAAGACCCCAAGAGTTGGGGATGTAGCTTAGTGGTAGAGGACTCACCTACCATGTGTAAGGTCCTGAGTTCCATCCCAAGCACTGTTAAAAAACAGAACAAAGAAGCAAGGCTCCAGAATTTAGTAGCACTGACCATTTTTAAACTGATAACCTAGAATGTTGCTTGCAAAGTCTGACATACATGGTGTGTATCCGCTGTTTACCTGGAGTATGTTTTTTAGCTTTTATACTGGACCCCACACTCCCCCAAGTTTGTTTTATGTTAAACATTTTAGAGTGTGTATTCTGTTAGTTACTGTTCCTGAGTTACATTCTGCACTGTAGATGGCTGCTCAGCTCGCCATATTTATCTTTTATGGCAATTTATATAGTTTGGTAGGTGGGGATTTTTATTTTTATTTTATTTTATTTTTTTATTTTTTTTGCTTTTTTTGCAGAGATGCAAAAAGATTGGATCTTTAATTCCCACTGCAGGAAGTTTAAAAAAACAAAGCGTTAACTTTCTGTATATCTTTCCAATTTCCATGCAGACTGTTTTTGTTTTATTAGTTCTTTGGTTCTAGCAAGATGAGTGTTTACATAAAACTTGCAAGGGCTTGCTTGCATGCCTGCTTGTTTTTGCTTCTCAAATCTGTACAGGTTTGCAGTCTTCATTTTTGTTACAATCTGAATTGATTTGCTATTTTGCTCTGTTCTCACAGAGGCATACAGTCGTTGTATACTCTTTTAAAAAAACAATGGAGGGTATCTTCTTTATCCTCATTTCTTTTTTAATTCAAAACAAAAGTATGAAGGACTACAACTAGAAGATAGACATTTAAATAGACTAGTAGGAAAAATTTCTACCTTTTTCTGTTTTAGAGACTTAGGAGACTGCTCCTTGACTGGGAGATACTAGTATATGTTTCCATAGTTGCCTTGTGTTATCCTTTTATAAGGCCTATAGATACTATCACCTTTATATTCTTTAAAGTTAGGTAGTTTCATGCCATCAGCTTCTGATGTAATATAAATGGCAACCCTAGCTACGTAATTCTAATGTTGAAAAAATTTTCCATGAATGCTTGTGTATTTAACAAATCTACATATGACACAGTGTTGTCGTCTTTGTCATAGGCCAGTGTCTCTTGAAATACAACACCAATTCAAGTGGCTTAGGTGCAGAGACACCAGGAATTAGATGCAGAAAGGCAGGAATAGGTGCAGAGGCACCAAGAATAGTGTCTTTTCTTATTTGCAGCGGTCCCTTTTATGTAGAAGAGACATTACTATTCAGAGGAAGGCAGCTAAATGGATGCTGTTCTGTGTAGCATTGGTAGGTTTCCTTGTGATAATAGAAAAATGTTTCCAATTGTTAACTGCCCAGTTTGGCTCTGTACTTGCCTGATGTTCTGTACTGTTTTCTAGGTGGACTTGTAAAAAACAAACAGTGCTTGATGAGTTTAGGTGTGTGTGTTCCGGGGCCTCAGGTGTGTGTGTGTATTTTGTTTTCCTCCAGAAGTTTTGAACTTTAGTCAATAATTGTGTGTGTTATTTTTAAGAAGTGGCTTTATTTTTTCCTCTAGTAAAAATTGTGAACACATTTGCCTTCTGAAGGGAAGGTATGAACTATGGATACTGAAAAGTATTGTAGGTTGTACTATGTGCCTTCGTAATGTGTTTATGGGCACAATTTTTTCTCATCAACTTGAAATTTAAAAGGGACATTTTGGTTAGGTTATATACTGTACATCAATCTATGCATAAACGGCAGCTTGTTTTCTTGAGCCACTATCTAACTGTTTTTCTGGGGTTTTTTTACATAAATTTTTTATACTGATTGGGTCAGAGATGGTCAGTTTTATACAGAATGAACAGCACAGCACTTTGCCAAAAACACGTAGCATTGCTTAAACATTGTGTATTAACACCAGTTCTTTATAATGGGTTCAGTTGTGCATTTTGCACTGCCCAGAGTTACAGTTTTTTAATCTGTCAGTAAATAAAATGTCCTTTAACTTAACATGTGTTGGATTCTTTTATCTTCATGGTCATTCCTCTTGAAAGTAATAAAACATTCCTAAAACACTTTAGGCAAAAAGCTGTTTAATAAGCACTGTATACACTTCTTTTAGAGGCATGAGGTGAATATCTATAATCTCAATATTCAAGAACTGCTGAGGCAAGAGCATTGCTGCAAGTACAAGGCCAGCTTGGGCTACATAGCACAGCCCTGTCTTTTTAAAAAAGCCTTTTGTTCATACATACATACATACATACATACATACATACATACATACATACATCATATAAAGTGAAAAGTAATTTAAACAGACAGGGACTTCAAACTAGTACTTTCTCCTTTAATCAATCTATTTCTTTTTTGGGGGGAAGAATGCATGGGTGTTTAGCCTACATGTATGTCTGTATAGCATTTGCACACAGTAACTGTGAAGGCCAAAAGAGGGTGATGGACTCCTGGGACTAGAGTTACAGACAGCTGTGAACTGCCATGTAATCAAACCCAGGTTCTCTGGAAGATCAACCAGTGCAGTGTTCCTAACCACTGAGTCATCTCTTAGGCTCCAAAGTTAATTTTTTGAGACAGTGTCTGAGATAGCTCAGACTGGTTGACTTAGGGTGTTATTGCTATGAAGAGACACCATGACCAAAGCATGAAGGAAAATATTTAATTGGGACTGGCTTACAGTTTCAGAGATTGAGTCCACTGTCAGCCCGGTGGGAAGCATGACAGCCAAAGAGAGGTCTACATCTTGATCCACAGGCAGCAGGAGACTGTCTCACAATGGGCAGAGCTTGACCATAGGAGACCTCAAAGTTGGCCCCCCAGTGACACACTTCCTCCCACAAGACCAAACCTCCTAATGCATGCCACTCTCCATGGGCCAAGCATTCAAACACATGCGTCTATGGGGGCCAAACCTCCTAATGCATGCCACTCTCCATGGGCCAAGCATTCAAACACATGGGTCTATGGGAGGGAGGGGAGACCTATATAACTTCTAATCTGTTATTTTTCAAATTAAGGTAGAAATAAACTATTTGTAGACTCAATTCTTTAAAAGGGAAGAATTATTAGCCGGGCGTGGTGGCGCATGCCTTTAATCCCAGCACTCGGGAGGCAGAGACAGGTGGATCACTGTGAGTTCGAGGCCAGGCTGGTCTACAAAGTTAGTCCAGGACAGCCAAGGCTACACAGAGAAACCCTGTCTTGAAAAACAAAAACAAAAAACATGAATAAAAATTTTAATGCTGGGTGTCTTTCTCAGTGGCTCTCTATTTTGCTGAGGCAGGGTCTCAGGTGAACTTAGAGCTCTCCAATTCCTTGAGTTACACTAAACAGCACACTCCAGGGATCCCTGACCCTGCCACAATTATTTATGTGGGTGCTGGGGTTCTTTCTTAGCTCCAGTCTTCATGATTGCATAAGCAAATGATTTACTGAGCCATCTTCGTAGCCCGAAGTCTTTTTTGTTCTTGAATAGTTTTGCCAAAAAAGGATGTGTTCAGAATTAGCTCGATAAATTTTGGTCTAAAAGCTTTAGGTAAAATATAACAGCTAACTTAATTAAAATCTGTCATACTCAAAAGAATTTTAATTTTTTGAGACAGGGTTTTTCTTCTCTGTGTAGCCCTGGCTGTCCTGTACTTGCTTTGTAGACCAGGCTGTCCTCTTAACTCAGAGAAATGACTGCCTCTGCCTCCCAAGTGCTGAGATTAAAGACATGCACTGCCATGCCTGGCTAATCATATTCAAAATTTTTAAAAAGGAGGAACCCATTTTATCCGTTCAGCATTTACTATCTCTCAAAAATAAGACACTGGAGACAGCAGGAGACTCCAGAATGGGGGAACAGAAAGAGGTGTGTGTGCAGGTTGGAGTGGAGGGGAGGCATGTGGAGTAGCAGGATGGTAGCAGCGGGTACAGGGTACTGGGGACACAAGCAGAGCACACTGGTCTATGGTACCTGTCCACCAGCACCTAAAGGCAAATTACAGGATGAAAATTACCCATCAAAATTTTGGCAATCACACTCAAGAGTTAATTGTCCTAACAATACAGAACTAAAAATATTTTATTCAGTGGTCTCATATTCTAAACATGCCCCTGGGGAAGTTTACATGGATGAAAATGATTAGCAGTTAAGAGAGCTGACCATGCATTTTCTGAGATAAGCCAAGCCTCTGAAATCACAACACAGCCTGAGGGGGGTGACTGTAGGGTGTGCAGACAGACAAATACACAGTGTCATCATTTGAGGGTGTTTTTTTCTCTGAGGAGCCTGGACTGTGTCACTCAGGAAAGGACTCCCTGGTGATGTTGAATATCTTGTTAAACAGAGAAACTTACTAGGATCAGGGACTCAAAGTCATCCTTGATACATAATAAATTTGAGGCCAGCCTGGACTACAAAGGACCCTGTCTGAAAATAAAAACAAAGTATCTGAGTGTTAAGGAGTCAATATTTCATTCTGATTCATTCAATCATATTTCATTAATTCTGAAGAAAATCAGATGTTGACTCACAACAAGTCTGAAAGTATTAAAAATAAGAAATAACTTTTTTTAAGCTGGGAGTGGTGGCGCTCACTTGTGATCCCAGCACTCGGGGAGGCAGAGGCAGGTGGATCTCTGAGTTTGAGGCCAACCTGGTCTACAAAGCGAGTCCAGGTCAGACAAGGCTACATTGAAAAACCAGAAAGAACAACAAAACAAGCAAACAAAACCCTCAAAAACAAAAAGAAATAACTTTCAGAAGAAAGATTTTTGTTGTTTTACAGACAGGGACAGTTGGACAGGATCTCAATATATAACCCAGCCTAGCTTCAAACTTGTGGCTCTCTTCCTGCCTGACTCCTAGTGCTGGAGTTTACAGGTGTACACCACATCTAGCTCAAAAGAAAGCCTTACTGATCTGAAAATATTAAACAAACGTCATGGAGAATATCAGCTTACAGCCCTAGAATTGTACAGAAATGCCTAAGGGACCACTGGCCTAAAGCATCGTCCACTAACATCCTTGCACTTAAGAAAAAAACCTAACAGGAGTTAGGATGTAACTCATTTGGTAGAATGCTTGCCTAACACACACACAGACTGGGCGCACTGGATAAAATTAAGTATGATGGTATGTGCCTGTAATCCCACCCAGCACTGGGTAGGTGTAGGCACGATCAGAAGTTCAGATTCTAATTCTTAGAACAATGTGAACTGTCCTTGTACACCTTGTCATAGAACTAGATTGATAAAACATTAAATCTTATGGCATAGCATTTATTACAAAGCAAGACTTTTTATGCTTTGACTAAACTGTTTGCCTTATGGACTAGAGATACAGCTTAGTCATGAGTCAGGGTCCTTTCCTATTATGCAGGAGGCCCAGAGTGTGGTCTGCAGCACTGCCAAAAAAGAGTAAGAGTAACAAGATTGGACCATTTCTTGTAGATTTAA
Organism: Acomys minous; assembly: GCF_964271855.1. Taxonomy (NCBI): domain Eukaryota; kingdom Metazoa; phylum Chordata; class Mammalia; order Rodentia; family Muridae; genus Acomys; species Acomys minous. Next base: position 120,727,865 of record NC_140483.1, read on the forward strand.
GTTGGGTGCTCCCCACTCCGTGTGTGTGTGTGTGTGTGTGTGTGTGTGTGTGTGTGTGTGTGTGTAAAAGTGCTTGCCATAAGCCAGTGGCACATGTCAGTAATCCTAGCACTCGGGGAGGCAGAGGCAGGTGGACCTCTCTGAGTCCAAGGCCAGCCTGGTCTATAAAGCAAGTCCAGGACAGCCAAGGCTACACAGAGAAACCCTGTCTCAAAAAACCAAAAATCAACCAACCAACCAATCCCCAAAAGAGCGCTTGTTTACCATGAAAACCTGACTATCTGGATTCAGTCTCTGGATCCCATGGTGAACAAGTGAACAGACCCCTAAACATAGCCCTCCACAAGTGTGCTATGGCACAGGTGCCCCCACAATCTCTTATATACATACCAGTAAAAATAAAAACCTTAAATTCAGAGCATGGCAGTGGTGGCACAGGCCTTTAATCCCAGCACTCAGGAGACAAAGGCAGGCGGATCTCTGAGTTCGAGGCCAGCCTGGTGTACAGCGTGAGTTCCAGGGCAGCCAAGGCTATACAGAGAAACCCTGTCTCAAGGGGAAAAAAGTCAGTCCATAATTCTTTATTTGCAATATTCAAGTGTAAGAAGCCCTTAAAACTAAGATTCCTACTACCACCATCACCCCCTCCTACCCCTGCGAAGTTTGGCAACAAATTTACTGCTAAAATTTATTTTTAAATCCTTAACTGACCTAAAACTCAGCTGTCACAACATTCTTTGTGCCTCTCCCTGTGCTGATGTTCTGTTGCTGTTTTGTCCTTGTGTAACCATGAAGTACTAAATAGAGTCAAAGACAGGGGTGGCGGGCTGCAGCGCGGGCTCAGCCACTGAGAGCACTGGCCTGTTTCCCAGAGAACCCGGGTTCCGGTCACACCTCAGCATCTGTGGCAAGATCCATGCACACCTGTACAGCCACTCCGCCTGTAAGTCCAATTCCAAAGGGTCGGATGCCCTCTTCTGGCCTCAGAAGGCACTGCATGTATGTGGTGCACAGGGCAGGCAAAACACCAGCATTAAAAAAAGAAAGAAAAACAGACAAAACCAAAAACAAACAGGAGGGGCTGGAGAAATGGTTCAGTTGCTAAAGCGCTTAGCATGCAAGCACAAGGATCTGAGCTCTGATCCCTAGCACCTACATGCACGTCCCTCCCAAGACATACATGTATTTTTTTTTTTAAATAAAGAAATGTTGTATATTTGGCTGTTGGGGACTTCAGGCCCTGCTGGGCTATCAAGAAATATGGCATAAATATACATCACTTATGTGCTTTCAGGACATTTTAAAAATATGTAATTTCAAAACTCATCCAGTTTCCAAAATTTCAGATTACAGCTTGTAAACCTCTCCTCAGACAGTAGTCAGGTCTGATGACACAGGCCTGAAATTCCAGCTACCTTAGAGTCTAAGGCAGGATTCCAAACTTAACATCTGCCTGGGTTACACAGTGAGTTTAAGGCCAGCTGGGCAACTTAAGTGAGACCCTGTCTCAAAATAAAAGGTAAAATAGGGCTGGACTAGAAGCTCCTAGAGGGAAGATATCAGCTTCTCGGACAACAGATTATCTCATACATTTTCCCCCCACATACTTTCTGTTGTTGTTTAAGACAGCTTCGGCTGTTCTGGAACTCACTCTGTAGACCAGACTGGGCTTAAACTTACATCTCCACCTGCCTCTGCTTCCTGAGTGCTGTGCCACCATGTCCAGCTCTCTCCTACATCCTTAGCATCATCCTTGTACCTAACAGTTTACTCATTAGAATACATTATTCCATCAACTAGAAGTAAGTTATGAGTGTGCATACAAAGAAACAGACCCCACCCCTTCACTTTAAATGTACTGCTGTTTCTTAGAAGTGATAGCTGCCTATGAACCACTAATTTGATTTTATTGTATGGACAGACTAGCTGTTCTATTTAAATGTATGAATCTTCCTCCTGGCCACAAAGACAGCTGGGGAACAGCTCAGTGGTAGAGTACTTACCTACCATACTGGAGGCCTAGGTTCAATTCCCACGAATAATCATTAGGAAAATGAGCACACATTGGGCTAAGCATATTTTAAACTATATAGGCAGCCATTGTGCTTTTATCTAGTGGTACCCAGGTCACTGTATTCTTGAAAGAACACACGGGCGCGCACACACCCCCTTACTTTTTAAGCAAAAACAAACAAACAAACAAACAAACAAACAACCTCTGAAAGACAACAAAGCGTGGTGCAAATACTTTTGGATGGTGTCTTAGTTAGGGTTTTATTGCTGCGAAGAGACACCACATTTAACTGGCACTGGCTTACAGTTCAGAGGTGTAGTCCATTATCATCACGGCGGGAAGCATGGCAGCGTGCAGGCAGACCTGGTGCTGGAGGAGCCAAGAGTTCTACATCTGGATCTGCAGGCAGCGTAAGGAGACTGTGTGTCAGTCTGGGCAGAGCTTGAGCATAGGAGACCTGGAAGCTCCATCCCCACAGCGACACACCTCCTCCAACAAGGCCACACCTCCTAACAGTGCCGCCCCCTATGAGCCTAGCATCCAAATACATGAGTCTATGGGTGCCGTACCTATTCATACCACCACAGATAGTCATGATGTAATTAGGGATCTTTACAAGGCCAAAGCAAGCCAGAACTGTTGCCATGATGAAGGACAATTCACAGTGAACACAGTTTGTGTTTCAGACAGTGTTGCAGTTATTTTAACAGTATGGCCTAATAATGCTCATTATTAGGCCTGTAATTATTATTACGGTAGTATTTTCTAACCCACTAGCAATCAAGACCCAGACACCTGTTATATTTTAAAGTAGTCTTAATCTGGGGCAGGGCCGATATTAACCCCGTAAACTACTTCCCACAGTGGGGCGTGTATGGAATCCCTGTCCCAATCTCATGCCATCTGCTTCTAATTATTTCTATCAAGCTACCTCCCATCCATAATCCCATGTACTTGCTAAATATCAGCATCTGGACCAAGTCTCCATCCACACCCACGCCGGCCTCGTGCTTCTCCTCCACCTACCCCATAGCGCAGCCTCCTTCTTCCTCTCCTCCCCACCAAGCCCTGGAACCTTAGCCACGCCTATCCCATTTGCCCTGCCCAGGTGTGATGGCCTTTTTATTGGTCAAACAGGTTAGGCTCTTAGGCAAGGTACAGGTGAGGCAGAGGCAGCAAACAGTAATTAGCATAAAAATACACAGAGCAAAAGGACAGTGTTTTAAATACTTGTGGCTCAGTCCAGACTGTCCCCTCTGCTCCCTGGCTGCTGGCTGTTGTATCCTTGCTGGTGACTGGAAGCTAGAAAGGTTTCTTTGGGTTTTCTGAAACAGGAACAAATGAGATGGTGGAAGCTGGGACCTTTAAAAAAATTTTTTTTAAAAAATGTACATTCATGTTCTGCCTGCTTGTATATGTGTGTGAGGGAGTAAGATCCCCTGGATCTGGAGTTACGGACAGTTGTGAGCTGCCATGTGGTTGCTGGGATTCGAACTCAGGTCCTCTGGAAGAACAACTAATGCTCTTACCACTGAGCCATCTCTCAAGGCCAGAAGCTAGGACATGTGACAGCTGTTTTGGCAGATGCCCTATTCTTTTTTCCTTTCTTCTCAGCTCCGTTACTATTATCTGTCAGCACTCAGAGGCAGGTGGATCTCTATGAGTTTGAGGCCAGCTTGGTCTAAAGAGCGAGTCCAGGACAGCATGAGGTACACAGGGAAACTCTGTCTCAGAAAATTTTTTAAAAAAAATTAAAAAAGAACACAGGACCTGAAGGGCAAAGGCCTGTTGCATTTTATTCTGTCATCTAGGATTCAAGGGAACAGATACACACGAATCTACCTCTTGAGGGCCAAGAACACCAGGCAGCAGCTGAGCCCATGAGTTAATGCTCCACCAAACTACTTGTGTGGAGAGAAAACTAGAGCAGCCCAGGAGGAGGCTTACAGTGCTCCATCTCCTTCAGCCTCACTACTCTGGGGTCTTGGGTGTATCTTGTTTCCCCTTTACAGACACAACTAAGTGATGCAACGGGCAAACATCGCAAAATAGAAAACAGATTATAGCTTCTCAAAAATGTTCACTTTATTAAGAAACATCACAATACTTGAGCCATGTGTAACTAGGGTGACTAGGGTAGACAGGGTTGCTCTGTACTAGACACTGCAAAGCACGCTCACGATAGAGGAAGGCTTTAGCAAGGGTTTGGAAGAACCTGCAAAGTGGAAATATGCCTTCAGTTCAATTAAAAAAAATTTTTTTTCCAGTTCAATTTTTTAAAACTGCTTTTTTTGTTGCTGTTGTTGTTGTTGTGTTTAGTTTAGTTATCTCTCCTGTGGTCTGCCTGGCAGGCAGGGAATTCACTATATAGAACAGGTTGGCCTCAAACTCAGAGGCCTGCCCCTGCTTCCAAAGCACAGGAACTAAAGGCAGGCACCACCATGCCTGACCCTGTTTTTTGGTTTTTGTTTAGTTTAAGAGAGGGCCTTGCTATGTAAGCCTGGCTGGCTTGAAACATGCTATGCCGACCAGGCTGGCCTAGAACTTGCAGCACACTTCTTTCATCACTATTCCTGGCTTTCAACTGAATTTTCACTCCCTGACCAGTGCTAGCCAGATGCAATGCTAGGTACCAGATAAATGCAATAAAGTGCTTTCAGTGGGAGATACAGGCAGATAAAAAAGCAGTCACGATGCCCTCAAAGTATGAATGAGGTAGGACAGTCAGGGCAGCCGGCCTGTGTAAGGACAAGTGGGGTTCATCTCAGGGTTCTTTCAGTTGCACATGACAAAGGAATACAGTATGGTGTATGGGAATACGCAGCAGAACGGTGTGTGTTACACACTGACAGCCTCTCTGCTTTGTCAAGCTATTCCTTCAGGTAAACATCCCACAACAGTGACCTCAGAGATACAGTAGGCTTCTCAGCTAGCTCTAGTCCCCAAAATATCACTGTTGCCAAAGTGGCACTACTGAGTGACAGGTAGGCTGATGCATCTGGCCTTTCTGGGGATGGTGGGCCAGGAGGAAGAGGTGGGAAGAAAGTACTCCCCTTATCCCATGAAAGACACCCAATGCTAACTGCCTCTATTACACACGTGTGTACACACACACACACACACACACACACACACACGTACACACACACACACACACACCTAACTTCTAGGCCTAGAATATTTTCAGTCTCTGAGAATTACGGCTGAATAAACTCACCCTTTCTTGTTTTTTTCTGAGCTTTGGCTGGCTTGTTCAACTCAGCTGTTCTGGCTCAAACTCCTATTCAAGCTGACTGATTCAATCTGGCTTCTCTCAGATTCTAAGAGAAGTGCTCTGCTTGGCCTAAAACCCTAACAGTCTGTTCTAATATTCTTGCTACTTCTCATTCTCTGGCTCACTCTGTCTTCACCTGTCTCTGTAAAACTCTCCCTGTAAACTGCCTCTGAATTCCGTGAACCGAATCCCCACCAACTCAACTCCACTGCACTGCTCTCAACACACTGATTCAACCACACTGATCAGAACTTGAAATCGGCACACCTCTGTCTCCTGAGGGAGGAGATTAAAGGCCTATACCACCACACCTAGGCCTAAGCTTTTCTGTACTTGAAACCTGCTCTATACCAGGTTGGCCTTGAACTCAAGAGGTCTGCTTGCCTCTGTGTCCTAGAATTAAAGGTGTGTCTATCTTCCAGCCAGATCACTCAGACCTACAAGGTTTTTGGAGGTGATCTCTTGCCAAAGCAGCCATGCACAAACTTAAACTCGCCTACACAAAAACTTAAAATTGGGCTTTTTTTTTTTTTTTTTTTTAGACAGGGTTTCTCTGTGTAGCCTTGGTTGTCCAGGACTCACTTTGTAGACCAGGCTGGCCTCGAACTCACAGCAATCCATCTGCCTCTGCCTCCTTAAGTGCTGCTATTACAGGTGTGTGCCACCACACCCATCTTGGGGGAGGTTTCTAAAAATAAAAAGACCTTTACACAAAGTGTAACTTTCTCAGTGCTGGCGGTTGTTACACATGCTAAATGTACCACCCATTATGCTGTACCTTCAGCCTGAAACATCAGAAAGGATGTAAACCTTTTTGAGACAGGGTCACATGTAGTGCAGGCTGTACTCAAACTCACAATGTAGACAAGGGTCCAGGACCTTGGACTGGTACTCCTGCTTTACCTTAGAGCTGGGACTATAGGGGTGCATCACCATGCCTGATCTTCTGCCTGTCTGTTTATTCAAGGTGTTTCTTTGTATAGCCCTGGATATTGTGGTACTCAGCTCTGTAGAACACACTGGCCTCAAACTCAGAATCCTCCTGCTTCCACTTCCCAGAGCTGGGATGAAAGGCATGTGTCGACATGCTCAGTTTAAGAATGTCCCCTGGATGGGGAGGCCTAGTGGCACCCACAGGAAGGATAGCAGGCCACCAAGAAGACTTGATACCCTATGATCATATACAGAGAGAGGAGGTCCCCCTCAGTCACAGTCATAGGGGAGGGGAGTAGGGGGAAAGTGGAAGGGAGGGAGGAATGGGAGGATACAAGGGAGGGAATAACAATTGAAATGTAATATGAATAAATTAATAAGAAAAAAAATGCCCAATCTAGTTGGGCGTGGTGGTCCAGGACAGTTGAGGCTACACAGAGAAACCCTGTCTTGAAAAACCAAAACTCAAGCCCCCACAAAAAAAAAAAAAAAAAAATCAAGGAAGAAAGAATGAAACTCTCCTCAAAATAAGACAGAATGGATGGGAATATTGATGGTAAAGTAAACACAGGGACATGGCAATGGTAGCTTCTGGTTGTGGGTACATGGGCATTCAGCATAAGCTTTTTTTTAAAAAAAGATTTATTCATTTTATGTATGAGCACTCTATCTGCATGTGCGCCTGCAGGCCAGAAGAGGGCATCAGATTTCAGTATTGATATTTTTGAGCCACAGTGGGAATTGAACTCAGGACCTCTGGAAGAGCAAACAGTGCTCTTATCCGCTGAGCCATCTCTCCAGTCCTCATTATTATAAAATTCTTTCAACTTTGCTGAACACTTCAAACTTTCTGTGATAAAATCCAAGTGAAACTTTTCAACATTTAAGTTGTCCAAAACATTTCATCATGTTGACAGCAAGGAACAAGCTACTCACTTCTGGCTAGCCTCTGACTCTGGGGTCTCTCTGTGGCCAACAGCTTCTATTAGTACACCATTCAGCTCTGCCTCTGACATATGTTGTGGATTGGGCACCTCACCCTTTCCCAGCGACCCGCATCTCACTGGACTGGTCTCCCAACTAGACCCACTTGTGTTCTATTCCTGCTTGGGGCTGGGTGTCAAAGAGTGCAGACCCTTATCAGTCTCCTACATGTATCTCACCTGCCCACTTCCACCAATCACACTGCTCTCCTCGTGTAACTATGCTGAGGTCCTTTGGGCCGGTCATTTCCCTACCTGGAACATTCCTCCTTATTTGTATGACTTGGTCCGACTTCATAATTCTCTGCTCAAACATCACATCAGAAGCCTTCACTTATAGTCACCACTACTGTGCACAGGTTTGTCATTGCTCTTTCCTGACAGGAACACTCCAAGGAGTCAAAATATACATACTAGCATCTGTTGCAGTAATGAATTCAAGAACAAAATGTCTGTTTTCTTCCCAGGCCACTCCTCTCTAAGATAGCATCTTACTTAATTTTTTCCCCTTACTGCTTAGCAAGATACCCACTTATTATGTGCCTTTCCTCATAGAATGTAAACTCTGTGGGCAGAAATAATTTTGACTTTAAAAGTTGTGTGTGCATACACTTGCCTCTGTGTCAGAGAACAACCTGTGAACTCAGGTCAGACTTCCAGCAGGTGTCTCACTGGCCCTGAGATAACTTATTGCTAAGTGCTGATAATGGCTGGCGCCCTGTCCCCTACTGGGCTTCTCCCTGCATCTTCTGGAATTACAGTTTCGCACTCTGCAAGCCTGTTCTCCCCATGGAGCATCAGCAAGGCTGATAAGCACACCCAATGTCCCTGCACTGAGTTCTAGCTCTTGCCTCACTAGGCCTGCCTTGTTTTTCTTTTCCTTTGTTTTGTTTTGCTTTTAGGCAGGAACTTGTAGGCAAGGATGACTTTAACCTTCTGATAGTCCTGCTTCCATCGCCCAAGAGCTGGGGTGACTTTCTACCTTAACTCCTAGGGCAAGTCCACAGAGGCAGGGGCATACCTACTAAAAGGCCAGGCTTTTGTCATCCGAGATGTCAGGAGCATCTCTCCTTCCAGAGGGCAAGACACTGCTGAGCCTATCAAGGGACCTGCTCAAAGTTTCCCACAGACCTTGGTTCCCAGGATGGTGCACACTCCTCTGCTGCCAGCTTTTACCTCATGCAGGCTGGGGTTGGCAGACTCCAGACCAGTGCCGCTCTGAGCAGGCCAGTAAGGGCACTGGCAGAGGTAAGCACAGCTTCCAAGTCCCAAATACCTCAGTGTAGGCAGGCAAACAGCTTTCTGGAAGAGGAATGTGAATAGATAAATGGCAGGGGATAAGAGAGGGTGCAGTGGAAGAATGAAAGGTCAAACACCTTAGTGAGGGCACACGTGCGAACAAGAGTGCATGGCTGGATGGGCACCTTAGTGAGGGCACACGTGTGAACAAGAGTGCATGGCTGGATGGGCACCTTAGTGAGGGCACATGTGTGAACAAGAGTGCATGGCTGGATGGGCACCTTAGTGAGGGCACACGTGTGAACAAGAGTGCATGGCTGGATGGGCACCTTAGTGAGGGCACATGTGTGAACAAGAGTGCATGGCTGGATGGGCACCTTAGTGAGGGCACACGTGTGAACAAGAGTGCATGGCTGGATGGGCACCTTAGTGAGGGCACACGTGTGAACAAGAGTGCATGGCTGGATGGGCACCTTAGTGAGGGCACACGTGCGAACAAGAGTGCATGGCTGGACGGTCACCTTAGTGAGGGCACACGTGTGAACAAGAGTGCATGGCTGGATGGGCACCTTAGTGAGGGCACATGTGTGAACAAGAGTGCATGGCTGGATGGGCACCTTAGTGAGGGCACACGTGTGAACAAGAGTGCATGGCTGGATGGGCACCTTAGTGAGGGCACACGTGCGAACAAGAGTGCATGGCTGGACGGTCACCTTAGTGAGGGCACACGTGCGAACAAGAGTGCATGGCTGGACGGTCACCTTAGTGAGGGCACACGTGTGAACAAGAGTGCATGGCTGGATGGGCACCTTAGTGAGGGCACACGTGCGAACAAGAGTGCATGGCTGGACGGTCACCTTAGTGAGGGCACACGTGTGAACAAGAGTGCATGGCTGGATGGGCACCTTAGTGAGGGCACACGTGCGAACAAGAGTGCATGGCTGGATGGGCACCTTAGTGAGGGCACACGTGTGAACAAGAGTGCATGGCCAGATGGCTTGCAAAGGTGCTACAGGCCTTGTCTGTTAAAAGTTTCCTTGACTTTCTAATCCTCCCGCTTCCCCCTCCTGTCTGGATTATGAGCATATGTGGTCACCGTGGCTTAGCAGGCTTTATTAGATGGGCAAGCATTCCCTTCAACTCCAGGCAGTGCTGAGGTAAGTCCAGACACGGATCCTAGGTCCGTTGAAGCACACCTCAGGGTTCCTTATTATGTGAGACATACTAATTATAAATATACAAAATTCATTTTTTCTTAGTTTCAAGATTTAAAAAGCATTAAAAATATAAAGATCATGGCTAGAGAGATGGCTCAGAGGGTAAGAGAAATTGGCTGATCTTCCAAAGATCCTGAGTTCAATTCTCAGCAACCACATGGTGGCTCCCAAGCATCTGTAATGAGATCTGGTGCCCTCTTCTAGAGTGCAGGAAGAACATCGTATACATAATAAATAAATCTTTAATGAGATCTGGTGCCCTCTTCTGGCATGTAGACACATATGAGGACAGAATACTATATAAATAATAAATAAATTAATTAAAAAATAAAGATCAAAGCTTTATACAATTTGAGCAACAAGATTAAGTGCTGTATTATGTGTAAATTAACCTTCAATACAGGAACAAATCTTCAATACAGGAAACTACTAATGTGATACTTCAATTTAAAGGAGAAGAGAGATTATTTCCTCGATCCTTAAAGATGAGATGCACATACTGACTTCTTCCAAAGAGCACAGATAGGAATGGGGAAAAAGACTAACTTTACAACAGCAAAGACTGACTCAGACAAGTGATCAAAGTCAGCACCAACTGTGATAAACTATGGCAGTAGACACCTTAATTCAATGAAATAAAAATGCATCTTAAGGGACTGGAGAGATGGCTCAGTAGTTAAGAGCACTGGCTGCTCCTTCAGAGGTCCTGAGTTCAATTCCCAGCACCCACATGGTGGCTCACAACCATCTGTATTATGACCCGATGCCCTCTTCTGGTGTACATGAAGACATTGTACTCATATAAATAAATAAATAATAAATAAATAAATATATTTTTTTTAAAAAGAAAGACAAAAAATGCATCTTACATAACCCAACCATGACTAGAAAAACAAAGCAGGGCTAGGAAGTTGGCTTAGCAGTTAAGAATACCTGCTGAGGGCTGGAGAGATGGCTCAGAGGTTAAAAGCACTGTTTGTCAGGGTGGTGGAACACGCCTTTAATCCCAGCACTTTGGAGGCAGATGAAGACGGATCTCTGTGAGTTCGAGGCCAGCCTGGTCTACAAACTGAGTCCATGACAGCCAGTACTACAAGACTACAAGAGAAACCCTGTCTCGAACTCGCCCCCCCCCCCAAAAAAAGGAACACTGTCTGTTTTTTCCAGAGGTCCTGAGCTCAATTCCCAGCAACCACATGGTGGCTCGGACCCATCTAGACAGAGATCTGATGCCCTCTTCTTGCCTGCAGGGGACGTGATCGGTGCCTTCCGACCTCTGTGGGCACCAGGCAAGCACATGGTACACATACATACATGCAGGCAAAGTACTCTACACATTAAGTAAATCCAAATAAATAAATAAACAACCCCATCAAATTCCTAAAGAAGGGCAGCCTACAAAACATTTATCAGCTTTCTTTCTTTTTTGTTTAATTGGTTTTCCTCTGTGTAATAGCCCTGGCTGTCCTGGAACTCTCTGCTTGCTGATCAGGCTGTCCTGGAACTCACAGAGATTCACCTGCCTCCGGAGTGCTGGGATTAAAGGTGTGCCCAGCTTTATCAGCTTTCTTTAAAACTGTCAGTCATGAAAAACAAGGCAAGGTTGGAAACAGAAAAAGAGGCGGGCGTGGTGGTGCATGGTGCATACCTTTAATTCCAGCACTCAGAGCAGAGGCAGGTGGATCACTGTAAGTTCATAGCCAGCCTGTTCTATAAAGTGAGTCCATAACAGCCAAGGCCACACAGAGAAACCCTGGTCTCAGAAAAACAAAACAAAAAACGAAACCAAACAGGCATTAGGTAGAAACTTAGAAAATCTGAATACAGTGTGTGTGTGTGTGTGTGTGTATATATATATATATATATATATTTTTTTTTTTTTTTGGTGGTGGTGGTTTTTTTTTGTTTTGTTTTGTTTTGTTTTTTGAGACAGGGTTTCTCTGTATTAGCCTTGGCTGTGCTGGACTGACTTTGTAGACCAGGCTGGCCTCGAACTCATAGCCATCAGCCTGCCACAGCCTCCTAGTAGTAGGATTAAAGGTTAAAGAGGGTTTTCCTCTGTGTAATAGCCCTGGCTGTCCTGGAACTCTCTGCTAACCAGGCTGTCCTGGAACTCACAGAGATTCACCTGCCTCTGCCTCCGGAGTGCTGGGATTAAAGACGTGCACCGCCATGCCCAGCTAAAGTATACTTAATTAATAATAAGACCTCAGCATTGACTCACTAGTGACAAACATATCATGCCAAGGAGTTAGAGTATGACATACAGGGCACGTGTGTGATGAGGGCAGGGACACATGAGAGCTCTACTCTACCTGTAAGTGCCCAGCACTCAGGAGGCAGAGGCAGATGGATCTCTGTGAGTTTAAAACCATTCTGAGCTACATAACAAGTTCACATCAGTTAGGGCTACACAGTGAAACCTTGTCTCAAAACCTTAGCAACAAGGCCTAGTTACTTACTGCGGTAATTTTCCTGCCCATCTATCACATTAACATTTACCAAGGTCCTACTACGTATGTCTCTAAACCTCTGAGTTGACCATGAAAAGACGACCACAGCTGGGCCTGGTAGTGCAGGCCTGTACTATCCCAGCTTCCTCAGAAGCTACGGCAGGAGTTGTAAACTCAAGACAAGCATAGGAAACCTACTGAGAATCACAAAAAATAAACCTGAAAACTGTGGCCAGGAAACAGCTAAGAGATGCAGCCCTTATGCAGGAGGCTCTGGGCTTAGTCCTGAAACTGGTAACCAAACCTATTGTCTTGTTTAGAGGAAAGAGCTATTGAGTAAAAAAATCAGGCATCTCAGAGGGCTACAAAAAGAGGGCGTGGCAAAGAAGTATGCCTGCTGGGTCTAACTTCAGTTTAAACAGAGTTTTATACCCTGCCCAGATTAGCCTTGGGCTCTAACAATAACTCTGCCTCAGCTTGTGGGTAAGCAGAACAGGTTAAAAACAAACAAACAAACAACCCTGGCTTTTTGGAAAACAGACTTGTGCCTCAAAGAACCTCTGTAGGGTTTTTTTTTTTCCTTTCCTGAAAATGAATATGGAAACAATCAAAATAATCACTTCAAGAACTGCTAGAGAGGTTAACAGTTTATTAGCCACAAGAACACAATTTTAGGTCATGCACAATAGGTTCTGCATGCAGAAAATGCCAAATTTTCTAAATGTAGAAAGAAATTTTAGCCGGGTGTGGTGGCCCACGCCTTTAATCCCAGCACTCCAGAGGCAGAGGCAGGCGGATGGCTGCAAGTTTGTGGCCAGCCTGGTCTACAAAGTGAGTCTAGGACAGCCAAGGCTACACAGAGAAACCATCTTGAAAAACAAAATCAAAACAAAACACCCCTCCAAAAAAGGAAATTTTATACTTTGTTTGTTTGTTTTTGAGACAGTGTCTTTCTACATAGCCCTGGCTGACCTGGAACCCAGTATGTAGATCAGGCTGGACTCAAACTGAGAGATCCACCTGCTCTGTCTCCCAAGTGCTGGGATTAAGGTGTGGGTCACCACATCGGCCAGAATTTTATACATTTTCAAACAGGTAAATGTAAAACTGGAATGACTAAGATGAAGAAAGACACTAAAAATGAGCTTTAAAATATGCACGATTACATACTTAAAGTGATGCTTAAGGAAATACCCAACAAGTTCTTTGCGGACATCTTGCTGTGCAGACCAGACTGACCTTACTCGCAGCCATCACTACCTCTGCCTTTTGATTGCTAGGATTGAAGGCCTGTATGTACTACCACAGAAGGCTAAAACTGTTTCTTAACTTCTGGTAAGGAGGAGGGGTGTGTAAGTTTCAGAATAGCTTGTGTCTGTTGATTATCAACTATGAGACTGGTTGATATATAGTCCCTATACATTATCAATTTTAATCTTTTATAGCTAGTATTAGCCATACACAAAGGTTTCATTATCACACTTTATGCCTGAATAAAATTTTGAGCATAGGTGAGGGTGGTGGTGCAGGCCTTTAATCCCAGCACTTGGAAGGCAGAGGCAGGCTGATCTCTGAGAGCTCAAGGACAGCCAGGGATACACACAGAGAAACCCTGTCTCAAAAAACAAACTAACTAACTTTGGTCATGTTTACCCCATTATCTACTCTTGCTGTTTCTCCTTATAAATCAGTCCCACATCTGTCTCATGCCACCCCCACCAAGTGTTAAGAGCATCAAGCTCACGGCAGGCAAGTGCTCTACCACCCAACTGTTCCTCCATCTTTTTGTTTGCTTGTGAGACAGGGTTTCTCTGTATAGCCCTGGCTGTCCTGGACTCGCTTTGTAGACCAGGCTGGCCTCGAACTCAGCGATCCACCTGCCTCTGCCTCCTCAAGCGATAGGATTAAAGGTGTGTGCCAGCACGACCCGCTTCCATCTTTAATTTTAATCTAGGTTTCTAAGGAGAAAACATGTCATACTTGTCTTTCTGGACTTAGGTATTGTGAATACCGGTGCCACAATAAACGTTTATAGGTACCACTGTTTTTATTTGTTTGTTTGAAACAGGGTTTCACTGTGTAGCCTTGGCTGCCCTTAACTCTACAGCTGAAGTTGGCCTTGAATTTACAGAGAGCCACTAGCCTCTCTCTGCCTCCTGAGTGCTGGGCCATCACTGCCCAGCGTGGTACCTTTGCTGATTCAATTCCTTTGGGTATGTAGGCAGGAGAACCATTCTAATTTTGCTTTCCAGGCTCTCATCAGTTAAGGCTACGCCCATAGTACCTTTCTACTAATTGACACTAACTTATGCTGCTCAGCATGGCACTCCAAGACCAACCCCATGTTAAGGGCATCCCTTGTTTTCAGGGTATCTTGAAAGGCCACCAAGATGGGACTTTTAGGACAGCGTCTCACAATCTAAGTTGGTCTCGAACTCCCATAGGGAACTGAGGCTGTAGGCCATCAGTTTTGCTTCTACTCATTTGGCAAACATTTATTGAAAGGTATTCACACACACACACACACACACACACCCCTCTGCATTCTTGCCCAAACCGGTTAGGTCTAGAAGCTGTACAAGATGACAGCTGTAAAGGGAGGCCCGCCCTCTCTAGAATCACACAGTAAGCATGGTTGATGGAACTTTCTCAGGCCTAGACGAGGTGTTGGGCCTCCCCTCCTCTGATCCTGTCTCCTGCAGCATAGTCTGGGAAGGAAAGCTTTTGCCGGCCTAAGAGATCACCCTAAGAAAAGTGTGTGAAAAGAGTGCTGCTCTGCGGGAGGAAAGCGGAGGTCTTGCCCAGGCTCTGGGGCGTTCAGGAGCAGCGCGGCACAAAGGGGCCACCGCGGCCGGCTGCCCCCAGGTGCATCTCGGGAAGGGGCGGCCCGCGCCGCTGGCGGCCTCGGCGCCCTCGCACCGTCCCACTCGGGACGAGCACCGAGCAACGCCCGTCCGGGTGTGGATCTTTGTTCCCGGAGAGGCGTCCCGCCACGGGGACAGTGTGCGGATTGTCACCCGCACACCGGGCCTGAGGATGTGCGGGGCTTTGAGAGGTAGCCCGCAGCCCGGAGCTTCAGTGCCCGGATACAGGCGCGGCCCCGCCACGTCCCGGCGGCGCTCGCAGGCGGGCGGCTCTCCCGCGCAGGCGGTTCGCGCGGGCTCCGCAGGGCGCGCTGGCGGCGGGGCGGGGCGGGCGCGCACGTGGTCCCGACCGTCCTGCCCTGCGGCCGGGTCCCCAGAGACCCCCCGCCACTCGTGCGGATGGGGAGGGCGCCCGCTTCAGCCCCGAGAGGTGGTTAGCGCCCAGAACGGGAGAGTGGCCTGCAGGGCAGGGCGCGCAGCGCAGGACTTTTCCCGCGCGGGGGCCTGGGTGAGGGAGCCGCAGGCAGGAGCGCAGTGGCCGCTCGGCGGGGCGCAAGGGCAGGGTTGACACACACGTACCTCATCCTCCCGGGGCTTAGGCGCCTTCCTGTGCGCGGCCGCCCTTCGCCCCGCGGAAGGCGCCCGCTCCGCACGTGGCGGGCCGCGCGCTCCGGCGTGTTTACATTCCGCGGCCGCTCCACGTTGTGCCGCCGTCCTCTCTTGCCATTGGCCGGCTCCTCGCTCCTCCCGCAGGGGCGGGCCCTCGGGCTCCCGCTCCCGCGTCGCTGAGAAGACAAGAGTCCCCCCCCCCCCCCCAGGCCTGGGCGGGACCGCGTCGCCACCCCCACCCCATCCCTGAAATGTGGAGCTGAACCGCTGCCTGACACCCCGAGATCCAAGAGCTATCGGGGTAGGGGGTGGGGGGGGATAGGAGTGAACCGGAGGGCGTGCGGGATTCTGGCGGGGAGCCGGCACGGGGGAGGAGCCTCCGGCTGCAGCCGCCGCGCGCGCAGGTGAAGCGCCGGGCGGGGCGGAGGAGCACGGTCCGGGAGGGCAGCCTTGCGGACGGTCGGCGCCCGCGCGCACTGAGGGCAGGGCAGGGCGCGGCGCGCGCGGGCGAGCTGGGCGGGCGGGGGAGGGGAAGGCGCCGTCCGAGGTGTCAGTCTGCGGCGCATGCGTGCGGGGCGGTCCGGGCCAGGCCTATATATTGAGTTGGCGCCGGCGCCAGCTGAGCCGAGCTGTAGAGGGTCTGGCGGTGAGGAGGTGTTCGGGACAGGGGTATGCGGGAGGGAAAAGGAACCTTGTCTGGCCGGAGCCATGGGAGAGGAAAAACGGGGGAGAGGGCGGAACAAGAACCAGGAGGCTGGGATTAAGGGGTTCCCTGAGCTCGGTCCCTGTCAGGATCCTTGTCAGGAGGCCAGGGGATGGAGGGTCTTCCCCAAATGAGAGGCCACGGGAAAGCTTTTCTGGGAGCTTCTCTGTTCACCCTCATTTGGGGAAGGTCTCCGGCGCGAGAGGATGGGGCTGTGGGTACCCTTACGGAGGACAAATGCTTGAGCAGTTTCCTCTAATTCCCCATTTTTTATTCTGGAATTGGGGTCCCGTCAACCCTGCAAGCGGCGCTGCCCGCCGGGTGGGGCTGGGAAGGAGGGAAAGGAGCCCGGAGGACGTGACACCAGCCTTGGTTCCCTCCACCCCCTACTTCCCTGCCACTGCCGCTCTCCAAATTGGCGCGGAACCGGCTTCTTTACAGCCCGCTCTTGGAGGCTCGACCAGGCGCCTGGCGGGCCGCGTCCAGGACGTGCCTTTCCCCCCGCCTGGTTGTACTGGGAAGTGCATGGATGGCCCCGAAGGTCATCTAAGGGGTGCTAGGGTACTTAGCAAATTCCCGAACGCACTCACTTTCCGAGTGTACATTCAGTTGAGGAAATGAAGACGTGTATGTAAAATTACGGAGATAATGTATTTCACAAGGCAGGCTGGTGCTTTTCTAAAGGCTCAGGCCACCTTCTGGTAACATTGACTGTTGACTTCTGAATCAATTTTAGTTGGAATTTGAATATGGATGACTATGTTCCTGACTTTGGTTTTTCTTCTCCCCCATTTAGAGGTTTCATAGGCCTCAAAGAAGAGAATGTCGAGACGCAGGTACACTGTTAAGTCTTGCCGACATGTTTCAAAATTAGCTGCTGCCTTTGAAGTACATGACTTACTAATTAAACTTCCTTTCTAAAATTCTTCACAGTAGCCGTTTACAAGCTAAGCAACAGCATGCCCAACCCAACCAGCCAGACTCTCCGCAAGAAGCACAGATAATTCAGGCCAAGAAGAGAAAAACAGCACAGGTGACTTAAGGAAAATGAGGGAGGGAGGGAGGAAGTTCCTTACTGGGGCTTTAGTTTACAATGCTCTTTTCTGTTTTCCAGGATGTCAAAAAAAGGGACGAGGAGATGACCAAGAAGCATCAGTATGAGATTAGGGTAAGGCAGAACTGGACTGGGTGGGCTGGGCAGAAGAAGGTCGGAATCGTGTTACTGCCATACTGTAGGAAGAGTCTACAGATCTTAGAGGCCAGCAGGAAGAAGGCTCATATATGTCTGAATCCTACAGCTGCAGTGTGGTTGGCCTAGAAGCAGCTGGTTCCTTTTTATAAATCCCTCCCTCTAGAAGCTGGCTGGTGGACCAGGGCCCGCCTATATACTGCTCTTTGTTCACTTTCAGACTGCAGTGAAGGGTCCTAATAGCTACTGATTGGCATAAAAAGGATGTGAGATCACTGACAGCCTGGCACCCAGGCTTTGGTACTCCTCCTTCCTATGTACTCACTCGGAGATGGTAATTCTTTAAAAAAGATCCTCTAAGTGACTCCACTTGAGTGAGTTTTTGCATTCAAGTATTCTCAAGCATTAGAAAAAGGGATTTAAAAAAAAGCATTCTTGCTAAAATTTCTAGATGCAACTACTTTTTTAAGAATTATTTTACATTACAAATGCAATCATTATTTCAGTATTTAATGTCTTGTATAAACAGGATTTGTTATCTACTTTATGAAGACTAACGTGAATTGTATGGCTTTAATTCTTAAATATGAATATCAAACTGGTTACCATTTGAAGATGCAGAACAAAAGCCACAGTTTCTTGATGCACTAATATAATAGGTTTTCCTCTTTCTGTTTACAAATGACAGAATTGTTGGCCACCTGTGCTGTCTGGAGGAATCAGTCCTTGTATTATCATTGAAACACCCCATAAAGAAATAGAAACAAGTGACTTCTCTAGATTTACAAATTACAGATTTAAAAATCTTTTTATTAATCCCTCACCTCTGCCAGATTTAAGGTAAGAAATTTCACTAACTTTATACTAACGGTTAAAATAGTGAATTTAAAATAATGCCTTGTATTTTCTTTTGACTTCATTATAAAATACTTACCTTACTGAGAAGCAAGCCTGTACTGTTCTACATGAGACAGTACTATTTGCGAGTGATAGGGAGCGATACATTTAAGACCCAGACTCTCTTAATTTGCTGGTAAGTGCTTCTAGATATAGCAGAGCTGTACTGCTTTTTAAGTGTAGCTTAAATTTTGCCTAATTAAAATGGGAGCAATTTTAAATGGACAGGAATTTTCAACTGACTTATCAATCTACTTATTTCTTACCAAGCTTAATATCAGTTATGACTAAGAGGTACAGCGTATGGAAATCATTATGTAGTAGTGACATTTGACTTGAATAAGCAAATTAATGGAGTCACATACTTAAGTAAATCATCACTATGCCTGATACTTTGTTCCACCTATCTTAAACCATAATTTTTATAAATTACAAGAAAATGGGATTATATAGCACTCCTGAAATTTACCAGTTAGGTGGAAATCTTCCTGGTTGGCTCCAAAAGCTACTTTCCATTTGTAACTGCAAGTTGGAGGAGGATATTTGAAAGATGGATTTATGCTATTGTAAGCAGAGCTTGTGTAGATCACAAAATATAAACTATGTGCTCTTCTTCCCCCCGCCCCTCATGTAGCTGGGGATGTTCACAGGAAGTTTGGCAAAACATGTTACAAAAGGAAAGCAGATATGTGCATGACAAACATTTTGAAGTTCTGCATTCAGACCTGGAACCACAGATGAGGTCAATACTGTTAGACTGGCTTTTAGAGGTATGTACTAAAAATAGAAATTTCCTTTGTGTGTATGATAGAAAAATATTTATATGGGATGTGTACTTCCAAAGTATTCTGTCCATTACCAGAGTAATGTGGCACCTTTAAGTAGAGTATGACTTGATTTTTTCCCCCCTTGTGCTGGGGATTAAACCCAAAGTGTTATGTGTGCTAGACCAGCACTGAGCTACAAGCCCAGACCAACTACCTTTTTTAAAAGTAAAATCAGGAGTTGCTGAGTATAGTTCAATGGTAGTGTGTCCTCAGTACCAAAGCAAAGAGCAAAATCCTAAGAACACATCTTTGATACAACCCAAACCCAACTGAGAAGTCTCTATGTGTTAGGATACCCAGCGGCCCTGAGCCCTCTAAATCCCATTTAGCTTCCTTCATAATGTATTCCTGTTCCTTTCAGAAACATACTATGCCTCTGGGTGTGGTGGTGTATGCCTGTAATCCACAAAGGCTGAGGCAGGGAGATCAAGCTGAGGTCATATGGACTACTAGTGAAACCTGGCCTCAAAATAGAAAAACATACCATACCATTGATTTAAAGGAGTATCAGTAATCTGTGCATTTTTTCTTATTTGGGTCCATTCCCTTTCTCTGTATTACTGTAAATTCCTCAAATCATTGCTGAGGAAATGATTACTTGATGTTAAACAGATATTCTGCCAAACATGGATATTTGCTTTTGTCTGATGGGAGATGATGAGTTGAGGCAGGAGGATCTGCAAGTTTCAAGCAAGCCAGAGCAGGTTATTGTGAAACTGCCTCAATATAAAATAAGGGGCAGGTGGGCAGGGTAGCTTAGTGGCAAAATGCTTGCCTATATTGGCAGGAGGGTATAGAATCATTCTAAGGGAGGAAAACTGTAGGTGGGCCTTTTGGCAGTAACATATGGTAGATATCATAAATGTTTCCAGGACTATATAAAATAAGGTTGTTATCAGGTCATTGCCCTTAAAGATTATCATGGAAAGGAAACAAAGTTGTTGGGTTTGCCTTTTTTCTTTTAGGGGATTTGAAAATTGAACATAAGGTCTGCTTCTGAACATCTAATGATAATGGCATCAATGTAGTTAGAATTATGTTAACTAAAAGTTTTTACTTTGTATGATGACACAAATATCTTCAGTCTAAGAATGTAAAAAAAGAAAAGTTCATTGTTCACAAACTCCTAAAATGCCTGTAACCTCAGCACTTGGCAGGCAGAGGCAGGTGGATCGATGTAAGTTCGAAGCCAGCCTGGTCTACAAAGTGAGTCCAGGGCAGCCAAGGCTGCATAGAGAAACCCTGTCTTGGAAACAAATCCTAAAATGTCAACACATGGAAAGATGTCTCTTTGAAATACAACATCTATTCCTGGTTTTAAGAGTTTACTTTTTATTATGTGTAAATATAAGTGCAGGTGCCCAGGGAGACCAGAAGGGGGCACCAGATCTCCTAGCACTGAGATTACTAGCCTAGACTCCAGTACTAGGAACCAGTACAAGCTCTTTGCTGCTGAGCCATTCTCTAGGCGTCATATTCCATAAGATAGGAACAGAGTAGTTCTTTAATATACTTAGTGTTTACTTCAGACTCATTATTATTCCTGTTTTCTCATTTCCAAAGAGGAGATAATAGCACTTGTTTCATGGAGTAACTCTGAAAATTAAACTTTGCTGTAAGTGTGACAATAGTGAAACATGTGGGCAATTCCCTCTAAGCCAAAAACATGGGAAGATTTTATCACCAATGCCTCCAGTAAAATATGAAAAAAAAACTGATGGAAAAACTGTAATAAAACTAGGAGATGGAGGATAATAAGCGCATCCTATCAGTACCTGCTAATCCCTCCCTTATGTTAATATTGGCATCCTAAAAAAACAAAATTTAGCTTCAAAATAGTTCATAATCTGGTATAACAAAGATGACTTTCTAATTTGGATAAATTCTGGAGATAATATTTGAATATTTGTTTCTTCAGGTATGTGAAGTATACACACTTCATAGGGAGACATTTTACCTTGCCCAGGACTTTTTTGACAGATTTATGTTGACACAAAAGGATGTAAATAAAAATATGCTTCAACTCATTGGGATTACCTCATTGTTCATTGCTTCCAAACTTGAGGTAAGTTCTTAAATTTCATCCAGATATATTTACTGTAAACATAGTTTTTAGAAGAACCCATTCATCCTAGGATACTATCATTTTCTGAATTGAGGCACACATCTTTAATCCCAACAGTTAGGGAGGCAGAAGCAAGCATATCTTTGTGAGTTTGAGAGTTTGCAGCCTGGACTACACAGTCCAGGACAGACACAGAAACTGTCTCAGAAAAAGGGGGCGGGGCTTGTTTTATTTATTACAGTGTACATTAGTTTCTACTAGTAGAATAGCTTATTTCACCAGATAGAATCTTTAAGTGTTGTTACATAATTATATAGCACCTGCGATCAAAAGAATGGCCTTTAAAACCTAAACATACAAAAGAAATATTAAGTTGGGTAAAAATAATGGTCTGTCCAGCCTAATACTTTCTTGTCTGATGCTGGTATCAAGTTAGAAGAAAACTCATTGCCTCAAACTTTCAAAAATATGTAATTACCATCATTTTAACACACAGTTGGCTATTACCAATGCTCTTCAAAGCTGGTATCATTTTGAGGGGTTATGAATACATTAATATCCTATGTATTTTTTTCCAAGTGTATCTTTAGAGTTTTATAAGTTATCTCCTAGTTCTGAAACATGTGGCCTATCAGTTTTCAGTCGGCCTGTCCTGTTTCAGACACCTATATTGAAATCTTTAGTCAGGTTTCTTGACTTGCCTGCCTATACGGGGGATTGAGTCCAGCGGCTTGTTCTTTGGCAAGCGCTTTGAGACAAGGTCTCAGGATGCTGCGGCCTCTGCTTAGCCTGGCACCTGATACATAAACCATGTTGATGTCAAATTCACAGACCTGTCTGCTTCTACCTCTTGAATGCTGGGATTAAAAATATGTGCTACCATACCTGGCCTTGCTTTGTATTTTAAAATACAGGCGCTACTAAAGCAAGCATTATTAGCCCAGTATTTTTTGATAAATGTACTTTTGTGCTAAGATAATGTGCTTAGTTTCTAGACCTTTGTTTTTGAGATGTTCTGAGTGGCCCAAGCTGTCTTCAAACTCACTCTGCAGCTGGAAAATGACCTTGATTTTCCCGCCTCCATTCCCAAGTGACAGGATTACAGGCCTAAGTGAAGTGCTATAGCTTCCTACACATCAGACAAGCACTCAGCCAAACGAGCTACTTCCCCAGCCCTAGCCCTGCTTGTAGAGTCTTGTTCTTGTATGACCACCAGACTAGACACTATTAAAGAAAGTTATTATTTCTTGCTTAATTGAAAAAAAAAAACAGATTAAGATACTCATTGTTTATTAACTAAAAGACAAGGTCAACTCTAGAAAAACAAACCTTGAAAATCAGTACAGGAGCTAGCCACAGATAACTACATACAAAAAAAAACCTTAGGTATATGATTTTGATTTAATCACGTTGTGAAGCTGTCCTTAAAACTGAAGCCTAACTGTAGTCTATATAGTTTTTTTGTTTTTATTTAAATTGTGATTAATAAAAAAACTCTCTAAATTAAAGGAAATCTACGCTCCCAAACTTCAGGAGTTTGCTTATGTCACTGATGGTGCTTGCAGTGAAGTAGATATCTTAAAGATGGAACTCTCTATATTAAAGGTAATAATGTCTTTTCTTGGTTGCCTCTTTGTGTTATAGTAATTAAGAGTGAACCTCAGATATAACAAAGAGCCAACAGTACATTTGGTTCTTGGGGGACTTACATGGTATAAAACGTATCCTTTGACGTCCACATGTAAGTCATGGCAGGTGCCCCCGCCAAGCTGTGGTTTTAGTCTGAGTACACAATTCTAAAAGGCTAATGCAGCAAAAGGACGGCACTGGTTGATGGTTGGTAAGGAAGTTACTTAACCTCTAGCCTCCACTATGTACATAATGCAGTATATATAACACATACATATATATGCTGTAATTAATGGGCATTTTTAATTTTCATTGACAGGCTTTAAAATGGGAACTTTGTCCGGTAACAGTCATCTCCTGGTTGAATCTTTTTCTCCAAGTTGATGCTGTTAAAGATGTTCCTAAGGTTCTTCTACCTCAGTATTCTCAGGAGACGTTCATCCAGATAGCTCAGGTACTGGCCCTGGTACTCAGCATACACTAGCTGATATTCTTGTTGGTCACAGGTAGACTTGTTTAGTATACATATCATGTCCTGAACTATGTAACAAAATGGCATACTGAGCTAAATCTTAGTTAGTAAGAAACACTTTTGACCCATAAACCTCTGTTCCCAGTATTTACATTGCTTAATAATTCTAGAAAAGAAAAATCTTAAACTTTTATCAGTATTTCCATTTTTTAGGATTTGGGATTAGCATTACTATAAATGGGGAGAAATGCTTTCACCTAGTTGTCTTTAGGCTCCCCAGGCAGGGTCTCTCTATGTAGCCCTGGCTGTCCTAGAACTCATTATGTAGACTAGGCTGGCTCTTAACAATGATCAGCTTGCTGCTGCATCCCAAATGCTGGGATTAAAGTGTTTACCTTTATGCCTGGCCTGCTGTTCTTTAATTCTCCTAGGCCAAACATATTCTAACAAAGTAACTAAAGAGGTTAAGGATCCCATTCTTTGCAATGTAAGTAAGATCTGAAGGCTGCAAATTCTACCATACATAAATATAAAGAAAACGTTCAGTTTTATTCTATGTAGGATGTGAAATTCGCATTTGGTGATAAATATTAAGTCATGTGGATTAGAACTGGTGTTCTAAGTATGCAAATCTACAAAGATGTAGATATTTTTAGTATTCTTTTGTTGAATATCTCTATTCCAAAACTTTGAAAATGCCTCATGGTCACAAAGAACAGGCAACTAAAAATACTCTATAAAATTGAGTATATACAGGGCTGGAGAGATGGCTCAGTGGTTAAGAGCACCAGCTGTTCTTTCAGAGGTTCTGAATGGTAGCTCACAACCATCTATGAGATCTGATGCCCTCTTCTGGCCTGCAGGTATACATTCAGGCAGAGCACTGTATATACATAATAATAAATACATATTTTTTAAGTGAGTATATATGTATGTAAGGTATTAAGTTCTGACATGCAAATACTTCAAAATCCAAAACCATCCAGATTCCAAAACACTGGTCTCATGCGTTATTTAAAGATTGCTCAGTCTGTGGTAGTATTTCATCTGCAACTCCTCCAGTTTGCACCACCCCACCTTGCCTGATGAGAACAAACACTTAAGTTTTATTCACTGAACAGGAGTCACCTTAAACCTCTGAAATCTAGCCTTATGTTTCATCCCAAGGGCTTTCCCAGTCCTTGCATTACCAAGATTATACCACTTAACTATCTAGTTGCTAAGAATGTTGCATTCTAGTCTGTCCAGTTTACTGTGTCCTTTTTTAAAAAGTGTAACTTTCTGGATTTAAAATAAGCTTAAGTAGTGGATTTTTTCAATAAGCTTAAGTAGTGGTGCTCCAAATTCTAAAGGCCATTTATAATGTAATTAGGCTACTCTAGCTTTTCCTTGCTCTCCACTGCCTACCTTGGTTAGGGAAGGAAGGTGTTCCTTTCGTATTTCATACTAAGTGTTATCTACTCACCAATTTAGAAGCCTTCACTAGTTTTTTCCAGTCTAGAAGAAGTGCCCACCGCCCTTCTAATACTATTTTAGAGTTACCTATAAAGTAGGGACATAATTCGTGGTTCTCTTAAGTGACATACACTTTCGTTTTTCCATGTCAGCTTTTAGATCTGTGTATTTTAGCCATCGACTCATTAGAATTCCAATACAGAATTCTGGCTGCTGCTGCCTTATGCCATTTTACCTCCATTGAAGTGGTTAAGAAAGCCTCAGGTAAGACTATTTTGTTGACTTTTTACCTGTTCACAATTTTTAATGGAACTACAGGAACTTTATTACCTTATCAAACACAGTTTCAACAATTTAGTGATTTTTGTTTGTTAGTATCTCCTAACCAATACAGCCAAGTGAAATTTAAGTATCTTTGATTCAAAGCACAATTCTACTTTGTATGAATAGGCACTGGTTAATAAGCTCAGAAGTGGGCCTGCGAAGACAGCTCAGTAGTTAAGAACACATACTGCTCTTGGAGAAAACCCAGGTTTGGTTCGTAGCCCCCATTTCAAGTAGCTTACAGTCACCTGCAACTCTAGATCCAGGGCACTTCACACCCTTTTCTGATCTCTGTGGGCACTTGTGTACATGTACACACATAAAAATAATTGTAAATCATTAAAACAAAACAAAAAAAAAATCCTCAAGAGAGTCAGATGAGTGGCACAGCCCTGTAATCCTAGCACTTCCCCAAGAAAGAAGCCAACCTGGGCTACAGAATAAGTCTTGAGAAAACTATCAATTCTTTTCAGTTTTAAAGTCATGTAAAAAACATAATTTAATAAATATGTCATTATTTCCTTGAGTTTTTAAATGCTCTACGCTAGGCATATTAAGGTAATTTCTGGTGTGTAACTTACTAACTTTTTAAATCTAGGTTTGGAATGGGATGACATCTCAGAATGTGTAGACTGGATGGTGCCCTTTGTCAGTGTAATAAAGAGTGTAAGTCCAGTGAAGCTGAAGACTTTTAAGAAGATTCCTATGGAAGACAGACACAATATCCAGACCCACACAAATTATTTGGCTTTGCTGGTATGTTTTTTTGTTGGTTTGTTTTTGTTTTTGATGGTGAATTTTCCCTTAAGTCCTGAAACTGATGGAGATGATACCGTGCATTACAACTTAAGACAGTTATATAATGTGCTAAGGGGAAGGTGATAGGCATGATTTTTAAAAAAGATGTATTTTATGTATATGAGTACACTGTCTTCATGTACACCAGAAGAAGGCATCAGATCTTATTACAGATGGTTGTGAGCCACCATGTGGTTGCTAGGAATTGAACTCAGGACATCTGGAAGAGCAGCTAAGTGCTATTAACCTCTCTAGCCCTAGGCAAGATGATTTTAAAATAATAAAGGAGATAATGAAATTAAGGCACAGGCTTATAATCTTAGTGCTAGGGAAGCTGAGGCAGGAGTATCAGGCTGGCCTGGGCCACACAGGAAGGAAGACCCTGTCTCAAGAAAAATACTACTGAAGCAGCTGAAAATATAGACGAGCAGTCCAGACAAGAAATTAGGAACATAGGTTTGTTGTTTTGAAACACATTCTTACTGGAATAGCTATGTAGACCAGGTTGGCCTCAATTCTAGAGATCTGCCTGCTTCTGTTTCCCACGAGCTGAGATCAAAGGTGTGCAGCACCACCACCCAGCTAAGACAGAGACTCTTAATTTAGGCTTAAATAGTTTTAAACAAGTAGGCGGAAGTCTGATTTTACCTTACAATATAATTGTTTTGTCCTAACTTAATTATCGAATAATCTCTTCACATGTACAGAATGAAGTAAACTATGTCAACACCTTCAGGAAAGGCGGGCAGTTGTCACCAGTGTGTAATGGAGGCATCATAACACCACCAAAGAGTACTGAAAAGCCACCAGTAAAGTACTGAAGCTAACAACAAATTGGAATTGAGCAAATACTGGGTAGAATTTCATTCAAATGAGTTAAGTTTTACAGGAAAGTAGTGCTATGGTCCTTGCCTACTAAGGAGTGACACTGCCATTCTTTTACTTGACTTTGGCACTAAATGCCCGGGGAGCCCCGGGTTCAATTGCCAGCACTACAAAAGAACAAAACAAACTTCAAAAAAATTGGCACTAAAGAAATTTCCTATAGTGGCTATTTGAAAGAAGACTTGTTTACAAAGGTGCTATCACTCCCAAGGATAGTGGGATGGAAGCCAGCAATGATTAATGCTATAGTAATTGTTTCTGTGTGTTACTGTGTTTTTCTTTATGAACCAGGAACTTTATCATTGGAATATGGACTAGACTAGTGCTACCTTAAAGGATACATTAGCTGACACAACTTTGAATCTAGATCTTAGATTCTTAAATTCCTATACTTGTGAATGGTGCAATTTGTTTTTTGAAAATAGAATTTAAGCTTATTTACAAAGACTGTTTTGTAATAAAGTGACTAAGCTGTTTGTAACAAACAATGATAAACTTGAAATTTTACAAATGGTGAAGTTCAATGTATCTTTAAGTCCTTTGTTTACCTTGCCATATTTCTTAATCAGTAAGGCCCTGAACCAAATGCTTAAACTGCTCTAAACAATGGGAGAACCAAAGAAATTATAAACAAGATAAATGCTTTGGCTTCTACTCTAGGGTTTTCCTTAATAGAAAGTTTGCTTTGTAATCTTTTTGTGTATCACAATTTGGGTAAACTATATAAGAAAGTCACTTTATTACACTGAGTACTTTTTAAAATGTAGTGACTGAGGTTTTATGTTTGCAAAACTGGCAGTCTGTTTTTAAGCCCCGTATTATGAGATGAGGACCATGTTAACATGGTAAAACTTAAATGTGTGACCTAAACTTCTATTTTCTTATGGCAAAAAAATATTAAATGTATACTGACTCCTAGGAATCTATTTATTTAAACTTGTTGTATATAGAATAGGTACTTATACATTAAATATTTCAAGCTAGCCTTTGAAAAGGAAATTTGGGCCTAAAGAAGAAAAATGTATCAGATTACCAAACAAATGAACCTTTCTCTCTTTGAAGAAATTGTAAACTATTGTTAAGGTATGAAGTTTTTTCTAACCCTGAGTTTAATTGTTTTTGTTTTTGTATTTTGGTCTGAAAAGAAAACACCACTAAATTGTACATATATGTATTATATATATTGTTTACTTTTAGTCCATTGTTTAAAAAATAAAAGCTTAAAAAATTAACTAACTGCTTAAAAGTAAAGTTTTGCCATTGCTTGTAGAAACTTCTTTTTCCTTCTCTGTGCTGCCAGCTGTAGTACTTCTTCAGGGTTGCTTGCATTCAATTCTGTTTGACCAATGGCTTTGATCTTAAAACAGAAAGGTATTGTTATAAGTTTGGTTGAAAAACATTTGTCTTCCTACTAGTATACATAAGTCAAAGTTAAACGGGCCGGGTATGGTGGTACATGCCTTTAATTCTAGCACTTGGGAGGCAGAGGCAGGTGGATCTCTGAGTTGGAGGCCAGCTTGGTCTTACAGAGTGAGAGTGAGTCCAGGACAGCCAAGGCTACAGAGAACCCTGTCTCAAAAACAAACCAAAAGAATAAATAAATTGAATTATTAAATTTAAGTGCTACAGAGAAAATTAACATTGATTTATAATTTATAGTTTTATCTGCTTATATGATTGTGTTCAAAATATCTGTCTTTAGTAACTTGACATCTTTTATTCTTTTATAGTTAAACTAAGACTCCAACAGAATAGTTTGAAAAACATCAAAATCATGTTTCATAAATGTGCAAAATAGCTAAGTGCTCAGCAGTACAAAGTGTACTATGGCTCAACTTTTCATAATTAAAAAGAAGCACCATGACCTACTAAATATTCATAGTGGCTTTCTGCTGTGGAGTGTTTAATGGAAACTAAATATGGGACCTAAGAGTCTAGTTTTGGTTTTTCGAGACAGGGTTTCTCTGTGTAGCCTTGGCTGTCCTGGACTCGCTTTGTAGACCAAGCTGGCCTTGAACTCACAGTGATCCACCTGCCTCTGCCTCCCAAGTGCTGGGATTAAAGGCCTGCACCACCACCGCCCGGCTAAGAATCTAGTTTTAAATTTAAGTTTCTGGCCTCAGTCAAAACCTTGTAGCTCACAGAGATCATCTGCCTCTCCCTCTTGAATGCTACGATTAAAGGTGTACACCATCACACCTGTCCCTCCCCGCCATATTATTTAGTGCAGAATTTCAAGACTGTATCTTGAAAGTTGTGATTAGAATAGGACTTGCTGGATCAAGGAATGCATGTGAGCAAAGTAGGGTGATACAATCTTTAAACATGGTATCTCAGATCACTAGTTCAAAGTCCAAAGTGTAAGAATTGGGAGAGAAGGCCAGGGATTTGAGAGAAATCATATGCCTCACGTGAAAGGGTTATAAGGAACAATGGGGCTGAGGGAGCAGCCCATCAGTCTGTCCCTAGCTCTGAAACTAAAACAACCAAGGGTGAGCAAATGAAAGCCCAAAGAGTGACTCTGGAAAATGAATCTAAGGATAAGCAGGAGCTAACTACAAGCACAGAAGTACAGCTGGGGAGGGGCGGGGGGGGGGGGGGAATGAATAGAAAGGTCATTGATCCAATGAAGAAGCCACAGGTAAATAGTAAACAGAAGGGTTGAAAAGCACTCACTGGGTTTTGCATTTGTTAACTTTTGAAAGGGTAGTCACAGCAAAAATTAACTGTATGGAGTGGGAAGTTTTAAAAGCCTAGAGGGACCAGACGTGGCCAGAGGTAAAGCACAGTCAAGAGGGCTGATGTCAAAGGTGAACTCTGTTATAGGCTACAGAAGTTAACTAAAATGCCAGAGGGGACAGAATCAAAAACATCAAAACTTGCCTTCATCAAGAGCAGTATACCTTCTTACTGTCTCAAGAGTTGGGTTTATATATATAATTTTTAAAAAGATTTATTTATTGTATATGAGTGCTTTATCTGCAGAAGAGATCACATTACATTATAGATGGATGTGAGCCACCATATGGTTGCTAGGAATTGAACTCAGTGCTCCTAACCTCTTGAGCCATCTCTCCAGCCCTCAAGAGTGAGTTTAATGATAGGATACAGTGACCTTCAAGGTGAAGAGTAACTAGAAACCAGGATGTCACCTGGTTTACAGCTATTAAGTCTACAATTATTAAGGCTAATCCCCATACAGCCAGGGGGTTGGTCTATTTTCTAATCTATTCCGAGCAAACAAGAGCCAAGGAAATTATTAAAAATGCAAAATGTACAAAATAGGAACTTAACATGAAAAGTCTAAAATAGCAGACAAAAAGAATATTTAGGCTAGTAAGAAACAATGAAAAGGCCTGAGGAAATTGGTTAACAATGGACTTTGGTTTGTTAGTGGCAAGTCTATGCTTAGGGCTTTTTTTTCCGAGAGGTACAGAAAGTGAAGACACAAAATCCAAATCTTAATTTCCAGCAGTCAACCAGTTTGGTTACCACACTTGGCTCACTATCAGACAACCTAGAAAACTTAAAAAGTAATGAAAAAGTTTTGTCTGACTATCAGTGCTGCTGAGCACAAACTGTCCTTGTGCTTCTAGGTGAGGGAGCGGAAGGGGGTTGGAAGGAGCTGGCTGATGAGGGGCTCTCAAACTCCATTTTCAGAAGCAAGGAAATCTGAAAAGGCTATGGGCATAATAGGTTAGAGTAGTAATAAGACCACATAAACCCCTGAGAAGAACAGTGTACAGGGAGTAAGTAGAACTGGCTGAGGGGGGCCTCTACATTGTGGGGATAAAGGATAAACACCTACTTCTCAGTGCAGAACCAGGACGCGAAATGAGACAATAAGGATATGTAGGTAGAGCCTTTGAAGGAGGTGTATTAAAAATAATTTGGGGGGGGGGGCAGAGGAGAGATGTGGTGGTACACACCTTTATTCCTAGCATTTAAGCGGCAGAGGCAGAAGATTCTGTTTGAGGTCAGCTTGGTCTCTATAGTGAGTTCAAGGCCAGCTAGGGCTCAAAAGATCAAATACATCTAGTGGTTAAGATAGTCCAGGGTACTCTATAAACACCACTTTACTAAACCAGCATATTTCCTAACTACATTCTAAATATTTGTCCTTATACCCAATCAAACCTGAACTGAGTTCAGTCAGGTATTCTGTACCAGCATAAAGGCTAGCCACAACAGCACACACATCTATCTGCAATTCTAGCCTGTCCCTATGGAGAGACGGGAGGTGAAGACAGAATTCCCAGAAGCCCGCCGACCCCACTAGTCTGATGCACCTAGCAATGAACGAAAGACCCTGTCTCAGGGTAGAATGCAAGCATCAACACTCAAGGTTGTCCTCCTGACTGCCTTGACATGTGCACCATGGTACATGCATGCCCACATTTAAACACTACAAACACAATATACACATACCATTTAAAGAAGGAAAAAAATGGGAGAACGTATGGCATTCCAAGGTGGCTAACTTCATGTGAAATCCCCCCGCGTCTTTTAAAGGGTATTTAATAATAGTCATACTTTCTTCCAAGTATGTCTTAAAAGCACTAAAAGCACACGCTTTTTGTTTGATATTTTGTTTTTGTTTTTTGAGACAGGGTTTCTCTGTGTAGCCTTGGCTGTCCTGGACTCACTTTGTAGACCAGGCTGGCCTCGAACTCACAGCGATACGCCTGCCTCTGCCTCCGAGTGCTGGGATTAAAGGCGTGAACCACCACACCCTGCAAAACAGATGCTTTTATGAATGAGTGAAAGCAAAAAATATCTGCAGTAAAAGTAATTTTCCATATGCTGGGCAAGTAATAATGAGGAATGCTTTTATTGAAGTGAGCAAAAGAGAAAATCAAATCAGTAAGCCGCTGTAAGGCTCCTGTGAGATGAAAGAACATTTGAACATTTAGAACACAGATATAAAATGTTCTAATATTTTAAACTCAACATTACAAGTGAATCCTATAACTAAATTTCGTCAGTAAATGGCCAAACAAGATCTTTGCTCGCCCGGTGTGGTGGCATACATCTTTAATCCCAGCACTTTGGGAGGCAGAGGAAGGCGAATCACTGCATTTGAGGCCAAGCTGGTCTACAATGTAAGTCTAGGACAGCCAGGGCTACACAGAAACCCTATATCAAAAACAAACAAGCCAACAAAAAAGATCTTTACTTGATGGTACAAATCTAAATTGTGTAATCTGCAAACAACATTGAAGAAAGGAATAAGGCAACTTACTGCAATTTGTCTTTTGTCAGTCTCTCCTCTTTTATGATGAAGATCTAAATGTATCAGTTAAGAATAAGAAAATTGATTGTTATGTCATGATAGGAGCTCAACTGTTTGACAATGGTAAAGTAGTTTCAGCAAGAAAAAGTGCTTGCTGCCAAGTCTGATGACGTGCGTTCAAGACGTATATGGCAGAAGAAAATTAACTTCAATGTTGTTCTTCATATATGATTCACACACAAACACTGTGGATTCCGTACACACACAAAATCATATATAATGATTTTTTTTTAAATTCTGTACTGTTTCTATTTTAGCTGAGAAAATGTTCTATGAAAAACTTCTTTAAAAAGACATGAACTGCAGAGGAAGGACAGCAGGTTACCAAGAAGAGACTTGATACCCTATGAGCATATACAGGGGGAGGAAATCCCCCTCAGTCACAGTCATAGGGGAGGAGAGTAAGGGGAAAATGGGAGGGAGGGAAGAATGGGAGGATACAAGGGATGGGATAACCATTGAGATGTAACAAAAATAAATTAATAAAAAATTAAAAAAAAAAAAAAAGACATGAACTGCTGTGATATCACATGCTCTGATGGAAGGATACAAGTCAGGTACTCCAAGATCGTGACGTCCCAAATGTAATCATAGTAGGAGTCCATAGCATCATGGCTGCAAAACAGAATCTTATCACTTCTTATGCAAAAAAGCTTCAGCCTTATGTTTTTAAAGGGAAAAAAAAGGTACCTGTTTTGTTCCTGCAATGACTTGAAGGCTGTTTTGTAGTCAATTTCTCGGAGGAACTGACATAAAATTGCCACCTACATAAACAAATATTTTAAAAGTTAACCATGACCCTTCCTGGCTTATGAGGGTAATCTTTATTTTTTCCTATTTATTTATCTTATTCTATGTCTACAGGTGTTCTGTCTACATGTACATCTGAGCACTTGTGCTGCGACCGGCAGAGGCCAGAAGAGGATGTGCGATCCCCCAGACTGGAGTTCCAGGTGGTTGTGAGCTGACACATGGGTACTGAGTAAAACTCTCCAGCCACTCAAGTATATTTTTAGGAAGACTTAGTCTGCTCTTATTCCAGAATACCATTTAATTTTCATTTCAAAACCCTTTACCTAACATTTTTGTGTCTTATTTAGCCATAAACTAATTCATCAGTGACCTAAATCACAATGTTTAGGTCTTTCTTCATTTGAATGAGAAGCTGAAGGTGAAAACTGCCAAGCAAATGTCCTAGCATTCAAGGACATATATACATGGAATTGTACCTTTAAAAGCTAGCAGATAAGCCATGACTTTAATATCAGCACTTGGGAGGCAGAGGTAGGAGGATCTCTGAGTTTGAGGCCAGCCTGGTCTACAAAGCAAGTCCAGGAGAGTCAAGGCTACACAGAGAGAAAGTTTGTCTTGAAAAAATCCAAACAGGGGCTGGAGAGATGGCTCAGTGGTTAAGAGCAAGAGGTCGTGAGTTCAATTCCCAGCAACTACAAGGTGGCTCACAACCATCTTTAATGAAATCTCATGCCCCATTCTGGCATGTAGGTGTACATGCAGGCAGAACATTGTATACATAATAAGTCTTTTAAAAAATCCAAGACAAAAACAAGGCTGACAGATAAGGTCATTTTTAAAAATATTAAGTCACCAGTCTATAAACAAAGCATGCAGTTCAATCAGGCAGGCACCTTGGAGGGAAATGGGAATATGGGTCAGAGTTCTAACACTTGCTAATATATGTGAAATTTGGGGTTAATTGCTAGTATTATACAAAGCAAAGATTAAAAATTAAAAGTTAGAAGAAAAAAAAAGCGTCAGGCGTGTCATACATGCCTTTAGTCTCAGCACTCTAGGAGGCAGAGGCAGGTGGGTCTCTGTGAGTTCAAGGCCAGCCTGGTCTACAAAGTGAGTTCCAAGACAAACAATGAATGAATGAATGAATGAATATTTGAAAGCTGGGTGTGAGAAACCCTGTCTCAAAGAACCATAAATAAATAGGCACCTAGGTGGATGTGTGGATAACTAAGTGCCTAAAGCCAGGCATGGTGCTATATATCTAGTCCTAGGCTCAGGAGGCAGGAGTAGGTAGATCTCTTATGAGTCTGAGACCAGCCTAGTCTGCACAGGGAGTTCCAAGACAGCTGAGACTACACACACTCTGTTTCAAAAGAACAAAAAAAATAATTAAAACAAAATTTTTTTAAGTAGAGAATATTTGTATTACTTTATGTGCCACAGAAATTATCTAAAACAAAACGCAGAGCACCCTGCCAGAGTTATTGAGAAACTGTCTCAAAAATTCCAGGCCGGGCGTGGTGGCGCATGCCTTTAGTCCCAGCACTCGGGAGGCAGAGGCAGGTGGATCGCTGTGAGTTCGAGGCCAGCCTGGTCTACAAAGCGAGTCCAGGACAGCCAAGGCTACATAGAGAAACCCTGTCTCGAAAAGCCAAAAAAAAAAAAAAAAAAAAAAAAAAAAAAATTCCAAAAAAAAAAAAGGCTAGTGGTGGTGTTGGCTGCAGTGCTGCCTTTAATCCCAGCACTTGGAAGGCAGAGACAAGGGAGATCTATTAAGTTCAAAGCCAGCCTGGTCTATACAGTAAGTTCCAGGACAGTCAGGGCTACACAGAGAAACCCTGTCTGGGGACGAGGGGACCAAAAACATAAAGAAAACAAAAGAAATCACATATATCTTAGCATCCTTATAAAATTTGTATAAGCATCACCGTAAGTTCTAAAGCACTTCACTACCCTTCCTGAGAACCCCAGTGCCCAGCAGCAGCTGCCCTCCGTTCTCCTCCACGGAGCCTCTGGGAAGAAGCAGACCATATTTGCTGCTTGTTCTGAGCTTTCTTACAATGTATAACTATGTATAACCCTGTCTTTCACTTAGCAGATTTTCAGTTCACCCAAGGTGTAGTACACATATGTAATTCATTCCTTTATTAGCTGCAAGATTTTGGGGTATAGATACATAACATTTTACTTAACCATTACTTACCAGACACTAGGAATTTCCCTCTATGTTTCGCTGTTATGAACATACAAGTACAACCTTTTCTAATTCTCTTGAGTATTTAAGCAGAAGTGGAACTTCCAAAGCTGCACCTTTTCATCCTCCTGCAGCATCAGGGTTCCAACTCTTCTATAGCCTTGGCTGATTTGTACTTCCCCAATGACTAGTATACAGATGTCATCATAAGTATAAGAAAGCATACATAAAGTGTTTCTTTTCCAGTTAAGTTCAATGGTCAATGTTTACTAATTCCTACCTGCATATAGTTCAGTTCTATAAATTACTAAGAAATTTAAACATTCTGAGCTATTAACAGCTATTCTGATACAAAATAAAACCTATTTCCCAGTATGAATTAACAAATAAAATCTAACACATAAAAATAAGCCAATACTACAGTATCACAAACTAACCTGTGTGTGACAATTCAGCAAAGAACAGCACTTTATCATTCTTTTTATCACCTAGAAAAGACAATAATTGTTTTAAAAAACTAGCTACCATTGACTGTAATAAATGTACCACTCTGATACAGGAAGTCAACAGAATAAAAAGCAGGAAGGATAAGGGTGGACAGCAACTATGAGAGAATTCAGGGCTTCCACATCAATTTTGTTTAAAGATTTATTTTGTATACAGTGTTCTGCCCGCATGTGTGCATGCACGCCAGAAGAGGGCACCAGATCTCATTATTGATGGTTGTAAGCAGTCATGTGGTTGCTAGGAACTGGAACTCGAACTTTTTGGAAGAACAGCCAGTGCTCTTAACCTCTAAGCCATCTCTCCAGCCCACTTCTGAATCAATTTTGCTAATTTAGAAGTGCTATAAAGAGATAAACTACTAAACAATCTTTAATTCTTACTTAAAAACTTGTTAAGTTTTAAAAATTTTTTAAATTTTCACTTGTTACATTATACTAATGGTCTAAATCAGAGTTAACAGTAATGTACATTAAAAGAGCCAAGCATAATTCAGTATGAGGTAAAGATGGAGAAAAAGCATGTAGGAAGCTAGCAAGAATGATTATATCCAGAGATTTAATGACCAGCATAAGGAAGAGCAAAAGTTGTCCTGGAGGGTGGATAGCTCAGCAGTGCGGGTCTTGAGAAGCACATACAAAGTTCTGAGTGAGGCTCCAACATCCCAAAATCATAATGGTACTACAATGTGCACTAAGAAACTAAGTAAAGGTCAGGCAGTGCAGAACAGCCAGGACTACACAGAGAACCCCTGTCTTGAATTACCCCCCCCCCACACACACACAAAAGAAAAAGAAAGAAGACACGAACGTAGGAAGACAAACAGATCTCTAAATTCAAGGTCAATCTGGTCTACCTAGCAAAGTCTAGGACAACCAGGAATATGTAGACAGACCTTATCTTAAAAACAAACGAAGAGTGGACTTTAGGGAGGTTTTTGTTTGTTCTTTTAAAAATAGCTTTAGGTTTTTTGTCTTTGTTTTTTCGAGACAGGGTTTCTCTGTGTAGCCTTGACTGTCCTGGACTTGCTTTGTAGACCAGGCTGGCCTTGAACTCACAGCGATCTGCCTGCCTCTGCCTCCCGAGCGCTGGGATTAAGGGCGTGTGCCACTATCGCCTAGCTAGGGTTTTTGGTTTTGTTGGGTTTTTTCTTTTTTTCTTTCTTTTTTCTTTTTTTGGTTTTTCCAGACAGGGTTTCTCTGTGTAGCCTTGGCTGTCCTAGACTCATTTTATAAACCAGGCTGTCCTCAAATTTACATTGATCCGCCTGCCTCTGCCTCCTGAGTGCTGGGATTAAAGGTGTGCCCACCACGCCTGGCTAGGCTTCATGTTTTCTTCATTTATTTATTTTATTTTTTGAAGATTTTGTTTATTTTGTGTATGAGTGCTCTGTCTACATGTACAGCTGCACACCAGAAGAGGGAACCAGATCTCACTGTAGATAGTTATGGGCTGCCCTGTGGTTGCTGGGAATTGAACTCAGGACCTCCGGAAGAGCAGATAGTGCTCTTAACCTCTGAGCCATCTCTCCAGCTCCCCTTCAGGTACTCTTATCACAAAAAGGATAACTATAGAAGGCAATGGACACTTACTGCAGTATCACTTTTTAGGTTTATCAAAACATGTTTTCTGCCTTAAGTATACACATAAGGAGGGCTAGACAACAGAATCTGTAAGATGTGAGAGCTAAGTGGATAGTCTAACAGGATTAATTGAGGAAAAGAACCAACCATGGTGCTCTTATTGGGTTAGTGAACTCAAATGCTAAAGGCATTTGGTATTTTGGACAGCTTTGTGGAAGGGGAGGTCGGTTTGTTAGCAGAGTACACGGCAAAGTAAGACACTGAAATCAGTTCTGAACAGACTGAGTCTGAGGAGTTCTGGGGGGAGGGTGGGGGTACCAAAGCAGCAACAACATTGTAGATACTGGCACTGAAAAGCAGACACAAGCTAGGCCTGGTGGCATGTGCCAGCAATCCAACCACTGGGGAGACTGAAGCAGGCAGATCACTAGAGTTCAAGGCTAACCTGGGCTACACATCAAGACTGTCTCCAAAAGGCCAAAAACAAATGGAGAGCATTCTGGTCTAAAGCCACTATCATCATAGTCACAGATTTAGGTAAGTTCTGCCCTAAGGTGGCTCAGGAAGGAAAACACGTAGGTAGGAACAGGGAAGCAAGCTCACGAGACAACTTACTTGGTCTGTATATACATCAGGGGGCACAGCCTTATTAAAGAAGTCAGAGCACACAGCTCCTGCCTGGAGGTAATAGTGAAGAGCTGCCGAATGCTGGTTTGTTGCTGAAGTAGAAAACGGGGGTAAAGAGTTACTTGCCACTAAAATACAAGAGTTGAAACAGATTCGAACAATAAGTTAAAGATAAAACCATGTGGCACAGCAGGTAAAGGTGCTGCCACCAAGCCTGACCACCTGAGCTCTATCCTTAGGATCCCCAGGGTAAAAGAGAAATGACCCCCACACACTGTCTTTCTTTTGAATGCCACAATCACAACACATGCATGTGTTCGTTGCCCCCTACACACACACACACACACACACACACACACACTCACAAATGTAATTTTTAAAAAGGGTAAAACTCAGTATTTGGCTGAGCAATGATAAAACTTTACCTCCTAAGACTGATTAGCCAAAATCTAGCCCAGATTTCTCATTAAATTTATGCTACAAGATTTATTATATGCAGATTTTTATTCTCCATATATCCAGACTAGAAAAATACTTTTCAGAAGGCAGAGGCAGGCGGATCACTGTGAGTTCGAGGCCAGCCCGGTTTACAAAGTGAGTCCAGGACAGCCAAGGCTAACATAAAGAGACCCAGTCTCAAAACACAAAAAACAAAAAGAAAGAAAGAAAAGAAAACAAGGAAAAATATCCTAATTTTTAAAGGTATCATAGTGCAATTAAACATTCAGATTTGGCAATGTATTCTTTTGGAAGCTAGAGTGAAAATGTGTTTAAAAACCAGCAATTAGCAGGGTGGTGGTGGTGGTGGTGGTGGTGGTGGTGGTGGTGGTGGTGGTGCAAGCCTTTAATTCTAGCACTCAGGAGACGGAATGCTCTTTGCATTCAAAGCCAACCTGGTCTACAAAGTTCCAGGACAGCCAAAAGCACACAGAGGAAACCCCCGTTGATAAGCCCCACCCTACCTCACCCCACTCCAAAAAAGAACAGCAATTAGTTGGCTATGGTGGTGCACACCTATAACCTATAATCCCAGCATTTGAGAAGCAGAGCCATCATGATAGGCCTTCAGGCCATCCTCAGCTAAATTATGAATCCGAGGCCAGAATGAGCTGCAAAGACCCTATCTCAACCCTTGCACCCCAAAAAATTTAGATACATGAAAGTTCTTGAGCCTTTAAATTTTGAAATTCTTATTTTAAAAACATTGATCCCCAAAATGATAACAGTCAGAAATTTTATCTGTATAGTAGTATGAATTTTGAAAACTCCATATGACTTGGAAAATCTTGTGACATAGAATTGTTTATGGGGTGGTAGAAATTAATTTCCAAGAATACAGATTTTAGAATTATATATGTATCTGTGTGTGTGTGTGTGTGTGTGTGTGTGTGCCCGCGCCATGTGTGAATGTACATATATGCATGCTCTCCTGAGTCATGAGACAGGACCTTACCACATAGCCTTGGCTGCCCTGAATATTAATTACTATGTATCTTGAACTTGTAGCAATCTCCCTAAGTCAGCCTCCCAAGCGCTTGAGAGTATAAGGAAAAGAAACCACAATTAATTAAATTCTCATACTTAACCCCAGGGCAAAACAAAATAAAACAGAAACCCACAAATACCCACTATTTAAAAGCAGGCAGTGCTAGAGGGACGGCTTAGCAGTTAAGACATCTGCTCTCTTCCAGAGAACCCATGGCAGAGGGCTCACACTGTCCCTAACTCCAGCTCCAGGGGAGCTGATGCTCTCTCCTAGGCACCACATGCGCATGCACATAAACACACACACACAAATAAAAGGTAAAATAAAATGTTTTAAAGATATTTTTATCTCTATTTAATTTTTTAATTAATTTATTTTAGTTTTAGTTTGCTTTAGGGGGAGGTTGCAAGAGTGGAGGGCAAATATGGACGGACAGGGAGATGAAAGGGACAGGGGTGCATGATATGAAATTCACAAAGAATCAATAAAAAGTTTTTAAAAAGATATCATAACATTAAAAACATCTAAACCTGATGGGCATGGTGGCATAAGCCTGTAATCCCAGCACTCAGGAGACAGAGGCAGGCGAATTTCTGTGCGACTGAAGACAGCCTGGTCTACAGATCGAGTCCATGGCAACCAGGGCTACATAGAGAAGCCTTGTCTCAAACAAAACATCTAAACCAAAATAGCATAAATGAAACAATTCAATTTATTCTCTTGATTTATGAAGGAAGATGGTCAACTCTCAACATTTAATAAAGTAAAATGTGGCCAGGCGTGGTAGGGCCGACCTGTAATCCCAGCACTTGGGAGGCAGAGGTAGGTGGATCACTATGAGTTCAAGGCCAGCCTAGTTTACAAAGGGAGTCCAGGACAGCCAAGATAAAACATAGAAACCCTGTCTTGAAAAGCTAAAAAAAAATAAAGTAAAATGCAGCTTCATAATAAAATGTGTAATAATATCCTTACTTTGACTTCTGAAAGTACTACACAAATAAAACATAAAGCAATGGATATCTCACTTACCAAAATAAATATCCGCTTGAATAATTAACCAAGCATGATTGTTTGGATTTATACTGAGTGTATATCGGACTAGCTCTTTCACAGTGATTGCTACAGCTTCAAAATCCACAGACTGGAGGCTGAAGGAAAACATTATGCATTAATCTCTATTTTCAAAGTCTGTTTCAAATATCATAAATATATTTATTAAAAAACAAAAGATACAACCAAAGTCTTAACAGCCACAGTATGATAGGACCTTAACCTCTGCTCTTACTTAGAGCAACAACAAAATTCTGTTTTCTAGAAGTCAGAAAAAAACCCAAGGGCTCGAATACTAATAATACTCCTATGTGACCATAAATCTACTCAGGACTTCTCACAGGCCATATTGAGGTTATAGGTTAGAGGTGGCAACCATGCCAGTTTGGTGCTTAACACAGCAATACCGGTTGGGGAAAGGGCCAAACGCTGTCTGGGGTCAACGTGGAAGCCTGCAGTTGCTGAACCAGAAAGGCCAGGTCAGCACCTAAGGAAACAGCTGATGGCCCCTCTTTCCTAGAAACTAAAAGTTTAGTGAAAGGAACCCAAGCACACATTCACATCATGGCCATTTACAAGGGAACATGACAAAGCCACTCTGTAAACCTAAGGGGTTAGATTTTATCATGACCCACAAATGTACCTGGTACAATGAGGAAGGAACAAACAACCAGTCCTATTTTTAGAGCTAAAGCAGTTAAACTGACATGTTATTTTAAATTTACTGAATCTATAAAATGTTAGCAGTTCTAACAGTCCTGTCTACATAGCAACAAGTATTAAAATAGTAACAGTTAACCCAGTGTTGTCCACACTGTTCTTGGAATGCCATGTTAGGAATCCATAAGGACTCTTGCCCAGAAGAAATATGTTTTCTGGTCAAACATGTAATTGGCTAACTATTACCATTATAAAAGACAGCAGTTAACCCCACACTAACTTAATTACTCTCCC
Organism: Acomys minous; assembly: GCF_964271855.1. Taxonomy (NCBI): domain Eukaryota; kingdom Metazoa; phylum Chordata; class Mammalia; order Rodentia; family Muridae; genus Acomys; species Acomys minous. The sequence continues at coordinate 120,769,139 of NC_140483.1, forward strand.
ATGTCAAGGGTAAATACTATTCTTATACCTATTTTAAAGATTTATTTTATTTATTATTATGTAAACAGTGCTCTGCCTGCATGTACACCTGCAGACCAGAAGAGGGCATCAGATCACATTATAGATGGTTGTGAGCCACCATGTGGTTGCTGGGATTGAACTCAGGACCTCTGGAGGAGCAGTCAGTACCCTTAACCTCTGAGCCAACTCTCCAGCCCTTTTATACCTATTTTAAAGCCGAATTTAGCAAGAAGCAAGCTGCTGAGGTCTTGTGCCTAGTGCACAGACACGCTTCCAGGCTCCAATAAGATGAGACATATTTGTTTACGAACATGAATGAGAAGTCAATTGTGACAGTCTGAACTTAAATCAAAGAGGTGCTAAAGGTAGCAAATGCAATCACAAAAGCCACCAGTTAAAAAGACAAAACTAGGGGGCTTGAGAGATAGCTCAAAGGTTAAGAACACTGGCTGCTATTCCAAAGGTCCCCAGTTCAATTCCCAGCAACCAAATGGTGGTTCACAACAATCTATAATGAGATCTGGTGTCCTCTTCTGGAGTACAGGTGTACATACAGGCAGAGCACTGTTTACATAATAAAAAAGACAAAACTAAGGGCTGAGAATGTAGCTCAGTTGCAGGGTGCTTGTCTTGCACTGGCTTTGAGTTCAATTCTCAGCACCAGTCAAAACAAGGAAGCAGGACACAAAATTGATTCTACCTGATTCTTGGAATGCTGTAGTATAAAGAAAATTGTATAAAATCAGAAACACACACAGTAGAATCTGCAGTCCTGGTGCATAGTGCTCCTTTGGAAACAAGCAAGTGGACAATAGGTCAGCGATACACTCTAATTCTCCAGACTGTTGTATGTGACACGGCTGCTCTCACCTCTCCCACTCTTGTATTTTTTTTGAGGGGAGGGAGGAATCTCACTAAGTAACCCAAGTTGGCCTCAAGCTCAATGATCCTCCTGCACCAGCCTGCTGAGTGCTGGGATTACAGGCATACGCGACTACGGGAACACGGTCCAACTGAGAATTCTGAGTGCTTGTGAGAAAACTTCAAGAAACCAAGACAAGAGTCTTATGACCCGAGTTTCTTAAAAAACACAGCACTGTTCATGGATTATGCTTTTGTGCCCCTTACAGGAAAATGGATAGGAGTGAATTTATTTCAGATTATTCAATACAATAGGCTACTGTTATTTATTTATGCCTCTATGAAAAAACATGCTCTCGCCACTTGCCCACTACATGAAGCTCATGTGACTCCTCTTCCTTCTCCTCTTCTTTTTTCTTTTCTTTTCTTTTTTTTTTTTTGTGTGTGACTGGTTACCTCTGTGTAGCCCTGGCTGTCCTGGTACTCACCCTGTAGACCAAGCTGGCCTGGAACGCAAGAGATCCTCCTGCCTCTGCCCCCCAGGTGCTGGGATTAAAGGTGTAGGCTACTACAACCTGGTACTACTTCTAATCTCTAACTGTGATATGGAAATAAATTTATTTGTATTCACTGTAGTATCTTTTTACCTGCCTACTAAAACCTTTTTCCAAAGATGTCACTAAAATTGAAAGAATAAGGCTGGAACTTGTCCTTCAAGCACATAGTAAACTTAGGAGGAATGTCAGAAATTGGAAAAAGAAACTTTGGGCCATAAAACTGGCATGATATTACACACCTGGCACTGGGGAGACTAAGAGTTCAAGACCAGCCTAGACTACAAAAACAGACTCCATGTAAAGGAAGGAAGGTGAATGGATGGGTTAGTCTTATGACAACTAAAGGTGTTGAGAGACTGATAAAAAATTACAGGAGTTAAAAAAAAAAAATCACAGGAGTACAAGAGTTCTATAGGGAATTATAAAACAAATAACTTTATAATTGTGAAGAAAATAACAACAGTAGCTGAGAAACACCAAAACATCTGTAGAATCCTACACGTTTATGGCCTTTAATTATCTCAGGGTATCTATATCAAACAGGATATTTTCTAAATGCATCATTTATTGAAAGTATATACTACTACTCACTTAGGAATGGAAGATGGCCAAATAGAAATGTGTTCAGCTGTGATGTCATTCACAATGTCCTCCTTTTAGAAAGAAAAATGTCCTTTTTTATTGTTAAGCAGTATGATTTAAAGAAATTTCTTTCAAATAAATCTTAAATGAAATTACAAAGTACTGACCCGAACATTGTGAAGCTTCACAAAGAGTGATAAAATAATAGTCAAAACCAGTGGCTCCTATGAGAAAGAAAACACAAGCATACTTTAAAAAGTGTGTGTGCACACGTGTGTATTGTCAACCTCAGAGACACCAAATATTTTCTTTTCTTTCTTTTGATTTTTGTTTGTTTGTTTGTTTTTCAAGACAGGACTTCTCTGTGCAGCTCTGGCTCTCCTGGAACGCACATGTAGACCAGGCTGGCCTAGAACCCAAGAGATACACCTGCCTCTACCTCTCTAAAGGTGTATGCCACCACTGCAGGATGGCACATATTTTCTTATAAGAAACTTCTAACTTTTGAAAATCTGTCATCTACAGTAGAGCACACTAAATATCATTTTCAGTTTCACAATAAAAATCACAGTACATAATATACATTAAAATCATCAATCACATTTAGAACCAGGTGTGGTGGCACATGCACAGCACTCGGGAGGCAGGCAGATCATAGTGAGTTGTAAGACAGCCAAGGACAGAGAAACCCTATCTCAGAAAAAAAAAAATCATATTTATATTCCTAGCTTATAAATTACTATTATATCATTTTTATTGTTGTTGTTTGTTCTTTTTTTCTTCCTCTCTCATGTGTTTGGGAGAGCAATGTTAGGGAATCAAACCCCACACCCCACACCCACCCCAAGGAAATCTTCAGCCACTGAATACATCCCAGCATCCACTTTTATGTGGCTTTTGATATCTCCCAACCAGGACACTTCTACCTACTTCCAAAGAATTGAATTGTGTATTCATTTTAGGTGATATTTAAAAGATGAAACCTGGGTGATGACCAGGAAGTAAACATGACACTGCTATCAAGTAAAAAAGTAAGCGAGAGCCTCCCTCACACATTTATAGAGATGTTGTATGGGGGGGAGGGGGCGGGCATTGGCTGGGAGAGCGGCTTTATTTTTGTATATAGTTTTTTTTGTTTTTGTTTTTTTGAGACAAGGTCTCCTTAACTAACCCAGGCTGACTTCAATTTTAAAACCCTCCTAACTGTAGAAGGACTGGATAGCTCAATTGATTAGGCTTTAGACCTTGAAATCCTATCTCAGCTTCCTAAAGGCTTGGATTACAAGGGTGCACATTTACACCAAGACACTCTTAATTTAAAAAGACCTCTCTATATTTATTAAAACCAGAAAGTACAAAATTCATCTCTTGATTCAGATTATCCTATGCTCAAAAAAATTCACTACAAACTTTCATGTCTGTTATTAAACTAGCATTTGAAATCATCAGTCAGTAATTACATTAAAAAACTTACCCGTAATTTTTTGATAAAAGAAAGCAATTCACTCCTACAAAAAAAAAGTATATATACTTAATATCAGACATTAAAATAAGATAAAGAGTACAAATGATGATGGCTTCTTTCCCTCTCATAATTCCACTTATGAAAAGTATGTCTAGGGCTGGGTGTGGTGGCGCACACCTTTAATCTCAGCACTTGGAAGAGAGGCAGAGGCAGGCGGATCTCTACGAGTTCGAGACCAGCCTGGTCTACAAAGCAAGTCCAGGACAGGCAAGGCTAACAGAGAGACCCTGTCTCAAAAAACAAAACAAAAAACAACAAAAAAGAAAAGTATGACTAGCCCAGCCACATACATGCAATAAGCCTTCTACTCAACAAAGCAAATAAATAATTAACTAATTAATTAAATTGCTGATAGACAGTCTTCTTAAACAAAAAGGTATTTCCAGGAGTGGCCAGGCAGAGTGGAAGAGGGGAAGAGAGCACCTTAGAACTCTTCTGGTTACACTTAGTGCACACACATAGGCATAGGCTGCAGGGTTCACTGTGGAGATCAGGGGACAACTGGCAGGAGTTAGTTCTTTCTTCTAGCATGTGAGTGAGACTGAACTTGAGATGTCAGACTTGGTGGCAAATGCCTTTACCTCTAAGCCATTTCACCAAGCCAGAATTTTTTTTTTTCTTTTCGTTTTTGATTTTTGACAAAGGATCGCACTATGTAGCTGTGGCTGCCCTGGAACTCACTATGTAGACCAGGCTGGCCTCAAACAGAGATCTGTCTACCTCTGCCTCCTGGGATTAAAAGTATATGGTGCTATACAGATTAATGGAATTCCTTGTTTTGTCTTTTGGTTTTTGAGACAAGGTTTTCTCTGTGTAGCTTTGGGTGTCCTGGACTTGCTCTGTAGACCAGGCTGGCTTCAAACTCAGAGATCTGCCTGTCTCTGCCCCCAAGTGCTAGGATCACAGGTGTGCGCCACCATCATTCTGAAGATTATACATCTTGGGTGTGTGACTTTGTGTGTGGTATGCAGAAACAAACCCACAGTCTTGGCAAACTGCCAAGGCAACATTCTCCCAATGAGCTACACTGACACCTAAGATTATCTTTATAAATCTACAGGAAAAAGATGTTCGTGAAAAAGTATGTGCAATGTAACTAAAGAAAATGAAAAACCTCATCGAGAGAAACCTACCGATACATTATGCCTAGTGTAGATTCCCTCTGCTTTATTAAACTAACTCTGCCATCATTTCCGCGTTTATGCTGGTTAGACACACTGCAGATCTGAACAACAACTTCCCAGAGGTCTTTAGCAGTCCGTCTACTCTCTTTAGGGCCTGGAAGTTCTTTGCAGGTGGCTGCTAATAGCTGTCCGACCTGTAATGTGAAAAACAAACAAAAATACATAAAAAAGAATCTAATTCACATGACAGTTTTATAAGGGCACATTGAAGGGAAGACAGGTACCTTCACAGACACTCAAACCGGCTCAGTATTCTATCCAGTAGAATGTGTGAGAACTCTCCTTCCACCACATGGGTTCCAGGGATCCCACTCAGGTTGTCAGCCCAGGTGAAAAGCACCTTTACATGCTGCACCACCTCATCAGCCTCAGTCAAAATAAAATTAAGATTACAGAAGGTAGTTGATCTAACTAAAGTTAACATAAGGCCCTAAGATTCAGGACCAACTTTGGAATAAAGAATAGAACCGACATCAAAAGGCAGAGAAAAGATGGGCCCCATACACAGAAGAATACAAGTTGAAATTAAATTCATGGCCAATGAGATGGCCCAGTGGGTAAACGTGCTTGCCATGCAAGCCTGATTGTACCTGACAACCTCAGTGTAAACCCTAAAACCCATGCTTAAGAGAAAATAAACACAATCCAGGTGTGCTGGGATACCCCCGTAATCCCAACACACAACCAAAGTGGGAAGGGCCCTTCCAGCAAGGAGAACAGCCGCATGAGAAGCATCATGGGGCACTGTGAGCTGTCAGCAGAGGTGGCACAAAAGAGCTGCATCGGACATGCACCTGCCAAAGCAGCACTCACACCTCAAAGGGCCTAGGAGGTCAGATTGAAAATCTCAATATGAGGCAGGAGCGGTGGCCTCACTTGTAATCCCAGCCCTAGGAAGGGAGAGACAGATAGAAGGCTATAAATTCGAGACCAGTCTACAAAGTGAGTCAGCACAGCCAGGGCTACATAGGGAAACCCTGTCCCGAAGGGAAAACAAAAAACAAAAAAACCTCAAATGTAGGACTAGAGACGGTTCAGCCTTAGGAGCACTGGCTGCTTTTCCAGAAGATCCAAGGTCAATTTCCATCACCCACACAGTGAGTCACAACCATCTAGAGCTCAAGTTCCAAGGGATCCAAAGCCTCTTCTGGCCTTAACAACATCTGACATGTAAGAAGCGCTGACATGCATGCAAGCAAAGCACCCATACACGTACGTGGTTTTAAAAACTAGATGGTTCTGCATCATTTCAAAAGTGACTATTTTAGTCATCCGCTAAAATGTTCCCTTTCCTTTGATTATTATACACTATGTACTGTGTGAAAGAAAACATGGGCTTTACCCTCAAGCCCACTGGCCCAGGCACACTATCAAGACTGCTTCTTTCTTAATAGACAAATATTACTGAAAACAGAAGGGAGGGGGCAGCAGAAGCTGCACACATCTAACCACAGCACTTGGTAGGAAACTGAGGTAGAAAAATCTTGAGTTCAAGGCAGCCAGACTTACAGTGTCATAAAAACAAAGCAAGTATGTGTAATATTGAACATAAACAAGACTAAAGTCACTTAATTTTCTACTTCTCAGAGACAGATAATATGTCTTCATCCTTCTACCGTCTTACACACACATATCCCACACCAAACTGGAAGTTAAGAAAATGCTCTGAAAAGCTGGGCGTGGTAGTGCACACCTTTATTACCAGCACTCGGGAGGCAGAGGCAGGCGGATCTCTGTGAGTTCAAGGCCAGCCTGGTCTACAAAGCGAGTCCAGGACAGCCAAGACTACACAGAGAAACCCTGTGTCCAAACAAACATACAAACAAAACAAAAACAAAAGAAAATGCTCTGAATCCTATTTTCAAGGTAGTTCTCACTCCACACTTCTACTTTCTGGTTTGTTTGTTTGTTGAGACAGGGTTTCTCTTGTACTCGTCCTCGTGGCTGTCCTGGACTCATTTTGTAGACCAGACTGGCCTTGAACTCAAGAGATCCGCCTGCCTCCCTTCCTTCCGAGTGCTGGGATTATAGGCGTGCGCCACCACACCCAGCGTCTGCTTCTTTCTTAATGTAATCCAAAGGGGAAGGAGCCAACTATTGAAGGAGACATCATAATCCTAGTGTCAGGTGCATCACATGCGTTTCTCCCTTTTGGGCTACATCAAGGAACTGCAGGAGGCAATGAGAGAATTTGTTCCATACTTATGCAATCTATAACACAACTTCCTGTGTCCTTACACATTGTATGACAAAAGCATTACATAAGCCATGTGCCTGCCTGTATCTCATGGTACATGAACCCAAAGACTTGCTGCCAGAGGCCGCTGTGCTGTCTTAACAATGAACAGCAGACTTGACTTTTGAAGCAAAAGTAATCTTGGAAAAAAATAGAGATTTTTATTAAAGGTCCTAGGGAAATCGTTGGACATTATCAGGTAAGTACTCTGGATATCAGTACTCATATTCCAGAAAATTCACTAAAGAGATAACAAACATCTAAAATCTCAAAGAAAAGGCAATTTAAATATACCACTACAATAGTGAACTGAAAGGAGGAAGAAAACTAAAGCATCGATAGATTTCAAAGGGTTACACTCAAATGAGCTCAAGTGCAAGCTTGACTAGTACCTGGAAGCAGAGGTACTAGGTTATCCCTGGCCACACAGCAAAATCAAGACTAGCTGGGTAACTGTTCAAATGGAAAAATGAGGAGAAGCCATGTTTTCCACCAGTTCAGAGTCTGACCTTAGCACTCAAAATAAGAAATGGCAGCAAACTGCCGGCTCTCTTACAGCACACGTTTGCTGAACCCCATAACTTATGTGTGCATGTTCACATGCTGTGCAGGAGCTATTAGGAAGCAGTGGAGAACAAAGTCAAGTGGCCTGTACTAGCTAACACTATATAGGGCGACAGGATCATCAAACACTCTAGGAAAGAGGTCTAGAAACTAAGCTGCACTCCCAGTCCAAAGCCATGTACTTCACTACAAACTGACAAGGGCTTGCTTTAACTGACATGATATCACAGAAATCAGACAAATTTCAGAGTAGTAGAAACTAATGAAATGGGTACAATCAGACATAGAGTACTAATAACATAAAATAGCAGCATTCTGATAATCACTTCAGATTAAACAGTAATTACCTTTACATATGGATTATTCTGAAGTAAAAACGATGGACCTTGCAGAGTAAGATATTCATTTTCTCTCCAGTTTAACATAAAAGCAACACACTCTTCAGCTACAACTTGACGAAGAGGAATATCTAAAAAGCAAGGAAAGAAACAGTTGGAAAAGCCAAGTACGGGACAAAGGTCTGTAAATCTCAACACTCAGAGATAAGAGGATCAAAATTCAAGGTCATCCTAGGCTAGGCCAGTGCAAATGCAATCTGGGCTATTAATAACCTTATCTAGGAATAAGTGAATGACTGAATAAATAACATGTACTAGAAATAATTTAAAATACAAAAGTAGGGCCGGAGAGATGGCTCTGCGAATAGGAACACTGTCTGCTCTTCCAGAGGTCCTGAGTTCAGTTCCTAGGAACCACCATCTGTACTGGAATCTGACTGCTTTTCTGGCCAGCAGGCATGCATGCAGATAGAGCACACATTAAACATTAAACAAATAAATAAAATCTTAAATAAATAAATAAAATGCAAAATTAGTGAGGAGGAAAAAAGGTCTCCAAAGTTTGTTTTACTATTGTTTCCTTTTAAATAAATATACCCAAGCATGTTGTGACTAAAGCAATAACTAGATTTTAATGTAGTTTAGGAGTAAGAATATAATCTATCCTAAGACCCAATGTCAAGACACTGCCATGGGGGAGACTAATGAATCTGGTGCCTAAGGCCAAAAGAGGCAGGCCCACTGCATCTCCTAGGACTGAGTTAGACTGTTGTAAGCCACCACATGGGTGCTGGAAGCTGAACCCAGATGCTCTGTAAGAGCAGCCTGTGCTCTTTACCACTGAGCCATCTCTCCATTCCGTCACTCACTATTTATGTAAAGGCAGCTCTCTCTCTCCCTGAATCTGCAAGGATACCCCTACACATGTACATATACAAGACAAATGGGTTTTTTTGGTTTTGTTCCTTTTTTACAGAAAAACACTTTCCCTCTCACATTCTGACCCACAGTTACCAAGCCTACCAACTCCAACTATTACAGGGCACTAACTGGGTGTGTTGCAACAAATGCCTAAGTATACAGGATGGCTCAGATAAAGACAGGAAGTGTACCTTTGGGGGTGGGGGTGGGGATCATTTCCTTGTTTTTCTCTAAAACATTTGAAATAATATATAATTTTCTCTTATTCTGAACAATAGTAACAGGACAAAAACCCATCAAGCTGGGCTGTGGTGGTGTGTGCCTTTAATTCCAGCACTCAGGAGGCAGAGGCCAGCCTGGTTTACAGGGCTACTTCTAGAACAACGAAGGCTACACAAAGACCTTATCTCAAAAACAAAACAAAACAACAATTAAATTTAGGATCCTATTAGGACAGAGATATTGCAGGAAGTTTGGGCTTACCTATATATTTCCTGAGTTTTATAAAGTATGTTACATGCATATCCTAGCATTATTTTCAAGTTTAAGATGTCAGGCTTCCTGCCAGGGAAGGTGGCGCATGCCAGCACTTGGGACGCAGAAGCAGGTGAATCTCTGTGAGTTCGAAGTTCACCTGGTCCACAGAGCAAGTTCCAGGATACCCAGGCCTACACAGAGAAACCCTGTCTCCAAAAACAAAATCCAAAGACTCCAGGCTTCAGGATGGCTCACTGGAAAGACTGCGGCCAACCCTGGGGACCCACATGGTGGAAGAAGACAACTAATTGCCACAAGATGTCCTCTGACGGCCACCCATGACCACGTGACACACGAAGGGCCACATACATATACACAAACGTAATAAAGTTTGTTCTTCTCCATTAATCCTTATTGTTCTACATGTTAGCCATGTGTAAATGTTTCTGGTACTTTCATATCTCATTACAGCATAAGGAGCCGCTTTCCCCAGCTAAGAAGCAGGGAATAAAGCAAGCAGAATAAATACTCCACCCACTGTAGCGAAGCACAGAGACCTCCTTTTCCTACTGTGGGGGCCAGGCTCCAACATGTCTCCATGACCCCCGTTTCCTATTGTCCACAGCCTGTATAGGCCCCTCCTACACTGTACTAGAACATGTAACTAACAGAGGCAGACAGGCAAATCTCTGTAAGTTCAAGGCCAGCCTGGTCAACAGAGTGAGTTCCAAGACAGCCAAGGCTACACAGAGAAACCCTATCTCCAAAAACGAGAGAGGAGGGGGGGGGGGTGGAGGGAGAGAGGTACACCACTGATTCCATTTAGGGTCCTCCCTAAATTAGTGTAACCTCAATCCACTGATAACATATGCAGAAATCTTTTTTTTTTTTTTTTTTTTTTTTTTGGTTTTTTGAGATAGGGTTTCTCTGTGTAGCCTTGGCTGTCCTGGACTCACTTTGCAGATCAGGCTGGCCTCGAACTCACAGCGATCCGCCTACCTCTGCCTCCCGAGTGCTGGGATTAAAGGCGTGCGCCACCACGCCCGGCCAGAAATCTTATTTCTTAGTAAGATTACAATCAGAAGTTAGAGGAGGGGGGGTCGACAATATACAGTGTGGATGTAGGGTGTCACTGGGTGGAATGAGTTTTTGTTGGGCCATTCAACATCTTGTAGAAACTTTATGTCGTAATTTTATTTATTTTCTACATAGTCTTGTTAAATTGTTGCCCATACTGGCTTCAAGTGATCCTTCTGCCTTAGCAGCAAGTACTGGGTCTACAAGCATGTGCCGCTCTGCCTGGCCTACAGCTGGACCTCTTTCTGCTGGGATTCCAGGAACGAGTCACCACACCCAGGTTTACATTGCAGTTCTATGATGTCCTGTTAAGAAGCCTGGTTTGGTGGTACATGGTTTTAATCCCAGCACTCAGGAGGCACAGGCAGGCAGACCTCTGAGTTTGAGGGCAGCCTGGTCTACATGGTAAGTTCCAGGCCAGCCAGGGCTACACAGAGAGATTCTGTTTCAAAACAACTGAATGCTGTGGGGAACAGCTTAGCTGCTTCTTCCTAGTTTCCAGTTGCTGCTGGCAGTCTTGAGATCACTTGGCCATAACTGCATCCTTCTAGTTTCTGCCAGGTGGTGGTGGTTCGTGCCTTTAATCCAGCAGCAACTGGAAACTAGAAGAAGCAGGTAAGCTGTTCCCCACACTGGTCAGAGGGGCTGTGGCTCTGAATCACTTAATCTCAGATTTTAAGTTACCCAGTTTGCATCGCTGTTATGGAAACCCTAGGGAAGAAAGTTTCTCCCCTGCCATCAATGTTCTCAAGACACCTCCAAACCCAAATTGCTTCAGGACAGAAACTTTACTAGAGGTAGAGTTAAGTAAACAGACCCACACAACAGACCCACACAATCACGGACTGACTTTGTGAACCAGTCTCACCAGGAAGCCTCATTTCCAGATACCCGCGCACCCTGCTGATCAGGTCAGAAGGAGGCCTCTCTCCTGACTGCCCCACTCCAGCTTCATGGGTGCGAATATCCAAAAGTAGCATCTCATTCAGCATGACCTGGCGCAGTTTCGGTGAGAACTCTGTTACTAACTCCAAACAAGCTGTAAACAGCTGTTTCGCATGGGGAAAGTCCTATAAAAAATATAGGCAGAGTCAGTCCTCTGGAGAGAAAGTATGTATCTTCACAGAAAGACACATCCATGGGAAAAGAGAATGTATAATTAAAATGGTTAACCCTATCCAGGCAAGTGAGGCAAGATTACCTTTTATTTTATTATTAATTTATTACAATAAATACCTATAATGCATGCATTACTAAACACAAATTACACAGTAACAAAGACACAAATATAAAATTTTATGACAAGAACCATTCTTTAACTAAGAGACTCAGAATTCAAGCATGACCCAGAAATAGGGTTCCCATTCCATACTCTTTGCATACCATTCTATTACACTGAATAACTAGCTAATTAATAATACAAATCTACATCCTTTTCTACCCATCCAATGCAAATTAGCATCCAACCACCTATTGCCTCTCCTCAGCCCTCTCTCGTTCTAACAGTCCGACATCCCTAGTCACTGCAGGGTAATAGCCCTCACAATAAAAGGTTTTCTCAGTTCCTTGCTGGAATCAGGGCTGCAGCCCAGGGTTCTGCTGCGGTTTTTGGCTTTGTGTTTGCTTCCTCATGATGCAGCCATGGCTGTCTAGAACTTCCTATATGTACCAGGATGGCTACAAACTCAGAGCTCTGTCCTCCTAAGTGATAGGATTAAAGGCACGCACCATCACATCTAAATGCTTCTTTCTTCCTTAAGGACTTTTTTGATGTAGTTTTTTTCAGACCAGTTTCTCTGTAGCTTTGGCTGGCCTGGAACTCACTCTGTAGACCAGGCTGGCCTAGAACTCAAGAGATCCGTCTGCCTCTGCTTACCGAGTACTGGGATTAAATGTATGCTCTACTACTGACTGGAGACTTACTATTTTTATTTTGTGCATATGAGTGTTTTGCTTGTACGTATGTGCGCTGTGTCCATAAACCAGGCACCAGATCCCATGGAAATGAATTTACAATTCTTGTAAGCTACCACATGGGTAATGGAAATCATAGAGTCAGGATCCTCTATGACAGCAGTCAGTGCTTTTAACTGATGAGCCGCCTTTCCAGACTTGCTATCTTCTCCTGTTTTGTACCTGTATGGTACCCATACTTAGCACATCATTCATGGACTTGATGATGCTCTGCTCCAGAATCTCACCCAGTACATTGATCAGGAAACCAGGGATGGAGAGATACCTTAGCAGTAAGGGCATATATGGTTCTCAAAGAGTACCCATGTTCAGGTCAAAGCACTTGTGTCTCCTAGTTCCTAACCTCCTGTAACTCTCAACTCAGGGGACCCGATGCCTCTGGCACCCGAGGCACCTGTACACGTCATGCACATGCCCACACATAGATACATAATTAAAAGTAAAAATCCTTTTCATAATCAGGAAACAATCAGTTTTGATTCCTTTCTCCTGAAATTGTAAAGCAGGACACTTTGTTCTGCATAGGGAAGTATGGGGGGTGGACACATCCGTGTGTGGCACACATGCCTCGGTACGCATGTGGACGTCAAGAGGATGACCTCAGGTTGCTCTTCATCGTCTACCTTGTATGCGACAGGATCTCTTTGTGCATTTTGCGTATACCAAGCTGGCTAACCCTAGAATTTTGGAGCTTCTTTTGTCTCTGCCTTCCAACACACCCTAGGAGTGCTAGGATATCAGGTCCTGCTACCACGTCTCACCCCGTGTGAGTTCTGGGATTTGAACTCAGGTTCTCATGCCCATGCACCAAGGGCTTCATGCTCTGAGCAATGCCCCCAAACACGGAAGCAGGTTTGCACAAGTGTTTCATACGCAGTTTCACTCACCTTACCAGTACTGCAGTGTAAACCTTTGGCCATGAGAATATAAACCAAATCTCTTGTTAAACTGTCCTTAACTCCTAGGATAACACCACTATATACAGAAGGTACTTCCCACTAAAAAATAGAAGCAAATAAAATTCATAAGCACACACAGAAAAAGGCAAATCTAGACAAGAATCTCTCAATGATCTTCAATTGCATTTTTAAAAAAAGTGTTAAAAGGGCAAACATAATTTTCTTTCTTTCTTTTTTTTTTTGATTTTTCAAAACAGGGTTTCTCTGTGTAGCCCTGGCTGTCCTGGACTTGTTTTGTAGACCAGGCTGTCCTAGAACTCACAGAGATCCACCTGCCTCTGCCTCCCGAGTGCTGGGATTAAAGGCGTGCGCCACCACTGCCCTGCTTTTTGTTTTTTTAAAGATTGTTTTATTTTGTTTTGTTGTTTTTTCAAGACAAGAGTTTCTCTGTGTAGCCTGGGCTGTCCTGGACTCGCTTTGTAGACCATGCTGGCCTTGAACTCACATCAATTCACCTGTCTCTGCAACACATAATTTTCAAACAAAAAGAAAAATGGCAAAAAAATGTTAATCCAAGTAAAGTTTCACTGTAGAGCTCCAGTGAAGGGACAAAATTCCTGGAGGATGATGCACAGTCAAGACAAACAGAACCAACAGCGGCACAATACATGCTAGGATACACAGAGCTACCATGACAGTTGAACATAGAACACACACAAGATGGCAAAAAAACCCACAAAATCTAACAACCAGATTAACTCTTGTTAATCTCACAACAATGATAGGTATTATTAGTCTTTACTTTACAAATGAGGAAACTGAGGCACACAGAAGTGACATATCGAAATACATGCAGCCAATAAGTATAGAAAAGGGAAAGCAGTCCTGATTTGCCTCTTTTTGTTTGTTTGTTTTTGTTTTTTTGAGACAGGGTTTCTCTGTGTGACAGAGCTCTGGCTGTCCTGGACTCACTTTGTAGACCAGGCCGGCGTTGAACTCACAGAGATCCCCCTGCCTCTGTCTCTGAATACTGGGATTAAAGGCGTGCACCACCACACCCAACCCCATCTTAAAATTAACACCAATAAAAATACCATAAATACCAGAATTCTTAATATTTCCATGTCACAGCATTTATGTATTTAAGCCTTATAAAATATAAATGAATTTCTGGCTTTTCCTAAACAATGTCACCAAGAGGAAAAACTGGAGAGATAACTCAGCTATTGAAGGCTAGGCTCAGCCTGGCAGTGGTGGCACGCACCTTCAATTCCAGCACTCAGGAGGCAGAGGCAGATAGATCTCTTGAGTTGGAGGCCAGCCTAGTCTACAGGGAAAGCTCTAGGACAGGCAGGGCTGCACAGGGAAATGCTATCTCAAAAGAACGGGTTGGGGAGCTAGGCATACAACCAAAAGGTCAAGAAATACTGCCATACTATTTGAAGTGGCTACATGGTTACTGCCTTTTGCACTATAAACTACAACCCACAAAAAGAGTGTTTTTATGTATTTTCATTTTTACTACTTTTTTGTTAGTTTGTTTTTACTTTTTGAGATAGGGTTTCTCTGTATATCCCTAGCTGTCCTGAACTCACTTTGTAGACCAGGCTGGCCTCAAACTCACAGAGATCTGCCTGCCTTTGCCTTTGTGCTGGGATTAAAGGCTGAGCCTAGCCTTTAACAGCTGAGTTATCTTCTAGCCCTTTGGCAATATTTCTACCTGCATTTTTCCTCTTGGTGACACTGTAACCCAGGTTAGCCTCAAACTTTGGATTTTCATACCTCTGCTTCTTGAGTGCTGGGATTAGAGGTGTGAACCTTTGTTTTTAGCTTGAATTGCTACTTTAAAAGTTATTTTCATGCTAGGAGACAGTGGCCTACACCTTTGCTCCCGGCATTCAGGAGGCAAAGGCAGGTGATCTCTGGAAATTTGAGGCTGGCCTGGTCTAGAGTGAGTACCAGGACGGCCAAGGATTTACGTTCTTGCATAAGGGGCTGAAGAGATAGCTTATCAGTTAAAGAACGCTGGCTGCTTTTCCAGAGGTCTTGAGTTCAATTTCCAACAGCCACACGGTGGCTCACAACCATTTGTAATCCTTATAATTTGATTCTCTCATCTGGTAAGCACTCATATACATAAAATAAGTAAATAAAATTAAAAAAAAAAAAAAAAAAGCAAAAATACCTTCTTTGACCAAAAATAACTTTTATTATTTTTTTTTAGAGGTAGGGTTTCACTATGTAGGCCTGGCTCTCCTGAAACTTGCTCTGTAGACTAGGCTGGCCTTGAACTGAAGAAACATGACTGTCTCTGCTTCCTAAGTGCTGAGAAGAAAGGTGTGTGCCACCACACCTGGCAGAAAGTAAAAAACTCTTAGCAAGAGATCAAGTGCATCCAAGTCCCTGCCTAGACTGGGGATGGACTCACAAAGCCCCACCCCTAGCTGAGGAACTATTGGTGGCTAAAGGATGCTAGGGTAGGAAGAATCCACTTTCTTCAGGCCCATCCTACATTAGGTTGCCCCATGTCCTTGTAGATAGGGGTAGTATTAATTGGATTCAAGAAGTTATAAAAAGAAAAACCAAAAGACTTGACCTTGGGAAGGAGTTTCAGGTGAAGGTCTGGGAGGAGCTGAAAATGAGTGGAATAAATATGATCAAAATACACTCTACATGTGTGAAATATTCAAGGAAAAAAATTCAAAAAATAAAAATACAGCTGGGCGTGATGGTGCGCACCTTTAATCCCAGTACTCAGGAGGCAGAAGCTGCTGGATCGCTGTTGAGTTCAAAGCCAGCCTGGTCTACAAAGTTAGTCCAGGACAGCCAAGGCTACACAGAGAGACCCTGTCTTGAAAACAAACAAACAAACAAATAAATAAAATTACAAGGGTTTGAAGTATAGCTCAGTGGTCTAGTACTTGCTCAGCATGAGTGAGTTGGGTTCAATGCACAGAAATATAATCAAAATGACAACAACAAACGCCTTGACCCCTGTAAGGTGGAGATAGTATGAATAATATATACATTTACCTATATTTACAGCTGTGTTTAAAATGCATGGAGGTACACTAACAACAAATGGGTGTTTTTTGTATGTTTTCCTTTTTTTTCCCCACTGTCAATGTTAAAGGTGCAATTGTGGTCATGTGAAAGTCTTAAACTATTAAAGGGGTCCTTATTTTAAAAAAAGAAAAAGAAAAAGAAAAAAAGCCAGAAGCTAAAGTTTTTCCTACATTACAGTATAAAACAAATGAAGTAACAACTTCCTACCTTACTTGACACAGTCCAAAACTGTCGCTCTGAGGTCATTCCATGCAATTCAATTAAAATCTGTCTGATCCGCCAGGGATCCACTGACAGTATGAGCTGATGTTCCAGCTGGCCAATGTTGACACTTGCTGAGGCTAAGGAAGAGAGCTCTATTTCAGCTAATGATTAAACTCAAAGTTAAACGTAAAATTTTAAGTATGATACAACTGAAAGAAATAACATATGTGAACATATGTCTTAAGTTAAAAGTAAAAACCATTTAGAGAATGGAATTATCTATATAATTCAAATTATGTACTAACTTTACACAGAAAACCTACCACAATTTGTATGCACTTAGTAAATTGAATACATCTAAAAAAATACACAGAAAAAAATTAACAGTCAAATTAACTGGCTCACAGAAAGAATTTACAGACCACATTTTTAAAAAGAAACTAATGAAAAAAATTTTTAAGAATTAGAGAAAAAAGAAACTAATATAAACGATTCTCCCCTTGTAGACATGTGTTAATAAAAGTGTATATGCAACAACTCTTTATTAGCAAATACTAAAGAAGTGGTGGTGGTGGTGGTGGGGTATTTGTGTGAACGGGCATGCGTGCATACTCTTGCGCCCACACGTCAAGTCAGACAGCCTTCAAGAGCTGTTCTGTCCTGTTACCACACAGGTTTCAGAAACTGAACTCAGGTCATCAAGCTTAGTGGGAGGTGCCACCTTATCAGCCCAGATGTGTGTTTTATAAAGGAAAAAAGGAAGACCATGACCACTAAAAATCTACTTTCAGCTGAGTTATCAGCCTTAAATAATATATAGCTGGCAGTTTCATGTATTAATATTATTCTTTATATTGAACATTCAGACAGTTTGCAGCCACTGAGGATAAAGACAGCTAAAATTCTGCTTTTGTTAAACCAAGTAAATGACTTACCACCTGTGTGGTTTCATGGCTAATGTTTCTTATTAATAAGACAACTATATTTTACATCCATATTGATAAGTCAAAAATGGGGGGAAAACAATTAAGATAAACTGACAATGTTCTCTTATCTAGCAGTGAGCAGCACAGCCATATTGGCTGACTAGCACAATTACTTTTGGTCCCAGCACCCTTTACCAATCTCCTCTCCATTAACACTTGCCCCCTCAAGAAGATATTAGCACTGTTATATGGGTCTATCCCCCAGCTAAACCCTTTTATAAATTATACCTACATATCCATGAGCCTGTGGCTCAGCTAAAAAGCAAGAACTGCTCACACAGAAGCCTGACTACAACAAACAGATTTCATCTCTATTAATTACCCACACAAATACTAACTAAAATTCAAAGAAAGCCTTTGAAAAGAGACAAAATATGAGCTAGCAGAATAGGGCTAACCTGGGATATCATAAAATGAAGTCACAGGTTTAATGCACAGATTTACTCTGGGAGATCTCTTCCTCATTTGATCCACAAGCAGCTTTCGTTCTTCATCTTTCAACAGTGTAATGAAAAGCTCGTGTGAAGAAATCATGAAGACATACTGCAGATCTTCCAACCCCAGACACACATTCCTAGAGCAGTAAGAAACATTATAAAACAAAAGTGTACATTTTTGTTTGGGAAAAACATTCGTATCAACCAATTACTGGTCAAAAGCCACCTTTCTTTAAAGATTTATGTATGCATTTTCTGTATATGAAGACTCTGGGGTTTTTTTTTTTTTTTTGTTTTTTCGAGACAGAGTTTCTCTGAGAAGCCTTTCCTGTCCTAAACTCACTTTGCAGACCAGGCTAGCCTCAAACTCATAGAGATCTGCCTGCCTCTGCCTCCCAAGTGCTAGGATTACAGGAGTGCACCACTGCACCTAGTGAGTATATAATCTTAAAGCTACATAATTCTTGACAAATTTCAACTTAATTGATTTTTCAAATGTAAAAGTATAAACACAGCTATTAAAAGATAGTTTTCAGCCGGGCATGGTGGCGCACGCCTTTAATCCCAGCACTTGGGAGGCAGAGGCAGGCGGATCGCTGTGAGTTTGACGCCAGCCTGGTCTACAAAGCGAGTTCAGGACAGCCAAGGCTACACAGAGAAACCCTGTCTCAAAAAAAAAAACCAAAAAAAAAAAAAGGATAGTTTTCAAGATGGGCATGGTGGTACACACCTGTAATCTCATCATCTGGAAAACAAAGGAAGGAAAATTGATAGTTTGGGACCAACTGGAGTTAGGTGGTGAGCTCCAGTCTCGTTTAATCTCCAGCACTACAAAGACAGACAGACAGACAGACAGACAGACAGACAGACAGACACACACACACACACACTCTCTCTCTCTCTCTCTCTCTCTCTCTCTCTCTCTCTCTCTCTCTCTCTCTCTCAGCTTCCAGAATAACTAGATATTCACAGCAAAACCCTATCTCAAAAAATAAATGGAGTGGTGGGCATGAGAGGGTTATGGAGGACAATGTAGCTCAAGAAGGCTAAAACACTTGCTGCTAAGATAAATTTAATTCCCAGTGCCCACCTGATAGTAAGAAAGAACAGAACCCTTCAGCTTGCCCACTACCCTCCACACACACTGTGATGTGTGCTCAACAGACACAGACACACACACATGTAAAATCTAAAAAATAAAACATCTGAAAAAAGAAAGATACTTTTCTCATGAAATTAAGTTTCAACTTTAAAACAAAAAAGAAAGGTACTTACTTTAGAAAAGCAGCCATGTTTCCTTTCAAAGAATCGGAAGCCTTTTCTATGTTTATGGATCTTGAACAAACCTAGGAATTTGAGTAATTTTCATTTGAATATGGATATTGGCTTAAATTTTTGAGATTTACAAACAACTGGACTTTGGGCTTTTTTGTTTGTTTGTTTGTTTTGAATGTGTATAGAAATGTAGCCTGGATGTCTACTTGTGCACCACGCACAAGCCTGATGCCTGCAGAGGCCAGAAAGTGGTGCTGGATGGATTCCCTGGAATGAGTCACAGATGGTTATGAGCGCTGGGAGTTGAGCCTGATCGTCTTGAAAAGCAGCCAGCGCTGCTAACCACTGAGCAGTCTCTTCAATGCCACAAACAACTGACCTTTTATGTTTCGATCACTTATCACTGATTTGCTTAAGTTATTTAACACGAAAATCAATATAAGAATCCACTAAAGAGGGCTGGAGAGATGGCTCAGAAGTTAAGAGCAGTGACTGCTGTTCTAGAGGTCCTGAGATCAATTCCCAGCAACCACATGGTGGTTCACAATCATCTATAATGAGACCTGGTGCCCTCTTCTGGTGTGCAAGAGCACTGTAGGTGTAATAAATAACTACATCTTAAAAAAAACAAAAACAAGATCCATTAGAGGGAGTAAGACCAACCATTTGAATAAATTCAGGCATATATAGTTAAGAATAACAACTTGGTACTTTAAGTTCCTATTAAGGAGGACAGGATCCACCTTCTACTAAGTTAAGAATTCTAACACATCAAAAGAGAAAAATACTACCAAACACCCTCAAAAAAGGAAGGAGTCCGAATGCCCATGACAGCAGAATAGCGAGACTGAGATGTTTAACAAAGTTACAATGAGTATTGGCCGGTTTTTTTTGGGGGGGGGGGTTGTTGGGGTTTTTTGTTGTTGTTGTTTGTTTGGTGTTTAGAGACAGGGTTTTTCTATGTAGCCCTGGCTGCCCTGGACTTGCTGCCTTGGAGATCAGGTTAGCCTCGAACTCAAAGAGATCCACCTGTCTCTGCCTCCTGAGTCCTGGGTTTAAAGGTGTGTGCCACCACACCTGGCAGATGTCTTTTTAAATTGTAAAATGAACCCATTTTCTTTCTTCTGTTTGTTTGTGACAGGGCTCCATGTGTCCTGGGTGGCCTGCAACTTGTCATGCAGCTGTAACTGACAAGTCCTCTGACCTTCTCACTGCCCTGCAGTTGTCTTAGTCCTAGCATTACAGACTTGATGGCTACAGCCAGCTTTCCATGCTGACAGGGACGAGCCCAGGGCCCCTGTACAGACTAGGTATGCATCCTACCTCATCTACATCTTTCGTCCAGTAAGGAAAACATAAGAGATCAGCAGTGATGTTGGGTACAAAATGTAGAAAGTTTATTATGCCTGTAATCAACGCATCAAATCCAAACTAAGAAAACATATAACACCAGGCAAGATGGCACATGCCTATGATCCTAGCATTTAGAAGACTGAGGTAGGAAACTCTCAAGTTTGATGCTAGCCTAAGCTAAACAAGCAGCCTGTCTCTCAGAAGAAAACAATTAAAACATAAAGGCTGAGAAGCTCCTCAGCAACTACTCTTGAGGATCCTAAGGACCGGAATTCAGATTCCAGTACTCATGTAACAAGCTCAGTGTCCTCCAAGGGAGCAGAGACAGGAGGATCCCTGAGCACTGCTGGATTCCAGCCAAGTGGAAAAAATACAAGCCCAAGGAGCAGCAATGAGACCCTGACTCAAAAGACGAGCAGGAGACCGACAAAGGACATCAACACCTCCTCCACAGGTATATACACATAAGTGCATGTTCATTCAGACACTAATAAATAAAAGTCAATCCTTATGTGTGACAAGATGGCTCCATAAGTAAGAGAGCTTGCCAGTTATCCTCAGCCCTCTACAGGTATGTAACTGCCTGTGAGTACAATATACATGCAATACACGAATGCATAAATTTAACAAAACACTTCTAGTAAACTTTTTAAAATTAAGACTTGGGGACTGAAGCCAAGCATGGTGGCACACTCCTTTTATCATAGCACCTGGGATGCAGAGGCAGGAAGATCTCCATAGGTTCAGGGCCAGCTTGGCTACCTAGGTTGTACTAAGACAGCCAGGACTATGTAGTGACCCTATCTCAAAAAACAAAACAAAAAACTTGGCACCTGGAGAGACAATTCAGCAGTTAAGAGCACTTACTGGGACTGGAGAGATGGCTCAGAGGTTAAGAACACTGACTGCCCTTCCAGAGGTCCTGAGTTCAATTCCCAGCAACCACATGATGCCTCACAACCATCTATAATAAGATCTGGTGCCCTCTTCTGTCCTGCAGGGGCACATGCAGGCAGAACACTGTATACATAATAAATAAATACATCTTAAAAAAAAAAAAAAAAGAGCACATACTACTCTTGCAGAAGACCTGGGCTCACTTCCCAGCACCCACAACAGACTGCTCACAGCTCCTTCTAATGCCAGTTCCAGAGGATCTGATGCCTCCTGGCTTCTGTAAGCTCCTACACACATTATGCACATCAACTCAGGCAAACACACATATCTATACACAGTAAATAAATCTTCCCCCTCCACCCCCAGACAGGGTTTCTCTGTGTAGTCTTGGCTGTCCTAGACTCCCTTTGTAGACCAGGCTGGCCTTGAACTCACAGCAATCCACCTGCCTCTGCCTCCCAAGTACTGAGATTACAGGCATGCGCCACCACACCCGGCCTGAAAATAAACAAATCTTAGGCTAAGTGTCCTATAAGTCTTTATTTAGTATCTCACTTGGGAGACAGAGGCAAGTGGATCTCTGTAAATTGAGTCCAGCCTGGCCTTTGCAGCAGGATTCTATCGTAATGGTAGAACAATAGAACATTAGGGTGCATGCAGCCCTAACTGTAGTAAAGTCAGTGAAAGACCTAGGAGAATGCGAGCAGAGGAAAAAGAGAAAAGAGCTGTCTGAAGATGAAGCAGAACAAAATATGATGGCACATGCCTACCTCACCACAGGGAGGTGGGCAAGAAAAACAGAGAACTTGAGGCCTGGCTACACAGCAAGATCCAGTCTTTCTTTTCTGGTTTTTTAAGACAGGTTTCTCTATGTAACAGCCCTGGCTGTCCTGGACTCACTCTGTAGACCAGACTGGCCTCGAACTCACAGAGCTCTGCCTGCCTCTGCCTCCAGAGTGCTGAGACTAAAGTTGTGCACTATCACACCTCGCTAAGATCCAAGAGAGAAAAAGAAGGAGGGAGAGAAGGATAACGAAGAGAGAGAGGAGGAAGAGGGGAGGCGCTGGAGGGCAGAGAGGAGGGAGAAGATAAGGGGAAAGAGTAAGAATGGTGAGGGGGAATAAGAGCCTGAGGGAGAGGGAGAGGGGGGAAAGGGTAGGAGGAGCGAGGAGAAGGGGGGGAGAGAGACCAGGAAACAGAAGGGGAGGAGAGGCACCTTGCTCAGTGTGCTGATACTGTCAACCTTAAGGCACAGAAAAGGAAGAGCAGGGGCACTGGAGAGCCACAGGTGAACTGAGCAACGCTGTAAGCACCACAGGGAAATAAATGTCTTACCTCAAGGAGAAAATCAATTTTTTCTTTGTTTGGTCTAAGAAACAGTTGGTTAAACTGGACACTAATTGGTCTGCCTTCCAGTATATCACGCACTGTGTTGCACGCACAAACTTTAAAACAGATTTCATCTAGAGCTTCATTTCTACAGAGTACAAAAGCAGAAACATGAATGTTTTTGTTATAAAATGTGAATGGAACTGTGTTACAAAACAAAATTTAAAGGGGTAGAGCCATTTCTTGAGAAGTAACACTTAGATGTTCAAGTACACTACTAAATATCATACACTATATCAAAAAAATGTACAAAAAGGATATCTTAATTCTAAAGATTAAGTATAAGAAGAGAATTGTGTTTCAAGTAGCTCTTTTTTATCACTTTTAAGAGGAACTAAGAGAAAAAAAACTTTAAGTGTCTCCAATAGGGAGGGCTGAAGGGCTGGCTCAGTGAGGAAGAGCACTGTCTTCAGAGGACATGGGCTCAATGTCACTTCACAATGTCTGTAACTCCAGCTCCAGGGGCTCCAACGCCCTCTTCTGGCCTCTAAGGACACTAGGCTTGCACAGGATTCACACACCCAAGCAGGGAAACACCCATATATATCAAAATAAGTAATTTTTTAAAAAAAATGTCTCCACAGAAGCTGGAAAGATAGATGACTCAAAAACTAAAAGTTCTCCCCCGCCCCCTCCGAGACAGGGTCTTTCTGTGTAACCTTGGCTGTCCTGGACTCGCTTTGTAGACCAGGGTGGCCTCGAACTCACAGCAATCCACCTGCCTCTGCCTCCCGAGTGCTGGGATTACAGGCGTGCACTACCACCGCCCGGCAGGCTAACTAAAAGTTCTTGAGTGCTCTTCCAAAGGTCCTGAGTTCAATTCCCTGCAACTAATCACATGCTACCTTACAACCATCTGTAATGCAATCTGAATCCCCCTTCTAATGTGCATGAAGACAAAGCGCTCATCCACATAAGATACATGAATAAATAAACCTTTAAAAGTCTCCGCCACACATTTTGTCCCTTATGTCAGTAAAACTGAAAATAATGTCAATCACTTGCATGTAACCTGCAAGTTGATTTAATAGCTCACTGAACACTTGTTCTATTTCTCAAAGTCAAAACTACGTTTTCAACTTACCCTTGTTGAGCTTTCTGAAAGAGCTCCCTCAGTACTGACTGGCGGAACTGGACAGGTAAAGTGAAGGTTAAATTATCTTCAATGAAAATCTGCACTACCTCCTAAAAAGAAGACAGAAAATTGCATCCATGTGAAAACCACAGCAGTTTCTTTAAGACACACTTTCTGCAAAGTAGGGGTGTGGCTCAGTTGACAGAAACCCTGCTTGCCAGCACAGACAAAGCCCTGGGCTCAATGTCCATGGTGGTGCAAGCCTGTAATATCAGCAGTAGGCAGTAGAGTCAGGAGAATCAGAACTTCAAAGTTATCCTATGCTACATATTGAGTTAAAGAAAATTATAAAAAGATGTACTACTAGAAAAATCAGTCTTTATTGGGGGGGGGGTTTGAGACAAGGTTTCTCTGTGTGTATCCCTGGACTCACTTTGTAGACTAGACTGGCCTCAAACTCAAGAGCAATCCATCTGCCTCTGCCTCACAAATGCCGGGATTAAAGGCGTACGCTACCAGGCATGCACCACCACCGTGCATGCACCTGGCAAAAATTCTAAAATTAACTAATAGAAATAGTTTCTGAAACAAACTAATGAATCCTTAGCTTCTAACCAGAAACTAAACAAAAACCACACCCACTTCAGCCAAGAACGCGATCATATACCTCTAATTGTAGTGCACGGAGGCTGAGACAAGAAGATCAAAGGTAAAGACTAGCCTGGACTGCGCAGCAAAAAGTTCAGCTAAATAGATAAATAAGAAAGAAAAGCCAACAACAAGAACAACAAAAATAGAAAAACCCTTTCAAATAAACTTTAAAGGTTTTATTCATAAAACAAACTCCAAAAAAATAAAAAAGCTTAAAATAATTAAATCATCTGGAAAAAGCATGCTAAGAAATAATTCCAATAAATTTAAGTGTTCTAAAATATATTATTTAGTAAATTACAAAAAATATCTAAGTATTATATACAAACCCTTTTACAGGTCTTTCTTAAGCAATGGAAAAAGATAAAAGAAGGGATGTAATGTGGGAAAAGGATTTTTACAAATACCTGTGCTAGCCGGGCGTGGTAGCACATACCTTTAATCCCAGCACTCGGGAGGCAGAGGCAGGTGGATCACTGTGAGTTCGAGGCCAGCCTGGTCTACAAAGTGAGTCTAGGACAGTCAAGGCTACACAGAGAAACCCTGTCTAAAAAGAAAACAACAACAACAAAAAATCTGTGCTAATCAGCCACTATCACAGAGAAGCAAGTGGTCTCAAAATTATAGATCCCCCACCATTTCATCTCCCCACTAAAATGTGGCATGGCAGGGCTGTGAGCCACGTTCTTCCAGCTGCTTCCCGATTATAGCTTGACCAACATAAAACAAAACTATGGGGCTCATGTAAGGAGTCCTCCTGAAATAAAAACCTAATACAACGTCTAACAGACACAAGTCTGCACATGCAACTGTAAGAAAACTGTTCTTTCCCTCCTTAGCTATGCATTATACCTATGCTCCTGATCCATTATGTGGGCACCATTTGCATTCCCAGTAACGTGAGGAAGAGGAATACTGCGAAGGTCTTATAGAGCTGATCTCTAGAAAGACAAGGTCTTTAGTATGCAGCCCTGGCTGGCCTAGAACTCAAAGAAATCCACCTGCCTCTGTCTCCCATGCTAGGATTAAAGGTACATGCCACCACACCTGGCTACTTCTTAGTTGCTACTACATGACTGTGATTTTGCTGCCATTATGAATAACGTAAATATTTGACATGCAGGATATCTCATATGTGACCCCTGTGAACGGGTCCCCATCCAGCACCAAAGGGATGGGGATCCACAGGTGGAGAACCATTACTCAAGGGGCTCCTAACCCTCTGTAAGCCTGTATTGCTGAGAACTAACTGAAAGATGTCTATACTTTGATTAATTCACCAGTACCCATCAATCAATTCCAAGAAAACTTAAATTCCTACTCTAAACAAAGTAATATTTTGGAAAAAAAAATTAAAGAGAAAAAGTATATAATCTTCCTTTTCATGTATTTTTGGGTAGGCAAAGAAATGAAATTTTACAAATGGATTTTTTTTTTTAAGATTTATTGATTATGTATACAGTGTTCTTGTCTGTATGTACACCTGCACACCAGAAGAGGACACCAGATCTCATTATAGATGGTGGTTCAATTCCCATGTGGTTGCTGGGAATTGAACCTCTGGAAGAGCAGCCAGTGCTCTTAACTTCTGAGCCATCTCTCCAGCCCCGAAATGAAATTTTAGATGAAGATAATGAATTATAAATCTGAGATGAAAACTCAATTAAGAAACACAAAGCTGGGCTGGAGAAAGCCCGGTGTACAAAGGGAGTTCAAGACAGCCAAGGCTACACAGAGAAACCCTGTCTGGAAAAAGAAAAAGGGAAAAAAAAAAAAAGATAATATTAAGGGTTATATTACTTTTAGTCCTGGCTTACAATGTAGGTATCTGGCTCCAAGTCACATTTGAAAATGGTGGTACAAGATCTGAGCTCAGTCTGTTTCTATAACTTATCAACTGTACCTCTGTAGTCCCACGTCATATCTTACCTGATAGCTGCCAGATCGTAAACAAATATGGACTTGACTATATGGAGTCAACTGCTGAGAGTGATTATCAGAGGAAGGTACAAGAACATCACATGCTTGACAATAGCCAGCTAACCGCTTCTCATCTATGGTACAATGAAGAGATAATGAACCTATCTGTAAAGTAAGAGTTATACATCATTATCCATTAATGAAATAGACACAAAAGATCAGTACTCCTTAATGCATTTTAACAGTATAAGAAACCGATAAAGACAATTCAAACCTGGAGGAACCACAAATAACATGGCTAAATGTTTTAAGCACAGATCAGAAAAACATTGTTCATTAACCAAATACAATCTGTGATCCACTTACATGTCCCTTGATCTAAAAACATTTTTAGGGTTGAAAACAATGAACACCCAAGACAGACTAAATGTGATCCACAAAACCTCACTATTTATTGTCTCTATTTCTCTCTCTCTCTCTCTCTCTCTCTCTCTCTCTCTCTCTCTCTCTGTGTGTGTGTGTGTGTGTGTGTGTCTGCCTGTCTGTCTGTCTCTCTCTCCCCCCCCCTAATTATTTACTTACTGTCGCTCCAGTAAGTATGACAATAAGGCTTTAATGCTGGTGAAAACTCTTGCAAGCCTACACACTGTAAAATCTACACATCAAGAAGATTTACGAAAGTTAAAAAAAAAATCTCAAAAACATTAGAAATGCTACCACCAAAAACATTTGTAAATACACATGTTTAAATGAATTTTAAATAATTATACCCATCATTCAACAAAATTAGCAACTTATAATAGCTCTAGGTAGACTAAGCCTAGGGTTAGCCACGCAGCTCCATGGCAAGCCTGAAACCATGGGCTCAATCAAGCCCTGGCACTAGAAAAGTGGATGAACAAATAGAATAAATTAAGGTTTGGGGGTAGTTGATTAATTTTTGTAATGAGGAAAGGAAATCAAAACAGATTTTTTTTCTAGATTCTTGGAATTAAAAAAAAAATCACACACTTAAAAAAATTCAATCATCTGAGGCTCTTAAAGAGATGGCTCTGCACACAGTGAGGACCTGAGTTTGGTTCCCAGCACCCACGATGGGTGACGCACAATCACCCATAATTACAGCTCCAGGGGAGGGAACCAGCACTCACAGGCACATACCACACACAGATATAAGCACATACCAGAATGTAAAAAATAAAGAATTTTTTAAAAAAATATAGTCATCTGACTCATAAAAAGTTTGTTATGTAGACCAGGCTGGCCCTGAACTCACAGAGACCCACCTGCCTCTGCCTCCGTGAGTGCTGAGAATAAAGCCATGCAGCACTGCACCCCAGCTCACATTCTACTTGACAATGGACACTGTGAACAGCTGCTTTGACTCCCCAGCATGCTATACCTCAAACTACAATCCAAAGTAAACTTTTTCTTTTAAATTGCTTTTGGATATTTTATCACAGCAACAGGAAAAGAAACTAAGTAACAAGTGTGGGGGTTTGAATAGGGATGGCTCTCACACACTCCTAAGTTTGAATGCTTGGTCCACAGGCAGCGGCACTGCTAGGACGAGCATCACTGTGGAGGTGGGCTTGGAGGTCGGCTATGCCTAAGCTCTGCCCAGTGTGGCACAGTCTCCTCTGCTGCCTGTGGATCAAGATGTAGAACTCTTCTCAGCTCCTCCTCCAGCACCATGTCTGCCTGCGCGCTGCCATGCTGCCCGCCAGGAGGATAGTGGTGGCAAAGTGTAAGCCAGCCACAATTAAATGTTTCTCTGTATAAAAGTTGCATGGTCATGGTGTCTCTTCACAGCAACAGAAACCCTAACTAAGACAACAAGAAAATAGATGGAAAAAAATAATGTTGCTTCTTTTTAACTTTCCCAACTTTCTGCAGTGGGAACTTGGCTTTATTTGTTGGTGCTGGGACTGAACCAAAGGACTTTTGCATGCTAATAACACATACTACCATGAAGCCATATCCCCAAACTGGGTTTGGTGTTACACACCTATTAATCCCAGCACGTGGGCCAGCCTTGTCTACATTGTGAGTTCTAGGCCAACCAGAGCCACAGAGTGAAGCTGTCTTAAAAACCAAACAGGTTATACCCTAGTATCCTATACAGGTTTCTTTCTTTCTTTTCTTTTTTTTAATTAAAGCAAAAAAACAAAAACAAAAACAAAAACAAAAAAAACTCTGTAACAGAGACCAAATATTAAGTAACATTTATGACTGTACTTACCTCTGCAATTAGTTCTTTGGTTCTAAAAAACTTCTCTCTGGCATTTTCATAGACAGCTGAATTTGTAGAGCCTTGCTGGAAGTACACTGCGCCCAAATCAAAACACACCTGAAATAACAAAACACCAATTTGCTTCCTAATTTTTATGTACTAAGATTTGACAAGCAGAGGGGTTGAAGAGATGGCTTACTGGTTAAGAGCACTGGCTGCTCTTCCAGAAGTCCTGAGTTCAATTCCCAGCAACCATATAGTGGCTCACATCCATCTGTAATAAAATTTGAATCCTTCTTCTAGTGTGCATGAAGACAGAAAACTCAAATACATAAAATAAATAAGTCTTAAAAAAAAAAAGAAACAAAGAAAAGAGTTGACAAGCAGGTTGGAGAGATGGCTCAGAGGTTAAAAATACTGGCTACTCTTCCAATTCCCAGCAACTACATAGTGGCCCACAATCATCTATACCCTGACCTAGTGCCCTCTTCTGGACTGAAGGTGTACATGCAGGTGTATAAATAAATAAATCTTTAATAAAAAAAAGTTGACAGGCATGGGAGCAGGAGAGATGATGACTCAAGGCTTAAGAGGGTTAAAAATATATAGTGCTAGAGAGATGGCTCAGTGGTTAAGAGCACTGGCTGCTCTTCCAGAGGCTCTGACTGCAATCCCCAGCAACCACATGGTGGCTCACAACCATCTGTAATGAAATCTGGTGCCCTATTCTGGTGTGTAGGTGTACATGCAGGGAAAACACTATATGATAAATAAGTCTTTTTTATTTTTATTTTTTATTTTTTTTTATTTATTATTATGTATACAGTGCTCTGCTTGCATGTACTCCTGCAAGCTAGAAGAGGGCGCCATATCACATTACAAATGGTTATAAGCCACCATGTGGTTGCTGGGAATTGAACTCTGGACCTTTGGAAGAGCAGGCAGAGCTCTTAACCTCTGAGCCATCTCTCCAGCCCAAATAAGTCTTTTTTAAAAATACAATACCTATAAAGCCAGGAATAGTGGTGCACGCCTTTAATCCAAGCACTCAAGCAGAGGTAGGCAGACCACTGTAAGTTCAAGGATAGCCTGGTCTACAAAGCAAGTCCAGGATAGCCAAGGGTACAGAGAAACTGTCTTGAAAAATCAAAAAAACAAAAAAGCTAGTGGTGGTGGCACATGCCTTTAATCTCAGCACTCAGGAGGCAGAGGCAGGCAGATCACTTAGTTCAAGGCCAGCCTGGTCTACAGAGTGAGTTCTAGGACAGCCAGGGCTACACAGAGAAGCTGGGCCTGGAAAAACAAAACAAAACAGTGGTAAAATTCAAAATTATTTATTCATTCATTTGTTTGTTTTAAGACAGGGTTTCTCTACATAGCCTTGGCTGTCCTTGAACTCACTATGTAGACCAGGCTGGACTCAAACTTACAGAGATCTGGCTGCCTCTGCCTCCCAAGTGCTAGGATTAAAGGCCTTCACCATCATCCCTGGTTCCAACTCATGGTTGTTGTTTTTTTGTTTTTGTTTTTTTTTTTTTTTGGTTTTTCGAGACAGGGTCTCTCTTTGTTAGCCTTGGCTGTCTTGAACTCATTTGTAGACCAGGCTGGCCTCGAACTCACAGCGAACCGCCCGCCTCTGCCTCCCGAGTGCTGGGATTAAAGGCGTGCGCCACCACGCCCGGCTTCCAACTCATGTTTAATGGTAGAAAAACTCTGAAAAAGGAAGACAAGTTAAAAACGTAATCAAAAGAAAAACAATAGGCACCAACTTGGACGTAAGCAAACAAAACCAAAAACTAACAAGAGTTCAGGTAACACACAAAACTATTTGAAAGGCCAAAGAAGTGGGTCAGAAAATTTCTTGAAGGAACAGGAAAAATGCCAAGTCAAACTGCTCTGAGAACAGTAGCACTGTGGCCATTCTCCAAAGCAGATGCTACAACTCACACTAGCTCCCCACGGCCTCCAGGACTCCTCCCTGGCCCTGGAAACCACATTACCTGTCACTGCTGCTGTCAGCCAGATTCCTTACCATCCCCACATCTCTGACTTATGAGCTCCTGACGCAGTCTAAACTAAGCATATCTATCTGTAGAACATTCTTGCTTCCAAGCTGGAGAAAGTGTTCCACTGCCCGCTACCTGATTCAACAGGTGAGATTCCTCAAGTCACAGAAGAGGACAAAAGTGGGAAGCACACCACAAAATGGACGAAGACAAGTGTCTACCATAACAGGCTGAGTTGAGAAAGATGACTAAAATTATAATCATTTTTCTTCTAACTGTAATATGTGTATGATTTCCAAGAACACCTCTCTTGCCCTCAGTCCCTTTTCTTTCCCTCCCTATCTTCATCCCTACCAGCCCTCTTGTGAGACAGGTTCTCAAACTCCACGTGTACCTTAGGATGGCCTTGAAGTTCTGACACTTTGCTTTCCATATGTGTGTGCTGAAATTACAAGCATGCATCACTACTCTATTATTTTAAAATGTGATGCTAGCTATGAATCACACGTAGGGTTTTGCGCATGCTAAGCAAGCACTCTACCAACATCTACATCACCAGCCTCCAAGAACTTTGTCTTAGATTGATGGCCATACTGACTATAAACTTTCAAAGAAGTCTGATTTAATCCAAAAAACCACTCTTATACTACCAACATTAAGAAAACTACATTAAAAAGCAGAACACCGGGCTGGAGAGATGGCTCAGCTGTTAAGAGCAGTGGCTGCTCTTCTAAAGGTCCTGAGTTCAACTCCCACAACCACGTGGTGGCTCACAACATCTATAATGTGATCTGGTTCCCTGTTCTGGCATGCAGGTATACATGCAAGCAAAACACTATACATAATGAATAAATCTTTAAAAACTAAAATAAATAAAAAGCAAAACACCAAGTCATAGAGTTCAGGCTCAAACCCTATCATCAATGATTCATTTTTGTAAATACCAAAAGTAAGTAAACAACTCCCATAAATCTCATCGTATCTTGAAAAAAAATATTATCTTCAGCTATTCCCAACACCGAAAAGACACCCTGCATAACAGTCTCGTTTCCACCTCTTTTTAAAATGGGAAATAGTATATGATGTCATGTTTATTTGTATGAATAAAGAAATAAGAATAGCCTTTATTACAGTTACGATCAAGCCAGGCATGGTGGCTCAACACCTTTAGTCCTTGGGAGGTTGAAGGCCAGCCTGGTATACAGAAATTGCTTCTGGATAGCCAGGGCTACTCAGAGAAACCCTGTCTTGAGAACCCAAAATTTAATATCGTTATCTCTAGTGGATTTTAGTCCCCAAAAGATAACCAGTGAGTGTTTTAAATCTCTTATTGTCCTTAGGTCTGCATTAGGAAACAAGCTGCAATGTGCAGACTCATATACTTAATAATTTAGTCTTAGTTTGATTTCTAAGTTCTATTTTTTTTAACAGTTTACTTAATTTTATCTTATGTGTATGCGTATTCTGCCTACATGCACTAATATGTGCACCACATGTATGCCTGGTGCCATGATCTCCTGGAACTGGAGTTACAGACAGCCGTGGGCTGACATGCTGAGAACTAAACCCCAGTCCTCTGGAAGAGCAGCCAACACTCCCAACTGCTGAACCATTTCTCCAGTCCTTAGTTTGATGTCTATAGCTGTAATAAAGACTATGACCAAAAGCAGCCTGGGGAGAAAAATACTTATTTCATCTTACAACTTTCACATAACATTCTATCATTGAAGGAATTCAGGGCAGAACTCAAAGCAGGAACATAGATGCAGGAACTGAGGCAGAGGCCATGGAGAAATGATGCTCACTGGCTTGCTCAATCCACTTCCTTATACAACCCAGGACCACCAGCCAAGGGCAGCACTACACACAGGGGAACGGCCCTCCCACATCCATCCTCAATCAAGAAAATGATCCCATTAAGTTGGGGGAGTTCAGTAGGTATGTGGCCTTTCTGGAAAGTAGTCTGGTATTTTGTAAGGTCTGTACTGTGATACACCCCCAAAACTGTTTTCAGCCTGACACCCCTCCTTTCTGTGCTGCTCAATCTCTCAAAAATCTAGCATGGTGTGAACCTTCACTTTCTGAGTATTTACCCACTCTGACTGAACAATCCTCCCATAGGGTCTTTATGAAGATTCAATGCTATTCAGATAACTAATTCCTGATTATGGAATTCTTGCTTTGATTCAAACAATTTTAGAGGTTAAAAAGTTAAAAGTTGGTAGAAAGTTTACAGCTGAAATAAATACTTTTGTGGGCCTCCAGATGCCTCATTAGGAGACAGGCTTGAGACAGATCTGCGGCTTCATGTAAGCTTTCACTCTAGTGATGGTATCACAGGTCCTGGTACAAACCATACATGTAGGAAAGTTGGTTTAAACTTCCCATGAACCCAGACTATAACAGGGCTACCAAGAAATGTCAAAATTAAGTACAAACCTCAATGTCAAAAAAGAAAAACTATTTCTTATAATTCTTTTACCTTGTCAGCTTATGGCATAAAACACTGTGGTTCTAAATTTACTTTGTATCTTGGAATATAAGCCTAGATAATGAAACGTTTAGCTTAGTACCAAAACATAATCACTAAAAGCCCTACCATTTTGACGGTTTTGTCTGTCTCTGGGATAAGTCCTTTTGACCACGATAATTTCTTTCTGAGGTAAAGAGCCTTTGCTCAGGGTATAAGAGGTGTAAACAGAACAAGAAAGCTTTTGGGGACCATTCGCTCATCCATTTTCGCCCTCGGGTGTTTATGTGTGTGAGTGGTCTTGTTTCTATCTCTTATTTCTTATTTCCCTGTAGAGTCACAATTAAGTTAACAGACCCAGGGCGCTACCACCAGCAGCATACTCCAGCCTACCAGAGATCTCAGCAAAGAGGCTGCACACAGCTCAAAGAGCCTCCTTTACAATCCCCTGCAGTTTTTGGCTACAAGCTGCCTTTGCAACCCTGGCTACAAGAAAAAAGTGGTTTAAGTGGCAGAACAGCTGGTCTTGAGCCACAAAGAGGAAACCCTGTCCCCCTCCCCTCTTCCCCATCCTTACTGGCGGCCTATTGCAGTCAAATTTAAAAGGGTTTTGAATTTAGGTAGAGATCACAAGAAATATCAGTCACTGACTGACCCCAATGAGAGAGACACCAGTCACCAGTCTGACTGACCCCCAATCTCTGACACGGTGTCTACCCGCCTCCACTTCCCCCCTGCTGCTATCAAATCTCTGACACGGTGTCTACCCGCCTCCGCTTCCCCCCTGCTGCTATCAAATCTCTGACACGGTGTCTACCCGCCTCCGCTTCCCCCCTGCTCCTATCAAAACAGGTCTTTGACACAGGCATTTTTCTCCTTGTGTTTCTCTCTTCCCAGATGACTCCAGCTTTTATCAAACTGATAGAAAAAAGCAAAACAAAACAAAACTAACCAGTACACCTAGTAAAGAGAATGAAGGCTTGAACAGGAAAAATGACATTTGACAATAAAAGTAAATTACTTTTTTTGTTTTTTTGAGACTAGGCTTCTCTAAATATGTTATCTGTCCTGGAATTTGCTATGTAGACCAGGCTAGCCTCAACTCCTCTGCTTCTGCCTCCCCAGTGCTGGGATTAAAAGCACGGACCACCATGCCTGGCTAAAACTACAAACTGTCAAAGGAACTAGTCAGAGAAGGAGACAAGATCCTTTAAAAGACCTGAAATGGGGGGCTGGAAAGATAGCTCAGAGCTTAAGAGCAGTGCTCTTCCAGAGGTCCTGAGTTCAATTCCCAGCAACCACATGGTGGCTCACAACCATCTATGAAGTGATCTGATGCTCTCTTCTGGCATGCATACAGACAGAGCACTGTATACATAATAATAAATAAACATTTTTAAAAAATCTAAAATGTAGCTTTGGAGGTCTCTGGGATTAAAGGCGTGCACCACCACACCCAGCTGGAGGCCTACAGTTTCAGCCTACCACAATACTAGTTTTTGTTGTCTTTGGGGTATCTAACTACATTCCTAATATAAATGTATGGCAAATCAGTTCAGAAACTACTTCAAAAATAACACACTCCATGAATTTTTTTCCCATTTTCTTTAGAAAAATCATGTAAAAGCCAATAAAACTTCTAAGACATAACTGCCAATAAAAATCTACATGCAGCCGGGCATGGTGGCACACGCCTTTAATCCCAGCACTTGGGAGGCAGAGGCAAGCAGATCGCTGTGAGTTTGAGGCCAGCCTGGTCTACAAAGCGAGTCCAGGGCAGCCAAGGCTACACAGAGAGACCCTGTCTCATAAAACCAACAACAACAACAAAAAATCTACATGCAATAACCCTGGTGGTGCATGCCAATTAATCCCAGCACTTAGGGGCTACTTGAGAGGGTCAGACGTTCAAGACAAGTACTGGTCACAAAGCAAGATCCAAGCCAACGTTTGCTATATTAATGTGTTTCTTTAGAAAGAAAAAAAGGAACTCAAACTGAAACCTAAATCACAAAAACAAGGGTAGAACACAACTACATCTAACTAAAAACATCAAGATCTACCATGCAGTTTCCAATATACTGGCTGAGTGAATAAAGCAATACCTGGCACTGCATCTCCTCGGTTTTGATTTTCAGGCCAGCCGTAGACCTCTCAGTTTCTCCATTCACCATGCCTGGTTCCACGGACAGTAAGTCTAGGGTTCTCATTGTATGAACATACAGATCCTTGTTCAATTTCAGGGCTGCTTCCAGGACCAAAATAGAGTCAGCAGCTTGTTCTTTCAGCTACAAAAAATCAATAAACAAATGAAAATGCAATAATAGTAATTGATTATAATAACAAAAAAAATCTTACAAGATACTTAGTAGTTTCATGTACTAAAATTGTAGACATTTTAACAGGTAAAATTATTTAAAGTAAATAATTTTTTTTAAAAAAAAATAAGACACGATCTCTCTGTGTAGCCTTGGCTCTCCTCTGGAACTCACTCTGTAGACCAGGCTGGCATTAAACTCAGAAATCAACAGACAGCCTGTCTCTGCCTCCCTGGATGCTGGGATTAAGCTGTGCGCCACCACTGCCCAGCCAAAGTAAATAATCTTAAACATTAAAAATACAGAACATTTCTTTGTAAAGCTGGATACAAAATATAGGAAAGATTTGCACTACTGTCCTTTAGTTTATGCAATGGGTCTATCTGTATATCCTACACTGTGCAAAATCATGTTCCTAAGCACTACAATAAACAATAAAGTGACACAAGGTTTTGTTTCTCTGTTCAAAATCCTACAAGCCCTACTGCATGTTTGTTTCACATCAATTTTTTTCTTTTATTCTCACTTCTTCACAGTACTCATATCTTACTTATCTTCAGAACAGGAGTGAAATATTTACAGTGTGTGTGTGTGTGTGTGTGTGTGTGTGTGTGTGTGTGTATCCCCCCCCCAGATAGAGATCTCTAATTTCTTTCTTTCTTTCTTTCTTTTTTTTTTTTGAGACTGGGTTTCTCTGTGTAGCCTTGGCTGTCCTGGACTTACGTTGTAGAGCAGGCTGGCCTCGAACTCACAGACATCCACCTATTGGAATTAAAGGCATGCACCACCACGCCTGGCTTCTAATTTCTTTTATGTTGAGGAGATAAAATTTAAATATGGAGGACTAGAGAACTAGCTTAGCAGCATGTAAACTGCTCTTCCAGCAGACTCGAGTTTTAGTCCCAGAACTTACATTAGGTAATAGACAGCCACCTGTAACTCCAGGCGCATGAAGGGTCTGACACCTCTGGCCTCTGTAGACATCTGCACTTATGCACGCATAGTACCCACACATAGACACAGACAGACAGACAGGGACACACACACACACACACACACACACACACACACACACACACATGAAAATTAATACAAATTTAAGAACCATACACACAGCTGGGCGTGGTGGCACACACCTATAATCCCAGCACTCGGGAGGTAGAGGTAGGCAGATCGTTGTGAGTTTGCCAACAGCCTGGTCTACAAAGGGAGTCCAGGACAGCCAAGGCTACACAGAGAAACCCTGTCTCGAAAAACCGGAAAAAAAAAATACATACACACAAAAAACCCTTCTGGGGTAACATACAGCTCAGCGGCACAGCACTGCCTAGTAAATATGCACACATACATTCAAGATTTGCTATAATTTTCTGACATATTTGCTGTCAATTTTTAAGAAGTACAAAGAGGGCCAGATGGAGGTGGCACACACCTTTAATCCCAGCAGAGAAAGCAGATCTCTGAGTTCAAGGCCACCCTGGTCTACAGAATGAGTCCAGGACAGCCAGGGCTACATAGAGAAACCCTATCTTAGAAAAAACAAAAGCACAAAAAGTATAACAGCAGCACCTTTAAAAAAAAAATCGGTGTTTTGTTTTTCTTAGTTTCTTCTTTTCTTTTGAAGCAAGATCTCTGGCCCAGGCTGGCCTTCCTACGTAGCTGATACACATCACTATGCAGTTTATGCAGTATGAGGGGTCAAACCCAGGGCTTTGGCCATGCCGGGCCAGTGTTCAACCAACTTAGCTATATCCCCACCCATTCTGTTTTGTTGACAAAGCCTTATGTAGTCTAGGCTACCCACAAACCTGGGGATGGCCTTGAGTTCCAGATCTTCCAGCCCCACCTTCTGAGTACCGAGTACACTACACACTCGGTTTTGTGTGTCTGTCTGTATGTACATGTTAAGTGCACGCATGTCAAGGCCAGAGGGTGACGCTGGGTTGTCTCTCTCAATTACTCTTCAGCTTAGTTTTTGGTGATTCAACCACTGAACTTGGAGCTCAGTAATCCAGGTAGAATAACTTCTGTCTCCGTCTCTGCAGTGGTGGGATTCCAGGCAAGCACAAGGAGACATCTGGCTTTTACTCGCATGCTGAGAACAAACTAGGCTCTTATGCTTCCACAGCAAGCTCTGACTAACTAAGCCTTCTCACAGTCCCATAAAAATCATCTCTAACAATTGGTTGGCTGAGTATAACACGTGTCTAACAGTGTCTGTTATTAAAGTATCATGACATACTCAACAAACGA
This sequence comes from Acomys minous, assembly GCF_964271855.1. Classification (NCBI taxonomy): domain Eukaryota; kingdom Metazoa; phylum Chordata; class Mammalia; order Rodentia; family Muridae; genus Acomys; species Acomys minous. The sequence continues at coordinate 120,806,888 of NC_140483.1, forward strand.
ATTGATGATAAAGTATTGTACCAATAGTGTTGAAAACTGTACAGTTCAGGCCAAGTATGGCAGCACATGTCTGTAATCCTAACATTTATGAGTCAGAGGCAGGAAGATAAGGGATTAGAGACCATCTTGGCAACATAGGAAATTTAGGCCAAGCTGGGCTACATGATAAGACTGTCTCACAAAAGCAAAACACACATACACAAACCTTACTTATATGCTAAAAGCAAAACTCTATCACTGTACTTAGCCCTTTAACACTCTCACAAACCTACAATTAGAAGATGTATCTCTACATGCTAACAACTGTCCCTAAGTCCAACACTGAGATCACTGCCAATACTCACCACTTTCAAAATGTTCTCTGTTAGTTCTTTTTCCTGTTGCATCTGATTCATGCTAACAGAGAAAAAGATGAAGAAATATAATTATCAAGACACAACTGTAGAAGTCAACACTTAAGACTGTCATTCTTCAGCATGGAGTTTATTTTTTAAGTATGTTAACATTGATTTTTGTTTGTTTGTTTAAAAATAAAGCACATATTATTCTGACCATTAATATGCCAGACTTTCTCAATTACTTTGCATAAAACTTTCAATTTAGGAGTAAAAGTGGTTAAGCACAATGCATACCTACAACCCAGGCCTGCGCAGTGGAGACTAGAGTATCAGGAAAGACCTGAGCTACAAAACTGAGTGTTGAGGCTACCGTAAACTATATTAGACCCTGTCTTGAAAGAAAGAAAAGAAAGAAAGAAAAAAGAAGAAACCAACAAAAAAGTAATAAAGCTTATTGACAACAAAAGCTCATTTATTTAAAGACATAGAGGGGACAGGAGAGATACTCTTTCAAAAGACCAGGTTCGTTTCCTAGCACCCACACGGGGGTTCACAACCTACTGCAATTGAAGTTCCAGGTGTTCTGGACCTTCTGCCCTAGGGCATCAGGCAAGCACATGATGCAATTACATATGTGTAGGCAAAACACTCAGCAGCATAAAATTAAATTGAATCTTTGTTTTTATTCTTTTAAGAAATAGCCATAGGGGCCAGCCACAGTGGCCATGACTGTAAACCAGCACTCAGGAAAGCAGATAAGCGGATCGAGGCCAGCCTGGTCTACAAAGTAAGTCTAGGACAGCCAAGGCTACACAGAGAAACCCTGTCTTGAAACACACACACACACACACACACACACACACACACACACACACACACACACGGAGCAGGGCATTGTGGCAAAACCTCAGCAAACAGAGGTGTTAAATCTCTGTGAGTTTAAGGCCAGCTGGTCTACCTTAGTAAATTCCAGGCTGGCCAGCCAGAGCTGCATAGTAAGACTCTATTAAAAATAATAAATACTTAAACAGAAATAAAAAATCGTGATAAAGAATAGGTCATATTACAAAGAACTGTGTTACTGTTTATGCCCTGGTGTAATAGTGTCATTACTTGGGATACTGGCAGTTTCCTCAAGAGGTACATTTGTTAAGCTTGCTCCTAGATGGTTCTTCCAGGATGTACTGTGGACCTGTGGGAGGTGGGAGGTCAAGAAGAACTGGACTGTGCCCCCAAAGGTAATTATCGGCCCTTGCTCCATCCTCTCTTCGTCAGCATCCTGGATCATGAAGTGAACCATTTGCCCTGACAGATCCCTACAATTGCAGTCTGGCACAAGTCCCAAAGAATGTGGCTAACCACTCAAACCCAAGCCATAAATAAGTCTATTCTCTCTGTAAGTGCAAGTAAGTAAATCTCCCTTCTACCCAGTCAGAAACTATGGTGTCTGCTCCCATGTGGGGTGAGCTGCCATCTAGAATTTATGAATCGGGGTTAAAAACTCCATATTCAATCAAGCGTTTCTAATGAACTTCATACTGTTATCACTTACAAATATTAAAATAATTTCCCTAGGGACAACACTAATTCTCCAAGCCCCTTAGCCACTTCAAACCAACCTCCGTGCGGACCTTCATCCTATCTCTGATCTACATCCTGTCTAACATGAGTTGAAAGGCTTATGAAACAATTTTAAATTACAATGAAATTTGTCACATGTAAGGGTTGTCAGCCAACTTACACATTTAATTGAGGGGGTCCAGGTTTAGCCTGTTTGACAGGAAAGCTACTTTGAACAATTGTTCTAATTGCCCTAAAGAAAAGATAGAGAAAAAATTAACAAGAAGGTCACTTCAACCATAACCAATATAATAACCTAACAAACGTGAGATTTCATACACAGCTTCAGCAGCATGCTTTTTATCTACACAGACATAAATAAAATGTCTCCACTTTCAGACTCACAGTTCCAAAGATGCCCAGCGAGATCCCTGGAGCAAAAGGAGATCGTAAAAGCAGGATGCTGAAAGGCATCAAGCACAGAAAGGAGGCTACCCAGCAGAGGGCTTCGGGGCTCACCATCTGTTGTAGAGGAGGATCGCCATGGCAGTGGTCGGGGGAAGGGCTGCCAGGTCCATGTCCACATGCTTGGTCCCAGGAGGGACTTTGCTGATGCACAGCAGCTCGTTCAGCAGCATATTCAACACCGGAACGGACAGGCTTGAGAGAAGCAAAGTGCATGTCTATACGTTAGCTACACAAATGTCTACTGTGAGTGAAAACAATTACACTGCTCAAGGATCACATATGCAGGTTTACCTATTAGATTCCACGACCTTTCACCATAAACTTAAGCAATACGAAAGTGGGCAAATATGTAATGAGCATTCATCATGCATCTACCTAGTCAACCTATTACCAATCTTCTTGCACTTCTCTTACCCACTTCTCAAATTTCCAGAATTCAGATTCCATCTAAAAAATGTAGCTTTCCTTTTTTTCAAATAGGGTCTTGCTATGCAACCTAGGCTGGTATCAAACTGGCAGCCTCCTCCAGTCTCAGCCTCTAAGGTACTGGCTTAACAGGAGTACAGCACCACACCCTGCAAAAAATGGTTTTTTTGGTTGTTGTTGTTTTTGGGTTTCTTGAGACAGGATTTCTCTATGTAGCCTTGGCTGTCCTAGATGTGCTTTGCAGACCAGGTTGGCCCTGAACTTACAGAGACCCACCTGCCTCTGCCTCCCTGACTGCTGGGATTATAGGAATGCGCCACTACTACCTGCCTAAAAAGTGAATACTTAACAAAATGACAGTATTAATTTTTTTTGTTTTGTTTTTCGAAACAGCATTTCTCTGTGTAGCCTTGGCTGTCATAGACTCATTTTGTAGACTAAGCTGGCCTTGAACTCATAAAGATCTTCCTGCTTCTGCCACCCCACTGGCAGTATTAATTTCACACAGAATAATCTACATTTCCCAGCACTGGGAAGGAAGAAACATGAGATCGCTGGGTTTTCTAGGACAGCCTGGTCTATATAGTGAGTCCTGTCTCTACACCACCATTACCACCACCACCCCAAAAAAAGAAGAAAAAAAACCAATAATTTACATTTGATTATCATCAAATAACTAACTGGAGGTTTGGGCGTGTAGCCAACAGTAGTTTACTTGTCCTGCATGCACGAGGTCATGGATTCAATTCCCAGCAACAGAAAAACTAATAGGTGCTCAATTTTCTAATTGTTTCATATATACCATGTGAGTTTTTTGTTTGTTTGTATTATTATACAGTGTTTGGCCTCCATGTACACCTGCAGGACAGAAGATGGCATCAGATCACATTATAGATGGTTGTGAGCCACCATGTGGTTGCTGGGAATTTAACTCAGGACCTTTGGAAGAGCAGGCAGTGCTCCTAACCTCTGAGCCATCTCTCCAGCCCCACCATGTGCGTTTTAATACCCCATACATTATCATGGATGCATATGTCTTTTGTCCTCTCTTTTTTTTTTTTTTTTTTGAGACAGGGCCTCTCTGTGTAGACATGGCTATCCTGGACTCACTTTGTAGACCGAGCTGGCCTCGAACTCACAGTGATCTGCCTGCCTCTGCCTCCCAAGTGCTAGGATTAAAGGCATGAGCCACCTTTTGTTGTCTATTAATGTGGTCAGGTTTCCCCTCAGATTAAATCCTGGAAGCCAGGCATGGTACCACACACACGTATATTCCCAACATCTGGAAGGCACAGGCAAGATACCAGGAGTCCGAGGCAGAGGCAGGCGGATCGCTGTGAGTTCGAGGCCAGCCTGGTCTACAGAGCGAGTCCAGGACAGCCAAGGCTACACAGAGAAACCCTGTCTCGAAAAACCAAAAAAAAAAAAAAAAAAAAAAAAAAGATACCAGGAGTCCAAGGCCATTATCTACTACAGAGCTTGAGACCAACCCAGGCTACATAAGATCATGGGTTATACAACCAAAAAATAATAAATGTACCTTTAAAATTATATTAAATGCTGAAGAACACATGGTGGAAAAGAATGTTTTGAAATACATTGATTAAAGTACAAATCTCAGAAGTTGGGTGTGCTGACATACAACTGTAAGGCAGAGAGAGGAGAATTTGAAACCAGCCTGGGCTACACAGTGAACGACTGTTTAGGCAAAATATTTAAGATCTTATAGTTTATAACAGTGAAAACTAGAAATGGGCCACTGGTTTTAAGGGCACTGGCTGTTCTTACAGGACGCAGGGTCAATTCCCGGCACCCACATGACCACTCCCACTGTCTGTAACTCTGGTTCCAGGGGATCCGAGCCCTTTTCTGACTTCCAAGGACACCATGCACATATGTGATACATAGACACACATGCTGGCAAGCTATTCATAGAGTAAAATTAACTAATTTTATCAATTTACTTAATAAATTAATTAAATTCAGTTACTTAATTAGAAAATAAACAAAAAGGCCTGGTCTACAGAGGGAGTTCTAGGAACCTGACAAAAACCCTGTCTCAAAAAAACACCAAAAATAGCTGGGCAGTGGTGGCGCACACCTTTAATCCCAGCAGTAAGGGAGGCAGAGGCTGGCGATTACTGTGAGTTCGAAGCCAGCCTGCTCTACAAAGTGAGTCCAGAACAGTAAAGGCTACACAGAGAAACCAAGTCTCGGAAAACAAACAAAAAAAAAACCAAACAAACCTACCTCTTGAATATTTTGCCACGAACACGCAGAAAACTAATATATTTTACGACACTATCAGAAAAACACTATAATATAGACAGAAACAAAGATATCTAAATAGTGCTCCAAATGAAATTCCATTTAAGTTTTTATACCTTTTCTCCAATATGTCTAAATCCCACTTTAAATGTGCAGCAACTTTAAGAGCAAGAAGCTTTAGGATGCGATTTCTCTTGTTATCAGGAGGAGGCTGGACTTGGTTTTGCTCATTAACTGAAGGTTTGGAAGCCTGTTCCAAAAACTGAACTATAAGCTGAACTGGTGCAGGATCTAGGATTTAAAAGAAAACAAATTCTTAAGGTTTTTATTACACAGAGAAACCTTGTCTCAAAAAACCCCAGGCCAGGCTGTGGTGGCACATGCCTTTAAACCTAGCACTTGCGAGGCAGAGGCAGGCAAGTCCAGGACAGTCAAGGCTACACAGAGAGACCCTGTCTCAAAAAACAAAAAAATAAACAAACAAAAAAACCAACAACAACAAGAACCAAACCCTCCCAAAAACACACAAACAAAATATACAAAAAGATTCACTGCAGTGGTTTTTGGGTTTGTTTTTTTGTTTGGTTGGTTGGTTTGGTTTTTTTTTTTTTTTTTTTTTTTTTTGGTTTTTTGGTTGGTTGGTTGGTTTGGTTTTTATTTGCTTGTTTTACTGCACTGTTTTTGGTTTTTGTTCTTAACCACAAAGTACTACCGTATTTTCCAGCATCTAAGACAATCCCCAACTTTTCCAGTTGAAATATTTTTGGAATATACTTGCTGTATCAATCACCCTGTGCAGCAGACTCCAGCAGCTGTCTATTTGCAGGTAGGGCACAGACAGCCAGGTGCTTTATTTAATGCTGGCAGCCAACCAGTACCAGGCAACACTGCCCCTTTAAGGGGCGCTCCACGCTCACCCTGAATACCTGCAGCCCTCAAAGTCAAACCCTGCTCCCCTTCTCCTTGAGGTACAGGAAGATATATGCAGCTTGCTCCTCTCTGCTTCATATCCTGCCGCGCCTGCCGCACCCCCTCTCCACGGTGAACCTGCCTGGCACCCCCTCACTATACGCACAAGGGGAAGCAAGCCACAGGTAAGTAGCAGGCATATAAGACGACCCCAACTTTGGCATAGAAGTTTTGGGGGTTAAAAAAAGTTGTCTTACACACCAGAAAAATACAGTACAAAACAGCTATGTAGGTATACTGACTAAAAAATATGATGCATAAGAAGGGGGCAGGGGCAACATCTGGAAGTGAGGTCAGAGATAGTTGCAGCTTAGTGGTTACCAGCTTGTTTAATAGGCAAGAGGGCCTGGGTTCAATTCCCAGTACTAGCGGAAGGGGCGGGTAGAGTGAGGAGAAAGAGACTTTAAAAAACGAGCTCAGAACAAAGCATTTCACACGGAAGAACTGAACACTACAGGGTCCAGTCCATCCTATGACCAGGGCTAATTAGAGGAAAGATGCGCAGGCTGCAGAACTATTGTGTTGGCAGTTAGGGTCTTTTATTGAGTTATGACTCCGCCCTTGTTTCCCACACTGAAAAGCAGAGGCTAACGCCACTTCACGCATTATAAAGGCTTCATTAAGTAAGGTGGGGGTGTAGAGCTAACTAAGCATAGTGGCTTGGCACCCCGCAACCCTTAACAATGTGTCAATAAGAAAGCCCTAAGCTACTCTTGATAAAACTGTCCGTCCGCCGCCCCCCCCCCCGCCCCGCTAACGGTGCCAACTTTCCCAAAGTAGTCTCCTACAAGTCCGAGGACAAATTTGCATTAGAACTGAGCAAACTAAAGGTAGAGAGCTTACATTCTATCTTTACAGAAATGCCCTGAAAGAGGAAAACAGCATGTTTTTATGCAAACATTGATATCTCTATACCACCTGGCGATTGCATCGCAGTTCCTGCTTTCGGGGATTTTTATTTTAAGTCGGGGCTCGTCATCCCCCAGGTGAGGACACAAGAACCGAAGGCTTAGAGCGGCTGGCTCCTGGCTCCGCGGCGCCGTCAGCCCCCAGGGCCGTGCGACTCGGGGGACCCGGCCCCCTCAGGCGTGTGCGGGCGCCCCACGCTGTGAGGACCGCGGCTGACGGACGAGCCTTTTGTCCGGAGCTTTGTCTCAGCCGCTCCGCGACGACACCCAGGACCCAGGCACCATCAAGCTGGGCCCGTCGGGGCCGCGGACCACGCCCGCCCGCTCGCTTACCCGGGCAGGGCTTGCGCAGATGCTTCTCCAACAGCGACTCCTCCAGCAGGAACTCGAACCAGCAGGTCTGCGGCGGGGTGCAGGGCCGGCTGGAGGTGGCCGCCTCTCGGTCCGCCGCCTCCGCGCTCATCCTGCCCCCGCCGCCGCTGCTCCCGCCGCCTCCCGGCTCCAACCTGACCCTCGCCGGACCCTGCGTCCAGCGGAACGGCCCAGAACCTCCGGATCGCACGCTCGCACGGCCCAAGATGGCGGAGTAGCCAGCTCGAGCCCGTCCCCGGATCTGCCGCTCGCCGAGCTCTCGACCAATCGCTGTTCGACTTCGGAGGAAAGGGGCGGGATCATCAGGCCGCTCCGCCTCCTGCCTGGCATGGAGTCTCCCTGCCCCTCAGAAGCTAGGTTCTGGCTGGCGGGGCTTTCCAGGTTCCCTGGGAGTTACTGCCATCACAGACAAAAACAAAAGGACTTCGGTGTCTTCTTCTTCGTAATAAGACGAACGAGACCAGATCTTGTTGCTTTGTCTACCTTTCTGAGATTCATTCCCACCTACGTCTCCCCGTTACCTAAATGCAGATTGCATACCGTAAGATCCAATTTTTCTGCGACTCGGTATTAGTTAATCCTCCTACGATCTCCAGTCTGTAAACACTATTTTACATTTGCCAACATTCTGTAACGTTCTTAAGTATCGTTATCAACAAAACTATAGAGCAAAGTGTGGTGGAGCATGCCTGTAAAACTCAGCACCGGGGGACAGAAGCCAAAGATCGCCTCAAGTTAAAGGCCAGATTGGTCTTCATAGCATTCCGGGGATCCTGGGGCCTGATCTAGACCAAATAGGCCAAGGAGAGAAACTGAGAAAACTCCCAACGCCTACTGTGGCCCTACACACACCCCATAGAAAATTTCACAAATCACTACAGATGACTGATTTCATAAGGGACCCTGAAAAACACAGAAATTCAGATTTAGTCACTTTCGTGTAGATACCTCTCCTTCAGTTTTGTTTTGATTTGTTTGAAACAGGGTTTCACTCTGTAGCCCAGAACGGCCTGAAACTATTTAGCCCAGGCCAAACTTTAGCCTGCATCAGTCTATAGGTCACCATGTTTTTTGTTTGTTGGTTTGTTGGTGGGTATCTGCTGCTTTGCTTTTAAATTTTTTAATAAAAGATTTCACCCTCATACAGATATGCATGCAGACAAAACACCAATGTACATAAAATATAAGAATAAATCATTTACAAAAAAAACAACAAAAGATTTACTTATGTATGTCTACAATGTTGTAGCTGCATGTACACCTGTATGCCAGAATAGGGCAGTAGATCTTGTTACAGAAGGTTGTGAGGCATTATGTGGGTGCTGGGAATTGAACTCAGGACCTCTGAAAGAGCAGCCTTAACCTCGGAGCCATCTCTCCAGCCCTTTAGATTTCCTTTTAGAAGAATTAAATACAACCCTGTATAGTCTATGTAAATGTAGCCTGTAAGCACTCTGGAGGTGGGCCTTACAAACTTCAGAAAGCTGGATGACAAGCCTTTGCCTCTAGTCCCAGCTTTATCGCAGCTTTGAAAAGCCAGCAATACATTTAAAGCTATAATAAAGCCATGTTAGTGCCTGCGTCAGCTCATCTGACCACGAGTGCTCTTTACTTCTGAACCTTTCTACAGCCCCAAAAATAGAGTTTTGTTTTGTTTTTCTTTTTTGGTTTTCGAGACAGGGTTTCTCTGTGTAGCCCTGGCTGAACTGGACTCACTTTGTAAACCAGGCTGGCCTCGAACTCACAGAGATCCACCTGCCTCTGCCTCCCAGAATACTGAGATTACAGGCGTGCACCATCATGACGAACAGTTCTTAAATGCTGCCCACAAAGTGCTATCAGCCCACTGTCCTGGTTAGGTTTAAGCCAACTTGGTACAAGCTAGAGTAATTTGGGAATCTTTTTTTTTTCTCTCCATAATTTATTTATTTTTACTTTATGTGCATTACTGTTTAGCCTGCATGACATGTGAGCTACCATGTGGATGCTGGGAATTGAACCAGTATCCCATGGAAGAGTAGTCAGTGCTCTTAACTGCTGAGCCCTCTCTTCAGCTCCCTCATTTGATTCTTAGTTGAGAATCTGAACTGCACTTTCTTTCCTTCTTTCTTTCTTTAAAGATTTATTATTACGTATACAGTGCTCTGCTTCCATGTACTCCTGCAAGCTAGAAGAGGGCGCCATATCACATTACAGATGGTAACCACCCTGTGGTTGCTGGGAATTGAACTCAGGACCTTTGGAAGAGCAGGCAGCGCTCTTAACCACTGAGCCATCTCTCCAGGCCCCTGACCTGCACTTTCTTGATTCATTATTGATGTGGGTGGGTACAGCTCACTGGAGATGGTGCCACCTATGATCCTCGATCTTTTAAGAAAACAAGCAGAGGGAACCACAGGAACAAGTCAGTCAACAGCATTTCTTCTTCCTGGCCTTAGCATGGGCTCCATCCTGCAGGCTCCTGCGGGGTTTGAGTTCCTGCTCTGACTTCCCACAGAGATTGACCGCTGTGAAATTGTAAACTGAAATAAACTCTTTCCTCCCCAACTTGTGGCTGGTCATGCTGTTTTACCACAGCAATAGAAACCCTAAGACAGCTCCAGAGAAGATCCTCCAAGGGTCTCTGTGGTGGTTTGAATGAGAACGGCCCCACAGGCTCATACATTGGAACGCTGAGTCCTCTGTTGGTGGAGCTGTTTATGAAGGATTAGGAGGTGAAGCCTGTGGTGTCACTGGGGTAAGCTTCGAGGGTTCAAAAGCCCACGTCAAGGGAGGCATGGTGGTGCACGACTTTAATCCCAGCACTTGGGAAGCAGTCAGGCAGATCGGAGGCCAGCCTGGTCTACAAAAAGTGAATCCAGGGTAGCCAGGACTGTGACACAGAGAAACCTTGTCTTTAAAAAAGCAAAAAATAAAAATAAAAAGCCCATGCCATTCTCAGTTAGTTCTCTCTGCCTCACACTTGCGGATCGTGTATGTTTTCAGCGACTCTCCCAGCAAGGTGCCTGCCCGCCCACTGCCACCCTCTCTTTCACGATAACCACAAACTCTAGCTTTCTGGAACTGTGGCTTTATCAAGAGATAAGTACTGGCACTAGGCATGGTAATCCCAGCACTCAGGAGGCAGAGGCAGGTATTATCTCTGTGAGTTCGAGGCCAGCCTGGTCTGCAATGTGAGTCCAGGACAGCCAGGGCTACAGAGAGAGACCCTGTCTTGCAAAACAAAAAAACAAAAAACAACAGAAAAAGAAAGAAAGAAGTAGTCACAATGAGACTATCAATTCAGAAAATTTTCAACAGCCTGACTTGTCCTGTACCCAAGGGAATGCTCAGTGGTCACAAATAATTGAGCAGATATAGACATGTTTGGGTACTGGTGACCCTGAGTGATGAACTGAACATATAATCTGAGCTAGAAATTAGTCATAAACAACAGACCACTTACCAATCTATAAGGGATTTAGAAGGCAAAAACTAAAAACAAAAATAACCTGATTCTTGAACATAATTTAAGGACCTGTGAGAATTTATATGAAAGAAAAAAATTCTCTGCTATGTATAGTAACATTGTATTTTCCAGAAAAAAAAAAAAACAAATCCACAAAAGTTTTGTATGGAAAAAAAATGCTGTTTTGGCATGTCAGAACACTCAATTCCATCATACAGCTCTTTGGAGTTTTGTCAGCCTCTTCTGGAGGCAAAGCTGCCTTGCAGAGACTGAGGATGAAGGATGCCCTGAAGTCTGCTTTCTCCACATTGCACACAAGGAAAGGAGCCATCAAAGAGCGTGGCAATCGTCCCATTTGTCGTGACCACCCCTTTGTTGTTTTTCAAAACAGAGTCTCCCCGGGCGTGTACCATACGCCTTTAATGCCAGCACTTGGGAGGCAGGGACAGGTGGATCTCTGTGAGTTCGAGGCCAGCCTGGTTTGCAAAGTGAGTCCAGGACAGCCAAGGCTACACAGAGAAGCCCTGTCTCGAAAAACCAAAAAGAAAGAAAGAAAGAAAAACAAGATTCTCACTAGTAGCTCTGGCTGTCCTGGAACTCACTATGTAGATAGACCAGACCATCAAATACCATCAATTACATGTTGGGGTTGGTCTGGTGCTAAATATTCTAACATTAATGAATTTGCTCCCTGAGATCTGCCTGCTGTCCTTTACAAGCAGGCACTTAGGTACCCAAAATGGTATTTGTAATCCTTGCCTCCAAATTACCTCTGATTGGCTAATTAAATGCCTACATACCTGGGCAGGGCAGAAGTGAGGTAGGCAGAGCTAAAGTCAAGGGCTTGGAGGAAAGCAGTGTCATCAGGAGAGACAGGTACGAGAAGGAAGAGAGGCCAGCATGGGTTAGCATAAGGAAGAACCACATGGCTGGGAGGAATTTTCTCTGAGGATCAGCGCGGCTGGAGAGAAGCGGCCCAGAGGGAAAGCATGTGTAAGGATGGGAAGTAGCCCAGATAGGAATGATAAGAGAAAACGGCACGGGACGTGGGACTGGGAGGTGATGAGGTAGTTTAGGGGTTAATATCTGCCCATTCCCAGGTGCAATAGACTTATTAAAAACCTATGGGGCTGGAGAGATGGCTCAGAGGTTAAGAGCACCGCCTGCTCTTCCAACGGTCCTGAGTTCAATTCCCAGCAACCACATGGTGGCTCACAACCATCTATAACAAGATCTGGTGCCCTCTTCTGGCATGCAGGTGTACATGCAGACAGAGCACTGTATACATAATAATAAATAAATAAATCTTTAAAAAAAAAAAACCTATCACAGATGGCTCAGTGGTTAAGAGCACTGACTGCTCTTCCAGAGGTCCTGAGTCCAATTCCCAGCAACCACATGGTGGCTCACAACCATCTGTAATAAGATCTGGTGCCCTCTTCTGTCACGCAGGCACACATGCAGGCAGAGCACTGTACACAGTAAATAAATCAGGTATCTGTGTCCTTTATCTATATGGTAGTGGGTCAACAATAACTGCTGCAATAATTATACGGTTTAGTAATCGGTATTAGTAACCTACTTCCCAAAACTCTAGGATGAGAAGGTACGTGTGCAGGTTAGTGGGAGCTGCCTAAAGCTGAGGACAAAGTGGCTGCAATTGGCAGCCAAAAAGGATGGAGTTTGTTTGTGGCCAGTGTCTTGAAGCTGGTTGTGGGGATAACTGCACATCAGGGAATACTACAGAAACCCACTGAACTGTATACTTAAGTGAGAGAGCTGAACAACTGATTCTATCTCAATAAACTTAACAACAAAGTTCAAGTACAGGTTAAAGACAGCTTAAAATTCTGAGACGTTTTATTATGAAAACAAAACAAGGAGGGTAAATGAGCACAAAAGAACTTCATTATTGATAAAAGGATATTAATGTTACAAAATCTGGGACGAAACTGCTTACAGTTATAAACAACTCCTTTAAAGCATTTGCAGTTACTGGTGCCTTATAATTTTGCGAAGATGTACCTTAGTTACAGAAGGAATGCATTTACTCCAAATACACTTCATGGTAGCTATGACTCAGAGACCAACCTACTAAAGGCTGCTGTATTCACTCTTGTTAAGAGGCTGTACAAGGCTGTTGGCTTAAACCAGGAAAAGGTAACTTATGAGACACTGAATGTTTCTGTTATGCCATTGCTACACAAAATATAGATTAATGGTCACAAGTAAAGTCTATTTCTTATAAAACTGCACATAGTTTCCATATGTAAGATTACAACTTTGCCATCCTAGGAGATATAAACAGAAATAATCCAGAGAAACCTTTATACTTAATTCAACACATTTGATTCCAAAATGCCCTTTTTATTACAGATGCAAGGCTGTAATATATATATCCCTTTGCAACACTGCATCTAATTTAAAGCATTAACTCTATACATTGAAAAAAAAAACTCAGTAATTTAGGTAAGAACTTGTTTAATTTTCCTTGTAATTCGCAGACCCAGAACTCTAATACATACTGAATCTAAAGCTATCACAAATAGTCACAATAGAGACTATGTATTTAATTTTTTGATTTTTTTTTTCAGATAGGGGTGAATGCAGCCCAGGCTGGCCTCAAGCTCATTTATGTAGCTGAGGATGACTTTGAACACTTGATCCTTCGGTCTCTACCTCTCAAGTGCACCACCACACATGGCAAAAGTAGATATGTTAAAAACTAGATAAAAGAAGAAGGGACATGCTAAAATATAAATTAGAAAGTAGCTATTAGCTTTAAAAAAGTTCCTAAATATACAGAATTAGTAGCACATGTCCTATAAATATTCATGCATTACAAATAAATTTATCAAAAGAATCAATTTACAAAGAACTGTCAAAACCCCCCAAAACTACCTTTATACAAAGAGAGGCATCAAAATCTGTTACCAATTCAAAAATAATGGGCACCAAGAAACATTTCTCAAGACTAAAGAAACCTAAGAAAGTTACACAAGAAATTAGTAATGTATTTTAGGCGTGTTTTTTAGGCCAAAATTATTAACACACTTTGGCTCCCATTTCTCCATTCTTTGTTGCCTCAATCTGGACAGTATGAAGGAGTGTCAGAACGCTGAGGATATTGGCAATCAGGGTCACTATCCTGGAAAGACAAGCCTTTGTGAGCTTGCATGTGTGCACGTGTGTGTGTAAAGTTAGTGCTGGAATATAGGACATACTACTTAGAGTGTAAAACTGTACCAGTTTAATGCAAAACACCAAGAAGACATGTATGCCAAATATCACCATCATCACCACCACCACCACCACCATCATCATCCTTTTTTTTTTTTTTTTTTTTTTGGTTTCTCAAGACAGGATTTCTCCGTGTAGCCTTGGCTGTCCTGGACTAGCTTTGTAGACCAGGCTGGCCTCGAACTCAAGAGATCCGCCTGCCTCTGCCTCCCTGAGTGCTGGGATTACAGGTGTGCGCCACCATGCCCAGCTGCCGGAGTTATTTTTTTTTAAGTACTAAACTCATAGAGTCCATATCACATCCCTTATCAAGTAAGTTTCACTTGTTGGACTATTTGGCATTTGAGAGGTTAAACAAGAAGTTCTTGACAAAGGTTTGCTTATTACTGAGTTGAAGTTAACAGTGATAGTGGCATGGGGACTTTGTGTTTCTTGCTGCTGGGGAACAACCCAGAAGCCCCTGCACACTAGGCAGATACACCAGGACACTCGGACACAAGGACGGTACCAAGTGGACCGACTTTCTCAGCCTTCCTACAGTTTATCGATGTGGCAAAAGGTACCAACGTTTTCTCTTGGAAAACAAAATAGGCAATAGGCTACAAAATATAAAATGAATTTAGAAATAAAGATGCTAAGGCACTTACTTCAAAGGGTATGTTATATTAAGAGCAAATGCGTTTTATATCTTTGAGGAATTCCCACCCCAGGCCCATAAACTCTGCTCCTTCGAGGCAGCTTTCCCGTGGGATCTAGCAGCTGCGGGGGACCCAGTTACAATCACTTTTCATTTCTTACTCTACAAATTACAGGAAATTTTAAATGCTTTTAACATAGTTTCCAGTGTTACTGTCTTAGTGACAGTGAACACAGGAGTGAAGTCATCACTTTATTCTTCTCTTTCTTTCACTGGTGTCCCCCTCCCCTGCCCCCCACAGTGCTGGGGACTGAACCCAGGGCCTTGTAGACGCCAACCTAATGCTCTGCCACAGATCGGCACATCCTCAGCTAATACTGTCATTTCTATAATAAACTTACTTCTCGCTTTAGTTGATGCTGAGTGAAAAGTTAACTATAAACTTTGTTTGTTTTTTTGAGACAGAATCTCACTCTGTAGCTCTGGCTGTCCTGAAACTCACTCTGTAGACCAGGCTTCCTTGAACCCAGAGATCTGCCTGCCTCTGCCTCTTGAGTGCTGGGATTAAAAAGTGAACCACCATGCCTGGGACTAATTATAAACTTTTAACTAAAAAATTCACTGTACCTGCTTCAGAAATAAGTTGACAGAAACAAAAGCAATTTATTAATACAACAAACAAAACTAAAACTAATTTAGCATATGTCAATAAAAATTTAATTGACTATTTCATATTACAAGGGAAACTCAGTGTGTACTTCCCCTTTACAATATAAAAACTGTCTCTACATGCTTTGATCACAAAATGACTATGGGCTTTTCACTGTGTACTTGAGTAGCTGGTAGTTTTTCATAAGGCCTGATGCTAAACACTATGACTGCCAGGATGTTCGGAGTCAGGCTGAGACCCACTGCCACGGCTGCTGTCTACAGGTAAAACAAGGATGTAAAGGAGCGAACAGGACCACGTAGACTAAACTACAAGATGCGACAGACGCCAGCTAAGCTCCGAAAGTTACTCGAAATGCACATACTTGGAAAAAAAAGTACATATATATTACAAAAAGAAAGGAAACATGATCAAATGCAATTTTACAGTACTCTAACAAACAAAAAGTTATAGAACTGTTCACTGAACAACTGTATCACGTAAAATTAAATATGTATCTTATCAAACCATTTTTCTACAGGCTTTATCTTGAATCTTCCTCTTTTTTTTATTATTATTATTTGGTTTTTCAAAACAGGGTTTCTCTGTATAGCCTTGGCTGTCCCAGATACATGTTGGAGACCAGGCTGGCCTAGAACTCAAATAAATCCACCTCCTTCTGACTCCTGAGTTCTGAGACTAAAGGCATGCGCCATCACACCCAACTTATCCTGGATGTCTTCAAGAGGTCAAACTAATTTAGAATTTCTTTCCCTATCCCCCACCCCTAAAAAAAAAAACAAAAACCAAGGTCTCACTGTGTAGCTCTGGCTGCCCTGGAACTCACTCTGTAGACCAGGCTGGCCTCAAGCTCATAAAGATTCACCTGCCTCTGCCTCCCAATGCTGGGATTAAAGGCGTGTGCCACTACACCTAGAATCTCTTTTAATGATTCAAAAATGAGAATACACAAAGGAATATACCATTTATACTCTGAACTGTTGAAAATTTTATTTAACTCTCAATTTGCTCTTAGGTTTAAATGCATCTGCATATACCTCCTGAAACAGATGCCCATGGTAGTGTACATATTGTTGTGACGGTGTTAATTTTTTTACTTAATATATCCATAGAAAATGTAATTAGATTGTATACTCCACACCCAAAAAAACTATAAAATTCTTTTAAATGTCCACTAATATAAATATATATGTGTGTATATATTAACAAGAGTGATTGTTTTAGCATGATTACATTGTTATCAACTTAATGGACATACGTGAGAAAAGTCAATCACGTAACAGTCATGAAACAATTAAATGTACTAATTTGTCCCATGTATCATAAGAACGTACTCTCACTGCAGCAGATGATAGAAACAGTGTCATAAAAACACTCATTTTCCTTTATGTTCTTTCCATTTTCATTTAAATGTCACATATTTTTAATTAACATTTAAATTATTATTATTATTATTATTATTTTGTTTTGGTTTGGTTTTTTGAGACAGGGTCTCTCTGTGTTAGCCTTGGCTGTCCTGGACTCACTTTGTAGACCAGGCTGGCCTTGAACTCACAGCGATCCGCCCACCTCTGCCTCCCGAGTGCTGGGATTAAAGGCGTGCGCCACCACGCCCGGCCATTTAAATTATTTTTAATTGTAAAAAATTTACATCTGTTACAAACTTGCTTGGAGAATTTTCTCTTGGACTTAAATCACATGAAGTACTTATTAAAAATTATGTTTTCAAAGTAAACACTGACCTTGAAAATATTCAAATTAAAGTTCAATATTATAGAATAAAGTTTATGAGGGAACATTGCAACAGGGAAATCTTTACATCGCATACCAAGGAAGAAAGCTGTGAGGAAGGCGGCAGTGGTGGATCTGACACTTTACTAAAAGACAACAATGTCTGACCATCTACTTCCAAGAAGACCCTAAAGCCAGGCATCGGCAGGGTGGGGAGTAGCAGCGTTTCAAATACCCACACTCAATCTCCAAGACACCGGGCAGGGCCGAGGAAAGAGCATTTTACTTCAAGTAACACGTCTTTGAAATGGAGGTTCTGTTATTTTTCAAGATTGGAAGGATATCACAGTGTTAACTCTATATACAAAGTAGGATCTGTTCCAGTGTACTCTAGTGAAGTAATTCACATATGGAGAATAGTTGATTTTCACTTCATGACAAAATCGTCCATATTTTGAATGGGTTAACTTGTCACCTTCTTCCCAAACCACCTGTCAAAAAATAAGAAGCACAATATTAAAAACTTACTAAATTTTATGATGTAATCCTTTACTATGGAACATATACACACACATATATGAAAATTACTGTTAAACATAAATGTAAAATATCTTATGGTATTTACCAAATTTAAGCCTTTTCCTAAATCCCCATAACCACTAAATTCCTGAACACTGATCTTGAGAAATAAACATAAAATGTCTGCAGTCTGTAAAGGATTTCGTTCTAAAATTTAGCTGGCATAGTTTCTATACTCTCCTGCCAGCACTGTGAAGAATTCTCATACAGCCTCAAAGGATAAGCACGGAGCATGCTGCCCTCCAATACAATCACATCTCCGTGTGTAGGGCCGTCGTCACTGAACAAGCACGCGCGTGTGTGTGAGGCTTCCACCTTCCCATCCACAACGCTCACCACCAGAGCTCAGCTAAGTTTAAGTTGTAGGGTTTTTTTAATTACATGTTTGCATGCATGTGTGAATGTGTGTATGTGTGTGTGTGTAGATCAGGAGGCAACTTTCAGGAGTCTCAGGATTGAAACTCAGGTTTTCAGGCTTGGAAACAAAACACTTTGCCCACTAACGCTGCTCACTGGTTTTTATAATATTATTGTAACACCTGTAATAGACATTAGGTAGCCAACATTCACAGTATAGTAGCTAAGTTAATGCCTGCTATGACATGAGGGAAAGAGCAGAAAGGTAGGGTGATAAAGACTAGAAAGGCAACAGAGAGCAGACACAAACAAATTAGTAATTACTAAATATCACTTCCTGATTACATCCCCTCTGCCACCAATAAATCAAAGTCATGTTATCAAGCACCATCTGATAGCATTCAAAATATATTCAGCGCTCACAACTGTCTATGACTCCAAGATCTGACACCCTCACATCAGCACACATAAATTAAAATTAAATATTTTTAAAAATACATGGAGCATAAAGTAAGCCTATTTAGTCATGGAGACAGGAAAATGGGATTTTTTTTTTCCGAGACAGGGTTTCTCTATGTAGCCTTGACTGTCCTGGATCACTTAGTAGACCACGCTGGCCTCAAACGCACAGCGATCCACCTGCCTGTATCTCCCAAGTGCTGGGATTAAAGGCGTGCACCACTACCACTCAGCTGAAAATGGGAAATTTTTAAAGATTTATTTTTATTTTATGTGGATAAGTGTTTCTGCCTATCTGTATATATGCATCCATCATGCATGCAGTACCATCACCGGCCAGCAGAGGCCATTAGATCACCTCAAACTGGAGTTAACAGGAGATTGTGAGCTGCTATGTGAACCATGAGACCTCAGCCTGGGTTCTCTTAAGGGCAAGAAGGCTCTTTAATGCCGAGCCACCTCTCCAAGCCTGAAAAATGGGAACTGTGAAAGCAAAATCCTCACCTCCCAACTGGCCTTGGCTTACTAAGACAAACGTGATTATTTCAGAAGGGACAGAAAAAATCCTAAATCCTGGCGACCTAAACAGAATTTGTCCTACAACTCAGAGTGATCTATTGATCTTTTTCTCATCCTCTAGCCTAATTTTCTCAGGAGTAAAAGCACCTGTTCCCACCAGGCCTATTTGTCAGACTTACAAACTCTCCTGTAAGCCGTCTTGGTTACTGGATAATGTAGTGGATCTACTGCAAGCTGAGAGGGAAGGTGGCAGCTAAAACTCACTTAGGAAGATGATTAGGCTACACAAAGTCAGAAATGACCAAGTTTTCAAATGGTTACTTACATGTCCATTTGCAACATCTACTAAATCTTTAATCCTGCAGCCTCTCCCGGTTCCGACCTCATTGCAGATGGCATCTTCTACAATTAGGTAGTTAACTTTGTAAGATCTCAGTATTTTATAAATATCCTCAGCAGATCGCTTGGAATAGATTTGGTAAATCTGAAAGGAAATAATTACAAGAAACTTTAAAAGACACTGAAAGCACCTGTTAATTAAAGTTACACAGCTTTAATAAAATACACTTAACAGAGATGGAGAGAGGGCTCAGCAGTTAGGAGACCTGAGTTTGGTTTCCAGCACCTGCACAAGGCAGTTCACACCTGCTCTAACTCCATCTGCAGGGTCTAGGACATCCTCTTCTGGACCCCTGAGACAGTTGTGTCACATGCATATATCCCTTGCCTAGTTAATCCATATTGTATTGTAGCATGCTTAAGTACTTCCTTATCTGTCAAAGACAAGTAATTAACATAAGGACAAGACATTTAAAAAATATTTATGTTTACAGTGTTTTGCCTGCATGTACACTTGCACACCAGAGGAGGGCACCAGATCTCATTATAGATGGTTGTGAGCCACCATGTGGTTGCTGGGAATTGAACTCAGGACCTCTGGAAGAGCAGGCAGTGCTCTTAACCTCTGAGCCATCTCTCAGCCCAGGATAAGACATTTTGCTTATCTATCATCAGTCATAAACATTTTGGTTGCTTCCAGTTTGGGGCCACTATAGATAATATAGATGAATATTTATATAGTCTTGTGCAGGACATAGATTTTCATTTCTAACAGAATTGCTGTGTCAGAAGGTTAACTGCAATTAATCTTACGAAGACTCTGACTAGTTTCCCACAATCTGTGTACAGGGTTTGGTTCAAGCCTGTTTTGGAGACAGAATATCTACGTAGCCCTGGCAGTCCTAGAACTTAATATGAAGAGCAGCAGGCTGTCCTTGACTTCACAGAGATTGTCCTGCCCCTGCCCACCACAACCTTCAGTGCTGGATTAAAGTATAGACCACCAAGCCCGGCTCACGTGTCCCTTGATGATAGCCATGCTACTTGGTATGTAGAGCTATCTACCTGTGGATCTGATTTTCATTTTCCTGAGGGTTAATGACGTTGTGTACCTTTTCACAGGCAAATTGGTCACTTCTTTGAAAAAAATGCCATAGAAGTCCTTTCCCTATTTTCTTTTTTTTAAAAGATTTATTTATTTATTATTATATATACAGAGCTCTGCCTGCATGTACACCTGCATGTAAGAAGAAGGCATCAGATCACATCATAGATGGTTCTGAGCCACCATGTGGTTCCTGGGAATTGAACTCAGAACCTCTGGGAGAGCAGTCAGTGCTCTTAACCTCTGAGCTATCTCTCCAGTCCCCCTTTGCCTATTTTCAAATTTTAATCATCATCATCATCATCAGAGTCTTTGGAGACAGGATTTCTTCGTGTCGCCGTGGCTGTCTCGGAACTCACTCTAGATCAGGCTGACCTCCAACTCAAAAGGATTCGCCTACTTCTGCCTTCCAAGTACTGGGAATAAAAGTGTGCGCCACCACCGCCCAGCTTTGTTTTACTATTGAGTTGTAGTAGTTCCTATAGTTCTTTATTGCCATGTGTCAGAATGCTCATTTTCCATGAGATAAGAGTCAACAAAGTGCCAGCGGTGGTGGCGCATGCCTTTAATCCCAGCACTCAGGGATCAGCAGGCGGATCCCTGCGAGTTTGAGGCCAGCCTGGTCTACAAGAGAGTCCAGAACAGGCAGGGCTACACAGAGAAAGCCTGTCTCGAAAAACCAAAAAAAAAACAAAAACAAAAACAAAAACACCAAAACAAACAAACAACAACAACAAAAACAAAAAAAAAACAAAAAAAAAAAACCAAGAAAATTTGGCCAGGGGCTGGAGCGATGGCTCAGAGGTTAAGAGCACTGGCTGTTCTTCCAAAGGCCCTGAGTTCAATTCCCAGCAACCTCATGGTGGCTCATAATCATCTATAATGAGATCTGGTGCCCTCCTCTGGCCTGTAGGCATACATGCAGGCAGAATACTACATAAATAATAAATCAATAAATCTTAAAAAAATAAATAAATAAATTGCCATTCAGAAATAATGAGAAAGGGTGTTTAAAACTTGGGGTGTGATTAGATCTCATCACAAACTTTCCAGACCTATGGTGCTACAC
This sequence comes from Acomys minous, assembly GCF_964271855.1. Lineage (NCBI taxonomy): Eukaryota > Metazoa > Chordata > Mammalia > Rodentia > Muridae > Acomys > Acomys minous. Next base: position 120,828,350 of record NC_140483.1, read on the forward strand.
ACTATTTATTCTGAAAAAAAAAAATCAAGATCTAATACCTAGACTGAGTAAGATCCCAGAGCTGGAGAGATTTCTCAGTGTTTAAGAACACTGGTTATAAGCCAGGCATAGTGGTGCACACTTTTGATCCCAGCACTTGGGGTTTAGAGGCAGGCAGATTGCTGTGAGTTCAAGGCCAGCCTAGACTACAGAGTGAGTCTAGGACAGCCAGGGCTACACAGAGAAACCCTGTCTCGAAAAACCAAAAAGAAAAAAGAAAAAAGAACACTGGTTATGTTTCAGAGGACCAAGTTCAATTTGTAGCACCCACATGGTGGCTCCCAACTGTCTGTAAGCACAACTGTGTCTAATCTCAACTTCAGAGGATCAACGCCTTCTTCTGGCCTCCAGGGGCACTGTACAAACATGGCGCACAACCTGCAAGCAAAGCACCCACAACATATAAAAAAAATTTTAAAAGAATCCAGAGCTATCTGAAGTACATTCATTAGCTGCCTAATACATGTCACCAAAGCTGACTATCTAATATCTGAAAACACTATATAAAACGTTAATACAAGCTGGGCGTGGTGGCGCACACCTGTAATCCCAGCACTCAGGAGGCAGAGGCAGGCCATTCTCTGAGTTTGAGGCCAGACTGGTCTACAAAGTAAGTCCAGGACAGCCAAGGCTACACAGAGAAACCCTGCCTTTGGGGAAAAAAAGATTGTTAATACAGATCCTTTGCCTATTAGAGAAAAATTGCTACTTCATTTTGCTAAACTGTTTAAATGACGTACTTCTAGTCTATCCAAGCCTAAATCTGTTGACAGTTGCTTACACATTTTTATAAACTCTTAGGACCTTAAAAATACTTTTGGGGGCTGCAGAGATGGTTCAGCAGGTAAGAGCTCTTCCTGCTCCAGCATAGGACCTCCTAAATTCCAGCCCCAGAGGACCTGATGCCGCCTTCTGGCAAATGCACGTGCATGTGTGGTGTGTGTGTGTGCTCATGCATGTGCACGCGCGCGCGCGCGCGCACACACACACACACACACACACACACACACACACCTAAAAAGAATCTTTAAAATAACATTTCTGTGAAACAACAACATTACTAAGGGGCTAGACAAGTACTTCACTGGGGACAGTGCAGAGGCTGTGCTGTCCACATCCCTGGTCTGCAGCTGCTCGATGCCCATAGACTCCTACTTCAAGTTATGACATCCAAATATGTCAAGATATTACCAAATGTCTTCTCCGGGCAAAACCATCCTGAGCTGACAGGATGGGTAGGCCATGTGCTATACAGGAGACACTGTCTAACTAAACAGCACCATCTCGTCAGTGCGGCTTCACTTGGACTGTGATTAGATAAAATAATCCACTAACTACTGTTTACTAGACACCAGAGAGAAAGCCAACCCTTGAAAAGAGAAAACAAAACAAAGCATGGCTCCTATTCTTGGAGCAACTTCCATAAAACATAAAATATTTAATTGGAATTCTGATTACAAATGACTCGACTGAGAAGCAGGCATGGTGGCACAGGTCTTTAATCCCAGCTCTCTGGAGGTAGAGGCAGGCATATCTTTGTAAGTTTGAGGCCAACCTGTTCTACAAAGTGAGTCCAGGCAGCCAGGGCTACACAGAGAAACCCTGCCTGCAAAAACAAAACAAAACAAAAGATTCTGAAACACCACGCTGGGAAAAAGTCCTATCAAAAAAACAAACAACAAACAAAAGAATCTGGGCATTGTGGAAACCTGGGCTACATAGCGGTATTTTGTCACAAAAACAAAACGCCCGAGTTGATTGTTTTTAGATGGACGGGGAGGGGGCACGGGAATAAGCCTTAGGGATTCCCTGTGCATAGTATAACTAACAAGGCCGTTTCTCTGAAGCACAACAGGCATTACTCAGGACTGCTGCCCCCTGACGCCCACTCAGGTTTGTCTCCATATCTGCCCTCTGCCTGCTTCAGTATGCTCTGCTGTGACTATACTTAACTTTTCCTCTGTCCCTTTTTAAAAACTTAAATTTTTTTTGGCTTTTTCACAGGCTTACTTTATAGTCCAGGCTGGCCTTGAACTTCCTGCAATCCTTGCCTCTGTCTCCCAACTGCTAGGATTACAGGCATATGGCATCTCGCACAGACAACTCTGAACACATCTAGTTACTCCACTGTAACACTTAACTGTTCAGCCCTTGATGTTTCACAGCTGCCTCAAGGGTGTCTATGTGCATGCGCGTACATACATTACGATTAATAGTGCATTCTGAGCACTGAATGGAGCACACCTACAGTCCCAGCAAACGGGGGTGTAGAGGAGAACGCTGAGTTCAAGGCTAACCTTGACTACATACACAACTTGAGACCCTATCCCTGAATGCAAACAAACAGAAAGAGTCGACAGTAAAATATAAAAGTTAACTTTGAAGTTTTACTGTTTAGTAATTTAATTTACTGTGGTTTAGTAAAAATTGTTACTACTATTTCCAGGTTTAATAGCTTACTTAAGGTAATGTGCAGGACTAACATTTGAGTCCAGACACTTAATTCTAGACTAAAGTTTTTTTGTTTTTGTTTTTGTTTTTTTGGCACAGAGTCCTGACTGTCCTGGAACTCACCATGTAGATAAACCAGGCTGGCCTCGAACTCACAGATCCTCTGCCCCTGCTTCCCGAGTGCTGAGAGTAAAGGCATGCACCCATACTGGGTAGTATTTTAAATACATTTAAATTTTTTCATATTTTATTGTATGTGTGTGTGTTCGCCTGCATGTATGTTTGTGCACCATGTGCATGACCAGTGCCTGTTAAGGCCAAAAGTGGACAGTGGATCCCCTAGAACTGGACTTACAGATAGCTGTGTGTGAGCTGCCACATGGGATTTTGTCTTGGTAAAGTTAATCACACAACTTTTATCTTTTTTCCTTTTTCTATTTTTCACTTTTGAGGTGGTTTTGCTATGTAGCTCTGGCTAGTCTGAAACTCATTACGGAGCACAGGCTAACATCAAACTCATTACGGAGCACAGGCTAGCATCAAACTCATTACGGAGCACAGGCTAGCATCAAACTCAGAGTCGCCCTCCTGTGTCAACCTAACAACCACTTTTAAAAACTGAAGTGAATTACATCTTTGACAATTATACTTTCCTAGCTATCAAGATTAAAGTACAGTGTTAATTTTAAAGACTCAAATGTAGAACATGAAATGCCTTACGTTTTCATTTCTCTTGAGAAGCTCATCATCACTGTAAAGTGGCAAGCTTGTCACCATCCACCCAGTACACAGTTTAATCACCCCCATTAACTGTGGGCTTCCTGCAAACACAGCTGCAACTGGAGCTTGCCTCCTGTAGAGAACCAAAAGATTATATAATGAAAGAGCAAATACAATATTAAGATCATTGATTTATACCAACCCTCAAACACCAGCAACTTGTGATGTGTAGCACACTTAGCTTCAAATCGTTAAATGTGGTTCATTTCTGTATTCATTTAAAAGCAGGCTCGTACCAGCCAAGGACAATGCATGCAGTAAACCTAGATCCCCTATTCAGATCTAGGCAATGGACAGCTCCTTCGCCACAGCTGTGTGGAGAGCGGAGACTGCCTCTGACATGAACTCTGGTGCTCCTATTTGACTACTACTTCCCCTTGGTAGCAAGGCCTGGTGACACTCAGAGGAAGGGGAAGCAGCCTACTAGGATGAGACCTGATAGGCTGTGGTCATATGGTGGGGGAGGAAGTCCCCTCTGTCACAAGTCTAGGGGAGGGAAATAGAATGAAAGAGGGAGGGACAGAGGGAGGGAATGGAAAGAAAAAAGTGAGAGAATAACAACTGGGATGTAATTTGAATAATATTTTTTTAAAAAGCAGGCTAGACTGAACACCTACTGTATGCCAGCAGCTGTTTTAAATACTGAACACAGACAATTTTTTGTTTATTTAAACAAAGGGAGTAGAGATAAGAAAGAAGAATATGCCAGGCAGTGGTGGCGCACACCTTTAATCCTGGCACTCGGGAGGCAGAGACAGACTGACCTCTGAGTTCAAGGCCAGCCTGGTCTATAGAGCCAGTTCCAGGCTGGCCAGGGCCACACACAGAAACCTTATCTTGGGGGAAAAAAAGGAGGAGGAGTATGAGGAGGGAGGGAAGAAAGGAAGGGGAAGAGGAGGGGAGGGAAGGGAAAAAGAAAGAAAGGAAGGAAGGAAGGAAGGAAGGAGCTGGGCATGGTAGTGCACCCCTTTAATCCCAGCACTCGGAAGGCAGAGGCAGGTGGATCGCTGTGAGTTCAAGGCCAGCTTGTTCTTCAAAGCAAGTCCAGGCCAGCCAAGGCTACACAGAGAAACCCTGTCTCGAAAAACCAAAAAAAAAAAAAAAAAAAAAAAAAAAAAAGATAGGGTGGCTGGCTCTCACACTCCTGTTCTGCACACACTAACTCCCATAACTCAAATCCTTCACATCCATTCACCCTCCTGCTCCTGTCCCCTGACAACAGTGTAGACTACCCCACTACAAAGTCTCAGGTGCCACTCACAGGGCAGTGAACCAACAAATTCTTTCCTTCTATTTCATTTTCTATTTATCCTTCTATTTATTTTCACGGTGCTAGGCTGAAACTCAGAGCCTCCATACATGGTCAAGAGTGCTTCACAGACTGGAGAGAGCGTTGAGCAGGTAAGGGCGCACTTGCTGCCAAACCTGAAGGCGTGAGCGTGATCCCCAGAACCCATAGTGGGAAGAACTTACTCCTGAAAACTGTCCTATGATTTCCACACACATGCCGCGGCACACACATGTACATACGAATTCTCCCTGTGAGCTGTACCTCCAGCTATACCTAATTTACCTATTCATCCCAACATGCACTAGTCCACATCTGGTTGCTATGTACGACAGACAGAGCTAACCTCTGGAAGAAGAAGACGACTAGCACCTGGCTACTGTCCTAATGGAAGACTCAGGAGTAAGGAAACAAGACAAAAAGAATTATACTTGGGCTGTAGAGACAGCTCAGAGGTTAAGAGCACTGGCTGCTCTTCTCAGGTCCTAAATTCAATCCCCAGCAACCACATGGTGGCTCACAACCATCTATAATGAGATCTGGTGCTCTCTTCTGGCCTGCAGGCACACACACAGGTGGAACATTGTATACATAATAAAATAAGTAGATCTTTAAAAAATTAATTATACTCAGATAAATATCCAATTATCCAACATCAAACTGTTCAGGCCTTTGCCATGCTTTTGCTTTTGCTTTTTGATACAGGGTTTCTCTGTGTAGCTGTGGTTGTTCTGGAACTCACTCTGTAGACCAGGCTGGCCTTGAATTCATAGCGATCCCCCTGCATCTGCCTCCTCCACCACCACCACCACCACCACCTCCTCCTGGCTTTGGTAAATCACACATATGATGCAGCTCTCTTTTTTGTTAGTGACAACACAATGTTGTATTGTCATGGCCTCCAACAACAACTATATTATAATATTAAGTATTATTATAATTATAAGTATTAGTAGCAATGGTTAAGTAACCTAAAAAAAGACTATATATATGGGGAACATCTTTATAGAAATAAGACCTCATTATAAGACCTATCCTCACTTTTGTGTACTCATGCTATAAATTTGTCATTCCTATATTTTTTGTTCCATCTGATTTATTTTCCAGGCCTTAAAAACAACCACCACTACCACCAGGATCTCACTCTGTAGCTCAGGCCAATCTCAAACTTACAGTGATTGCCCTGCCTTAGTCTTTGAATACTCAACACTCTAGGTATACACCACCAGGTTTTACCCTTTTTGTATTTTGTTTATTAGATCTTTAACAATTTTCAACATAGTTATTTGGAAATCTCTATCCAGGTATAGATTGGTCACAAAAAAAAATGGCTGCATTATTTCTTCTCTCTCTTGGCCATGGATATGTAGTGGAATGCTAGTCTTGGCCATGTGATTTGCTACATCAATAGGACAACAGCTGTGTGTGCTGGCTAGCTCCATGTCAACTTGACACAAGCTAGAGACATATCTAAGAAGAGGGATTTTTTTGGTTGAGACAGAGTTTCTCTGTGTAGCCCTGGCTGTCCTGGAACTCACTCTGTAGACTAAGCTGGCCTTGACCTCAGTGATTGGCCTGCCTCTGCCTCCTAAGTGCTGTGATTAAAGGCCTGCGTCACCACACCCAGCTAGGAAGAGGGATTCTTAACTGAAAAAATGTCTCCATACAATTGGCTTCTAGGCAAGTCTGTGGTGCATTTTCGTGATTCACAATTGAGATGAGTGGCCCCAGGTCACTGTCCCTGGGGGGGAAGATGGTCCTGGGTACTCTAAGAAAGCAGGCTGAACAAGCCACGCAGTAAGCAGCATTCCTGCATCACTTCCCATCTGAGATTCCTGTCCTGACTTCCTTCAATGAAGGACAGTGTTATAAAAGTCTAAGATGAAATAAACCCTTTCCTCTCCAAGCTGCTTTTGGTCATGGTGTTTCATTACAGCAATAGAAACCTTAAGATGCAAGCAAAGTATTATAGACTGTGTGCTTTACATTGAACCCTGCCCATTCTGTTTGCCTTTGGGAACTCCCCAGCTACTGCGTCATAAACAGGTGCGAATACCATGAGAACACAGGCCACTCTAATCTGATCCCAAGTGACAACTAGCCAAACACAAGTAGAAGAGGCCATGCCTGACTGCTCAGTCCCACCTGAGCTGGCGGAGGCCAGAAGAATCTTTTCCACTGTGTTATCACTTGCTGACCTTCAAAAATGTACGGAACATTAACTCCTGATTGTTTATAATGCTAAAGTGTTATGACAGTCCATTACATGCCAAAATGAAAGAACACAAATTATCAGGAATTGCTAAAGTCCAATTCCACTGTTTATCACAATAATAACAGCTGATATGTGCTATGCTGAATTGTTTTCTCATTTGCTTGTTATTTTGGAGTTCATGAAACTCTTTATGTAATGCTGTATAACCTGAGTCGAGGAGGAGCGAACTCAGGACTACTTTTTAGGGACATTTCAAACTCCAAGCCCATGTGAATTCAGACTCATTACAAACTCAGGGATGAAAGAGACTTCTACTGTTGAGGTTGTTTCTAATCAGGAGCTAACAAATGGAGCATGGCTATTTGGACATTTGATTTCTCAATGTTTTCACTGGCAATACAGCCTTCGCTGGGTCCCTGAGTAAAGAAAGGATGTCTGCCCCTGGAGTCCAAAGTTCTGCTGTATGGAAGGGAGGTCTCCAAAGCCCCAGTCTCATCCTTACCACTGTTGTTTCAACGTTAAGGCAAGTTTATTTAGCTTATGTAGGTAAGTTTAGAATTACAGGCGCACGTCTGTAATCCCAGCACTGGGAGGCCGAGGCAGGCAGATCGCTGTGAGTTCGAGGCCAGCCTGGTCTACAAAGTGAGTCCAGGATAGTCAAGGCTACACAGAGAAACCCTGTCTCAAAAAACCAAACCAAAACAAAACAAAAAAATTACTAAGTAATGATTCCTGAGTTTATAAAAGAATGTGAACAATTCATTTATTATTGTCTGTGAATTCACAAGACGGCATGCAATAATTAATTAATGACAGTTAATAAGTCTTGGGCAATTTTGTCCTTACTTTATCCAGGTCATTAGTTCCACTGTATCTGGATCATAGAATTCTTGTAGTTCTGTTAATTCTGTAATTAATCGTGGAAAAAACTAAAACACAAAACAAAATACCCAGAGGTGTAAGTAACTGGAAAGCTTAAAGCTGTTTCAGAGAATTCCAAAGCCTAACTGGAAGCACTGTGACTACCACAGCTGCCAGGTCTCTTCACTCTTCACTCTTTCCAACCTGAATAATTACAAGTATATAGTTTACTCACTTCAACTAATGCTATTACCAAAAAAACATCAGCTATAGCTTTCATGCACAGACATACCGAATAAAAAAAATTCAAGGACAAATATTTTGCAGATTTATTGGCAGTTTAGTTTCCTGCTACATTATGTTAAGCCAAAACTTTGTTTCATTTCACAGATATTAAAATTGGAGTTACCAAAATATGTTTAAATATTAAGACTTATTTCTTAGTCAATAATATTGTCAATTATGGTAAGACTTTACAATGGCAAAAGGCTAATGGAAGTTGTGTTAGATGGCTTCCAGAGGTGTTCCAGGCTGGACCTGATAGGGTGCATGCGTAACCCCAGGACTTGAGCTGCTGAACTCAAGGCCACTGTGGGCTACATGCTGAGACTTGTCTCAAAAGACAAGTGAGTGCTCACATATATAAAATACACAAACAAATAAATAAAGCATTTTAGAAGTAGAAAGTTGGTGGGACACGTCTCTAATCCCACCACCCAGGAAGCAGAGGCAAGCACATCTCTGAGTTAGAGGCCAACCTGATCTACATAATGAATTCTAGGACAACCAAGACAAAAAAAAGAAAGAAAATTGTTCTGGCTCTTTTGTTAGGAAGCAACAGCAGCAGCAACATTAAGGACATCAGCTACGTTAGCGCAGCATCTTGACAGAAGCTTCCTACACACACACACACACACACACACACACACACACACACACACACGCACACACACAAATTTATCATCTTATAAATAAGCACATTTTCATAATATAAAATTTCAGTTTTCTTACCTCTTTCCACAAACTAAGACCTATAATAGTGGGCACAGCCATGCTCAGAATAAGAGCCTAAAACAGTAAAGCAAAAAGAGTTATGGATCAACATATTTTACAATATATGCTAGAGGTATTAGCACTGACTATGACCAACTAAATATCCTTACACTTATAAAATTCAATCATTGAGACTGACATTAATCTAACTCAAAGTGAAGTGAGTGAAGATTAATGTGTTTCAATCACATTAAGATGAGGTAGTGGCAAAAATATTTGCTATATAAGGCAGACCTTCAAAAAATGGAGTGGGGTGTGGTGACACATGCCATTAAAACCACCACTCAGGAGGCAGAGGCAGACAGAACTGAGTTCAAGGTCACCTAGTCTACAGACTGAGTTCTAGGCCAACCAGAGCTACACAGTGAGATCCCATCTCAAACAAAAACAACAAAACATACGGCTGGATGCTGAAGAGATGGTTCAAGACAGTTACAGACTGCTTACTGCTCTTGCAGAGAACCAAGGTCAGTTCCCAGCACCCACACGGTGGCTCACAGCATACTGTAACACCTGCTAATGTCCACAGGCTCATGCACACCAGCACCTGGCTGTCTCGGTTTTCATTTACTAGCAATAAATTTTTTTATTATATTTACCTGTGTGTGTGTGTGTGTGTGTGTGTGTGTGTGTGTGTGTGCACGTGCACGCGCGCATGTAAGACAGCTAACGGGAATCAGTTCTCTCTTTCCATCATGTGGGTCCCAGGGATTGAACTCAAATCATCAGGCTTGGGGGGCAGGTGCCTTTACCCCCCAGAGCCATCTTTATGGCCCTAACATTTAATTTTATGTAACTGGCAGATAAAGAGTATGAAACACAAAATAACAAGGGCTCACCAACAGTATTGGGTGTACAGTTCTTAATCGAAGCCACTTTAAAAGTGTCATCCAGAGTTCGGGGGAACATACACCAAATGCTGCTAACATGCACACGTAAGGAGTCCAAATGAATTTCAAGCTAGGGAAAAAAAAGTCACATATCACACATCCTATAGCACATCATTATCTGATTTCTTTTTTCTTTTCATCTTTCTTTCTTTCTTTCTTCTTTCTTTTTGTAGACCAGGCTGGCCTTGAACTCACAGAGATCCACCTGCCTCTGTCTCCTGAGTGCTAGGATTAAAGGCATTCACCACCACGCCCAACTTTGATTTCTTTTTTCTAAATTATGTTTAACTACCCATAAAATATTAATGAAGAATGAAAACAATCTTTATTTCTAATTTTCAGCAATAGATTAGTACCTAATTTGTTGTTGTTTTGTTTGTTTTGAGACGAGGTTTTATTGCGTAGACCAGGCTGGCATCAAGCTTACAGATGCACATGTCTCAGCCTCCAGGTGCTGGGATTCAAGGCATGTACCCCTCTTCTTCTTTCACCCCCCCCCCCATTCTTTCTTCTTCTTTGGGACAGGATGATCTCACTCAGTAGCCCAGGCTGTTTTGGAACTGACATTTCCTACAGTGAGTCTCTGCCTCAGCCTTCTGAGACTACAGGCATGAGCTGACAGAATGCTGGGACTATAGACGCTGAGCCACCACCTATGCCTGGCTTTTCATTTTGTCTTTGGGACAGGACCTCACTCTGTAGGCCAAGCTGGCTTCAAACTCAAAGCAATCCTCCAGCTTCTGCCTTCTCAGGACATGAGCTGCCATACCTGATTTTTTTTTCTTTTTATTTTTTTAGGTAAGGTTTCAAGTATCAAAGGTTGGCATGGAATTTGCAATGCAGCCAAGCTAATGACCTTGAACTTCTGATTCTTCTTCCTCCACTTCTGCAATACTATGTATGAGTCACCTTGCCCAGGTTTTAATCTGTTTTCATTTAAACAGAAAAAATATGCTGGGGTATAGATCAGTGATAGTGTTTGTTTAGCACAGATGGGGCCCTAATTCAATTCCCAACACCACAGGGAAACAATTAAGAAAGGATGGAGGGAGAGAAAAGGGACAAAATGGAAATGATACATTTTGCTTTGAATTACAATTTGATTAAGAGAAGTGATGGCACTCCTAAGTTCAATTCCCAGCATCCATATGGTGGCTTATAACCAACTATACTGGGATTTGATGCTGTTTCCTGGCATGCAAATGTATAAATAAATAAATCTCTTTTTTTTAAGATTTTTATTATGGGGCTGTAGAGATAGCTCAGAGGTTAAGAGCACTGTCTGTTCTTCCAAAGGTCCTGAGTTCAATTCCCAGCAACCACATGGTAGTTCACAACCATCTGTAATGAGATCTGGTGTTCTCTTCTGGCCTGCAGGCACACATGGGGGCAGAGTACTGTACAAATAATAAATAAATAAAAAAAATCTTTTTTAAAAAAATTTTATTATGTATAAAATGTTGTGCCTGCATGTACACCTGCAGACCAGAAGAGGGCATCAGATCACATTATAGATAGTTATAAACCACCATGTGATTGCTGGGAATTGAACTCAAGACCTTTGGAAGAGCAGCCATCTGAGCCATCTCTCAAGCCCTTTTTTGTTTTGTTTTGTTTTGTTTTTTGAGACAAGGTTCCTCTGTGGAGCCCTGGCTGTCTGAGACTCAAGTTGTAGACCAGGCTTGCCTAGAACTCACAGAGGTCCACCTGCCTCTGCCTACCAGTGCTGGGATTAAAGGCATGCTCTAGCACGCCCAGCAAATAAATAAATCTTTTTTTAAAAAACTTATTTGATAATAATAAAGTACCATGCAAAAAGCCTCACAAATCACCTTTCATCATAATTCGTTTTCACGGATCTTACTTATTGTGAATAAATGTTTAATCTCCCACAAAGAGTGATCTGACCTCTGTCCCCTACTCCTAGGAGGTAACCGCCTGCCTGACAAGAAAATCCTTTAGTAGTTGGGAAGGTTAGACCATGCCTTCGAGTTATGCTAAGAGCGTGCTTTATTGTGGGGCCACACAGCCTAAGTTCTGTCTCTGCAAAGGCTTCAGAATCAGGTCAGCCACACAAAGGGCCAACGTCATATGTGCTGAGCACCAATAAAAACTGAACACAGAGCCAAGCTGGGGGTGGGGCACGCCTTTAATCCTTGGGAGGCAGAGGCAAGTGGATCTCTATAAGATAGAGGCCAGCCTGGTCTACAGAGCGAGTTCCAGGACAGCCAGAACTATACAGAGAAACCCTGTCTCGAAAACAAAACAAAAACAAAAAACGCCTGAACACAACTGGGCTTCCCTGACAGTTGTGTCCCTTGTGTACTACAAGGCTAGCACTGCTTCTGAGAAGCAGGTAGTGTTTACGCATCTCCAGTTTGACCATAGCTGCCTATGCCTGTGTCTCTCCTAGACCCTGTTCTGTGTCTCTTTCATCTGCTCATTACATAGGCCTGTTTCACTGAACTATGTGGTAACCATGCATACAATGTATAGGTCAGAGTATACTGCTTGCCCAGCATGTGCAAGGTCCTGGGCTGAGGCCCTAGCACTGCACAAAAGGGGTTGGGGGACAGATTTTTGATGCTCTCAAGTTCAAGGTCAGACTTGAGACACTGTTTCAAGACAAAACAAAACAGTCAACAAAAAGCCCCTTCTGGTTCAATGAATATATTTTCATAAAGTTTATTAATAAGTTGGCATGATTTTATGTAGAAGCAGGATAAGAGACTTACAAACAGTTAGAGATATGGTTTTAGGGTGGCAGTTGTTTCTGTCTTGTTACTGGGAGAGATGTCTCTCTATGCAGCACTGGCTGGTCTAGAACCTGGTATGTAGACCTTGAGTTTACAGGGAGCCACCTGCCTTTGCCTCTTGTGTAACTGCGACATAACTCACTGACTGTTAACAGCAGCATGGCACATACTGGTGTCTTGGTCAACAGCAGCCTGTACACAGGACAGCGAGCCCTGGGGAGGTCTCGCAGTGTGAGTGTGAGCAGCCACACCTGTGAAGCTCGGCAACACAACAGTGAGCATCTTACTAGACTGATGTGAAGTCACAGCTGCCTTGGCAAATTTAAAACATACAATAACAAAGAAATGAAATGTAAACATTCTGCCTTGCCCCATGCTTCAGAGTATAAAGGGTTCATGTGCATTTAAAAGCAATAAAAAAAAAGGTCAGGACAAAACCAAAAGAACCCCATTCCCATTGCTCCCCACCCCAGCGCCAGTCTACTGTAAGACCACTGCAGGCCACTGTACTTCACCACAGCTCCTCACCGAGCTCAGCAGTGTGAGTCCCTCTGCCGAAAACTCTGCCTCTCCTGTTCACAGTCCACTCTTACCACTCAGGCCTCACTCACGCTCTTTTCAAGCCATGTCCTGACTTCAAATGTTCTCACAGAGCATTTACTGTTCCTTCAACTCCAAGTTATAACGTTAGTTCTGTATAATTAACATCTGTTGGCTCCATTAGGCCAACGGTTACATAAGGCAGAAACTGCGTTCAGGATACTAACCACTGTATTTGAGTATTTAGCACGATGCATAAATCTTAGAAGACATTGACAGTGTTTTAATATATAAATGAATAATTAAATATCAGTTTGCTATATTTTATTTTTTATTTTTTGGTTTTTCAAGACAGGGTTTCTCTGTGTAGCCTTGGCCATCCTGGACTCACTTTGTAGACCAGGCTGGCCTCAAACTCAGAACGGTTCGCCTGCCTGTGCCTCCCAAGTGCTGGGATTAAAGGCGTGCGCCACCATTCCTGGCAGTTTGCTATATTTTAAAAATGTTTAAATGACACATATTTTAGAAGTTTGTATTTTTAAAAATTAGACCTTTATTTATTTACTTAACATGTATGAATGTTTTGCTTGAGTGTATGTATGTGCCAGAATAGGCCAGCAGAAAGTGTTGGAGCCTCTGAAACTGGGGTTTTTCAGATGGCTTTTAAAGACCTGATTTATGTAGGTGCTGGGCTTCTGCAAGAGCAGCAAGTGCCCTTAGCCAATAAGCCATATTTCTCTAGCTCCTAAAAGGTTTTTGTTTGTTTGTTTTGTTTTGTTTTTCAAGACAGGGTTTCTCTTGTAGCCCTGGATGTCCTGGAACTCCCTCTTGAACCTGAAGATCCACCTGCCTCTGCTTTGCAGGGAATGGGATTAAAGGCCATGGCATCCTAAAAAGGTTATACTTTCTTAAATAGTCTTCCAAACCGTTTTAAATGTACTTGCTAGCTATCAGTAGAAAAGACAAGTTTTATCACAACAAACTGATCAAACAAGTGCACGTACCCTTCCATAAGCATCGCAAGAGAGCCCAGTACAAGACTATGGATTACATGATAAATTACTTCTGGCCTTTCTCCAATTCTTCCATCTTCAAGAGTTGCAGCTTCTTTCTGGGATTTACCACTATATAAAAAAACATGTTTTTAATAGTTTGGAAAAAATACATGAAAAACCAAAGATACATTATCATCTTTGAAGGCTATACCTAAAGCTGAATTTCTTCTCCTTTTCTAAGATCAAATATGCCTGAACTAGCAATGGTAATCAATATACTTAAATTATGAAGAGAAGAAGCTCTAATTAACCATCTTCCTTTTTGTTTTGTTGGTTCTTGATGTTGTTTGGACACAGGGCTTCACTCACCACCAGCTCAGGCTGGCCTAGAACACACTCTGTGTGTAGCTGGGCTTGCTCTACTCCAGGCCGTCCTTTTGCTGTAGGCTACAGAGCTGAGATTACAGGTGTGAGCAACCACACCTGGCTTCAAGTTACTTTTTTGTTTGTTTGTTTTTTGAGACAGTGTTTGTATTATCTTGTACTTGCTTTGTAGACCAGGCTGGCCTTGAACTCACAGAGATCCACCTGCCTCTGCCTCCCAAGTGTTGGGATTAAAGGCGTATGCCATCATGCCCGGCTCAAGTTACTTTTTTCTTTTATTTAGTGCTAGGGATCACCAAGCATAGGTTGTTATACATTACATAAGTGCTCTGTGTATTGTCAGCCTATAAGAGAGCACGCACTGTACAAAGTAGGTCAGCTGACTGGGAAGTAACTGCTAGTATTTCTTGTATATATTTATATTTGGTTTTTCAAATACATATGGGGTTTCATGTAGCCAGACTAGCTTTGAACTTGCTATGTACCCAAGGCTGGCCTTGAACTCAGGATCCTGTCTTCACCTCTCAGGTGCTGGAATTATAGGTGTACTACAAATACCCATTACCACCTCTGTAGCATGATAAACATATTTAAAGCAATTGTGTTCATAGGGTTTTTTATTTTGTTATTATTTTTGCTTTTGTTTCTCTTCTCTCCCACCCCCCACCCCCTCCCCCACCCACCGAGGCAGGGTCTGACTATGTGGCTTACACTGCCTTTGAACTCATAATTTTCTTAGCTCAGTCTCTTGAGTGCTTGGATTATAGGCATGCCCCATCATACTCAGAAAAATTTACAGTAATTTCAAAGTACACTACTAGCTTCATTTCAATTAAATTACACAGTTACATACACATACACATCCCCACTCCACCTCAGAGAGACAGAGTTTTTCTATGCAGCTCTGGCTATCCTAGAACATGGTGTGTCGATCAGTTTGGCCTCAAAAGAGATCAGCCTGTCTTAGCCTTCGAAAAGCTGAGATTCAAGGCATATGCCACCACACCCAGGCAATATATTATTCTTTTTAAAAAAATATTTATTATATATACAGTATTTTTGCCTGCATGTACACCTACACACCAGAAGAGGGCATCAGATCTCATTATAGATGATTGTGAGCCACCATGTGGTTGCTGGGAACTAAACTCAGGACCTCTGGAAGAGTAGCCAGTGCTCTTAACCTCTGAGGCATTTCTTTGGCCCCAATATATTATTCTTAATTAAGTAAAAGTTTTAGTAAGTTAGTAAACAAGTCTGCAAAGCTTAATTACTTTCCATACTCAGATATACAAAGTTAAACATTTGCTTTCCTGATTAATTTATACTGACCAATAAACAAAGAGCAGAATTAGATGCTCTAAAGTAAACACAGTATTGGAAAGATGTGAGGTGGCACACACTTGCAGTCTTAAATGATCTGGAGGCCTGAGAATATGAGTTCCAGGCATTTGGGGCAGCCCAGCAAAACCTCTCTCTTTCCTTCCTTTCCCCCTTAAACTGAGCTCAAGGCCTCCTGCATGCTAGCTCAGCGCTCTACCATAGCACTGCACCCGGGCCCAAACCCTGTCTCTTAAAAAAAAAAAAAGATCTGGGTACACCTTAGTGGCAGAGCATACTTAAAATAATTTCTCTCTCTCTCTCTCTCTCTCTCTCTCTCTCTCTCTCTCTCTCTCTCTTTCTCTCTCTCTCTCCTTCCCTCCCTCCCTCTTAAAGATTTACTTATTATTTATATAGTGCTCTACGCGCATGTGTGGACACACCTAGAAGAAGGCACCAGATCTTATTATTATAGATGGTTGTGAGCCACCATGTGGTTGCTGGGAATTGAACTCAGGACCTTTGGAAAAGCAGCCAGTGCTCTTAACCTCTGAGCCATCTCTCCATCCCCCAAAATACTTTATATCTTTAAAATACATTAATTATATAATACAACTGACTGTTATAAGCACTTACCACATTCTTCTAAAAATAACGTGTGTCATAGAAAGAAGACAAGTGATTAACACTAAAATATAGAATGGTAATAGGGAAGATTGTGTCAGCCGCAAAAAAAAGTCCTGAGACGGCGGCTGTAGAGATTCTTGACAAAGGAGCCAGTTCAATGTAAAATTCCTGCAAGAGATAAAATGTATGGTATTGAAATCACATGTGCTTTAAACTACTGAACATAAAGGAATCTTTAAAATCTTAGTAAAAATTAAGATAAAACACATTTTTTTTTTCGAGACAGGGTTTCTCTTGTAGTCTGGGCTGTCCTAGACTCACTTTGTAGACCAGGCTGGCCTCTTACTCACAGCAATCCACTGGCCTCTGCCTCCCGAGTTCTGGGATTAAAACACAATTTCTAAGGCCACTCATTCATGACAGCATGAGACGCTACACTATAGAGCAGAGCGTAGGCTACAGTGAAGCCCGTGCCGTCACCTAAACTGCTCACCAATGCAATGCTGCTGCTTGTCTTGCCAGAGTTACAGTGGGGAAATCTAGTCCCTCCAGAAAGGCTGTGCCTGGAACGCTTCACTGCAATAGCAGTGCTCTGGGTAGAGACTAAAGGAACTGCCTGGGGCACAGGCTCGATGGATTCATAATCTGATGGCATTACTGCCACGCAGTAAGAACCTTAGGAGAGAGTAGGACATGGATGGATGTCCCTTTCCCTGTCTTCTCTCTCTGCTTCTAGACTCTTCCATCATATGCTAGTCTCCGTGGATCAGAAACACTGACCAATGACCACAATCATAAAACTGAAGCCAGTAAGACAGCTTGGTGAAAAGAATATATTAAAAAAAGAAGGGGGCTGGAGAAATGACTCAGTAGTTAGGAGCATTGGCTGCTCCTCCAGAGGTCCTGAGTTCAATTCCCAGCAACCATATGGTGGCTCACAACCATCTATACTGGAATCTGATTCTCTAGTCTGTGTGCATGAAAAACAGAGCATTCATATACATAAAATCTTAAAAAAAAAAAAAAAAAGACAGGTTGGTGGATAAAGGCACTCGCTGTCAATACTGAAAACCTGAGTTTAAAGCCATGGTGAAAGAAAACTAATTTGACTTCTGACCTCCTCATATATGCCATGGTATTCTCTCTTGCACTCATGTACGCGCGCACACACATACACACACACACTTATTAAAATTTCCTAAAGAACTTAGAGCTGAGCCAGGAATGGTGGCACACACCTTTAAACCCAGCACTTGGGAGGTAGAGGCAGGTGGATTACTGTTGAGTTCGAGGCCAGCCTGGTCTACAAATTGAGTCCAGGACAGCCAAGGCTACAGAGACCCTATCTCAAAAAATAAAACAAACAAACAAAAAACCTCAGAGCTGGAGACATGGCTCAGTGATTAAGAACACTGGCTGCTTGAACCTACAGGATGCAGGTTCAAGTCCCATGATGGATATGAGCCAGCTCTAACTCCAGCTCCAGGAGCTCCGATTCCTCTCCTTGTCTCCAGGCATCAGGCATGCAAGTGGTTCACAGACAACACAGGCAACACAGCATGCACATAAAATAAAAATAAGTAAGTAAATCTTTTCTTTAAAGATTTTTTTTTTATGGGCTGGAGAGATGGCTCAGGGGTTAAGAGCACTGTCTGCTCTTCCAAAGGTCCTGAGTTCAGTTCCCAGCAACCACATGGTGGCTCACAACCATCCATAATGTGATCTGGTGCCTCTTCTGGTGTGCAGGTGTACATGCAGGCAGAATACTGTATACATAATAAATAAATAAATAAAATTTAAAAAAAAAGATTTTTTAAATTACATATACAGTGTTCTGCCTGCACACTAGATGAGGGCACCAGATCTCATTACAGATGGTTGTGAGCCACTGTGTGGCTGCTAGGAATTGAACTCAGGACCTCTGGAAGACAGTGCTCTTAACTGCTGAGCCATCTCTCCAGCCCCAAATAAAAAATTCTTTTTTTTTAAAGATTTATTTATTCATTATTATGTATACAGTGCTCTGCCTACAGGTACACCTATAGGCCAGAAGAGGGCATCAGATCACATTATAGATGGTTGTGAGCCACCATGTGGTTGCTGGGAATTGAACTCAGGACCTCTGGAAGAGTAGGCAGTGCTCTTAAACACTGAGCCATCTCTCCAGCACAAAAAATTCTTAAGTCTATGAAACTGTAAGCAAAATTAAGTCTACTACTCCTTTAAGCTGCCAACATAGACATTTTGTTGAGTGTCTAAGACATTGAAAATGTGACCACTTGTAAAGCCAGATGCAAACATCTTTTTGTAGTTGCTGAGCTGAGGGTTAAGCCCTCATGTACACAAGGCAAGCACTCCTCTGGAATGATGTTCAGAAATGCTCATGAGACACTTGAAGAGATGGCTCAGCAATTAACAGCCCAGGTGGTAGTGGTGGGGATCCAGTGCTGCCTTCCAGCCTTCAAGGGCACTTGCACACATGTGGTGTACATCATACAAGAAGGCAAACACTCTTCAATGTAAAAAAACAAAATTTTAAAAGTGCTCCAAGGTAGCCGGGCGGTGGTGGTGCATGCCTTTAATCCCAGCACTCACGAAGCAGAGGCAGGTGGAGCTCTGTGAGTTCGAGGCCAGCCTGGTCTACAAAGTGAGTCCAGCACAGCCAAGGCTATACAGAGAAACTCTGTCTCGAAATACCAAAAAAAAAAAAAAAAAAAAAAAAAAAAAAAAAAAATTCAAGGGTAGAATAAAAGTATCTATTTCAAAAATGACCGTATTTAAAAAAAAAAAAAAAAAGCTAAAGCTCAACAACATGATAAGTAATAGTATCTCAGTATTACCAAGTTGATGGAACCAAAATATATTACATAGGAGTCACGGATTCTATTACTGCTGTTGTTATTATTATTATTTTAAGGCAAGGTGGTAGTATTACCATATTATTATTATTATTATTATTATTATTATATTATTATTATTATTACTGCTGCTGTTGTTGTTGTTGTTGTTACTATTGTTTAAGGCAAGACTTCATGTATCACAAGGCAGCATAAACACCAATTCACTATGTAGCTGAAGATGAACTTCTGACCCTCCTGTTTCCCTTACCAAGAATCAGGATTACAGGCATGTGCTACTATGCTCAGTTTATGTGGTGCGGGGACTGAACCCAAGGCTGTATACACCTGCAACCCCAGACTGAAATGACTTCTTTTATCTCCCAAGTGCTTGGACTAGTTTCTTATGCATCCATCTAGGTTTTTGGTGGTTCTTTTTGTTGTTGTTGTTGTTTTGTTTGTTTGTTTTTCAAGATAGGCTTTCTCTGTGTAGTCCTGGCTGTCCTGGAACTTGCTCTGTAAACAAGGTCTCAAACTCAAAGATTCGTCTGCCTCTGCCTTTCCAGTGCTGGGATTAAAGATGTGCACCACCACTGCCCTGTTTCTTATTTTAAACAAACAACAAAAACATTATTAATTTAATTGTTTTAATTAAGACTACCCTATTATTATTTTCTGTGTGTTTTGTCTGCATGTATGTATATTTACCATATTTGTGGCTGGTGCTGGAGGAAGCCAGAAAAGTATGTCAGATGCACTGACACTGGAGTCACATATGGCTGTGAGCCACCATGTAGCACCAAGTGTTGCTAACCGTTAAGTCGTGTGTCTTTGGTGGTTCTTAGAACATTGTTCCTAGAGAAGTATTTCTTGAAATTCTGGTGAATTCCAAATCCCAACATATAGCTAGCACATCTAAGCATAAACTTTCTAGTTTTCATTTTGTTTTGTTTTTTGAGACAGGGTTTCTCTGTGTAGCCTTGGCTGTCCTAGACTTACTTTGTAGACCAGGCTGGCCTCGAGCTCATAGCAATCCACCTGCCTCTGCCTTCTAAGTGCTGGGATTAAAGGCGTAAACTTGCTATTTATAGCACCCATACCATTGACTGTTGTATAAAACAAATCGGCTAGGAATGCAGCTCAGAGCTACTGAGCCTGCAAGCATGTGAGGCCCTAGGTTCAAGCTACAGTAACAAGGAGACAAAACAAAACAGGCAATGGTTTTGAGAGAAAAGACTATGTCTTAACCGTAAAACTTTTAATGTATTAACCCTATAAAGCAACTCTAATACTTGGCATGTTTACTACAGGGTAATATATAAATATCAACTAATAAACATTGGCTCAAAGCAGTTCTCAACCTTAGAAGACTGTAGGATAAACTCTGGGTTAGAAGTAAAGTAATGGAAAAAGATGTCCCTTACAGAGGTCTGCCCCAGCTTTTACTGTTCATGTACCAGGCCTATAAAGGATCCTTTACTGTAGTGAATGAATATATACATCAAACATTTCATTTGCTAAATGCTATATCACAACAAAAAACTCAACCTACATTCCTATATAATAATGTAAGTGAGCAAAAGGTTCCATCCTTTCTCAGAACTTGAGACATGTGTAAGCAAATATCATCTGTTCTACACAGACACTATCAGTACATTAAGTCATTTCTTTTCATGTTGTTCCATAAAGCAAAACAAAAACAATAACTAGAAATACAACATTACTTT
Organism: Acomys minous; assembly: GCF_964271855.1. Classification (NCBI taxonomy): domain Eukaryota; kingdom Metazoa; phylum Chordata; class Mammalia; order Rodentia; family Muridae; genus Acomys; species Acomys minous. The sequence goes on from NC_140483.1 coordinate 120,849,113, forward strand.
TTAATTAAAAACAACATCAGGAGCGGGGCGGTGGTGGCGCACACCTTTATTCCCAGCACTCGGCAGGCAGAGGCAGGCAGATCTCTGTGAGATCCACCAGCCTGGTCTACAGAGGGAGTTCCAGGACAGCCAGAGCTGTTACATGGAGAAACCCTGTCTCAAAAACAAAACAAAACAAAACAAAACAAAACAAAACCAACAACATCAGGGCTGGAGAGATGGCTCAGAGGTTAAGAGCACTGGCTCTTCTCCCAGAGATCCTGAGTTCAACTCGCAGAAACCACATGGTTGCTCACAAAAAACTAAAATGACATCTGGTGCTCTCTTCGGGCGTGCAAGTGTACATGTAGGCAAAACACTATACATAAATAAAATCTCTAAAAAAACCAAAAAACAAAAAAAATCAAAACCTGGCTGGCTTTTAGTCTAATTATTATACTATAAATATTGTATAAACCCAACATGAGACAAATGCCTTCCTGCCTATGCTCAGCCCTTTTCTTTTCCTCTTGTTTGGCAGCTGGAGATAAATACAGGGCCTGTCACATTTAGGGCAAATGCTTGATTATTCAGCTACACTCCAAGCCTGCTGTCACTCCCCCCCCCCCCTTTTTTTAAAATTAGATTGGGTTTCTCTGTGTAGCCTTGGCTGTCCTGGACTCACTTTGTAGACTAGGTTGGCCTCAAACTCACAGCGATCCTCCTGCCTCTGCCTCCTAGGTGCTGGGCATGCCTGAGTGCTGGGATTAAAGGTGTGCGCCACCATGCCCAGCACCTGCTGTCCTTTTTAAAGGTAACCACAGTGTTGGTATAGTAGTTATTGGCTGTTTTATTTGGAGATCAAACCTAGGGCTATGTGCATTCTAGGCCAGCATTCTACCCCTTAGCTACACCCGCAGCCCCCATTTCAAGTCTTTGCTTATCCTAACTTTAAACCGAGCCATTAGTCTTCACCAGAGGAAAAAGCCTTAAAAGTACTTTGATAGACTTTAACAGTACCTGTGGCTCTTGCAACAGACCTAAGTTCAGCTTTCAGCTCCCACATCAGATGGCTCACAACCACCTGAAACTCCAGCTCCAAGAAATCTAGTCTCTTCATTCACCTGCACACACACATGCCTGCACACACATAACATATATAAATAAAAAGAAAATATAGCCACGTGGTAGTGACACCTTAATCCCAGTGCTCAGGAGGGAGACAGAGGCAGGTGTATCTCTATGAGTTCCAGGCCAGCCAGGGCTGCATAGAAAAACCCTGTCTCCAAAACCCAACCAACAAATAAATAAATAACATAAACACATGTTTAAAGCAACACTATGAGGCTGGTAGATGACTCACAGGCAAAAGCACACAGTGCAAAAGTGTGATAACCGCAGTCAGATTCCTGGAGCCCATGTTGGAAGAAAAGAACTAACTCCCAAAACCTGCTCTCTGCTGTCTCTACATGTGTGCTGTGGCAAACAGACGCTACTCACACAGATACAACACATCCACATATGACAATAAATAATTAATGCTGTTAAAGGCTTAAGTATATTTTCTTTTTAGGAGACTAGAAATTTATTTATTTATACTGTTGTGCAAGGTATTCAAACTGCAGTCCCAAGTGTGCTATCCATGTGTTTTTTTCCTGCCGTGCTGGGTTTAGAACTGGGACCCTGTAGATATCAGTCAAGCACTCTACAAACTTAGCTATGCCGTACTCCGCCACCTCCACCCCATCACTCCAAATATCAATACCTTTATTCTCGAATTCTAGGTTTATAGTTGTGTAGTGGGATACCGCCTATAATTCACAAGGCCCTTTAAACAATACTCAATGCCACAAAACCAAAAATTTACCTTCTATATAATAGCCAAAACGATTTTCTTTCATTCTTTTTTTTTTTCTTTTTCTTTTTCTGAGACAGGGTTTCACTGTGTAGAACAGGCTCTGTAGACCAGGCTGGCCTCGAACTCACAGAGATACACCTGCCTCTGCCTTCCAAGTGCTGGGATAAAAACTAAGTGCATGTAACCAGACGCACACTCCCTTCATCAAGTGTTTTCTTTTATTTTCTGCGTGTTAACAGATGAGGTGAACTTGTAAATGTGAAACTTACTTAGTAACATTTGGTCCAAATTTTATTTCAAGAAATTTCATCACATGCTCATTTTCCTTGTGTGGGACAAACATCTAGAAGAGAGAGAATCAGGCACCATGGCCAAGTTATGAGATATCATTCTCACAGAAGAGGAAACATTATGTAAACACCGAAATGCTCCCTATGCCTTGCTTTTAAAGTATACTCACTTCCAATTGCTAATGATGGAAGACACAGACAGATGAAAAGAATAGTGAGTAAAATAACACGGTGTGCAATATGAATAAATTTACTGTATGTTTAGGAATAAAAATACAATGGTATTTTGAGAATATGAAAATTTCAACCTAGGACAGCTGACTGAAATAACTCCAGCTCCTAAGGACATTTTTGTTGGTGTATTTGGTTTTTGACACAGTCTCATGTAGGGGAGGCGAGCCTCGAACTCACCGTGTAGTTGAGGGTAATTTTCTCTCTTTTTTTTGTTTTGTTTTTTAACACAAGGTTGCTCTGTGTAGCCCTGGCTGTCCTGGTCTTGCTTTGTAGACCAGGCTGGCCTCAAACTCACAGCAATCCACCTGCCTCTGCCTCCCAAGTTCTGGGATAAAAGGTATGTGCCACCACGCCTGGCTGAGGGCAACTTTCTCTATGCTATTCTCCTTTGTTAGCTCATCGTTCTCACTACAGCTGCCATAATATATTTTTCTGCTCAAGCAGATCTGGACATGAGTCTCAAGAATTACTTACCTTCATTATAAAATTCAAAGTCACTGGCAGAGTACATAACAAATAAAATTCAAACACTTTGATTACTTTAGCCACAAAAGTTCCTTTTTTTCCATTCAGCTACAAAGGAAAAACCAAAATCACATGAACAAAGAAGTGAGGTATAAATTAATGATTTAAAATAATAAGACTACTTTCTAAAGAAGGCAACATTGATTACCTGAAGGCACTTAACAAGCATAAATGCTCCTACTAAACTTAATAAAGGAGACACCAATAAAGCTGGATTCTCAAACTGTAGCAAATATCCAAGGAAGAGAGAAAATATGTAGATCTTATATACTTCATAAACCTGTTGGAACAAAAATAAATGAGAATAAAACTTGTTTGTTTGTTTGTTTGTTTGTTTCCGAAACAGGGTTTCTCTGTGTCAGCCGTGGCTGCCCTGGACTCGCTTTGTAGCTGAGGCTGGCCTCAAACCCACAGCGATCCGCTTGCCTCTGCCTCCTGAGTGCTAGAATTAAAGGCGTGCGCCACCACATTGCATTGGTGTTTTTCCTACATGTATTTCTGTGTGAGGGTGTCAGATCTTGGAGTTACAGACAGTTGTGAGCTGCTATGTGGTCGCTGGGAACTGAACTAGGGTCCTTTGGAAAAGCAGTCAGTGCTCTTAACTGCTAAGCCATCTCTCCAGCTCCCGCCCCCCCCCTTTTAATTATTTTATGTACCTTGGTGTTCTGATTGCATATATGTCTATGTTAGGGAGTCAGATCCCCTGGAACAGTTGTGAGCTGCCATGTGGGTGCTGGGAGTTGAACTTGGGACCTGGAAGGGCAGGCACTACTCTTAACTCCCGAGCCATCACTCTAGCCCTAAATAAAATTAATTTTAAAAATAATAATATAGCTGGGTGTGGTGGCGCACGCCTTTAATCCCAGCAGTAAGGGAGGCAGAAGTAGGCAGATCGCTGTGAGTTGCAATCCAGCCTGGTCTACAAAGCGAGTCTAGGACAGTCAAGGCTACACAGAGAAACTCTGTCTTGAAAAACAAAGAAACAAATAAATAAATAAATAATACTTATAGCTGGGAGTGGTGCTGCACACCTTTAATCCCAGCACTCGGAAGGCAGAGGCAGGCGGATCGCTGTGAGTTCAAGGCCAGCCTGGTCTACAAAGGGAGTCCAGGACAGCCAAGGCTACACAGAGAAACCCTGTCTCAAAAAACCAAAAAATAAAATAAATAAATAAATAAATAAATAATACTTATAAGTAAGTGCTCCACTATAGTTAGGACAGTGCTAGGAAATGTTCAATCTGTACTTTTACCGTCATGGCATATAATGAATTTACCACTTTCTTCTTAGCATTCTATAGAAACAAAGAAAAGAGCTAGAAAAATCTTAAGAGAAAGCGAAAGAACCTTCGTTAACGACATACTGTAGTTTCTGTTAGTCTTTCTGTTATTGAGTCAGATCTGTGGAGGTGTGGTACAGATCTTAGAAGGCTGTGACTATCTGTAACTCTAGTTCCAAGGGATGCAGTGCCCTCTGCTGGCTTCCAAGGGCATTGCAGGTATGTGGTACACTGATACGCAGGTAAAACTTATATCCACACGCACAATCAAAAAATGTTAAATTTTTTTTAAAAATGTAAGACAAAGAAAGAATAAGGGGGCTGGAGAAATGCCTAAGTGAGTAGGAGTGGCTACAGCTCTTGCAGAGAACTAAGTTCAATTCCCAGTTCCAATATCCAACAGCTCTAACTCCAGCTCCAGGAGATCTAACACCCTCTTCTGGACCACACACGTACACCTCACATGTACACACACACACACACTAAAAAAAATAAACCTTAAAGAGTGATCTTACTATAACAAGTCATGATAGCCTTGGAGATGCTAACGTATGCCTGGGAGAGAGTGTAACAGGTAATGTTCAATTCTTGACTTGGCTGATTCCACACAAGTGTGCACAGTTACAGAGTAACTCTCAGCATCACAGCCCACTTTCCCTTCTGTCTACACTTCTCTTTTCGAGATAAAGCTCTGATGTTAAGAAAGGCTTCAGGAAGAGTGTGACGCTCAAGAGGGAAAGGCTCGCTCTTTTCTTACTTCTGTCACACGTTACCTAAGACTGTCAGTTCTTGACCGCACAGAACAGTTCCTTCCTACTGAGGCTGAGAAGGCAGGCATTCCTTTCCAACACGTGACCACGCAGCTCCAGCCCCCCTGCTCCCAGCAGCTGCTACTTCCACAATACCCCTTTTTATCATTACCCTTACAGCTAGTCAATTTTTTATGTATTTTTTATTTAATTAATTTATTTAGATTACAACTCAGTTGTTATCCCCTCACTTGTATCCTCCCGTTCCTCCCTCAGCTAGTCAGTTATTAAGACAACAACATTATTCTTGATTAACCATTGTTTTGGAGAGTGATTAAGTTGTGAATTTATTGTTAGAAAGCAAACAGAGCCTTCGAATGTTAAGCAAAGTGTTCTCCCACTGAACTGCATGCACAGTCTTGGTTAAATCTTGATGTTCTTCAGAGTTCTGAACAGTTAAAGATAAGAGACAGAGAGACAGAACGGAGGTTTTGAGAGACAACACTGTAAGCATCGGTCGTGCATTTAAAGCCCTCATTTAAGCGTCACACTACCTTGTCACTGAGACCCACGGAGAAGACATCTAGCAGCAGCAGAGAGACTGCCTGAAGAAACAGGATGTAGTGGCTGTACTCCCACATCATCATGAAAGTGTACGTCGAGGCACTCATCACCAAGTAGCAAAGCCTCTAGAGAAGAAAACATCACTAACATCAGAAACTTTACTACTGTAAAAACCCAAGAGCTACAGTACTTGAAGCTATTTTTAAAATCACAAGACCAGTCAGGGGTGGTGGTGCATGTCTTAATCCCAGCACTTGGGAAGTAGAGGCATGTGGATATCTATGAATTCAAGGCCAGCCTGGTCTACAAGGCAAGTTCTAGGACACCCAGGGCCATGTAGAGAGTGCCTGCTTTAAAACAAAACAAAACAAAAATATCACAAACCCAGCAGGATCTTAACAAAGCAGTACCAGTCTTTCCATATTATAGTGCAAAGCAGCAGGACAAAAGGGGGTGGGGCTCAAGCACAATTTTTTTTTCCATGTCAAGAGAGGAAGCAAAACCTAAAACAAACTGGTATTTAATATTAGAGTGGTTAGCAAGCTTTTATTAATATGGAAGTTTTCTTTGTCCTAAAATAGTATTTTTATTTTTCATCCATGTTAATTTTATTTTACTAAAAACTATCAAGAGTCTGGATGGCCAAGCGAGGCTTTCCTCTTAATGAAGTTTGGCCTATTTTCCTCCAGTGCTATCCATATCAACCATGCAAAAACTGGACACTATTTCTCTACTTAATACTGAAAAAGAGCCGTGCCTAGGGATGCGCGTCCCTGATATCCGTTCTCAGAACTAGAGCAAGAGGACCCAAGGCCAGCCCGAGCTGTATCTTTGAACATCCAATTCCTTCTCCTTTAGGAATGCACACCCTGAGAACAGCAAACTTAATTGCTGAATTTTTATACCTTGAATGTCTCATTTTCATGTAAAACAACATGAACACACTTCAGATCTGAAATGGCTATTTCCTATAACTCAGGGTTTTCTTCTGGTGCCAGGGATGAAGCACAAGACCTCAGACTTGCTGGGCAAGAAATCTACCATGGAGTGGCAACTGCACCCCAGGTCTGTTTAGTTTTAAATATGAGGGGTTTTTGTTTGTTTGTTTTCAAGACAAGTTTTCTCTGTGTAGCCTTGACTGTACTGGACTCGCTTTGCAGACCAGGCTGATCTCGAACTCACAGCGATCCACCTGCCTCTACCTCCTAATTGCTGGGATTAAAGGCGTGCACCACCACGCCCAGCTAAATATGAGTTCTTCGTGTACAAAAATGAACTGGCAAAGCTGATTTTATGATATTTACTTTGAACTAAAACAAACTGTTGCATAAAAAAGTTAACTTTTAAAGTAAAACATATTTAAATGTTTTGTTATTGTATGTAATTTGTGGGGGGGCAACACATGCAAAGGCCAAAGGCCAACTCTGTGGTGTGTTGCAGGTTATGTGATCCCTGAGATTGTAAACTGTAGAAACCAGTTCTCTCTCACTATTATGTGGGCCGAGGGAATCACACTCAGCTGTTAGGCTTACAGAGCCTCTGAGCAGAGCCGTGCTGTACAGACAGGCTGGTGTAGTGCCTGGAGCCTAAGCTGGTCTTGAACTTGTGGCAGTCTCGCTGCTTCAGCTGCCTGTGTGCTGGCTCTACAAGTGTGCACCTTCATGTCCATCTAGGCTTACTTCTACTTTGAGGGGGATTATTTTTGTTTTATTTTTCTTGGCAGGGCTGGGTTTGAAACTCACCATGTAGCTAAGAACATCCTTGAGCTCTCTTTTCTTTTCTTTTATTGGCTGTCCTGGACGTACTCTGTAGACTAGGCTGGCCTCAAATACACAGAGATCCGCCTGCCTCTGCCTCCTGAGTGCTGGGATTACAGGTGTGCGCCACCACCGCCCGGCTACATTTATTATTTCTAAGCTTTTTCATTTGACACAGGGACTCTGTATTATGTAGCTCTGGCTGCCCTGGAACTCACCATGTAGACCAAACTGGCTTCAAATTCACAGAGCTCCTCCTGCCTCTGCCTCCTGAGTGCTGGGATTAAAGAGATGCATCACTATACCTGGCTTATTATCTTAAGTTTTAAAAATTGAATTATATACATATTATATGTATATATGCATATTATACTATATCATACACATGGTCAAAAACAATCCTATCATTGTAAATGAGTCTACAGTAAAAAGAATATTACCTTACTTCTTATTAACGTACAACACACATGGGGATTTAAAATAGAGGCAGGACCCCACAAGCTCCTCCGGTGGTGTGTGTCTGGTTACGGTGCTAGGGCAGGCGACCTAGCCCGCGCACAGGCCAGCTACCGTGGAACCACACCCAGCCCTAATTCCTGCCCTGCACTCCAGACAGCCAGGTTCCTTAGAAGACTTTTTTGGTCTCTCTGGTCTCTTTCTAGTCAGGATTTTTTTTATCTAAGACAGGCAGAGTGCCAAAGGACTGCTATGTTTCATCCAACTTTAATATAATGAACTGTCTCTGAAGACAAACATTTTATTAAAGTTATTCAGTGACATAGTTTATAGGCTATATTAAACTGCCAATAGGATTGTGGCAATAACAGTAACAAAACTTAAGAATCTAAATAATCTGGAACGGACATTTCCTTCAACTTTGACTGACCTACTACATCTCAGTCAGGGAAGACTTGTGAGTGAACAAAAGAATATGCCATACTGCCATCAAAGTTTATGCCACTGTCATCCTCGGTCACCGCTGTATCTTCAGTAATATTTCTTTAAGTTCTGATGACTAAAGGACATAAATGTTCCTGAAGTAAGAGAAATGGCAAAAACAACACTCGGATATATTAACTTCCAAAATGAGATATCTTCATGTAACTGTCAAGTAACCATACTAAAACCATATAACATCTGTTTTCCTAAAAATATTTGGCTGTCATCAGATTACAGAAAACCATGACGTAACAACTACCTAACTACATGTTACATAATAACATGCTTCATTGAATATAACTTAATTCCTAATATGATTTACTTTAAAATTACGCACCACAACCCAGCATGGTGGTGCACACTGTGATCCTACATGGAGGCAAGTGGACTAAGTGCTCAAGCCCTAGCCTCAGCTACATGATAAATTTGAAGCCAGCCTGCACTACAAGAGATTTTTATCTCAAAGCATGTACCACATTTGCAAACATCAGAATTAGCTATGATGATAAAACAGATTTATGTCTTACCTCTGCATAAGTATTTAAGTTTCTTTTTAAGTAGCCTGTAAGCGCAGCAACTTGGCATGCAAAATATGGTAGAGCCCAGTTTTCTCTTAAAGGAATAGAGTATTCGATTTTTGTTGTATCCACCCTAAAATAAACCACAGAGGAACACCAAAAGTGAGACATACACTTGTGTAACCCTACACTTTTCTCTTTATCTCGTTTTTTAAACTATTATTTTTCTATTTTATGTATATGGTGTTTTACCTGCATGCTTCTCTGTATACCATGTACGGGCCTGGTGAACCTGTTCAGCAAGCACCGGGGATTCCTGGAATGCCTCTCCACGTAAATGATGCATCTCAGTACCTTAGCCCTTCAACCAATAACCTTTGCCAAGCCCTGTCCCCTCCTCAAAGTTCTATATAACCCGCATTCACCCCGAATAAAATTGATCTGCCTCCCGAAGCTGGTCCTGGAAGGTCATTTCCATTAGTGTTCACAGGCCACCAAGTCCTGGGAGCCAATGACGCCAGGAATGAGGAAGAGAGCCACAAAACTCAACTCACTAGACTTCATCAAAGCTTAAAGCTGTTAATTTTCATTATTAAGAAAGTTTGTGACAAGCATGAGACTCATGCATTTAATGCCAGCACTCAGAAAGTGGATCTGGCAGGTGAATTCCATGAGTTTGAGGACAGCCTGGTCCACATAGAAAGTTCTGGACAGCGAGGGCTACATAGTAAGAACCTGTCTCAAGAAACAAAAACAAGAAAGAGAGGAGGAGAGGGAGAGAGGCGGGGAGAAGAGGAAGAAGAGGAGGAGGAAGAGGAGAAAAACACAAAGCACACTCACACAAAAACTGAAACACACCCCCCTGAGAATGACAAAACATGAAAGAAAGCATCTGCAAGGCGCCCCCACCCCACCCTGGCCCGAGGAAGAACTTTGACTTATACTGTATGTCACCACTTATCATTTCAGGACAGGAAACCTTCTCAGAATCGCACAGTTAGTGACTTTACTGTGCCAACAGCAGAGCCCACACACAGAACTGCCACCATGCGTTCCCTCCACCAGTGCTAGGCCATGTGTAACTGTATTAAAAACTCTCACAACTCAACAGTCAGAAGGAGAGCAATGTATAGAAAACAGGATCTGGGATGGTGGCCAGAGCACAAGAGGCCAAGACAGGAAGGCCAGAGTCCATGGCCCCCCTAGGTTTCAATCACTGCCCAGAACAATCTACGAAGGAAGTAGAAGGATGCCTGGGGGGAGCAGAGAAGAAGGAGGGGACACAGAAAAACAAACTGAACACAGCTTTAGCCGTGCAGCTCCTGTGCAAGAGGAGCCAGCAGCTGCTTCCAGAGCAGTTTGTTTTCCCCTTGCTGAGTCATTCAGAGCATAGAGCCTCCAAGAGTGAGCTGATCAGGGGGCTGGGGAAATGGCTCAGAGGTAAAAGCACTGACTGCTTTTGTAGAGGACCCAGCTTCACTCCCCAACACCCACACAGCTGCTCACAAGTTCCCAGGGATCGGATCCCCTCTTCTGGCCTCTGGGGGTATCAGGAATGCATGTGATGCAAAGCAACATTCACATGCATAAAATAAATCTTTATTTTAAAAAAGCTGATCAAGGCCGGGCGTGGTGGCGCACGCCTTTAATCCCAGCACTCGGGAGGCAGAGGCAGGTGGATCGCTGTGAGTTCGAGGCCAGCCTGGTCTACAAAGCGAGTCCAGGACAGCCAAGGCTACACAGAGAAGCCCTGTTTCGAAAAACAAACAAGAAAAAAAAAAAAAGCTGATCAATAAAATAAGACAGCCCACTTCCTAAGTAACCCAGAAGAGATATCCAAACCAAGTGATACCAAAGTGCAACACACAAACGTAAGAACATGAAGAAAAATAAGCCAGGGATATAGCTTAGTTGGTGCAGTGCTCAGCCAGTATGCACAATAACCAGGTTCAATCTCCAGCATCACAGGGGTGCAAGTCTGTAATCTCAGCACTGGGAAGAACACTGCATTTGAGACCACAGTGTGCTACATAGTAAGTTTGAGACCAGCCTGACCAACATAGCATGGTTCTGTCTCAAAATAAAAAACAGCCAAGGGACAGGCTCAGTGGTAGTCCCTGCCTACCTGTACAAAGCTAAATGTTGTTCCTCAGTAGTATAAAGGGACCCTGGCTGTCCTGGAACCTGTTATATAGAATGGGCTGGCTTCAAAGTCACAGAGATCCACCTGCATGCATAGGATTAAAGTGTGGGCCATTACAACAGGTGGGATTAAGTTTTTTGAGTCAAGTTTTTTTGTAGTTGGTTTGGTTTTTGGTTTTTGAGACAAAGCACATACACGTGACAGTAAAACAAAGCAGAGAGCTTTCTCTAGCTGGTATTAGTAGTGATGTCAGAGAGATTCAGAGATGATCAGGATTCACTGGACCACACTGCCTTGAGACAAAGAAAAAACGAACTCTTTGTGCATGTAGCGAGCTAGTGAGAAGGCTGCTGCTAAGCCTGAGAATCTGAGTCTGATCACCAAGCCCCGTATGGTGGTCCAACAGAACGGATGCTTACAAGTTGTCCTGGGGCTTCCATGGTCCACTATGCTATGCACCTGGCTGAGTTTTAAGGTACTCCAGGTCTGTGTGAAACCTTAATTCAAAAGCCAGGCGTAGTGGCTCAAGTCTGCAACCCTAGTACTCGGTGAGGCAGAGGCAGGCAGATCTCTGTGAGTTCGAGGCCAGCCTGTTCTACAAAGTGAGTTCAGGAAGGCAAGGCCACACAGAGAAACTCTGTCTTGGGAAAAAAAAGAAAAGAAAAGAAAAAGAATGAGAATATTTTTGAACTCCTTGACTACTACAGCCACACACACAAAAAAATGTAAATATCAATTAAACCTTTCATACCTGTTAATTAGGAACCATGCAACAGTAAGCATTCCTGCTAGCCAAGTGCCACTCATAAGCCAACTTGTAACAAATAAAGCTGTAACATATATTCCTTGTAATCCAAAAACAATACCGATGTAGAAATACACTGGTTCAATTATTTCCTAAGGGCAAAAGAGATGGAATGATAAAGAGATGACGTTCAAGAACCTGAGGATACAAAACTATGTAAGAAAATGGACATTAAAGTGAAAAAAGAGGGCTGGAGATGGCTCAGTAAGTGAGAACATCTTTTCTTCCTGCAGAGGACCTCAATGCAGTCCTCACTGCCCACATGGTGGCTCACAGCCATTTATAATGTCCAGAGCAATGGCTTTCAACCTCCTAACGCTGCGACCTTTTAGTACAGTTCCTCATGTGGTGACTCCCCCACCATAAACTTATTTCATTGCTACTTCATAACTATTGTTTTGCCACTGTTTTGAAACGTAATGTAAATATGTGACACGCTACTCCTACAGCAGCTGAGACCCACAGGTTAGGAACCACTATTCTAGAGGACCCAATGCCCTCTGACCCTGAGGGCATCCGGCACACAGGTGGTACACACACAGATATGCAAGCAAAACACTCATGAAGGAAATCTAACAAAAATAACAAAGTAAAAACTAAAATACATACATTGCTACCAGTTGCTTGATAGAGAGCACTGGCAATAAGCTCAGGATACAGAGACATCTGTTGCACGGCGTTGATAGTCTTCAGGGAGATGGTTTTGTTATTGTGTGTCAGCTCGTAAACACCTAAATAAATAAAGATTTCTCTCCATACTACTGTTCTGCTTTGACAATGATTCAATTTATTAGTCATCACAATTACTATGAAAAGAAAGACATTCAAATACAACACTAGATGCCTCATTTTCCCCAACTTTTTTATTATGTACATAAGGAGAAGTAACTATATTCGGAGACGAATTCCCGCATCCCAAAGCTCTTAGTCTTAACAATAGTGCTTTATTTTAGAACAGTATCACTACCACAATTACAACTGTGGTTGATCATACCTCTTTCAAATGAAGGCGCCTTTAACATGTCTTTGTAATAGGAGTAATAAATAGCACTGTCACCACGAAATGTGATTTCTCGTTCAAGTTCCTACAATGAAATAAGTATGTGTCCGTGTTAAATGTTAACTGTATTCTTTCTTCTCCCTCATCTTCTTGCATTTTGGTTCTGTTTCCTTCCTTCATATTTTAAATTGATATGGCCTAGATTTGCCATTTTAGTCAAGGAGATATTTAAATTTTCCTTAATTACCATATTAGCAAGCACATACACGATAGATAGATAGATAGATAGATAGATAGATAGATAGATAGAAAGAAGTAAAACTTTTAAGTGTTTGGAGCTCATGTCTATAATCCTAGCACTAAAGGGTCAATCAAAGAGGATTGAGAAGTCAAGGCCAGCCTAAGCTTCATAACAAGACTCTGCCTTTAAATAAATGTTAAAAACACAAATAGTTCTGAAAAGAGCTAGATTAAACATTTCTATGAGTTTCTTTAGTGGAAACCATTTCCGTTTCCATATATGTTTTCCACTGTTAGTATCCAAGAGGAAATGTTTTCCAGGTCTATTTTACCCAACGAATCACTCTTCCATTTAAAAACTGCTATGGTCTGGATGCTAGTGTCCCTAGATAGGGATCAATTTTGGATGTGGAACTCAATCACTAGTGTGATGGTATTTGAAAGAGGGCATTTGGAATGTGGGTGTGTCGTGAGGACACAACCTTCTGAACAGGATTGGCGTCCTTATGAAACAGGCCCCAGAGTTCCCTCATCCCTTCTGCTACAGTAAGATGGTCACCTATGGATCAAGAAGGAACTCCTGGGCTGGGCCTGGTGGCACACCTTTAACCTCAGCTCTCTGGAGACGAAGGCAGAAAGATCTGAGTTCTAAGCCAGCCAGTGTTATATAGTAAGATTCTGTCTCAGAAAGTAACGGGGAGGGGGACAAGCAAAGAGAGAGAGAAGTGGGGAAAGGGGGGGAGGGGGAGAGCACGCTCACAAAATACTGAATCTGCTAATCTGCTGGTGACTTAACATTGGCCTTTAAGCCTAACTTATAGTATGCTGTTTTAGCAGCCCAAATATACTAAGACAGACCTAAGTGAACTCTTAAAAACATTTGTTGGGCCAGGCGTGGTGGCGCACGCCTTTAATCCCAACGCTTGGGAGGCAGAGGCAGGTGGATCGATGTGAGTTCAAGGCCAACCTGGTCTACAAAGTGAGCCCAGGACAACTAAGGCTACACAAAGAAACCCTGTCTTGAAAAACAAACAAACAAAAAAATTTGTTGGGATGGAAGATTTTTCCTGCTAGGTGTGGTAGGTCATGTTTCTAACTCCAGCACCCAAGAGGATGAGGCAGGATCACTGAGTTTGAGACCAGACTGGACCATATCTAGTGAGTTTCAGGCTAGCCTGAAGTTTATCGTGGAAACTTTGTCTCAAAAACAAAACAATAAAACAGAACTTGTTTCTCTGCAAGATTTCCATGATTAAACCTTAACCATCGTCTTTAAAATTAACTGCATATGAAACACACAGAGCTTACTAACTCGTTGGGTGTAGGGCACCCAGAAGGTAGAGGCACACAGATCTCTCAGTTGGAAGCCAACCTGGTCTACAGAGCGAGTTCCAGGACAGCCAGGGATATACAGAGAAACGCTGTCTCAAAACCCAAGATAGTAAGTAAACAAACAAAGAAATAAGAGCTTACTAAAATATAGACAGATTCTACAGTGGGTTCTAAGGTCTGCAGCTCTGGAGATGCTCTCAGGGTCAGTGCCCCTCACATGCTTACGAGGCTGTGATGACGAAGCTCTTCACCAACACCTACGCTCTCAGGCCTCTGGTGTCCTCAGTTCTCCCTATACAAGACAGTCCCTGATCCCACCACTGCAGACTGACAGCCTGAAGAACCTGAGAGAGAGGTCACTTTCCGACAGCTCCCTGGGTGGCCTTCTACACCTGTCAGGGACAACTATAATGACAGAGTTCTTTTGTTTTGGTTTTTGTTTTCTGGCTTTTTGTTTGCTTTTTGACAGGATTTTGCTATATAGCCCTGCCTCTTCTGGAATATATGCAAACCTGGTTGCCCTCACAGTTACAGAGATCCACCTGCCTCAACCTCCTGAGTGCTGCGGTTAAAGGTATGCCCACTATGCCCAGCTTAAAACATAGACTTTTAAAGAGAAAGCACAGGCTACCATAACTAAACCAATAGACAGATGAGGTCAGTGGTTTTACACAAGTCAGTCTCTAAAAACTTTCAGTCAGCTTAACCACTTGCTCAAAAATAAGCACAGTGACAAAACCAAACAAAAAACACTAATATGAGCTCAAAACATTTAAAACTCCATATAGCCAAGTGAACTTTGAGTGCAAATTTATTCAAAGGTCAAATCATGACAATTTCAAATATAACTATAGTGATTAAGGTTTCTGGGAAATACACATAGATTTAAAGCCAAAGATTAAACACGAGGCAACATCTTAGCTCTATTACTGGAGCCAGTTAGATGATTCAATGGATCAAGATACTTGCTAAGCACACACACAATAAATTAATAAATGTAATTTGAAAATTTGAAAATGTAATAGAATTTAAAATGTAAATCCTGTTATACTTAGTTAATCATTTTCAACCTTTTCCCAAAATTGTAATTATAAAATCTAATTCTAAAGTTGGATTATACAAGTGTAATTACATAATCTAAAATTTAAAGTATTTTAATGCTGAGATTCATACGTCTGAGATATGAGCTACCAAAGTTCCTAAGAGGCTGACCAGTACCACGGCACTTTACTGAGGGTCCCTAGAGTGAGCTTGCGCTTCCGACAGACGTCATGACTGCCCCTGGGCGGCTCTCACCTCTCTTCCCAATTCTCAGCAGAGCCCAAACAGGCAAAACTACTAGAGTGGCACATGAGCTCTAAGACCTGCACGCTGCACCATAAGCGCCACGAGTGTGCCTGTGTCCTTGGCATTAGCTAACGGCAAGCCAGGCACACTCAGTTTGCAGAAGTAGGATTCCTGCTTGTGAGCCCAATATCAAGGACTCACTTGTACAAATGGCCCCACCCGCAACTTCTCTGTAACTTGGATCTGCCTGTCCCTTTGGTCTGGTGCCTCTTGCAGCCAGTTCTCAAATACTTGAACCAGATTTTCCCGAGACAGTCCCAGATAAATGAATTGTACAAGGAGAGCACCCTAGTAATTTCTACTTCATAAACTACCTTATTATGTAGGCCTGGTGGGCCTAGAACTAGCTGTAGAAACCAAGTTAGCCTAGAATTCACAGAGATCTGCCTACTTCTGCCTGCCAGCGCCACCATGCCCAACTTCTTAAATGTTTTAAGGTGGATACTGTAACTGTGTCTCAAAAGTGCTATAGCATTTTGCTAACACCTATAAATAAGCCAGCACTTGCTATACTTACCAAATATATATATAAGACCTCCTAAGAAACACACACTCAAGTTAGTAAGTTTGAAAACACTTTTCATAATCTCAAAATTCTTCTTACCTGTCTGTTGGAAAACCAGAATTTCCGTTCATGGTAAGCGGATAAGTAGAAAACATGCATCATACCACTAATAACTGCTGCGAGACAGCCAATGAAAATCTTTGCAAAACGTTGAAATGATACATCTGAAAAAGAACACTAAAGATAATCAAAAAGTAACACATGGTCTTGAAATGAAGTGACGAAAAGACACCCCAGCTCAGTGGTTTCTTCCCCAAAACATAATGCCAGTCTAATCATGAGAAAATGCCAACCTCCTATAGAGGACCCCCTACAGGACCCCTCAGCAGGACGCTTCCCAGTGAGAGCTTACACTGGAATGCTTGCCTGGCCTATGTGAGGCCTGGGCTAGTCCCCACCACAAGCAAAGGAAAGAAGGCAAGAAGGACAGACGGATGTCAGCGTCATCAGAAACAAAACCTAGGATGCTGTCAGAGCATGGAGTCCAAAACCAACATGGCAACAGAAGTAAAAAGACATAAGGTAAAAACTAAGAATATCTGAATAAAGTATAAGCCTTATTTAATATTCCTCATTTATTATTTGTAGCAAATGTGGCACACCAGTGTAAAATGCTAAAAAAGTAAAGATGTACTAAAGTCTAGGGGCTAGTAGAAGGATTAGTAGGAACAGGTACTAGCCTCCACCCTGATGACCTGAGTTTAATCCTTGGGATCAACATAGTGGAAGGAGAGAACTAATCCCCAAAAGCTGTTCATGTATGCTCACATGTGCAAACACACACACACACACACACACACAGAGCAAAAAATAATTAATTTAAGTCTGTATTTTACATGATGAACACACTCTAGAGATTTGTTTCACAACAAGGTTAATATGCTTAACATTAAAAACAGTACACTGATTGCTGTGAGGTCGAGGCCAGCCTGGTCTACAATGCGAGTCCAGGACAGCCAAGGCTACACAGAGAAACCCTGTCTCGAAAAACAAACAAACAAAAAAAAGAAGAAAAGGAAAGAAAGTTCACATATTCAGATGCTGATGACAACATACTTTGTTCAGCATGGTTATCTGAGTGGTAAAACACTGGCTCCGTCTGACTTACACTTTGGAGCTCTCTCAGGAGCCGGAGTTCTGCGGCTTTTCTCTGCTTTGGCTTCCTGATTTCCTGAAGTCCTCGACTTTTTCCTTTGGCGGGGTTCTACAGGTGATCCTAAAAATATTGATTACTTTATTACAATATGTCCATCCATCTTTGGGATCTAGAGTGGATCAGTTTTGTTATGTGACAAACAAAGGTTGTCTACATGGCCAGATCCCAGTAGAAAATGTAAGCCCTGCCTCTAATGAACGTCCCTGGTTGATAAAACCACAAATGGCACAGCTTTGGTACTAAAGTAATCAAGTATATCTTCTATGTCAAAAAGACAAATTTTGGAATCTTATGACTAAAGCAAGACACATTGAGACCCATGAGTGCCTGAAGTAACTATTTTTAACAGTTTTCTCAAAACTATCTTTAGTATACAAACAGAAACAACAAATGTATATTTCCCACCACCACCACTGCCACTCATGTCTTCAGAGTCCAGATGATAAAAGGTTATAAACGATGCTATTTTAAAATGTCCCAAAATAAGTTAATTTCCTTCCAAATTTTTAAGGGATTATTCACCTTACTATGTTAACTATCTGAGATTATCAAATCAACCATTTGTAGGTATAGACATAAAGTTATTGTGTAATTTAAATGCTGATTTCTGTAACTCTATATCTGGTTATAATCCTTGTTCTGAGACTCTCCTGTCCCAAACTATAAAAACTGTTCCACAATGTCCCCTGATATGCCAATAAATCAGCTTACAGCCAATCACTAAGCAGGGGAGAGAATAGGGTTGGACTTCCTGCCAGCCAGAGGAGGAGGAGTTAAAAGAGGAAGTAGGGGATTCAGCTATGGGAGAGGTCCAAGTAACATCAGGAAAGGAGCTGGAACAGGAAAGCTACGAAGTCCAAGTATCCCTGGGATGTACACTGGGAGGAAACCAGGTTAACTTAGAGGGTTAATAACAGAGTAATAACTGCTCGGTTCTTGTGCTGTGAAGCTTGTTTAAATAATATATTAGAGTCTCAGTATTGGTGTGATAGCCAGGTTAAGAGAGAAATTGAGAAACAACCTCAGGTTTATAAAAGCAACTTTAACATATAGGTTAACAATTATTTTTATCAAAATACAATGTATTAATCATAAAGTCATGCTTTTTCTTTTTAAAGGTAGATTCTTGAGTAGCCTCAAACTCTTCTTTCCCCTCACTTCAGCCTTCTACATGCTGGGATTACAGGTACACAGCATCATTTAGTTTCCAGGATTTGGTACTAAACAAAGGGTCCTGAGCATACTAGGCAAATGCTCAGCTGCTGAGCTACTACTGCCCAGCTTCTTCCCACAATACAGTGCTGGAAGCTCCACAGACCCTCACAGCTGTGTATCACAGTATACTCCCACAAATACAGGTGCTAGGTTTCTTTTTTTTTTTTAATGATTTATTTATTATGTATACAGCGCACATTCGATCACATTATAGATGGTTGTGAGCCACCATGTAGTTGCTGGGAATTGAACTCAGGACCTCTGAAGGAGCAGTCAGTGCCCTTAACCTCTAAGCCATCTCTCCAGCCCTGTATCTCTAATTTAAAAAAAAAAAAAATAGAGTCACTTGGAGGCGGGCAATCAGAGGAAAGATGGTTTACATCTCAAATGGACAAGTGTTGGACAGCCAGAATCAGTCCACATGGAGACTGTCTTTTATAACAGATTTCTTCTGGGGAATAGCAGACTTTGTGGTTTGTTTGTTTATTTGTTTGTTTGTTTTTTCCAAAACTCTGCTTCAGCAAATGTGAAAAAAAGAAGAGAGTATGGCAGCTCCTCTGATTCCTGATACGACGATGGAAGAGGGCCCTCAGGAAACCCTCCACGAAGAATGGGTCGAATCAGTCATCTCTGTAGCCCCAGCCATCCTCCAATGGCTGGTGGATGAGGAAGGTAAATGTCTGCTCTAAGAAGCAGACAAGGAGACATGCACGTATGTAGAAGGAAGCCATCAAGAGGTGAGGAGCGGCTCGCGCAAGATAAGACGGTGTATGTCTAACCAAGGACTGCTCTGTGTCCTCACAGATGGATGAGGTCATGCCGGGAAGTCCCTCTGCAGGATCTGGCCTGACTGAAATGCAGTTCTATAAATGTACATGTTTGTCTCCTTATCTTTTTTGTATAGTTACTAAAGTACTAATACGGATTTAATAAGTGAATATTTTTCAGTTGCAAAACTTGATTGATTCTTCATCTTTATATGATCAAAACCAAAATCTTTGATCTGGAAGAAATAAAGGCCATGTGTTTAAAAAAAAATAATATATATATACATATATATATATTGCATGTTACCTCTAAACCACTACATTAAATTCCAAATAAAAAAAATAAGAGACCCCAAATTAAACAGTAATTTGAGATAGATAACATAACTTTTCCCTTTCTTTTCTTTTTTCTTTCTTTTCCTTTTGTTTTGTTTTGTCAAGTTAATAGTGTGAGCCAGGCTTTTATTTCTCTTCCTTTTTCATAGTTATGTCTTTAAGCTATAAAATGTAAGACCAAAGAAAGGGATCAGCAGCAAAGAGAACAGGCTACTCTGATCAAACAGACAGCTCTTTAACTTTAGCATAGAAACTGAGGAAGTAGGGATTCAGCTGCGGGAGAGGTTCAAGTAACATCAGGAAAGGAGCTGGAACAGGAAAGCTACACAGTGCAATTATCTCCGGGATGTACACTGAGAGGAAACCAGGTTAACTTAAAGGGTTAATAATAGAGTAGTAAAAGCACAGTTATTGTGTTGTGAAGCTTATTAATAAACAAATATAAAAGAGTTTCAATTATTTGTGTGGTAGCTGGGTTAAGAGAGAAATGGAGGGCCTGGAGAGATGGCTCAGCAGTTAAGAGCACCGACTGCTCTTCCAGAGGTCCTGAGTTCAATTCCCAACAACCACATGGTAGCTCACAACCATCTATAATATGATCTAATGTGCACTGTATACATAATAAACAACAACAACAAAAAGAGAGAAATTGAGAAACAAACACAGTTATATAAAAATAACACTAACAGTGGCGCATGCCTTTAATCTCAGCACTCCAGAGGGAGGTAGAGGCAAGCAGATCTCTGAGTTTGAGGCCCGCCTGATCTACAGAGTGAGTTCCAGAACAACCAAGGATACACAGAGAAACCCTGTCTCAAAAAAAAAAGGAAAAGAAAAGAAAAGAAAAAAGTGGCCAGGGATTAACCATGAGCCCTTAACCCTATATAAAAAAACTAAATACAACTAAGGAAATCTGAGAGTGGGAGAAATAGTCTACACCCAGGGAAGAGTCCACCAATACCAAATGCTCAACTCTGAACACATATACATACCAAGCAGGTTATATTTAGGACTATATGTATGCATATGCATATATGTATGTACATCTAACAATTAATGAAAAAGGAGGCTATCAACTTGAACGAGAAGGGTTATATATGGGGGTTTAGAGGGAGAAAACAGAATGGGAAAGTAATGTGATTATATTACCATGGTAAATATAAAAGAAAAAAATATTTTAAAAAAGAAAAAGAAAAGGCCCAGGCGTGGTGGCGCACGCCTGTAATCCCAGCACTTGGAAGGCAGAGACAGATGGATCGCTGTGAGTTGGAGGCCAGCCTGGTCTACAAAGTGAGTCTAGAACAGCCAAGGCTACACAGAGAAACCCTGTCTCGAAAAAACAAAAGAAAAAAGAAAAAAAAAATCACTGACTCTTACTGTCAAGTTTACTTGCATCAAATCTCAGCAGCACAAAGAGTACACCCTGAGCTGGTGTGGTGATTCACTGCCATAAACCCAACCCTAAAGGCAGGTACATCTCTGTGAGCTCAAGGCCTTACAAAGCCAGTTCCAGGCCAGCCAGAGCTACACAGTAAGACCTGTCTCAAAAGAAAAAAAAAAAGTACAACCTGGCAAAGACAATACATATTTTAACCAATTTAATTATGTACTTTGTCAATAAAAACAAGTTTTTGCCTGTTACTAAAAACAGAAGCTAAATGAATGAAAATTTCTCACTTTACATTGTTCGTGTAATGTCACACCTGAAAGACAAAACTAATGGCATAGGGACGGTGCTGTTAGGCTGCAAAGCTTATCAGGCCTTGGTCTGATCTCACACTGGCCAAAGGCTGAGGTTAGAGGAGTAAGTGGCATTCCCAAGGTGGGAAACAGCAAAGCTAAAAGCAATCTCTGAGATGAATCCAAGTTCCTTTTTCAACAGGTTATATTTTTAGCATTATAAAAGAAAAAGCCAGCCTGAGGTGGTACATGCCTTTCATCCCAGCAGAGGCCAGCCAGGTCTACAGGTTGACTTCCAGGACAGTCAGGGTTGCACAGAGAAACTTTGTTTCAAACAAAACAAAACTAACAACCCAGAAAAAAAAAGAAGAAGAAAAAGCAGCTGCCCCCAAACTAAATGATGATCACACAGCCACAAGAATAATCTGCTACTTCAATCTCCACTCCCGACATCGTCACAGGAAATAGCTACCAACAGGCTTCTAGCTGTCCATCTAGAGGAGACACAGAGGATGTGAGAGAACTGCCAACGCTGTTCCACTCAGAGCCTGGTGTTCCTTCCTTTGCTCTATGTGTGTTTCAGGAAGTATGAAATGCCAGCACCACTTGTGCTGCACCAGGAGCCATGTCTGGAAGAACACTTACTAAAAGAGACAGCTTGGTTAACATGCAAGCTCCAAGTACCTGTGAATAATAAGCCAAAAGCTATAAAGTACACCTGAACTCAAATAAAAATATAGAGACTGGCCTAATTTTAACACAATAAATAGAAGATATGTAAACAGAAATTATTTAGGGGAATACCTGACACAGACATATTTGCTGTAAATATTATCACAAGCTTCATTACAATAAATATTTATTCATTCATTCATTGCTGAATATTATTCCCAACATCCAAAAGAGTAGAGGCCTAGCCATGGAATTAAACGTTTGTTGAAAGAAAGCATATTTTAATGAAATTGCCATCACTAATTGTCCCAAATAAGACACATTTCCTTTTGGATTACCTATAATTGTAAAACCAAAAATCAGTTACCAGTTTATAGCCAAATACTTTTACAAAATGATAGTCTTTTAGCAGGTTCCACATTATAGCTACTAAGCATAATAATTACATCCTAAATGGCATTTCCCACATCTACAATATCAAGTTTTAGTAGCTCTGTATTTTTTTTTCATTTTTTAAGTATGAATATGCTGACAAGGACAAACTGGTTTACCAACCTACCCACACAGATTTGTAACTAATCACAAACACAAAATTTACAAAAAAATTTTTTTCAAATGATACCACATTGCAAACCCTGGTAAAGCTAAAGAAACAAGCGGAATTACACTCTTCCTTACTAACTACCTGTTTTTGAGGCTGTTTTTAGGTAGTATCTTGGAAGAGGAGGAGTGATTAAATCGTGACCTCAGGGTCAGGACATCAAGTCCCAGTCAGCACTAACTTCTAAAAATCTTTTGAAAAATGGCTTCCCACTGAATTCTTCAAACACCCTTCTTGTACTCTTGATCCAACGACTTCAATCTATATCCGATGAACTAACGATCACAGTCACAACTCCACTTTATAAGACAAGAACTGCCTTCCAGCCGAATGCAGCACATAGCTGCTCAGCCAAGCCTGAAAAGTCTAAGGGCTCAATCGTTCCTAGCCGAACCATAAAGTTACCACGCCACAAGTATTTTACACTATGTATCATTGGCTGCTAAGTTTCTTGCCGCTTATTTTCCTATCACTGTAGGCATCCTTTCTGGATAAATTACTGGCTAAATCATGAATTTCCTTGACCGGACCCTGAGGGGCATGCAGAGCTCTCTCCAGTCCATCAATTTTAACCCTAGAAGTCCTTTTGGCCTCTTCGTCCCCTAAAACCACCTACACGCCCCCGCCCTTTGCCATCCTTTATCCCTTATAGAAAAAAAAAAATGAACTTAAGATTCTGCCTGTCCACCTCAGATGCCTGCCTCAGTTCCCCGCCGCGGGGTGCGATCCCTCGCAGTGCGCATCCAAAGCTACCAGCGTGCACCAGAACCCACCCAACCTGGTCCCGTTTTCCAGTGCGGGGCAACTCCGGACCAGCAGCTCCGAGACTCCCCAACTTCAAGCTCCACCTTTGATTCCCACTCCGAGAGACAAAACTTTGGGCCATCCTCTCCGCTCGCGCCCGGTTTCTCTGCAAACTCGGGGGCGCGCGCCCCCGCCCGCCCTGCTCCCTGCGGCCCGCAGCCAGGCCCGGCCCCCTCTCCCGAGCCCGCCGCGGCGGTTGGCGCGCTGCACGCCGGAGCCTTGTCACCTTCTTCCTTCGCCATCGTCCCCGCGGAGGCCCAGGTGGCTCTCCCGCTCCCGAGCGGCCCGGAGTCTCCCAAACCTCCGCGTCGCCAAAACCTGGGGCCGCCCAGGCCAGCTCCCGGCTGCCGCGCCCCCACTTCCTGACCCGCCCCCCTCAGGTGTCGCCGCCAACTGTGTCCCCCCCGACCCACCCACAGACGCTCTGGGAACCAGAGTGCAGGGAGCGGAGGCCGGCCGGAGCGTTTCGCCCGCGCGCCTGGGCCAAGCCCACGGTGGCCCAGTGTTGGCTGTGCTCCTGGGAGGAGCTTGGGCCCAACGTCGCGCTCCCTCCCTTGTGGTCCTCCTCACGGGAAAGCAGGAGCTAGAGCGAGCTTTTCGTGACTCTGGATTCAGGAAGTCACAGACTGTTGGCCAGATCCAGTCCCCGTGCCCGTCCCCATTTTACTAACAGAAAACTGAGGTTCAAGCGAAGAGCAGCAGAAACCCTGGACCCGACCTACTGTCAGTGCCTGAGTGTTCTCACAGTGATTGCAGAGCCTGGCAAAACGTTCTAGGCAGGTTCTTTGAAATGGTAGGTTTCGGGTTGGTTGGTTATTTATTGGTTGATATCTTTCTTTCCGCCTCTCCTCCCTCCTTCTAATTCTCCTCCTCCTCCTCCTCCTCCTCCTTCTCTCTTCCTCTGATATCTATCTCTCTCGCGCGCGTGCGATCTTACTATATGGTCCAGGCTGGTCTCAACTTGCAGCCCTCTTGCCTGAGGTTCCTGACGGCTGCAGTGGCAAGAGTGATCCGTTGTTTGGTTTAGTAGACACTGCTACAGAAAAGAAGCTTGTCCCTCAGCTACATAAGCAGATTAAATTATTATCAAATAAAAAAAAGGAAATACACAAGAAAGCAATGTGCCAATCATCAAGTTGGCTTATTGGGATGGTTGTGCATGTCAATATTCTGGAAGAAAGCACAATAGTAATAATGTAGATTATTCTGTAACAATAGAGTGTAGTTTCAGTTTGCTGTACTGTGCATGTCTCATTCACTATACAGTGTGCTGAATAACACTTCTGAGAAGAGCCAGTGCTGAGCCACTTAATTTTTCATTGTAAAAAATATGAGAAAACTTATTTCAAGTGAGATAAAACTTCTTTCTTTCTTTCTTTCTTTCTTTCTTTTACATGTTAATGATCCTTATAAGACCTGTACATACTTTGTAGAAACTTGTGTAGAATATTCCTGAAAATAAATACCCCAAAAGATACACAGTAAAGAAGAGGAGGAGGGCATTTTGCCATGTAGACTTAATGCCTCCAGGTATAGTAAAAATAGAATATCAGGTTGTTGTTGTTTTTTCACAAAACCACATTTTATTTAGCTTAACGGTTTCTCTGATACAAAGAGAAATATCAAAAGAAAATGTAGGACATATGCACATGTAACCTCTCTGCCCACCAAATACCCTCCCAAAATCTAAAAGAAAAAAGACAAAGTTCTCTTCAACAAGAGAAAATAATCTTCGCTTCTGGAAGATGTTTCCACGCCCCATTCCATGCCCTCTTCCTCTTGTAGCCACTTGGGCCTTCAGGACAGCAGCTTTTCCTCGGCCAGCCTCTGAGCCTTGGCTTTCATTTTTCCTGCTCTTTAACATGGGTGCATTTCTCAACATGTCAGGCAAAATTAGAAATCGGATCTTGCTGCCACGTATGTACATCTGTTCCAGCTGTGCTACTCTGCCATCTCGGTACAAGACTGTGATGTTGAACATCTGGCACTTCATGTTATCTTCGGCTTCCATGAGCTTCCCTCTGTACACCCCACCAGCCAGTGTTAGCCTCACATGGAAGGGACCCTCCCCCAGGGACCCCAAACCCCCCAAAGACCCCAGTTTGCTTGACTAGACCAACTCCATGATAGGCTTCAGGTTTTTAAGAGTAAAAACTAACTAGGCCAAGTTTCTAACAACTCCTGGAAAAACCACAAGTTATGGGCAGCTCATGGGCAGCTAATCAGCTTATAGAACAAAAGGACTAGATACCATGTTTTTATTCATGGCCTTGGTAAAGAACACAGCTGACCCCATCCAACCAAACTAAAGGCCAACTCCTAAGTAAGAGCCAAAATCTCAGTGACTCAAAAAATTCCCAGGAACCAAACAAACAGCCAGTCCTGAATCCCCTCTTACATTCTGACTCAGTTCTGACCAATCAAAAAAACTTGTCACAAATTCCCTCCAACTGTCTATAAATGGAGCCTGCATGCTCATTTGGGGGTCGCCCTCTAGAGGAGAGAGGCAATCCTATCAGGTTAGAATAAAAACACTTTTTGCATACTGCCTTGGAGTCTTTCTTCAGCAGATCACCCGGACTCTAACCATGTGTTACTATGTGGTCCTTAGCTTCGTGCAAGACTTTAATCAGCACACCAATAGACATTTTGACAGGACTCTTCCTGTGCAACTAACTGCAGGCTCCTTTTCGGTTCTGGCACAAATATTAGAAGGTGAAGGCATGTTTTTAATCCCAGTACTCAAGAGGCAGAGGCAGGCAGATCTCTGAGTTCAAAGCCAGCCTAATCTACAAGGAGAGTCCTGGACAGCCAGGGGTCTGTGTAACTGAGATACTCTGTCTCAAAATAAATAAATAAATAAATAAGAAAGTTAAGATGTGTTTTATTAGCTGGGCAGTGGTGGCATATGCCTTTAATCCCAGCACTTGGGAGGCAGAGGTTGGCGGATCGCTGTGAGTTTGAGGCCAGCCTGATCTACAAAGTGAGGCCAGAACAGCCAAGGCTACACAGAGAAACCCTTTCTCAAAAAAAAAAAGTGTGTTTTATTAAAATATTTTAGATTTATTTTATTATATAAATGTTTTACATGCATGTATATGCACCATGTGTGTCCCTAGTAGTCAAAGGACAGTATAGGATCTCCTGGAGCCAGTTATGGACAATTGTGAGCCCCCCATATGAACGCTAGGAATTGCTCCTGGGTCCTCTGTACCAGTAGAAAGTGCTCTAAACAGCTAAGCCATCTCTCTATCCTCTTATTAAAGTATATTTTGAATTGTATATATTAAACATCTTAACACTTATTAAAATACAATTTTCCCAGCCAAAACACTTCTAGAAAGACATTTTCAGACTAGTTATGTGACACAATGTTCATATATATTGGTACCAAGAGATTATAAATACCAAGCAGCCTAGCATCAGAACCTTCTTAGGTGAGACAGGGAGGCATAGTGGTACATGCCTACACTTATAGCATGTGGGAGACAGGTAAAAAGGAATTCACGGCTAATCGCAGCTAGAGTGAGTTCAAGGCCTCTATAGGCTACATGAGGCCCTGTCTCTAAATAAATATCTAGATATTTTTAAAAGGACAACAAAAACCAGAACAAGACAGGGCCAGATAGACGGCTCAGTGTGTAAAAGAAATGGCTGGTATTTTGGCAATCTTGTCCTAACCCTGTGCTATGACTGCCTAGACCTTCCTTCCTCAGCCTTCTAGCCCCCAATAGCCACATCTGCTTTGACCACACTCTTGGAACTGCTCATGACCCTGACCACGGTCCAGACATATTAACCAAAATAATGGATGTCTATGCAAGCTAAAATATAAATCTAAAACAACAGAGGAAGTATAAACCAAAAGTAATTGTCATGTAGTATCAGAAAATACTGCAAAGCTCTGAAAAACAAACAAACAAACAAACAGGTATTGCTAAGCCACTTACTCCCTCAACTAATGGTTTTGTCTTTTTTTTCCCCCCTGGTTTCTCACGACAGGGTTTCTCTGTGTAGCTTTGGATGTTCTAGTCCACTCTGTGGACCTGGCTGGCCTTGAACTCACAGCGATCCACCTACCTCTGCCTCCTAAGAGCTGGGATTAAAGGCAGATGCCACCATGCCAGGCAGTTCTATCTTTTAAACATTGTATCCCAGCCAAGCATGGTGACGCACATGTTTAATCCCAGCACTCAGGGAGGCAGAGGCAGGCAGATCACTGTGAGTTCAAGGCCAGCCTGGTCTACAAAGTGAGTCCAGGAGAGCCAAGGCTACACAGAGAAACCCTGTCTCGAAAAAATAAATAAATAAAAGCACTGTATCCGGTTCAGGGCAATGGTGATGCATGTCTTTAATCCCAGCATTTCAGGAGGCAGATACAAATTTGAGGCCAATCTGGTCTATTGAGTGAGTTTCAGGACAGCCAGGACTATGAAAAAAAACTTGTCTCAAAAACAAAACAAAACAAAACATAACTTAGGGTTGGAGAGATGGCTCAGAGATTAAGAGCACTGGCTGTTCTTCCAAAGGTCCTGAGTTCAACTCCCAGCAACCACAAGGTGGCTCACAACCATCTATAATAAGATCTGTGCCCTCTTTTGGCATGCAGTTGTACATGCAGGCAAAACACTATATATTAAAAAAAAAAAAAAGCTGGGCAGTGGTGGTACACGCCTTTAATCCCAGGACTCGGGAGGCAGAGGCCAGGCAGATCTCTGTGAGTTCGAGGCCAGTCTAGTCTACAAAGTGAGTCCAGGACAGCTAAGGCTGTATGGAGAAACCCTGTCTCAAAAAACAAAACAAAACAAAAATGAAAATAAAAGATAAATAAGGGCCGGGCGTGGTGGCGCACACCTTTAATCCCAGCACTCAGGAGGCAGAGGCAGGCGAATCGCTGAGTTTGAGGCCAGCCTGGTCTACAAAGTGAGTCCAGGACAGTCAAGGCTACAGAGAGAAACCTTGTCTCAAAAAAAAAAAAAAGATAAATAAATAGAGACACTATACCCTTGACACTGAACACCAAGAGACTCTGAGGCATGATCTCACTCTTGGTTCCTGGCTAATAAAAGGCTATCTATCTATCTATCTATCTATCTATCTATCTATACACACACACACACACACACACACACACACACACACACTAGGTTTTTCAAGACAAGGTTTCTCTGTGTAAACAGTCCTGGCTATCCTGGACTCGCTTCTGTAGACCAGACTGGCCTTGAATTCACAGCAATCCGCCTATCTCTGCCTCCCAAGTGCTGGGATTAAAGGCATGTGCCACCAAGCCCAGCAAGGCCACATATACTTTTAATTGGTTTAATTAGCATAGTTGTCAATAACAATCTCACCTGAATCACTTCACTGAGTCTCTTTCACATACATACAAAATAATTTTTAAAAATATTTATTATGTATAGTGCTCTGCCTGCATGTATGCCTGCAGGCCAGAAGAGGGCACCAGATCTCATTATAGACAGTTGTGAGCAACCATGTGGTTGCTTAGGAACTGAACTCACGACCTTTGTGCTCTTAACCTCCGAGCCAATCTCTCTAGCTCCTAAATAAGCAACTTTTAGACTGAAAAACCAAGTTTTAAAAAATCCCAGGTGAAACATCTAAATATTTGTGAAGTCGAATTTTATTAGCATTGCCAGATAAAATAAAAATGTACCATTTGATATTTGGGGTACATACTAAAAGTTAGTTGTTCATTGCCAAACATTCCCGGTGTGTGTGTGTGTGTGTGTGTGTGTGTGTGTGTGTGTGTGTGTGTGTGTGTGTGTGTGTGTGTGTGTGCGCGCGTGCACACACGCGTGAAGGGCCAGAATGTTAGTTTCTCAGAGAAAGGGTACCTCGGCAGATTGGAGGCAAGGAATGCCACAAAGATCACACCACATAACAGACCTAATGGAAGATATTTATTGGGAGCCAGGCACAGTGGTGCACACCTGTAATCCCAGCACTCGGGAGGCAGAGGTAGATGGATCCCTGTGAGTTTGAGGCCAGCCTAGTCTACAATGAGAGTCCAGGACAGCCAAGGCTACATAGAGAAACCCTGTCTTGAAAAACCAAAAAATAAATAAATACATAAATAAAAATTAAAAAAAAATAAAAGAAAAGAAAAAGAAAAAGAGAGGCTGGAGAGATGGCTCAGTGGTTAAGAGCACTGTCTGCTCTTCCAAAGGACCCAGGTTCAATTCCCAGCGCCCCACATGGCAGCTCACAACTATCTGTAACTCCACGATCTGACACTTTCACACCAATGCACATAGATTAAAACTAAATAAAAATATTAAAAAAAGAAAAGAAATTGAACTCAGATTGCCAGCCTTGCCCCACAAGCACCTTTCCCCACTGAACTGTCTGGATGACCCTAGTTGGTTTTTTTAAAGATAGGGCCTCTTCCTGGGTGTAGGAGGTACAGCTCAGAGTAAGCATGGGAGAACCCAGGACTGCTGATCACACAGGTCTATTTTCTTCAACAGAAGGAAATGAGTGATGCCTGGTCTCTTTAGAGTCAGCCTCCACCTGAGTCTCCCCCAAACCCTGAGCATTGTTTAGGCACTAATCCTGGGCTTTGTCTCTCAGTGAACAGGAGCCATCCTTATATATGAAAGAGGTCCCTTGTGCTTTGCATCCTCCACCGATAAACTCTATCCATATTACAAACCCTTCCTCCTTAGTCCCGGAGCAACCACGTGGTGGCTCCAAACCATCTATGAGGGGATCTGATGCCTTCTTCTGGCATGCAGGTGTACATGCACATAGGGTACTCATACATACTACATAGTAAATAAATCTTTAAAAAAAAAAAGTTAGAGCTGGGCGTGGATGTGCACGCCTTTAATTCCAGCACTCAAGAAGCAGAGGCAGGCGGATCACTGTGAGTTCGAGGCCAGCCTGGTCTACAAAGTGAGTCCAGGACAGACAAGGCTACACAGAGAGACCCTGTCTCAAAAAACCAAAATAAAACATTACTGGTCTTTCTCTTGTGTGTTATGGCTCCCAATTTTGCATTTTTTTTTTATGATTCGATATTTTTATATCAGGAAAAAAAGTCAGGGTTCCATCATTAATTCCATTGAATGAGTGCACAGCATTTGCATGAACTATCTCGGGGCAACATCACTACAAAACAGTTTAAATTGGGGGGGGGGGCGGGGAATCACTTCGAAAGGAAAACTTAATTACTTCAGGGTAAGTGTCAACGCCACTTGAGAACAGAGAACATAAGGCAGGAACATGGCTACCACGTGGCATGGGAACAGGCTGGCTTGAATCATAGTATTGCTTTTCTACATCAGGAGGCCCAAATTGCCCTCTAAGACACAAACAAATGGCAGAAAATGTCACCTTTTATGGGTTTTGTTCTTGTTATGTTCTTGTTTCTGTGTATGTTTCTCATGCTTTTTTTCTTTTTTGCCTGTTTTCTAAAGAGAGAGAAGGGGGGAGGAGGGCTGGAGAAATGGAGAGGTTAAGAGCACTGACTGCTCTTCCAAAGGTGCTGAGTTCAATTCCCAGCAACTACGTGGTGGTTCACAACCATCTATAACATGATCCGATGCCCTCTTCTGGCTTGTAGGTGTACATGCAGGCAGAGCATTGTATACATAATAATAAGTAAATACATCTTTTATTTATTTTATTTACTTATTTTTGGTTTTTCGAGACAGGGTTTCTCTGTGTAGCCTTGGCTGTCCTGAACTCATTTTGTAGACCAGGCTGGCCTTGAACTCAGAACGATCCACCTGCCTCTGTCTCCCAAGTGCTGGGATTAAAGGCATGCACCACTACTGCCCAGCTAATAAATACATAAATCTTGGGGGGGGGCAGGAAGGAGGGAAGGTCTGTGGAGTTGGAAGATCTTAAAGGAGAGGAGAGGGGAAACCATGATAAGCATATATAGCACAAAAAATTTTAAATTAAAAAAAATTGGGGGGCTGGAGAGATTGCTCAGCAGTTAAGAGCGCTAGCTGCTCTTCCAGAGGTCCTGAGTTCAATTCCCCACATCCACATGGCATCTCACAACTGTCTCTAACTCCAGTTCCAGAGGATCTGATACCCTCTCACAAACTTACATATAGTCAAAACACCAATGCAAATAAATACATTATTTCCTAACAAACAGTTTTAGCCAAGCACATGCCTGTAATCCCAGCTACTCAGGGAGCCAAAGCTGGGGAACTGCTCACTGGGGCAATTTAGTGACTGCGTGTCTCAACATGAAAAGGACTGGAGTTGTAGGTAATGGTAGCACACTTACCTGCCATGGGTTCATTTTTTTAAAAATTTATTCATCATATATTCACGATGTTTTACCTGCATGTATAACAGAAGAAGGCCCCAAATCTCATTATAGATGGTCGTGAGCCACCATGTGGTTGCTGGGAACTGAACTCAGGACCTTTGGAAGAGCATCCAGTGCTCTTTTCTTTGGAGCCATCTCTCCAGCCCTTTGTGTTTTGTTTTGTTTTGTTTTTTTTAAGACAAGATTTCTTTGTCTATCTATCCTTGGATATCCTGAACTTGCAATGCAGACCAGGCTGAACTCGAACTCAAGAGATCTTCCTGCCTCTGCCTCTGCCTCCCGAATGATGGGACTAAAGGCGTGCACCACCATGCCAGTCTTAGTCAGATTTTCGTAAATCCTGTTAGAATCTTGGATAAGTATTTACTGGCTGGGAACTGGCTCCTGAAAGCCCTGTAGCACTGTGTGTCCAGTAGATCCCAGAAGCAAACAAAGTGTCAGGTAAAACAAACACAGAAGCGTAGGAGAGTATGAAAAGCAACTCTTCGAACACATTAGTATTTCAATATAAAAATCAGAACCGTGCCTATGTATCATTAGCCAGTACTCAAATGAAATTCTGCTATTTAGAAACTGTTTACTATTATTTTGATATTGGGTATCATGCCCAGGGTACTCTATCACTGAAATAGAACCTCAGCCGAAGATTACAAAACTATCAAAGTCTCATAGAAATGATGGTCATGGATCCTATCCCTTTGGAACTATGAGCCCTCACATTAAATGTTTTCTTCTATGAGTTGTCCGTTTTTTTCCATAACAATAGAAAAGTAATTAAGATATCCACTCAACTAGTGTTTACTGTGTACCATGCATGGCAAGCTCTGCGTAGTCAAACTACATAGTGGGTAACAAGAATTACAGTGCCAGCCAGGCGTGGTGGCACACGCCTTTAATCCCAGCACTCGGGAGGCAGAGGCAGGTGGATCACTATGAGTTCGAGGCCAGCCTGGTCTACAAAGTGAGTCCAGGACAACAGCCAAGGCTACACGGAACCCTGTCTCAAGAAACCAAAAAAATAAAAAAATAAAAAATAAAATAAAATTACAGTGCCACACCTGGTTGGAGCCTGGGGCCTAGAGTCCCAACCATGCAGGGCCACTGGAGCCCAGGACTGAGTGAGGCTCATTCTCTGTGGCTCCTGGGTGTGAGGGCTGGAAAGGCTGAGAGACTATAAAACTGATGGGGTGGTTTATTGATTTGGTTTTTCAAGACAGGGTTTCTGTGTGTAGCCCTGGCTTTCCTGGACTCAACTTTGAAGACCAGGCTGGCTCTGCCTCCCAAGGGCTGGGATTAAAGCTGTGTGCCACCACAATCCACTCAGGTGGTTTATTTTTTAATACATTCAGGTTCTTTCTCATTTCTTACTCCATCACCCTTACTCAATTATAAATATTCCAAGTATTTCTTTATCAGATTTTTACAAGTCTTATTTTGTGGTTGTGTGGAGGGGGTGGGGCTGCAGGAAGCATACATACAACTGGAGGCAAGTGACAAGAGTTGGTTCTTTCTCTCCAAGGTGTGTGCCTACCAGGGCAGGAACTCAGTCCTCAGCCTTGCTAGTATGCACCCTTACCCACCAGTCCCTAAACTGTCTGTATTATGAAAAGAACAGTGGCACCAGGAATGTCTCCAACAAGATGGGAACAGACCTCTAGCTTTGTAGGACACTGATTTTGCCAAAAGCAGAGAACATCCTTATGTCTCTCGGAGACAGCAAATCGAGGAACAGCTTCAGCTTTGTTTTTGTTTTTCCAGACAGGTTTTCTCCGTGTAACCTTGGCTGTCCTGGACTCACAGGCTGGAACTCAGAGGTCCGCCTGCCTCGGCCTCCTGAGTGCTGAGATTTAAGGTGTACACCACCACGTGAGTCAGTTTCAGCTTCTTAAGTGAACACTGCTGTCTCTGCTCTGCATGATGGAGAAGGGCCCAAAGACCAAGTGTAGACATCTCCCCGTTAGGAAATGATGCTGGTAAAGACTGGTCCTGTTTCCAGGTGAACAGAATGCTCGAGACACAGAAGAAGAAAGCAGGTACACTTAACCAAGACACCTGAGCTCTAGAGCAAGCACACACATGCCAGCTAAGTGATGCTGGTGATCCTTGCTTTTCTGACATGTTAGAAGTCAGCATTATTTAAAAGAATACAAATGAGAACATTAAACTCAGTGAGCAAACAAGGAGGGTATAGTTATGTATGGCATGACTGGGTTTCACACTGTATCTTTACTTGCGGTGAGGGGAGACAGGGTTTGCCTGTGTGGCCCATGCTTATATAGTCTCAGAGCTGGGGGGGGGGGGGAAGGAAGTGTTTCGAGACAGGGTTTCTCTGTGTAGCCCTGGCTGTTGTAGACTTGCTTTGTAGACTGGGCTGGCCTTGAACAAAGAGATCCAACTGCCTCTGCCTCCCAAGTGCTGGGATTAAAGTCGTGCACCACTGCCTGACCATATTGTTTTTGTGACAGGGTCTCACAGTCTCACTTTGTGCCTCCATCTTGACTGCCAGCTTGGAATCCCTCCTGCCTTATCCTAAGTACTGGGCTAGTCACACCCAGCTCGTTGTCAAATACAGAGAACTGAAAATAAGATGCAAACACTGGCGCTGGGTAGGCTCTGTCAGTCAAGATGCAGTGCACAGCCATGAGGGATGTGCTCGGAGTCTCAGCACCCACAGAAAAAGCCAAGCACAGTGGTCTCGCACTAAGGAGGTGAAGCACTGAACTGCAGGCTTAATGAAGAATCCTCATCTCAGTCAGTTGGAGAAGGGATTAACTAACCACACACATGTGCACCTGTACAGCCCCTCAGACCTGCCACACAGACTTCTGGCAGCTGTCAGAACTTAAAAACTCACTAAGCTTTTGTGTCTCCATGGTAAACTAGGGCAAAGGTCCTACCACCTAGAGAATAGGCAGACTTCCCTACCTCCTGCCATCATCACCACATGCCTTCAAAAAAACAAAAACAAAAAGAACACAAAGATTGAGATTAAGCAGGCAAGTTTTATTATCAATGTAACAATTCTACAAAAAACGCAGTAGTACTGTAGTGCGCATCGCTGCCCATCAGTCCTTCGGAGCTTCGGGCAGGAGCAGCTTAAGGCATCAAGTATGAACTTTTTTCTTATTTATCTCAAGTGCCAGATCTCACCAATCTTCACACGAAATGCTTTTTTCTTCTTCTTTCTTCCCACTGCAGTTGAAGGGCTATTATTGTTGGTCAAGTAAGAGGGTAAGGTTTGACTTCCCAGTCAAGGTGTTAATGCAAACTGAAAACAGCAGCCACAAAGTCTGCATGCATGGCACTGCATCTAAACGAGGACAACATGGGTAACAAAAACATGTGCACTAATTGAATCACCTTCCTCTTGAGTGACAGAGGCAGCAGTACTAGCTAGGGCCTAATACTGCACTTCTGGAGCCATCAACACAGATAAACACCCCTTGCTAAACCCTGAGCGCTAACTGCTCAGCGTTTACCTCAGTCCAGTATGCTTACTACAGGTTTACCTTTTGAAGGTTTTAATTATTACACAGTTGAGGCATTACAGAAAAGGGCTACCTTAATATATACAAGCATTTACTTCGGTTAGTATATTGCTTTCCAGAATACACTGTCCAAATAGTCTTATTTTTGTGACATTAAAAACTATGGAATTTCTCTTATTAAAGTCCAAACCATCAACAATGAAAAAAGTACAATATAAAATAATACGCATGAAGCCGAACATTCAGTCAAAGCTCAAACTAGGAATTAGTAACTACACGTAGCTGCTTCATTTTTGGTTTCAAATTTTGGCCCCCACTTCATTCTTATTTACAACTGGTACCTGTTGAGGAAAACAGCCAAGCCCTTGAACTAGGTGTGTGTGTGGAAGGGGAGTCTCCGGGTGCGTATGTGAAGACGGGGTACTGGGACAGAACTCGGGGCTCAAGCGTGCTAGGCAAGCTCTCTGCCACCGAGCTACAGGCCCAGCCTGCCTGAGGTTGTTTTTAAAAATCTCTGTTTTTAACTATAAGGCACCATGATGGCCTAGTGAAGAAAACTAATATTTGGGGAAAATACTAGTTTTAATTTTATTCCTTTTCTTAATTTGGAATTTAAGTATTATACGAAGTTACACTTAAATTACTTAGCAACGGGGTTTTATTTTACAGAACACAGCGAGCTAGAAAAGTGGGAATACACAATGAAGCTTCCATAGCACTTAATGGTGCATGGTGGATGCGAGTGGAATTTTCTTACTCTAAGGCTTAAACTTAGGAAACAACTGATGCCACTTTAGCTGGAAGTGAAACATTTGACTTCAAATTCACATTTTAAATTCCTATTTGCACTCAGCAAGGAGCCACGTGTGTGCATGCTGCTTGCTATTAAGGTTTGGCGTCACTGGCTCAACTTTTTTCACTCCACCAGAAGATAAAGCCTAGCCTACTGTCCAATCATGCTGGCTGAAAATCCTGCAGCCTGAGCGTAGACAAACAATCCCCTGAAATTGCTAGAAGTTTTCTTGTCTGATAGCTTCAGGATCACCATACGTCTTTCAAACACTGAAAGGGTTAAAAAAAAGAGAGAGAGAGAATATTATAATCTCTAAACTTAATTTTTCAAATTCGTAAGAGACTAACATCTTTCAGACAGTTTCTATTTCACAGTGGCATTCACACAGGCAATGCGTGGAGTGTAACAGACTAGCAGAGAGGTCTGTATGGCGCTGGCATTTCTTGTAATTCCCTTCCCTTTGTATTACTGAACGTACTTAACACATGACACTGCATCTGCCAAATTCATTTGGGTTCCACTTTACACACTCTTCCGCGTGGCTCAGTGTCTAACATTCTTCTAGCACTAGACGTTCAACTCAGTGTTAGAGGCTTTACACAGCAGGAGTGCGGATATGGTGGCATACATACACCTTTAATCCCAGCAGCGTGAAATTGGAAGCAGAACTTGTGTGAGCCCCAGGACAGTCAAAACTACAGAGAGATCTTGTCTCAAAACAAAACAAAACAAAAAAACCAAAACATCAAACCAAACTAAATGAAAACACAGGTCTGGGAAAAGGCTCAGTGGTTAGGACTGCCTGCTGCTCTTCTAGAGGACTAGATTTTGGCTCCCAGCTGCCTGTTACCCCGGCTCTAAGGGTTCTGATAACCTCTGTTGGCCTCTATGGACAACCATGTACACACTTACGTGTATGCGCATGCACACACAAATAAATAAAAAAAATCTTGAAAAACAACAAGAACAATAAACTTTAGGTCCAGGCGTGGTGGCGCACACCTTTAATCCCAGCACTCAGGAGGCAGAGGCAGGCAGATCGCTGTGAGTTCGAGGCCAGCCTGCTCTAGGACAGCCAAGATAGCACAGAGAAACCCTGTCTCAATAAAATAAATAAATAAATAAATAAATAAATAAATAAATAAAATCCTGTAATTCTAGTGTAAATTTCAAATGTTTTCTAGCAAAAGCATTAAAATTAATAAGCAGCACCAGCCATGACGATGGCACATAAACTGTCAAACAGTTCATTTTCACACACCCTGTAGGTCTTGACCCCTTTGGCAAACTTCTATCTCTAAAAAAACAAGACGAACAAACAAACAAAAACTTACATTACAATTCATAACAGCGGCAAAAGAACAGTTATGAAGTAGCAACAAAATGATTTTATGGTTGGGGTCACCACAACACAAGAAACTGTGTTAAAGGGTTGCAGCATCAGGAAGATAGAGAACCTTAGCGTAGCTTTTAGGTGTGGTACGATGTACCTTGATAGTCAATTAAACCACTGACCAAACTCAGGTCCTCACACACACTAGGGTACGGAGCACACCCCCAGTCCCTATGGCCACGTCGAAGATGGGGAGCGGGAAGCAGTCAGTCAGTGTAAGCTGGCACAAGAAGCCATCTCTACCCGCAGAGCCACATGTGGAAGTTCAAACAGCTGGGGATGACTATCAGAAGGGCCAAGCATCAGCCTTGATCATGTACAGGCTCTTGTATGGTCATTTCCCCTTCCTTTTTTGTTTTGTTTTGTTTCCTTTTCTTTTGCTTTTTGAGACAGGGTTTCCCTGTGTATATCAGGCTGCCTTTGAATCCAAGAGATCAGTCTGCCTCTACCTCATGAATGTGGGATTAAAGGAATGCAACACCATGCCCAGTTTCCCTTCTTCTTTTTTTAAAAAGATTTGTTTATTTATTATGTATACAGTGCACATTAGATCACATTATAGATGGCCGTGAGCCACCATGCGGTTGCTGGGAATTGAACTCAGGACCTCTGGAAGAACAGACAGTGCTCTTAATTGCTAAGCCATCTCTCCAGCCCCGCCCCCCTTCTTCTTTTAAAACATTTTATTTTGTATTATTTTTAGTTACATGTATTCATGTGTGTCTGTCTGGGAATACGTGCATGTGCGTGCAGGTGATGGAGGAGGTGAGAACATGCCCTGGAGATGACGTTACAGGTGGTGGTTAGCCCCCTGACATGGCGTCTAGAAACCAAGTTCAGCTTGTCTACAGAGCAGTGTGTACTCTTAAGTAAAGCACTGAACCATTTCTCCAACCAATTAGTCACTATTCTCCAAATAAGCAACGGTGGCAACAGCGGCAACCAGGCCAGGTCTGGCAGTGCACATTTGTAATCCCCGATCTCAGGAAGATGAGACAGGAGCACCGACCCCAAACTCAAGGCCACTGTGGGCTTATATATAAAGTATCAGAATAGCCAGGGGACACAGCAACACCAGTGTGTGTGTGTGTGTGTGTGTGTGTATTGCGTGTTTTCGAGACAGGGTTTCTCTGTGTAGCCTTGGCTGTCCTGGACTCACTTTGTAGACCAGGCTGGCCTCAAACTCACAGCGATCCAGCTGCCTCTGCCTCCCTGAGTGCTGGGATTAGAGGTGTGCGCCACTGTACCCAGCTGATCACTTTGCATTGTATCATGACTAGTTTAGAAATAATTCAAAGTATATGGGAGGATAAATGTAGGCTACAAGCTGATGCTATGTAACCGTATATGAAGGTCTGGACTATGTGTGGATTTGTGGTACATGAGGTTTAAGTCAAATCCCAGGGCTGGCTGGAACAGATAGACCTAGGTGGAAATCTTTACACACATAGCTTCCTCCTATGCCATTTTATTTACATGGCATATTAAAAAAAGAAAAAGAAAAACCCAAACACCTCAAAAATTAAAATAACGGTTGGAATTATGCACACTTTCAAATGTAAATGAGCTGGGAGTGGTGGTACACCACCTTTAATCCCAGCAGAGGCAGGCGAATCACTGTGAGTTGGAGGCCAGCCTGGTCTACAAAGCGAGTCCAGGACAGCCAAGGATGCACAGAGAGACCTTGTCTCGAAAACAAAACAAAAAACAAAATCAAATCAAATGTAAATGAGAAACAGATAAAGATAGAAATGGAAATGGCTACAGCTGAATTTCATGTAACCAGTTTGAAAATTTGTCAAAATTAAGTAACAAACCCTACAGTTGGCACAAATTTAAAACCAAGTATTCCAAAATTAAGCCAAATACCAGATTGTTAGCATTCATGTTTAAAATGTGATTTACAAAGAGACAAGTTAGTGCTCAGCTTAAAACACTATGCATGGAGAAGCCTCTCTCTGGACACACACGCACGCACGCACGCACGCACGCGCACACACACACAAATAAGGAAGTCTGTCAATTATTCACCTCGCTCTCGAAATGCCCAACACACCCTAGTTTTCCCTAAAGAACTTCGCCGCTCCCACTGCTAAGACCATGGCAAGGCCAGTTTACAAGCAGCTACGAGAAAACTCAGGCAGACCTGGAAAGTCCTGCCTTATCCAGCACATTAAGACAGCAGTGAGCCTCACTTGAATGTCATTGCTGGGTACTGCATGATGTGAACCTGGCTAAAGCAAGGTCCTCGATCTACGAAGCCAGTCAAACCTGCTGGGCCTGTCAGCGATCAATCAATACCATTCCTATTCCAAGCTCATTATATTATATTAAAAATCATGTTGTGGCACCTACAAATATATGCCCATCCCAAGCTGTTGTGCGGAAGAAACAGAATGATAAAAAAGGATGTTAAATGTTTAGCTTCCTCAAACCTTGTTTTTTTTTGGGGGGGGAGTGGGGATAGGGGGAGGGCAGGGCTTCTTTGTGTAGCCTTAGCTATCCAGGACTCACTTTGTAGGCCAGGCTGGCCTCGAACTCACAAAGATTCACTTGCCTCTGCCTCGCAATTGCTGGGATTACAGGTGTGTGCACAGCATTACTGCCAGGCCAGACCTGCCTCATAATCTCAGAGATGTGAGTGGCATTTCCGTTTTAGTGAAGAAGCTTTAGCATCTTTAACGGCTGGCAGAAAAAAACAATCTCAGAAGCAACGATAAAAATCAATACTGTGATCCAGACACAGATAAGGGAATCTATCAATTACTTACCATGGTCTCGCAACTTAAAAAATTTAAATGCAAACACTCTCTAACCTGTCTTTCCTTTCTAGTGAGATGTTAAAACAATGTTATATTTTGTCATACACTATCATTAAAGTATTATGTACACAGGAGAATTTTTTTTTCCCTTTTCATTTTAGAAACAAGGAAGGCCTTGTGCTGCAGACAAGCCTGAAGCTACCTGGGAACTCACTAGGTAGCCAGGTGAGATTTGAACTTCGAACTCTTCCAAGACCTCAGATTAAAGGTGTGAAATCACCTTAGCCACTTGTTATCTGGGGTTTTGTTTAGTTTTTGAGCTACAGTTCTTCCTGTGTAGTCTTGGCTGGTCTGGAACTCTGGAAATCCTCCTGCCTCTGCCTCTTACGTACTAGATTTGTGAATGCGTACCAAGACACTGAGCTTACACAGAAAAACTTAAAGATAACTGGATTTCACCAGGTATAAAACATTAGCACGGGTTATTTAACAAGACCCTTTCTCAATAGAACAAAAAAGAAAAACCAGAAGCCTAAAGTCCTGATGAGTTGTGTTGCTTAAATCCTCTGCGGCATGATGCGGACTCCAACTCCCTAGTCCATGCTGGCCTGGAATTTTCTGCACTGCCTGTTTCAATCTCTCAGCTATTGGGATCACAGACAGTCATCACAAAGAATGATCTCTACCCGCCTCTGTGGGGCACCAGGCATGAGCGTGGTGC
Organism: Acomys minous; assembly: GCF_964271855.1. Lineage (NCBI taxonomy): Eukaryota > Metazoa > Chordata > Mammalia > Rodentia > Muridae > Acomys > Acomys minous. The sequence goes on from NC_140483.1 coordinate 120,889,937, forward strand.
ACAGACATACACCTAGGCAAAATACCCCGCCCCCAAGATTCTTTGGAAGGAATAGAAAACTCTTCCAAAAGGCAAAATGTTGTTTGAAGACGGCAGCACGATGACAAAAGGCCAAAGGAAACAGAGCTCAAGAAACTTAAAATCCAAAGTAGACAGGAGACCAAACAGTCAGGAGCCTAGGTCAGTTACATTCAAGGACACTAAAGGTAAAATCTTAAACGGATGAAAGCGTATTAAAGGGACAAGCTAAGCAGAGCGAGCTCCTCAGCACTGGAGGAAACACATTCTCAGCAGCCTAAAGGGAAGTCAGTCCTGGACGACCCCCCAGTAGCAAATAAATATGCAAGAGCCAATGCTGGTATAGAAATATGGTAGGGCAATATGGGAAACAATTCCCAATAACGCACTAGGAAAACATTTTCCTGGAACATGGGCAGGAGAGGGATTCTCTTCCAAACAGCACAAAAAAGAAACAGTAATGGCCTCCCAGTGAAGAAAGGTAGGAGGCGCAACTTGAACCAAGAGGTGAATGCTAATTTACCCAGGAACGCCACATGACACCACATGTCCCTAGGCAGCATATAACAACCAGGGAACTGCACACATGCGATCTTTCCTCAAACCTACCAAAACAAAGAAATCCCAACTGAAGGACAGTTCAAAAAATGCTTCCAAAGCAATATATCACAAAGGGGCAAGGTCAGGAAAACCCAACAGCCTGAGAAGCTGGCATGGACCAGAGGCCACTGAGGACGTAGGACTGACTATTCAGTCAAAGGTCGGAGCCTAGAGCACTAAAGGATGTGTGTGGAAAAACTAGAGAAGTCTCTTTTTTTGTTTGTTTTGTTTTTTGAGACAGGGTTTCTTGTGTAGCCTTGGCTGTCCTGGACTCACTTTGTAGACCAGGCTAGCCTTGAACTCACAGCGATCCACCTGCCTCTGCCTCCCGAGGGCTGGGATTAAAGGCGTGTGCCACTACGCCCGACTAAAGGCAATAATGTTAACACAGAACTTTATAAGCCTTACAGCTGGGAATGGTGGAGATACAGCTCAGTAAAAAGAGTTTGTCTAGCATGCACACAGCCCTGAGTTTTGTCCCCAGCTCCACAAAAAACACACTTTGCATTTTTGTTTACATTAATCCACCTGATTCCCCAAAGTTAAGTTAAATATGCAGCATTGATTCTTCTACATATTTTACAGTGCAGAGAAATGCCACACTTAGTCTCATCTTTGTATGAGAACAGAACTCATCTGTAGGTAAGCAATACTGACAGACCAAAATTTAGGTGCAAACACTATCTTTGGTCCCACAGGAGGGGTAAGAAAAATTAAAAATGTGTCCGTTTACATGGGAGACATCTCTTCCAGCCAGGTATCAAGCCTCCTTCTCAGGGATCGGGGTCCTCTGGGCATCCTCAGTAACTCAGGAAGTGCTCTCACAGTCTCTTGTGATCACGGAGAGAGACGAGTGAGGGAGAGAAGGGTATCAGTGAGCTACATGATGCGCCGCAGCACGGGGCCTGGGAGAAGGCAGGCCCCACTCCCACTGCCACTGTGAGGAACAGAATGATCCTTGAGGGGCCCCAGCTACTGTAAAGTCTCACTGAAAAAGGCAGATGTCAAACTCTTCACCCGCGCCCGAAACTATACTCAGAATGAGGAGCCACACAGAGATTCATATTTCTCAAAGATGACGGAATACTGACAATTACATCTCCACTTCCGATTCCACATCGTTAAAGCTCACAACCATCTAACAAAATTAGAAAACAAAGTTTGGAAATCTAACCACCAAAGTGAAGAAATGAGCCACACCGATAGGCTTCTTCGGCGGACACAGAATGCCAGCATCCTTGTGGGAAAACTCGTGAGTTAGTGGAAAGAGTCCTTCCTGATAATAACCCACTAATTCTATCAATATTCTATCTAGCTTTAGATTAATAGGGGAGGAAAAAAAGACACACAATGAAAGGTTTTCAGTAATTTTTGAACAAAGCCAGTTTTTGTTTTTAACAGGAGTCTTACAATGTTGTCCAGGATCTTACTGGAAGGGAACGGCAGGTACACCTAATTGCACCTGGCTGAGCTGGACAAGCAAAAAGTATGTATCGTCTTCTAGAACTGTGACTCACACACTTACTCACTCTTCCTCCCTTCGGTTTTTCGAGACAGGGTTTCTCTGTGTAGCCTTGGCTGTCCCTGACTCGCTTTGTAGACCAGGCTGGCATTAAACTCACAGAGATCCACCTGCCTCTGTCTCCCGAGTGCTGGGAATACAGGTGTGCGCCACCACGCCCTGTTGGCTTTTTTTTTTCTTTTTTTGAGATTGATTTATTATGTATACAGTGTTTTTGCCTGCATGTACTCCTGCATGCCAGAAGAGGACACAAGACCTCATTACAGATGGTTATGAGCCACGATGTGGTTGCTGGGAATTCAACTCAGGACCTTTCAAAGAACTGACAGCAATCTTAACCTCTGAGGCATCTCTTCAGCCCTGTCTTCTTTTCTGTATCATGTGTGTGTGGTGCCCATGTAGAGGTCAGAAGACAACCTTCAGAGTCAGCTCTCAATTGCCACGGTGGGACTCAGGGATCACACTCAGGTTATCAGGCTAAGCAGCCACCTTAAGTTAAAAAAAATAAAAGAAAAAAGAAAAAGGACAAAGGAGGAAGGAAAAGGAAGAAAATAAAAGGAGGAAGAACAAGAAGGAAGGAGGGAGGGAAGAAGAAGGCCAGGCATGGTGGCGCACGCCTTTAATGCCAGCACTGCGGAGGCAGAGGCAGGCGGATCTCTGTGAGTTCGAGACCAGTCCCGTTTATAAAGCAAGTCCAGGACAGCCAGGGATACACAGAGAAACTCTATCTCAAAAAACCAAGGGGGGGGGGAGGGGGGAGAATAGGAGGTGGAGGAGGAGGAGCACTCTTTCCCACAGTTGAGAAATAAACAAATGTCCAAGAAGGCCCTCACTGCAGAGCAGCACACAGCTCTCACCCACACACGACAATGACACTGTGCTCCTGACCACAAACCTCCTCCCTGTCCCCACTCCTTCAAGGTCTTCTGCGTAGCACAAAGAGGAAAGCGGAGGCCCTCACCTGCTCCTAAAGAAACCCCAGGTTCTTGACTTCTCTACTCGGGCCTCGCTGGTTTAGCTGACATGACAGGTCCTTACCTTCTTTCTGAGGACGCTCTAACTGCTGGGGCCCTTAAATACAAACCCACTCTTTGGGTAGAGTCCTGGCCTGGTCATTTGTGTGTACAAGTCCATCCTCGGTTGCATACTAAAATGCAAGTTGAAACAAACAGGATCAAAAGATGGACAGCCTGTCACTATGGATGTTACTTAACTAGACAGATCAACAAAAGTATGACATTTAGATCCTAGCCAACGACACTGTTGCAAGCCACACACATGAATTTCCTCTAATGCTTCACTTACTACTTAGCAAAATCTCTTTTAGGAGGCATGTTACACTGAATACATGTATTAAAACTTAAACCCACCAGACCATAATTAAGGGGGATCAAATCTGATCTCTCTCCTTTTAAGATTTTTAAAAATACTTATTTTAAATATATATTTATTTATTTATTTAGGTTTTGAGAGACAGGCTTCTCTGGGTAGCCCAGGCTGTCCTAAACTCACTTTGTAGACCAGGCTGGCCTTGAACTCACAGAGATCCACTTGCCTCTGCCTTCTGAGTACTGGGACTAAAGGTGTGTACAACCACGCCCAGTTGGCTTATTTTTTTTTTTTTTTATACGTATCAATATTTTGTTTGCATGTACCAGAAGAGATCAAGAGATCCTGTAGATGGTTGTGAGGGTCTATGTGCTGGGAATTGAACTCAACACCCCCAAAGAGCAGCCAGTGCTCTTACCTGCTGAGCCATCTCTCCAGCCCAGAATCTTGTTTCTTAGTAGTAAACTTCAGGTATGATAGGATATTACTTATTTGAGCATAAACACTTAAACCCAGTTAATTTTAAACAGTTTTATATCTGAAATAAATTCTCTCAGTTGGGTACTAAATAATAAATTTTGCATGAGTCATCAAAAGACACAAAGTCAAAATGTTGAGGAAGAAACTCAGTATTTATTGAAAACTCAAAGCCATGGAAAAGCAACAGCAAGCGAGAAGAGCAAATGAAGTGTTAAAGAGGTGTAAGGACTCCCCCAAGAGATGAGGATGCGCAAGCCACCACCCAAAACACCAGTGCCCTTATCTTAATGACCAACACAATCCTCTTACTGTCAGGTGCTCTGGCGTCAGCAATTACGCAGAACTATTCACACCACGTAGCCAAGGGTGGCCCTGAACACCTGATCTGCCCAAGTGCTGGGACTGCTGGTGGGTGCCACACCTTGATGGTTTTACAAGCTGCTGGGGTGAAACTCAGTGCTACTGAACCCTAGGCAAGCACTCCAGCAGTGGAGCTGGAAGGCCACCCCGGGTTTGTTTTTTTTCTATTGATATAAAGTCCTGTGACACACCCCAGGCTAGCTTCAATTCTCCTCCTGGGCCTGAGCCCTGGGATGACAGTGGGTGCCACCATACTCAACTATGACAGGTGTGACAGCAGGACCTGTGCCCTGCATCTGACTCTGCCCAACAGAAACCCTTGGCCTTCCTAGCTTTGTATCCCCTATCCCTATAACTAGGGAGTTCACAAAGCTGGGATAGTTTCATAAGAGAAATGATGTGGAGTTAATGGGGGAAATATATCTAAATTCTTTATTTTAAAAAAATTATCCATCTCTCTCTCTCTCTCTCTCTCTCTTTTTTTTAATAAGACAGGGTCTCACTATGTAGCTATGGTTGTCCTCGAACTCACTACGTAGACTAGGGTGGTCTCAAATTCAGAGATCCAACTATCTCTGTCTGTGGAGTGCTGGGATTAAAGGTATGAACCACTACACCCAATTAAGATAATGCATTTCTAAAATAACATTTGCTATTATGGTTTTATATTTGTTTAAAAGATAAAACTGGATTAAAAAAAAAAAGATAAAATTGGACACCACTGGCAAAATGAACCAATTATTTCTTGGATACCTGTTTTAAGTATATCAATGTAATCATCATCATATAAAACTAATCAAAAAGAATCAGAAATAAAATTAAGACAAGTATTAAGATTAACAATAGCAGCTGGGCGGTGGTGGCACTTGGGAGGGGGAGGTAAATGGATCTTTGTGAGTTCAAGGACAGCCTGTCTTGAGAAAACAGTAACAGGAGATGGGGATGCATACTTTTAGTCTCAGTACTTGGTAGGACCTCTGTGAATTCCAGGCCAACCTGGTGTACATAGTGAGGTCCAGGCTAGCCAAGGCTACACACTTAAATCATAAACAGAGAACAATTTTTAAGGAGTCATCTACAGATTTTACCACCTGTGACAAAGCCAAATTTAAGGAATCTAGCGCCCTATAATTACCAGCTGTTCGCTGAAGGGCAAACAACAAATAAGGTGGCATAGACTTTTAAAAAGACAGTAGGAGCCAGGCTTGGTGGCACTCACCTACAATCCCAGCACTTAGGGGAGGCAGAGGCAGAAGGTTCTCTTGAGTTCCAGGCCAGCCTGGTCTACAAAGTGGGTCCAGGACAGTCAAGGCTACACAGAGCAACTCTGTTTCAGAAAAAAATTAAAGACAAGAGTGAAAAATCTTAGGCTTTATGTGAGAATGAGAAGACGTTGGACTCGGCATACAGCTCTGAATGCATGCCCCACAGCTTGAATTGCTGAAGGCAGATGCTGGAACTACACGTCTGGATGACTGGGGTCCCAGTGTAGCCCTGATTCGCTGATCTAGTTTGTAAATCCTGAATCCTTGCCAGGTGTGTGGTGCATGCCTGGACGCTCAGCACTTGGGAGCTGAGCCAGGCAAGTCGAGCCTGATCTACATAGTGCTCAACCAAGCTACACAAGAGTGTGCGTGCCTCAAACTAATTTAATAAGGAAATAAAAATAAATCCCAAACACTTCCAAAATAAAAGCCAAATATCAAGAGAAGAAATAATGCAGCATCACGGTGCTCTAAGGATGACAGAGCACTCTAACCCTGAATGACTCTAGAAACTACACAACAACATTGGCCATAAACTTTATCACTTCACTTTTCAAGCATGTCGGATTTTAACATTTTTGTATCTTCCCCACTTTTTCTCGTATTGACTTATTTTGTATGTGTATGTGCATACATGCAGGCATGCTTAAGCACACATATGGAGATCAAAGGACAACCCTTGGGAGTTGGCTCTCTCCTTCCACCATGTAGGCTCAGGCGGCCAGGCTTGCGTGCAAGCACCATTACCCCAAGCCACCTTGTCAGTCCTAGAAATGATCCTACTCATGTGTTTGAGGGGAAATAAGTACCCACAATCGCCAACCACGGTACTTTCTCTACAAGATTAACTTTGCTTAATCTCATTATGAACGTATGTATAGGACTGTTTGATTTTATTCAGTAAGAAAGAAAATGAAACTGGACCAACCAAGCTAAACCATTAAGCCCAGCTGATGGTCAAACTTGAAAATTCCAGAGTCTCTACATTTCCAGCCCTCCAGTGGCTGACCAATCACTCGGAGAAGAGTACCCGGCCACTGACCCATCGGGAACACTGAGTACTAGTCTTCTGAAGAACATGCTAAGCAAGGAGGAAAGAAAAGCGACCTTCCTCCTCACGGATAGAAAACACTCCCTGCATGTTAAAGTCTTAAAGACAATGGTGGTTAGGGTGGTAGACGGGACGAAGAGGAGGAGGAGGAGGAGGAGGAAGAAGAATATGATGATGAAGAAGAAACAGACTTTGCTCAGATGAACTGGAAAGAAACAGGTATCACTGTTACAAACCTGTTACCAAGAAAAACTTATTCTTAAAGTCAGAAGACAGTGATGGACACAGGCAGCAGGAAAAGAAAGAAAAAAAAAAAAAAAAAGACGAGAGCAAAGGCAGCTGTAGCAGATGAGTCATTTCCTGGAGGCCAATCTTCTACTCCAGTCCCAGCACCCAAACAAGTCTGTTAGCTGGGGTGTTTGCTTGCTTTATTTCCTTTTTCCAAGGTTAGGCAAGGGCTTTTAATTTTCATTTTTCTAAAGTGCACTTAGAAGAGAGCTTTTGATTTTTAAATACTCAACTTGAAATTCCTTGTTTAAATGTTTCTATTGGTTTATTTACTCTTATTATTTGCAGTACTGGAGATTAAAAATATTGCACCACTAAGCTACTCCTTTATTTTAAAAAATTTAAATTACCTTTACTTATTTGGTGTGTGTATTGATTGGGGGTGGGGGTGCACATGGGTGTGTGAAGTCAGAGGACAATCTTCTCCTTCTACCATAGGAATCTCCCAGGGATCACATTCAGGTCATGAGGTTTGGTGGTAAGTGCTTTTTTTTTTTTTAATTTATTTATTTTTATTTTATGTGCATTTTATGTCTACGGGTGTCAGATTTTGGAGTTACAGACAGTTGTGAGCTGCCATGTGGGGGCTGGGAGTTGAACCCAGGTCCTCTGGAAGAACAGTCAGTGCTCCCAACCGCTGAGGCATCTCTCCAGGCCTTCTTCCTGTTTTTTTTAGACAGGGTAGCCACCTACCTTTGCCATCCTAGTGCTGGGAGAGAGACAGAGAGACAGAGAGACAGATGGAGTGGGGTGGAGAAAGAAAGAAAAAAAAGGAAAAGAAGAAAAAAGAAAGAATGGAAGGAAGGAGGCAGGAAGGTGGGTGGGTGGGTGTGGAGGTACATGTTTTTAATCCAACACTTTGGAAGCAGAGGCAGGCAGGTCTCTGAGTTTGAGGCTGCTCTACAGTGAGTTCTAGGCAGCCAAAGCTACATAGTAAGACCTGTCTAAAAAAACAAAACATTTCTCTTATGTGTATGAATATCTTGCCCACCTGCATGCATGTATACATGTACACATGTGCATGCCTGACTCCCTTTGAGGCACAGACTCTCTGGAGCTGGAGTTTACTGATGGTCATGAGCCAGCCATGTGGGTTTCTGGGAACTGTACCACTGACCTCTACAAGAGCAAGAAGCACTGTAATTAGCAGGGGAGCCATCTCTTGAGCCCCAGTATTTTACTTTATTTACCTACTTGCTTATTTGTTTCGAGACAGTGTCCCACTTCGTGTTCCTGGCTGGCTGGGAACTCACTATGTAGATCAGGCTGGACTTGAACTCACAGAGGTCTGCCTGCTTTTTCCAACAATTAAAGGCATGTACACCACTATACTCATTTTACTTTTTAGGTCAAGGAATTAACAGATGATCTCAAGGAAAACACCTCTGTGGTCAATCCTGCTCTTCACACAAGCGCCTGGAAAGCTGCCTGCCCTGATGAGCCTTCTCAGAGCACACTGGCTTTGACAAAGCACCGGAAGACACAGGGAAAGAGGATTATGTAGCAAGAATATGACAGCATAGATAAGCCCTAATCTTGTCAAGAGGATGAACCTGGAGTTAGGTCCTCAACACTTGAGACCGGATCTAGATCCAAGAACTCCAAAGCAAGCAAATCCATTAGCAGAGACCCATGTTGGGTTTTGGAGAATCAGTTTCCTCCCTAGCTGCATTCTTTAGGTAAATCGACTTATTATAATAATAATAAGGGCACTGAGGATTTTTCTTCTTCAAGCTACTGACCTGGTAACCTTGGAAGAAGTTAAGAATTTCCTTAACTCCAGTATTGTAGGCCAGGCCCTGCATTCTGACCACCGTGCCAGGCTGGGGCGGGACACTGCTAAGATTAGCAGCTGTAGGGAAGTAGCCAAGACTATTAGGCGAACCTGGGGGGCTAGAGGGAGAGAAAGCACAGTGAACCAACAGGAACACACAACGTTGAAAAGTTTACTCTCAAATGTATTACTTTAAGAACCCGACTTTCTGAAGGTGCTGCTTCTTTTGCTTTGCTGAGCTACCTTTCCCAAGACAGGGAAGAATGCCACAAAGGTTCTGTCTCACATGGTCACAGCAGCCATGTGGAGGTACAGTGGGGTTAATGCGGTGTTAGATGCAGGACTTTCCCCTAGTCACTCAAGTTCTCAAGGGGATAGGAACGTAGCAGTAAGCCTCTTTAGTCACGCAGCCACTTCCCAAGCCCAGCGCACTGATGGTTGTTAGACAGCCCATTTCCAGGAATATTAAGGCAAGAGGAAGACGCATGTCTGTAAAGGACTAATAGGAAGCACAGCCAGAGACGGGAAGTGTTCAAAGTGATGCTCCCGAGAACCAAGCGCTCTCCCCACGTGCACAAGGGCCTGATGAAGCCCAGGAGGCACACAGCAGAGCAGAACGCACCAGGCAACTCCTGCCAACAGGAATCGAAAGGCAGAAGAGGCAAAGAGGCAGAAGGGAAACCTAACAAGCCAGACTGATCACCCAAGTGGGAAGACTTTAGGACGAAGCCTCCTGGCTCTATCTGCAGCAGTTTCCTCCAAGAAGCGTAAGCCCCAAGAGTGCCTGACTTGTGTGGTACCTCTAGTAATACCCATTAGTCTCATTAAGTAGCTCGTCAGCCAGCTTTGTGAGATTCCCCACCCAATCGGTTTTCTGTAACTGACAACCAGATAATTACAATTTAAAATATGTACAAACATTTTGTAACACAGTCGTAAATTTAAGAAGCAATACAGACTCCAATGTTAGGTTACGAACTCCCAGACATCTTCTCATGGAGGTTAACTGTACCATTTCAGAGGATGTACTCTATGTAACAACGAGGTTACCAGATGTGCCTCTAGCCCACAGACTATGCTAATTAGCCCAGAAATTTTCCATTTGTTTAACGGGGATGTTCAACACCTTCAGTTTCACAGCAATCTTTTTCAGAATATGGTTTAACATATCCATAAGATTCTATGAGGCTGGGAGCTTTAATCTCAGCACTCAAGAGGCAGGGGCAGGTGGACCTCTCTGAGTTTGAGGCCATCCTGGTCTACATGGCTATACAGAGAAACCTTGTCTCGCCCCCCCCCAAAGATTCTATGACATAGCTTACTTTGTTATCTTATTATTTATTAAATAATAGAAGTGTGAAAACAGCATCAGACACTAACCCTTTTAATCTCTAATCGTAGTCCTCAACTATGTAACAAATATGAAACACCTGGGAAGATCTTTCACCTCTCTGCTAAGAGCCTGCTTGCTAGCCCCTCAAATTAAGGACTGGAGAAAGCCAAATGCTACATTACTGTGTCAACAGATTTTACAGCAACCCAAGTGATTCCAATAAAAATCAAACTTTAAATCACTGCTTAAGAGACCCGTGTAACCAACACTAGAAACGAGGGGTGTGCTAAATTGAGTTTAACACTGCACACCCTTCAAGCCAACACCTTCGTATTTTAACTGAGGTGACAGAGAATAAAGTTAAATAATTTCCTTCTGACCACATATCAGCTACAACTTTGTCCAACTAGGAAACCGCACTAATGTCATGGTTTTGTTTTTTATTTGTGTGTGTGTCTGTGGTTTTTGTTTTGTTTTGATTTGTTCTCTTTTGAGACAAGGTTCCTCTGTGTAGCCCTGATGTCCTGGAACTCACAGTCATCCTCCTGCCTCTGCTGTCCAGAGCGCTGGGATTACAGGGATGCACCACTAGGCCTGGCTTTTGCTTTGTTTTTTAAAAAACAGAGTTTCTCTGTGTAGCCCTGCCTGTCCTGGAACTCTATAGACTCTGTGTAGACCAGGCTGTTTTGCCTCCCGAGTGGTGGGCTTAAATGTGTGTGCCACCACCCCCCAGCTAAATTGGAACTTCTTAAAGAATCAACTCCTTTTCTACATATGACAACAAAGACAACAAGATTGAAAATATGTCTATTTACAGTAACAGCAAAAGGATCTTTTCTTTAAAAAAGCATCAGGAAAGTTGTACACTATATACTTAAAAGTTTATATTCGGCTGAGCTTGGGAACTCAAAGGCAGGAGTAAAAAGTCATGCTCAGCTACCCAGTGAATTCTAGGCCAGCCTGGGCTATGTTAGACATTGCTTCAAAGAACCAAGACAAGCCCAGGTTTGTAAACAGAAGACTGAGCTTGGTTAAGATTCTCCATTACCTGAGTTGGGGAGATGCCTCAGCTGATTAAAGACCACTGACCTGGAACACACATCAAAAGCCTGGATGCAGCGGTGCACATCTGTAATCTGAGCACTCTTATGGTGGACACTACCCAGCATCAGAGATGAGATCTTGTTTCAACAAAGCAGAAGGTGAGGCTAACTGCCAAAGGCTTTCTGCTAATGTCCAAACACATAATATGACAAGGGCCGGGCTGCAGCCAACACAAAAAATTTTTAAAAAGATCCTTCACCAATTTGATTTGCAAAAGCACCATGAAAATTGCAATTGGCTAAAAAGCTTGCCCAGTATAACCCGTGTTTTCTGGCTAAGATCAAGTGTAGTAAATAGCTGAGGCTGACCCCAAACAAGCAATCCTCCTGCCTCAACCTTTTAAGTGTTAGGATTACAGGCATTATAGTTTCAGTGTAGCTCAGTGGTAGAGACTGTGCTGAACTTGAACAAAAACTTCCGTGTAATACTCAGTACCACCAGTAAAAACAAAAGGCAAGACAGATGGTTCAAGAGGTAAGGCCTCTGCCATAGCAGTTTGAGGGCCTGAGTTCAAATAACCACAACTTGTAAAGGGTTGGATGTAGGAGTGATTGTGTGCTGGCATCTCAGGGGTGCTGAGATACAGAGTGAAGACAGGTGGATCTGTGGAAGGTCAACTAGATTTGCCTCAAATAAGAAGGGAGAGTGGACCTCAGGACACTCGAGATTGTCCTGACTTCTACATGTGCTTGGTGCACACATAAACTTTTTGTTTTTGTGACAAGGTCTTTCTGTGTAGCCCTGGCTGTCCTAGACTTGATTTGTAGACCAGGCTGGCCTTGAACTCACAGAGATTTGCCTGCCTCTGCCTCTGCCTCCCAGAGTGCTGGGATTAAAGGTGTGCGCCACCACCATCTGGCCACACACAAATTTACAAACACTAAAACAAAATAAAGCAAAAAACAAAAACAAAAAACAAAAAACCCAAAAGTAACAAAACACAAAGTTCAGTTTGTTAAGTGGTTATGGAACAACAAACATCTAAGAACAATAGGATTGATTTAGACTCCACCAGAAATTCTACAAAAAAACCTAACTCAAATTGATGTACCTGGCAAGATGACTCAGTCCCTAGAGCCCATATAAAGGACCAGAAAGCTGTGCTCTGAACAGGGTGTGAGGCGATCTCTGAGTTTGAGGCTCGCCTGGTCTGCAGTTATTCCAGGGCTACACACTGAGAAACCCTGTCTCAAAAAACTGGAAGGAAGGGAAGGAGGGAGGGAGGGAGGGAACTCAAATTGAGTTATTTATCTAAATATAAAAACACAAGAAAACAGTATTAGGTTTATACCTATGGTTAAGTTCGGACACCAAAAATGAAATGCAAAAAGGCAGAAATAGAGAGTCTGGATCTACACAAATATTTTAACACGTATCTTCACAGTGGCCTGGCATATGTTACGCACAAAAGAGGAGTACATATCTACTTTATTATCTTAATAGGGACGTTATCACATACAGTTAGGCAGTAACATGGAGACAAGAGGAACACATGCAAGTTTACAAACTATGCCAGTAAGTTTTGAAGTTTTAGATATTCATGCACCAATGTATGTTTCTCGTGTACACTTGGTATTAATAATTTAACTTCTAAAAAATGTTAAACACTTGACAGCACTAGGAAAGAATGAAAGGGCTGAGACCGAACGAGCGTGTCAGGCAACGCAGAACTCAAGGTGCTTCCTTCCACATGGAAGGAGCCGGCAAACAAGCTTCAACTGGGTGACACGTCCTGGAGGACAACGGGCCTGGATGAAGGATGGTGCAAGAGGAAATGAGGGAAAGAGAAAACAAAGGCTCTCGTTCTGGAAACAACCGCATCACCACAGCTGTGAAGAAAAGGATGAAGTCGGATGACACTGCGGCTCCCTCTGCGCAAGGTGCACCAAGAACACGGACCACAGGGTCCTTCCTCCTCAGAGGTTTGCGCAGCGAGCAGAGGTTAACGTAGAAACCCACAACTGGTCAAGACGCAGACAGAGTGGAGTGTGCAGCCACACTGGGATGGCTGTACCACATCCTCCCACAGCTCAGGGGCCAGCACAGAAGGGAGAACACAAGAGAGTTTAAGAGCCGGAGATGGGGAGGACGGGGATGGGAGGGCAACTGCACACCCATGCTGAGCCTCTGTGGTGCACAGCCTGGGCCTGAGCAAGACCAAGTCGGTCAGCGGTCAGTCCAAACCCCTAACAGAGGAGATCCGGACAGCAGATGACGAGTTTTCTTTAAGGGTGTGGCTCTCCGTAGGCCAACTACATTCCAGTGTACAGCCCCACACACAGGAGTATATGGGCAACACAAATTGGAATAAATAACTTATTAAAAGTACAAACAAAAACAAAAAAAGCATTAAGTTAGAGGTGGGTAAAGAGGTGTGGAGCTGGGAAGAGTTGGGAGACTGTGGGGGCGAGTAGATGGAAACACATTGTAGGAAACTTATTTTTTCTTTCTTTCTTTTTTCTTTTTTTTTTCTTTTTAATTAAAGAATCACAAAGAAGGGGCTGGAGAGATGGCTCAGAGGTTAAAAGCACTGTCTGCTCTTCCATAGGTCCTAAGTTCAATTACCAGCAACCACATCTACTGCCCTCTTCTGGTGGGCAGGCAAAATGTTGTATACATAATAAATCAATCTTAAAAAACAAAAACATCAAGAAAGCACATGAGTGCTATTATGAAATCTAAAGCTTGCTCCACTCTAGCCCCGGCCTCGCACTACACTCAGTAAAAACCTTTTCAAACACAGAACTCCCATCCCTAGAAAGTTAAGACTTCTTTTCCTTGAACTTACAGGTTGAGGCACAGCTACCTAGTATGTGTTGGGGGCTGCTCTGCCCAGCCCCTTACAATGACCTAACTACCTGAGGACTCTGCAGACAGACTGTACAAACGCTTCTTCACGTCTGTATTTCCATCAGATCCTAATGTATATTTTACATACTTTTTCTTTTTTCAGTTTTTCGAGACAGGGTTTCTCTATGTAGCCTTGGCTGTCCTGTCTCAACCGCTCCCCTCCAAAAACCAAAAAATAAAGAGCACCCTGCTATAAACACTTCTGTTTTTGTAAAGCACCTAATGCTTTACAAAAGTGAACCTTTTTTTTTAATGAATAAAGAAACTGACTCAGGGATAAACAAAGGTGCTAAAATTTTTTTTAAACTTATAAGAAGAACTGTTCCTCATATCTCCAAGTTAGACTCACAGGCAGAGATATGAAAGGGACTCCAAAATCTCCACCAATTGCATCATTTTATAAAATCCAAGACAGATAACTTTCGTTCCATCCCTAGGACCTACATAGTGGAGTCTGCAAGCAATTCTAACTTTTTCATGTATAGGCTGCCCTGCCGCGCGCGCGCACGCACACAAATACATATAGACGTAATTTTAAAGAAATACAGATTAGCCATGATAGCACACACCTGTAATCCCAGCACTAGGGGAGGCAGGAGGAGGAGGATTAGCGGCAATATGAGGCCAGTACATAGAGATCAAGGGGTCAGAAGTGAGACCCTGTTCTTAAAGAATGGAGGGGGTAAAGAAAAGATGAGGCAAATGAACAAAAAGTACCAACATTAAAACTTCCAACCAGCTGAGCATGGTGGCACACACCTTTGATCCTAGCACTTGGGAGGCAGAGGCTGGTGGATCGCTGTGAGTTTGAGGCCAGCCTGGTCTACAAAGTGAGTCCAGGACAGCCAAGGTAACACAGAAAGACCCTGTCTTGAAGAAAATAAAAACACAAAACTTCTAACCCCCCAATATATACTCTTCCATGTATACAGTGTGACGACCTCCCAGACTGCAACTGAAATAAAGCAGAGACAAAATGTGTAGCTCCTAGGAAAACAGTGAGCAAGTTCATTCTGGGTTTGTTTACAGTAAGTATTTAAGAAGCAAAGAATACAAGCCTTGGAAAATTTAAAGTAGTTATATTTATTATGGGCTGACATTCAACCAAAAATAATACAATCGCTCCCATTATGAATTATTCTGTTCTGTGATCTGTTTCCATGTTGTTACCTACCTACAGTCCAATACCAGACAGTGGGAAGCTGAATTCGTGTGTAATTTAAAGACTATGCTGGTCACACACAGCAAACAAACAAAACAAACAAACAAACAAATGAACAGACCTCATCCAGTCTGTCTGAAAACAACCTATTTGGACAGAGATATGACCAGACGCTGTGGCCGGCCATGTTAACCTTCATCAAGGCAGACAATATTCTTTTGTGAGCTCAAGCCCTGGTTATCAAAGGAGTCCTTTGTTTCCGCCCCTGCTGTCACTTCCTGTATAACCTTACCTGGGATAGTAAGCTGTGTAGTTCATGAAGAGCTGAGTGCCTGCTGGGTAGTATGCAGTGGAGGGCTGCAGTGCCCGTGGGTTCAAGAGCAGAGAAGGCTGGTAAATGGCAGCTTCGGTGGGGATCACTGCTGCAGGAGCTGGGAAAGTGTAGGAGGGAGGAGACAGGCCTAAACAGAGAGAGAGAGAGAGACTCAGACAAGCTCTTAACAGCTAACACGGGCGTTAGCACTCACGCTATAGTCACTGTCCCACCCAAGTATTTTCGCAAAGATCGTTTTTATGTGTGTATCATGCACGAGCCCTTGGAAGCCAGAAGAGGGTGTTAGACCCCTAGTACTGGAGTTCAAAAGTGAGCTGTCATGTGGGTGCTGAGAACTGAAACCAGGTCCTCTGCAAGAACAGTAAATGCTCCTAACTGGTGAGCCATCACCCTGGCCTCAACTATATGTTTTAAAGGAAAAGACCACCACGGTTCTTTACACCCCAAGCAACTTCCTTTTGATTATATGAATGTTTTTTACCCTTTAGCATGACATGAAATTCAAGAGATTAGGATAAAATGCTGTGCCATTCATTATGCTAAAGTGCTTGGGTCTCACAGCAACTGCTCCACAGGGAATTGATCAACTCCACAGTATGCTCACCTACAGGCAATCCAAAAGACAGGCTTTGAAGCTAATCCTACCCTCAGACTTATTTTAAAAAGTCCAATAAGAAACAGTCCAGAGGAAACAGATACTAAAGTCTTTCCCCAAACCAGCTGATAAAAAGCTGGCTTAACTGGACACAGTAGTGCACTTCTATATTGCCAGCACTTAAGAGGTAGAGGCAGGCTTTATCTTCATGACTTCAAGGGCAACTTAGTTTATATAGTCAAGTTCCAAGCCAGCCACGAGGGCTACATATTAAGACGACGTCTCAAAACTGAACCACAACCAAAACCCATATATACAAAAAGGTGCTTCAATTTTTTTTCTTTTCTTTTCTTTTTTTGGTTTTTCGAGACAGGGTTTCTCTGTGTGGCCTTGGCTGTCCTAGACTTGCTTTGTAGACACAGCTGGCCTTGAATTCACAGGGATCTACCTGCCTCTGCCTCCCAAGTGCTGGGATTAAAGGGGTGTGTCACCACCGGCCGGCTCAAATTTTTAATTAATTACATCTAGGGGCTGAGGGTATAGCTAGGTGATGGATCACACACATATCCTGAGTGAGGTCCTGGGTTTAATCCCCATACCATGGGAGGCCAGACAGAAAATTCCTTTATCTTCTAGATACCCTGCATTTTCTCTGATCAGATATCCCTTAAATTGGAGCTGCTGGTAGCCGCTAGATTCCACAGGTAGCATGAATACACTAGATGAAGCATACGCCCCAGATGGAAGATAGAGAACTGAGCTGAGCGATGAGGGACCCCTGACTTTACTGACATCCTTTAAATCTTATAAGTAGCAGAGACCCAAAGGGTAACTTCCACATGAAATCTCCGAGATAGTCTCTGGATGTCTTTGTTCTTAGGGGTTTCTCCATCACTATTAAGAATAAGTGAGCGGGCCATGGTGGCGCACGCCTTTAATCCCAGCACTCAGGAGGCAGAGGCAGGTGGATCGCTGTGAGTTCGAGGTCAGCCTGGTCTACAAAGTGCGTCCAGGAAAGCCAGGGCTACACAGAGAAGCCCTGTCTCAAACAAACAAACAAACAAACAAACAACAAGAAAAGAATAAGGCCAACAGTTATCACTGTGGATTTCTGGCTCAACAAATAAAGATAAGTGTGTATGTATGTTCATCTGGTACAGCGCCACGGGCCCAGCCCAGGGCTTGGTGCATGTTAGGTAAGCATGGTACACTGAACTTTTGAGACAGTTTCATTATATAGCCCAGGCTGGCTTCAAACTCATAACCCTTTTGCCTCAGCCTGCCATTGCTGGGACTCAGGTGTATACAATCACACGTGGCTGTGGGTACCTCTTTCACATCACTGACAACTCTGCTAACAGAGACAATGATAAATTTGTTAAATTATGTTATTTGGCCTTCAGGACCAGAGAAAACACCAACATCACCACCAGAGATAACTGGGCGAGACACGTGGCTCAGTGCTGGAGCATGGCAAAGGTCTGGGGTCCTCAGTCCTCAGCATCACACACTAACCCCTCCAGATCCTAAGCATGACATAACACTCCGTAGTGTATGCTCATAACTTGCTTACAGGTCAAGCAACTCATTACAAAAGTGTTATGTGCCATTGAGACAGGTACAGGTGTTGGGCCTGTACTTGGTGGGCCGCGTTTGTCTAGCACAATCAGGACCTTGAATCTGATCTTTAACTACACACACAAAAAAAAAAGGAAAGAGAGAAATTATGCGTATGTATATATTATGCTTCAAAACATAAAAAAGTAGAATAAAAATCAACAAGAGATGAGGAGATCTGGGCACTCATCATGTAGATAAATGGCTACTTCTTATTTTCCTAGAAGAGAAATCAGGTGTCTGTGCACAGGCTAGAAAAATAAAGATGACTGTGAAATTGAGCTTTTTCCTTTGCTTTTGAGCTCTAGCTGCCCTGGAACTAGCTATGTAGACCAGGCTGGCCTTAAACTCTTACGTCCCGTGCCTCTTTGCTGGCTTGGAAGGGTACTCGCCACCACACCCAGCTTATATTAATTTCTAGGTGACTTAAGGTGCCATACTGTAATAGGTTAAGACCATACCAGCATTTCTGCTGCCAAACTCATCGAGAAAGTCTTCAGTGAAGTGTCAACCCCACCAGTACTGAGACTGCTTTCAATCTTTGAGATTAGACCAAAGTAAGGCAAGTTCTTTTAGGTAGTCACCTAAACGTGGCATCAATAGGCAGAATGCACGCACATGAACACAAACTTCTGATTTTTAACAAAATTAATTCTTCTGCTAAAAAGACACGACCAAATTTTAGGTAAAAAAATAAATAAATAAAAATCCTGTCTCCATCTTTTGGAAGTATCCAAAATAACTAAAAGATGCAGTAATGTAGTCTTTAAAAATGCTTTTAAAGAAACTAGGTCTTCAGAAACATAATTTTACCTACAGAAAATAGGGATTAAAATCTCTCCTTTTCTCTAGGCCATGGTGGCAAACACCTGTAATCCCAGCTCTTAGGAGGTAGAGGCAGGCGGATCACTGTGAGTTTGAGGCTAGCCTGGTCTACAAAATGAGCCCAGGACAGCCAAGATAACAAAAAGAAACTCTGTCTGAGGAAAAAAAGTTTCTCCTTTCCCGAATAGAATCTAGGCTCAAACATATAGTCCTAGTTCTCAGGAGGATAAGGCAGGAAAGCCATAAAGCTCCAAGGACAGTATGGACTACATACTGAACTCCAGGCCAGGCTGGGATGCAGTAAAAAACTCAAAAGAGCTTGTAAAGAGGAGGAGGTAAAAGGGGTGTACAATAAACAAGAAAACATGATGCTTGGTAGACGGTCACTAAGGGATAGTATGCTAAATGGTATTGACATCAAATGATGATTGACAGAAGGCATTCGAGTATTATCCTCAAGTATTTTTTTTATACTCAATCATAGATTTCTAAAACTTTATACTTATTAAGAATAAACATTTAAATATTAACCAACAGCAAGCAGCAGGTAAATGGAATATTAGAGGTCAGGAATTCCAAGGGGAAAAGGACTAAGCCCCACCAAACACTATACAAACAATACTGTGTCAAACAGTTAACTGAAAACTCAATGCCTGAAACTGCCCACTTCCTCAGAATCAAGCAAACCCGCCCAATGGACTTTTCCAGTTATCTTTGAACTCAACCCCAAGTTCTTTAAACATATCCAGCATGCCTACAAGATATGTCAACTTAAAGGTTCAGAACTGCATTAAAAAGGCTCCTTAGTCACCGACCAGAACGGGGCTTATTCCTCTCAAACAGAGTTCCAGATGGCTCGCACCCAGCTGCCAGTGAGCAAGAGCACAGCTTGATTTAAGCACTGATCCTGTGGTCCAATCAAATGTGGCTAAATCAACTACGCACTTGAACATAAATGTAGTTTACTAACTTGGTCCTTCCAGATATCCTGGAAAGCAACAGGAACACTTTCCAGGTTATCATTTTTAAATGACATCATTTGATGCTCAAAAAAAAAAAGAAAAAGAAAAAGAAAGAATCCAAAATGGACATCAAATCATCCTTTTAAAAAGTTTAATGTGTAAAAGAAAAATAAATAAATAAATAAAAGACAGAAAGGAAAGGATCCGGCCAGATGTATGTTTTACCTTCCGATGCGTATTAAGTTAGCTACATATCCAGGTTGGCCCCCCAGAGTCAGTGCTTATCTGGAGCACTCTAAGCTTCAGAACCCAAGTGCTCGTCACTGGAAAAGCAAGGAGGTAATTTGAAAGGAGGTGTCTGCAGCATCTCTAATTATGGGTGTCCACAACCAAGGTCTTAAATGATTACCAGAAACTAGTGATTTCAGGTGGGAAAGCCTTACGTAACCACGCTGCCTGCCTGAGAAAGAACCACGGGCACAGGGAGTGACGGAGGCAGCTTAAGCACGTACCAGCACACAGCGTAGAACAGCGCCAAGACCCAAGAAAAACTTACATGGCAACTTACATGGCGGCGGGGATAAGCCATTCCGATTTAAAGTGCCCCCCATTAACACAAAGTTCATCTCCTCAGCTGAACACTGAAAGACTTCAACATATCTGTCCTTCATGGTTTTCTTATGATACTTCTGCGCAGCCATGAAAGCTCTGTCTGCAGACTTCATCTGGATGAAGGCATCTCCTGATGGGCGTCCCTGAGGGTGGGAGGGAAGAAACAAAAGGAGGCTGTCTCCTCTAACAAGGAAGTAAATGGCTGCTTACAAGGCACTCCAAGTGACAATAACCCACAGTACTAAAGACATGGTTAGCCACAAAATCTGGGTGACAGTGTGATCTACTGAAATCTGACTTGGATTTCATTCCCTAATCACCAGAATGGCCCACAAAATCTTGAAGAAAAAGCTCTGAGAGGTCATGGTTGAAAGTGATCCCTTTTGGTTTCTATTAAGTTAGTATCACATTTTCAGGACTTTTAAAAGGCCTCCTTGTGACTGTATAGGATTTATATATTGGATCTTTTTTCCCCTTCTGAAAAATCCGATTAAATACCATTTGATGATAAAAGCTAGTAATATATCCTCCTACAGGAAGCTAAGCAAGCCCGTATTGTCCTTTGAATCTCAGGGTTAATTCCTCTCTGACCTGTCACATCCCTGTACCATGTCCCTCATCCCTCAAAGCCTACTAGGTTCGAATGCATCCTGAGGGTGACAGGGAGCTGTGGGGTATGCTGCTCACGGCTAGATGCCATCTGCCACGTGGGAAGGCGGGGTATGCCGCTCATGGCTAGATGCCATCTGCCACGTGGGAAGCCATGTCCGCCCACATCCCCTCCCACTTTCTCAGTAAAGGGCTCAGATGAGCATTCAGAGGCAGCTTCTGTTAGCTCTGACTCCCCTCTTGAAAACCAAGCCTCTGTCTGTGCTGCACACAACTGGAATACCTTGGGAACATTTTTACATGAACAACGCTGGAGGGAGAAAAAGACAACCAGTTTATAGGACTATCTTGAGTTAGTGCTCTGAGAATCCCAGGGAATATTTATATTGTACCACCTTACAAATTATTACCATGCAAGTTACCATTAACAGTCACATACCATGGAAATTAGCAACAAACCCAGTCCAAGATGGAAAGATGGAAAGCTAACATCTTCCAGGCAGATAAGAGCTTGGCCATCATTAAAGAAGCTTTTTTCCTCCAGGTCATGGAGGTCAAACTAGAGACAAATCTGACTGCTGCTACTCATCAAAGGGCAATGGTCCCGAAGTTATTAGAAAACAGTGACTTGAAAGAAAGAATTCCCTAGTGATGCTGAATAGTTCTATTTCAAAGGACTTCCACTGTAACCTGAGCTATGAGCTGTCAGAGGAAAAAGGTGTGTGGCTTACACAAACAAAGTGTTAAATTAACATGTGCTGGTGTCAAAGACAGTGTGAGGGCTGAGGAGGCTGTGCCTCCATGTACCTAACAGCATGCACCTTCCAGTAAGTAGAGAGTTATAAAAGCGAATATACCTCTAAGTGCAAAGTCAGTACAGACAACATTTCTGTTCTAAGTCTATATTCAATCCATGAATACTCTGAATAAAAGGTTTGTTTTCTAAAATTAAATTTTTTGCTTTTAACAGAGTTCTGAAGTTTTTGAACTAGTGCTACTTGGCCTGTAAGTATTCAAAACTTTGCCTTGCTTAAGGCAGCACAAAATACTAGTCAACAGTCCATTACCTAATAGGATTAATTTTGTTTAACCAAAACTCAAGTAGCACCAAGCTAATAAATACTTCCTGGCACACAGAAAGAATCTAGTCAGCCTGACAGAAAACCTTCACAATTATCCCTTGATGCAGCTGAGACTAAGGTCAGTCTCAGATCAGGGCAGTGCTGAGGGGCCTCATCCTACTGTATGTAACTGGACGTCTAACACCTATCTAAAAAGAATCTGAAGTAAGTTATTCGCTGTGTCTGTGGATAAAGGGCTTCAAAGCACAGGCATGCTCTTGGCTCGTTTGGTCTCTGACCACTCTCGCACCAAAACAGAAGAGTTGCAGAACTCGGTAGCTACAACAGGAAAATGATGTATACACTCATAATACACTGGCCTCCTATCTGATGCTGCTGATAATGGGACAGACTTCGGCGATGCGAGAAAACAAAGCTGAATTTCAACTGCCATACTTCAGCAGGCTAATCCTAAAGAATTCTTACACTTACAGTTCAATCTTTTCCTCAAGATGATGTAAGACTTAGTAGACAGGGGAGGAGGGGGTCCCCACTTGGTCACCAGAGAGAATAAGCAACCCCTTCCCAACAAACAACCCTCCTTACCTGGTGATTCAATACCATGTGAACCCCGTGCGTACGGATATCTGTGGAAAACTCCCCCAGGAAGTCCAGAATGTCCTCTACGGTGGCAGCGTAGGGAAGACCTCGCAGACGTATGCAGTCTCTTACATTTGTGGGGGGCACAAATTGCTGAGGTAGTACTGGGATAATGGGGGGGGTTGGAAGTGGAATCAGAGGGGCTGATGAGAATCGATTCAGCACCTATACACAAGGCAAAGCGCAAGTGACTTAGGAGTCTTGCTGCTCCCATGCTGTCCCACAAACTACCACTAGCATCTCCAAGGATTCAAAGTGCAGACTCCGCCGGGCTATGAGTTCGAAGCCAGCCTGGTCTAGTCTACAAAGTGAGTCCAGGACAGCCAAGGCTACACAGAGAAACCCTGCCTTGAAAAACAAAACAAAACCAAAAAGTGCAGATTCCAGTGTGTGCGTGTTTATCAGCTGTGGAGCATTCTTTTGCATGCGTGAGGCCCTGAGCCAAAGACTCAGGGAGAGGGAAGGGGCAGGGCATAATCATGTCCCACCACAGAACTGTTACAAAATATGGTTCTGTTTCTCAGGAGACCCTTTGAGGAATTCATTAAGTGCAAGGAAGTTGAATAAGCCCCAAATGAAGGGCTCATGCATTTCCGCATGCATTCCCAGGAAGTTTAAGTTCTATCAAATACAAAAAGGTAAAGAGAGGCATGGTGGTACACGCCTATAATCCCAGCCCTCAGGAAGCAGATGCAGGAATGTTATCCATTAGCTTAAGGCTGGTCTGTCGGCTCTATATCGCGAGTTTTAGGCCAGCCAGGGCTACAAAGTATGACCCTGTCTTAAAAACAAAACAAAACAAAACAAAACAAAACAGTAAGGGCTGGAGAGATGGCTCAGTGGTTAAGAGCCACTGACTACTCTTCCAGAGGTTCTGAGTTCAATTCCTGGCAACCACATGTTGGCTCACAACCATCTATAATGTGATCTGATGCCTTCTTCTGGCATGCAGATGTACATGGAAATATATATGTGCTCATATACATAAAATAAATAAATATTTAAAAAAAAATAAAATTAAGGAGCTGGAGAGATGGCTCAGTGGTTAAGAGCACTAACTGCTCTTCCAGAGGTCATCAGTTCAATTCCCAGCAACCACATGGGGCGTCACCACTACCATCTATAATATGATCTGATGCCCTCTTCTGGCCTGGCAGGTGTACATGCAGACAGAGCACTATATATATAATAATTTTTTTTAAATTAAATTAAATTAAATAAGGCACACACTCCATATAATACAATGTACTTATTAGGTAGTGTCTATCTGGGTAAATGTATTTAAAAATCTAGGCGTACTGCAATTGGGGTAATTTATTCAACTCCATTTCACTAAGTACATTTCGCATAGTCTTCCCTTAATAGCATCTTCGCCCTGCAACTCTGAACTGAAAAGTGAAGAGACTGGCCTCAGGTACCACCATGTCAGCTGCAAAATATTTTTTACTAATTTCTTATCTCCATGTATGTAATTTCTGTTTAGGAAGTATTTACGACTACATACCACAACGTAATAAATAAGAAAAGCGCTAACGCAGAGGTCCCGGAAGACCCTCTAGGACCGACCTGCTGAACTTCGGCTGCCGTGCTCCTGAAGAGTTCGATGTATCTTTTACCCAGCAAGTCCTTGTGCTTCCTCAGGGCGTTCTGAGCATATTCCTCGCAAGCGAAGAGCACAAAAGCATCTCCTGTTGGCCTTCCATCTGGATAGGTGACAAAGAGGATGCCCTCCTTGCCCCCAGTGATGGGGCAATGCTGTCCAAAGAAGGCCACCACTTCTTCAGCTGTGGCTGTGAAAGGGAGGCCCCGCATGCGGACGATGACTTGATTCTCCTTGGACAGAAACTGGGCCACCTCATTGGATGTCCCTAGAGAAAACAAAAACAAAGGGAGAAAGAGCTAGGATACCCACATTACCAGACTTAAAATGATAAAATTCCTGGCAGTTTGTGTATTGTGTTGCTGGGAATCAAAGCCAGCACCATACCCTACTAGGCAAGTGCTCTATCTCTCAGCCACATCCCAGTCCTTTCTGGCAAAGCTCTGAGGTCACAGTAAGATCCATACCAGCACTCGGGAGGCAGAGGCAGGAGGATCTCTTTGAGTTCCAGGCCAGCCTGGTCTACAAAGTGAGTCCAGGACAGCCAGGGCTACACAGAGAAACCCTGTCCGGGGGGATGGGGGGGGGGGAGGAATCCATTCCACTACTGGACTCATAATAATCATATCCTAGGACTCAGAAACCTCTTCCTACAAATTTGAAACTTCCCATAGCACTTGTTACGAAGCTGGTCAGACTAAGCAGAATGCCCACCTGTTCTCACAGAGAGCCACTGAGACTCTATGGTGAAAGGCACACATGTCCTGGGTAGGCAGGGTAGGGAGCAAATGGCTCAGTGCCTCTGAGTTCAATGTCCAACTACCTAACAACAAGAGGCACAAGCCCTGGGTCCAGAATGCCCAGGTCTCAGCTCTCCTGTCTGCTAGGGCACGACTCTACTCAAGCTTAACATTTGTGCCTTAGTTTCCACATCTGCTAAAGTACTTCATAAACTACGAGGATAAACTAGGTTAATAAAGTACATTGTGTTTATAATTTCCTCACTGCCTTTAATTAAGAATTCCCCCCCCCTTAGAGTATCTTTTTAAAATTATGTTTCTTTTTTAACATATACATTTATATTATTACACATGAATAAAATAAACCACATACAGCAGGAAGAACCATGAGACAATCAGGAATTATATAAATGTTACAGTCATAGTGATTTGGCCATTTGTAATGGTCAAACTTGAAGTAAACATCTTTCCTGTCTTGTTGGTCTACATTTCTGAATGAAAATCATTACCTATCATATCTCATCTCTAAGAAATTTTTGCAGAGAATACTGAAAACTACGTATGCACAGTTCCAGTGTTCACCAACACTCTGCCTACACCATCGCATCTGTACAGTACCGCCACGTAACAAGCTCTGAAATGAGCAGCTGCCGACTCCTGCTCTCACCGCTTCCTCTTGACAATGCTCATCACACTGCACATACAATGAAACCCAGCTACTTCTTGCCCCAGTCTGTACTGTGTCCACCACCGGAGCCCAGGATGCAGGAAGACTCCAACAACTCCGGCACGGTTTTAATCCCAGCACTCAGGAGGCAGAGACAGGAGGATCCCTGTGAGTTCAAGGCCAAACTGGTCTACAAAGCAAGTCCGGGACAGCCAAGGCTACACAGAGAAATCCTGTCTCAAAAAACCAAAAATAAATAAATAAATAATAGGGTTTAAGAATACTAGCTTACGAACACTGGCTGCTTTTGCAAAGAACCAAGATTCAATTTCCAGCACCTACAAAGTGGTTCACAATTGCCTGCAACTCCAGTTCCAAGGAGCCAGTGTCTTCTTCTGACCTCCAGAGACACCCGGCACACATGTGGCAAAACATTCATTCACAAAACTACAAATAAGAATTTTTCTTTAAAAAAATCAGTCGGCATCATGGCTCATGTTTATAATACTTGCACTGCCAGGCTGGGGCAAGAGAATTGCCTGTTGTTTCAAGGCCAACTTGGTCTACAAAGAAGTTCCAGGTCAGCCTGGGCTATGGACCCAAACCATATCAAAAATCCAACAAGAGCTGATCAATGGTTCAGACCTTCCAAATGACCTGGGTTCAGGACCCAGCACCCAGGGGGTACTTTACACCTGTCTGTAACTCCACTTCCAGGGGGATTCCATACCCTCTGGCCTTCTTGGGCACCAAGCACAGACATGGCACATTACACATGCAGGCAAAACATTCACTCATATACAATTTAAAAATGTTAAATCTAAAATAAATACAAAAATTAATACTTTGTGCATCTTAGGTTTAAAAGCTGTGACTCACTCAAAAATTGGATAGAAGTGCTATCTTAGGCATTAATATCAATAAAATGCTACATGTATGAATGAAAATGTGTATGAAACTTACTATATACTACATTCTAATAAGGAAAATTGGAAACCTAAACCATGTTAAAATCTTGGCCAGGTGTGGTGGTGCATGCCTGTGATCCCAGCACTCAGGGAGGCAGAGGCAATTGGATCTCTATGAGTTTGAGGCCAGCCTGGTCTACAAAGCAAATCCAGGACACCCAAGGCTACATAGAGGAACCCTTATCTCTAAAAAAAAAATAATTAAATATCTTTATTCATATTTGTGTAAATGGCTTGGGGTTGTCAGGGTGGCTCAGTGAGCAGCATTTGCAGTGTAAGCTGGACATACAAGAAGTTCTCTCCTCAGAACCCACATAAAGTGGAAGGAGAAACAGAAGCCATACAATTACCACCCCCCCAAAAAACAACAGAATCCATACAATAACCCGCCCCCCAAAAAACCTACCACCAACCTGAGCACAGATGAGTTTAAAATTTCTATCTAGAAGTAGATCTTTAATAGCCTCAGGTACAGCAGGTGGCTGTTCCCAACCACTCTCTATACGTGACTGTAGGGACCCATTCACCTTTATGTGGTCTCAGTCTTAATGGCTACTTAGCCATAGTAGATTGCCTCAGGCCTCAGGGCAATTGTTACAGTACATTAAATTCACCAGCGGTATTGGAAGTTTCCTCTCCCTATTTATAAAACAGCCCCCATGTCTTACTAGGAAAGAACCATGTATGGTCACAGGCATGTACTCAGTGTGTGTGTATCAACGCAATCTGCACTGCGTAAAAGAAACAACTCACCTCCAGCAATTTTAAGAAAATCTTCACCTGTTGCTTTGTAAACCTAAGAAAATAAAGAGACATTAAAACAGTTTCCAAACCACCCACCATATACTAATAACCACTGGAGCGGTCAAGTGTGTCGGGCTGTGCGAACACGTACCTCTATGTACCGGGTCCCCATGTGATGTTTGTGCCTCTGGAGGGCTAAGTCTCTGTGCTCCTCACTTACAAATCTAACCAGAGCTTCTCCGTTCCTCCGGCCCTGAGCATTCAGACAAAGTGCCGCACCGCCCCTTTGAAAGACAACAAAACGAATGGCAAGTGGGGTAACCACAGTGGCAGAAAACCTTGCACTCCTTTGGAGCTGAGTAAAACAAAGAAAACAAAACCAACTTGGCAATATTGAGTCCTTTGAAGAACCTTGCAATATCTTGATCCGAAGACTGCCAGGGCAAACCTCGAGCCCTCACAACCGTGTTGTCATCAATAAGTTCCATCTTGCTGCTGCGAACGAAACACAACTTCATGTTGCCCAGTTAATGCAAGGTAAGGTGCTCAGCTACGTGTGAGGCCTGCTGAAGATTACACTGACTATAGAAAGACAGCTAGCAAGCCAGGAAACCAACTCTCAAGTGAATAGCTCTCTCTTTGCCATAAGTTCAAAACCACCTGAGATCCATTTACAGGAAGCACAATTGTCTCAATACCCTTAATGGCCTGACCTAGAATGAAGAAGGGTTTTCTTGTTTGTCTTGGTTTTGTTCCTGTTTGGAGACAGCCATTTCAATAAATAACCCAGCTGACCTTGAACTTGACAACTTCCTCTCTCACCTTCTGAGTACTGAGATTCTTAACCATGAGCGACCACACTGAGTAAAGTGGGGGTGAGGTGTGACTTCAGGTTTTGTTCACACGTGGGGAGCACAGTCTAAAAGCTAAATCCAGCTTGACAGCAAGGATCAGAATAAAGCTACAATTAGCCCACACTGGGAATGTAAGCATGTGGTCAGAAGACTATTAAGAGTTATCGCCCTCATCACACAGGAGTGCCAGCAAGCACAGGGTGTTTATGGAAACACCTGGGAGTCTCCACGCCTTACTGAGTCACTTGCAAATCACCCATTATACATTCTGACACCTTCTGATGTTCTTTCTTTCTCCTGCTCATGTTTTCAGTAATCCTAGGACATTTTCCCAATGAGTCACTTTTTGTACAACAAAAATCAGTGCTACAGTCTCAATTGGCAAAGCTGTCAAAGTTCCTATTTGCCACCAGGGCTCACGACAGTGACCAACTAACCACCAAGTCACCTAGGATCACAGACACTTCGGACACCTCCCTAGATGTGCATTGCGAGATGTAGATCCCATGTCCATTAAGAGCACCTTTAAAGATCCATTTACGTTACTGTGTGTACATATGTGTGCCTACATGAATGTACGTGGACCGCATGTACAAACTGGAGAGCATTCAAATCCTTTGGAACTGGAGTCACGGGCAGCTGTGAACAACTGCCTGATGTGGGAACGTACCCCAGGCCCTACCCTTGAGCAGTAAGCACTCTTAATCATCTTTCCACTCCCTCCAGAACTTTCAAATCCTTTGACTTTTCCTTTAGAAGGGTAGACAGACATGAAGACTTCAGTAAGAATCACAAATTCAACAGAGAATGTACCCAAGTCAATGAGGAATTAGTGATGCCAACAGGTTGCTATATTTTAATCTCAATCTATATAAGCTTGCTTTAAGTAACAGATGACCTAACGGTAAGAAGTAGTAAGCAGAGGTTTAATAAAATTAGGAAAATATAAAAGGACTTAAATGTCGTGAATAAGAACAAATCTTAAGGTTCAAATGAATAGTACTCAACCACTCACCAAGTGCCACTTTCGAATTTGTAGTTTACTCTCTCTGGATCTGAAAACCTGTGATCTGAAATGATAGTGTACAGTCATCACTCTGGCAAGTGGACAGCGAAGCTGTGCAATGCAACGGAAAGCCAGCCGACGGGAACCAAATCCCAGCCCGCTGTGGTACTACTCACTGTAGGGTTCTGAGATCATTGTTAAAATTATGTTCCCCATATTGTCAACTTGAGAGGCTCCGTATCGGGAGACAGAGTCGTTCTTCTCAAAGTTTAGGCCTGCGGGGCTGAGTTAAGGAATTGTTGGGACGGAGCAGTAAAGGAAGGCTACTCTGCCAGGCAGAATTTAAACTTAAAGGCAGGCAAGTGCTTTAAAAAAAAAAAAATCTTAGCATGGCAGCCAGGACCCTCAATCCTGAGGTCTCCCTCTCAGCCCTCTTATACCAAGTGTCCAAGTGAGTCTAACCTGGGGCATTACCAAATGGAAACTTTGGTTTACTTAGGAAAACAGCAAGTGCATGAAGACTGTGCGCACTTCGTGTCAATCAGGGAAAGCAACTAATTAGGACCCTTTACCACTGTACATACTGAAGACGCGGTTGCCAGAGCACCAGCCACACCGTGCTTCTGCTCACAACTTCTCTTTCCAAATACTTGCAGAGCACCTGGGATAGCTCACCTTCAATGGGAATATATACAAATGCAAGTTCTCTGACAGCAACTCAAGCTGACCTCACTGTGCTGCCCAAGCAATCCTCCCTCTGCAGGTTCTGAGAATGTAGGTACGCACCAAGTCCAATCCCAAGGTTCCTTGACCATGTCAATATACTTTCTGGGTAAACCACAATTTGTATTATGTGTAAATCACAACTATTTTTTAAAAGATGTATTCATTTATATTATGTATACAGTGTTTCACCTGCAGTCCAGAAGAGGGCACTAGATCTTAGTATAGATAGTTGTGAGCCACCATGCAGTTGCTGGGAATTGAACTCAGGGCCTTTGGAAGAGCAGCCATCTACCTCTACAGGCCCTCACAACTTTTTTTTTAACAATTTAAATTTTTTTATAAACAACTTAAGGGCTTTTAAAATCTGCATTACATTTTATTTGTGTATGTGGTCTTTTCTCTAAAAAGTGGAATTTAGAGGTGGATCTCTGTGAATTCAAGGCCAGCCTGGTCTACAAAGTGAGTCCAGGACAGCCAAGGCTACAGAGAGAAACTCTGTCTCGAAAAACCAAAAAAGAAACAAACAACAACAACAAACAACTCCATGAGCTGACACATGTGTGCACCGTCAAAAACCCAGAGAAAAACACCTGTTTCTAGCAAAGCTGGCACTGGCTCCTCAAAGGATTTATACACCAGGACCAAGAATAGATTTTAGACCCTAAATTTCGAGTTACCTAGGCATTTGTGGACTTCTGACATGCAGCCTTGTTAACCACATCCTAATGTTCCACCCCGAGAAAGAAGACCAAGGGACAGAATAAGGTTTAGGCAAACAGGTGGCACAGTAAAAGGATATTCTGATCAAGTTACTCATTAGCTCATCTTTCTACAAACACTCAAGGTTCATAAAATACACATCTTCTAAATCCCTGGGCCAATTTAGCCCAGAGTAACTGGCACCCAACAACACTGAAGCCTTCCTTCCACAGGCGCTCTAGGCCACAGTCAGCAATTCTGCCACCCAGTGTCCTGTATTCCACATTTCCTGAGCATGGACCTCACTTTCCTTTGCTCTTGCTCACTCACTCTCGAACATCACTGTAGTAATGGGACAAGAAAACGGAAGCTCAAGTCCTCACAGCCTGAGCAGCAAGTAGGCGGTATGGCTAGAAAATCCAGGGTGCTGAAGACAACGCTGCAGGCTGTCACCAGTTGGGGGGCGTGCCTGTCTAGGTGGCCATGAGGCACCAGTACCACCCCCACCTACTGTCATCATGTACAGAGGCCCCGTGACAAGAGACGAACTACAGTTTTTATCTCATGCACCGGTTTAACATGTTTGTTTGAGAACAAGTCTCAGGGTGTAGATCAGGCTGGCCTTGAACTCACAGAGCTCTGTCTGCTCAACTCCCGAGTGCTGGAATTTAAAGATGTGCACCACCAGCACCCAGTGGTTTGCTATTCTACTACTACTACTGTTTCGGTTTTGTTGTTGTTGTTTTTCAAGACAGGGTTTCTCTGTGTAGCCTTAACTGTCCTGGACTCTGTATCAAGCTGGCCTCAAACTCATGGAGATCTGCTTCCCAAGTGCTAGGATTAAAGGCGTGCGCCACCACTGCCCAGCTTCTAATCCTACTTCTACTATTCCTTTTAATATCATGATTAAGTAGATCAAACATATACATAATTCTCTAGAAGCCAGTGTTTGAGTTTGAGGCCAGGCTAGTCTACATAGCAAGCCCCAGAACAATCAAGACTACAGATACCCTGTCTTTAAAGATAGATAGACAGACAGACAGACACACACACACACACACATGACATATCATATCATAGGAGAACTACTTGAAGGATCCCCACCAAAATATACACAGCCATACATATATATGTGCACCTGTGTGCACAGACATAAAGGCATTTCAAACATTTTATGCCATCGTCCATTTCCTTCACTTTTTACATATCCCATCATCAACACAAATAAAATGAAGACACTAGATGGAGAGAGGCTCCCCAACTCAGCTTCGTGATGGAGTATTAATACAGCCACACTTTGACTGACTATAGAAGTCCCTGCTCTACGTTAAAATGATTGCTTCATTTGTTTTACTTTGAGTGATACCTTTTGGGGGGGGGGTCGAGACAGGGTTTCTCTGTGTAGCCTTGGCTGTCCTGGACTTGCTTTGTAGGCCAGGCTGGCCTCGAACTCACAGCGATCCACCTGCCTCTGCCTCCCAAGTGCTGGGATTTAAGGCAGGTGCCACCACGACTGGCCTTGAGTGATACTTTTGAGGAAAAAAAAAAAAATCGTAAGTCAAGAAGAGAGATCAAGCTGGGCAAGATACGCCTGTAATCCCCGCACTCTGGGAGGCAGAGGCAGGTGGATCTCTATGAGTTCCAGGTTGGCCTGGTCTACAAAGTGAGTCCAGAACAGACAAGAGAGAACAGAGAAACCCTGTCTCGAAGAAACCCCACCCCAAGAAAGAGAGATGGAAAGTGAAAATGCAAAGTCTCCTTTTTGTGTTGAAACAGATTTGCAGCTAACTTCTCATTTTTAGGTAAGAATATGTCCCTTGGGGCAGAATTGATAAAAGTAGTGGCTGCTCCTCCTGAGGTCCTGAGTTCAATTCCCAGCAACCACATGGAGGCTGTTAATTACCTATAATGAGATCTGGTGCTGTCTTCTGGTGGCCCAAGCACACATGCAGTCACTTAAATTCATCTCTTACATTTGTTCATTCTGTTTCCTTACCAGAACTGAACACAGATAATAAAAGGAGGGTCTTTCTTTGTCTTTTGTGCATGCTAGGAAATACACTACTAGTGAGTTACATACACAGCCCTAGCTCTAGGTGAGTTTGGGGCTTTTTTCCCTAATGCTTTAGCACCTATACTTTCTTCCATCACAGTAAATTTCACTTTGAATCACTAGCTGCACATTAGGTCCTGAGAGAAGGTGGGGTGAGCCTGTGCCTCCTGGTTCACTGCAGAGCTCGTCACATAACTCACTCCCTGTACCCTCAGGCAGCCACAACAGCACAGACAGGCTCAGCCAGTTTCGCAAGCCAGAAATGTCAGGAGGGAGTAAAGACGACTACAGCCTAGCACAGTGGGAACAAAAACCTACATTTCAGGCTGTACGGAACCAAGTGCCCATCACGGAGAGGCTGGAGCAGGTAGGTAACGCTGCTGAAATGGCAAGAGTCTTGTCTTTACCTCCACACCTTTGGTGACAGGTTGAGGGCTGAGCCCCATAAAGCTCATCTATACCAGTTTACTCACTAAACTGACCTCTTTCCTGACTGCCAGGGAACAGGCACACTTGCAACGCATTTACTTCCCACACATAAATATCATCTCTCTCAACGTACATTTTTTTAGTTTCTATCTAAGACAATCACACAAAACCCAGCAAGTATGTCAAGAGTTAGGGAAGCCTCAGACTCACACCCCAGCAGAAATTCTCTATCAAAGCCCTGCCCAAGACTCATCAAAAGACAGTCTTGCTAGCTCCCTGCCGTATTTACAGTGTTTTACGTCACCAGACTTAATACTAAAACAGCAGTAGTGCACCAAGAGCCAACAGTCCCACAAGTACAGGAAGAAGGGTTAGGAAGAAAGTAACAGGCGCTGTATAGATTTTTTTCAATAATAGAATATAGGGATAGAGAGATGGCTCAGAGGTTAAGGGCACTGGCTGCTCTTCCAAAGGACCCAAGTTCAATTCCCATCACCTACACAGCATCTCACAATTGTCTGTAACTCCAGCTCCAGGGGATCTGACACCTTTACACACACACACACACACACACAAGCAGGCAGAACACCAATGTACATTAAAAAGAAGATGAAGAAGATGACAAAGACGACGAAGAAGACGAAGAAGAAGAAAGGGCTGGCAAGATGGCTCAGAGCTTAAGAGCACTTGCTGCTCTTCCAGGGGAGCAGGGTTTAAGCACTATGTTGTGCAATTTCTGTTTTTAACCTACAAGAAAAACAGGCTAACGCAGCAACACGTATACACATCCAAATCGCACACAGCCATCAAGGGGCAGCACAGAACACAGTCAACCAGTGTGAGCCTCCAGACTACACCATAGTGCACAACACAGACTCACGATCTCATTATGACCTTACCACTGAGAGGCTTAGCTGCTATCTGCTCAGAGAAGCACCGCAGTACAGAAACAGGAAAGGCTATTCAGAAGAGGCATCAGCTACTTAAGGAGTCAACAACTGGTCTCGATCATATAGTATGTCAGATATGATGATGCGTGAACTCTAAACCCAGCACTGGGGAGATAGATGCAGGCAGGTCTCTTTGAGTTCTAGGCCAGCCTGCTCTCTATAGTGGGTTCTAGGCCAGCCTGTTCTATATAGTGAGTTCTAGGCCAGCCTGCTCTCTATAGTGGGTTCTAGGCCAGCCTGTTCTATATAGTGAGTTCTAGGCCAGCCTGCAACTACACAGTAAGACCCTGCTTCAAAAAAGAAAATTCTTTCTCTGAATGATTAGGATATTTGTATCTGAAATATATTAAAGCCTCTCAGTTATGATAAATAAATAAATAAATAAATAAATAAATAAATAAATACCTCTACTTCAGGCTCAGCATGGTAATGCACACTTTTTAATCCCAGCACTTGGGAGGCTGAGGCAGGTGGATCTGTTTGAGTTTAAGGACATCTGGTCTACAATATGCGTTATGGCCGGCCAGGGCTGTACAGAGAAACACTATCTTGGGAAAAAACAAAAAACAAAAAGCAAAACAAACTACAAAAAGCCCACCTCTCGGTTTCTCTGGCTACAGAGTGGTGTAATACCCTTTCAGTGAGCTTCTGTGAGGCTACTATGTCAACAGGTAAAAGACTTTTGTTATTTTCTTTTTTTGTTGTTTTGTTTTGAGACAGGGTTTGAGACAGCATTGGCTGTCATGGATGCACTTTTTAGACCAGGTTGGCCTCAAATCTACAGAGAACTGCCTGCCTCTGCCTCCAAGTGCTGGGATTATAGGTATATGCCACTGAGCCTGGCTCTTGGTATCTTCTTGTGTACGGGTGTGGATGCTGGCCCTGAAGCCAGGACCCCACAAAGGCTAAGTGCATACTCTACCACCAAGTCTTAGCCTGAGTGTCCTTTCTTTCATATGTTCTTTATATTATATTTATTACAAGTTAAGTCCTTAATAAAAGTTTGGCAAAATAAAATAAAATTAAAATAAATAATAAATTTTAAAACAAGACTTGACAATAAAAGTACATTTATAGCCAGGCGTGGTGGCGCACGCCTTTAATCCCAGCACTCGGGAGGCAGAAGCAGGCGGATCGCTGTGAGTTCGAGGCCAGCCTGGTCTACAAAGTGAGTCTAGGACAGCCAAGGCTACACAGAGAGACCCTGTCTTGAAAAACCAAAAAAAAAAAAAAAAAAAAAGTACATTTATATTGCTATATGTCTTCACTGATGAAAATAAATCAGTTCATGATTTGAAAATTGAACCAAAACCAGGTTCAGAACCAGCTAGACATGATGGTGCACACCTTTAACTCCTACCCTGTGGAGGCAGAGGAGGTGGAAGGCTGTGTGTTTAAAGCCAGCCTGGTTGGTCTACATATTGAGTTCCAGGACATCCAGGACTACACACATACATTTGTCTTAACAAAAACAAAAAGCCAAACCAAAACAAAAAAACCAAAGGTTCAGAAGTCATAAGGAAATAATTCAATTTCAGGGATTTAAAAAAAAAAAAAGCAGGTATTTTACTGAAAAGACTTTTATAGAAATGGCTCTATAGTCCAAACGTCAATAGAAAATAGCTAGTATTAATTTCTCCAAGTAAACTAGTATAATTTCTTTAAAAAAAAAAAAAAAAAGCACTGCCCCCTCATCATGCTGTCCCCACCTTGCTTGACTGAATGCACTGCAATGCACAGTTCACCTGACAGATAAGGCCTATCCAGGCAGCATTGTGTAACTCAAAAATTGCTAGCACACCTGCATCTGGAATTACTCTGGAAGCCTACACTGAGACGAGAAAGAGCTTTCGACGCAAACACATGATGGGGAAAGTGCGGAAGGAAGGAAGCAGAGCTGCAGCCACCCTCCCTGTGCCTCCGCTCCTCACGGCAGCCACGCTGCTTCATCTCCATGGCGTGATACGGTCCACAAAGCTGTCATCGGCAGCTTAACACAGCAAGTTAGAGTAGCAAGCCCTCAAGACCCAGCCACAAAACTTCATCAGCACCTTTAGCTTCCTTTTCTACCATAAAATGCCAACCCTGGGGCCACAGCTGGAGTAGAGCAAGGGCTGAGAGATAAAACACTTGCACAGAAAATGACAGCGTGCTCAATATTTTTCCCATCTTCCCT
Organism: Acomys minous; assembly: GCF_964271855.1. Classification (NCBI taxonomy): domain Eukaryota; kingdom Metazoa; phylum Chordata; class Mammalia; order Rodentia; family Muridae; genus Acomys; species Acomys minous. The sequence continues at coordinate 120,925,960 of NC_140483.1, forward strand.
ATTTACCTTGAAAAAAAAAAAAATCACACAATCAAGTTCTAAATTTTTTTTTAATTTCCAAGCCTCTGCTTTCTCTACTACACATGAAAACAAAACAATAACAACAACAGAAAACAAACACAAAATTGCATGAAGACAAAGCAGTTGTAGCTGTACTATATAATCCTGTAATTGCAATTCTCCATCCTTAGCCCAAATGAATTAAGAATTTGTATCTACCCACAATCATGTACAAAGATGTTTACAGCAGCTGTATTCATAATAGTCATAACTGAAAATCCACAATGTTGGGACTGGAGAGATGGCTCAGAGGTTAAGAGCTGACTGCTCTTCCAGAGGTCCTGAGTTCAATCATTTCCCAGCGTCCACATGGTGGCTCTCAACAGTCTATAATGTGACCTGATGCCCTCTTTTGTCATGGAGGCAGAGCACTGTATACATAATAAATAAATCTTATAAAAAGAAAAGAAAATCCACAATGTTTTCAGCAGGAGAGTGAATGCACTGTGCTCTATCCAGACAGTTATTATCCATCACTAAAAGGAGATGAACTAGCTGGGCAGTGGTGGTGCACACCCACACCTGTAATCCCAGCACTCGGGAGGCAGAGACAGGCGGATCGCTGTGACTTCGAGGCCAGCCTGGTCTACTGAGTGAGTTCCGGGACAGCCAAGGCTACACAGAAAATAAATAAATAAAATTTATATATATATATATATATAAACAAAAAAGGATCTGAATTATTAAGCCATAAAAATATATGGAAGCAGCTAGGTGTGGTGGCACACACCTTTAATCCCAGCATTCCGGAGGCAGAGGGAGGCAGATTTCTGAGTTCGAGGGCAGCCTGGTCTACAAAGCCAAGTCCAGGACAGCCAAGGCTACACAGAGAAACCCTGTCTCTAAAAACAAACAAATAAACAAACAGAAACAAACAAGTAAGCCTGGTCTACAAAGCAAGTCCAGAACAGCCAAAGCTACAGAGCCCCGGTCTCAAAAAACAAAAATACAAACACACACATACACACACAGCTAATGTAGACTGAAGGTAATGAATGTGTCAAAGGCGGTTCAGTTTTAACAAACTATGTGCATGTGCCACAGGGATGGGGGAACGGGACACAATGGAAAATCTGTTCTTTCTGCTCAATTTGTTCTGATCTAAAATTACTCTTGGAAAAAAAAATTTTTTTTTTGGTTGGGTGTATTGGCTCATGCATATAACCAGAGAACCCCAGAGGGAAGTGGAGGCAGACGCATTGCTTATAAACTACATAGCAAGCCCCCATTTCAAAATGACACAAAAACAACAGAAGCAGGAATTTACATTTTAATTGGATACAAAGTGAAGAAGTATTTCCAACATAGTATTACAGCCACTGGCACTCCAAACAAATCCACATCTCTACACTTGCTTTTTGTTTGTTTGTTTGCTTGTTTGTTTAAGACAGGGTTTCTCTGTGTATCCTTGGCTGTCCTGTATCCAAGGCTGGTCTTGAACTCACAGAGATCCGCCTGCCTCTGCCTCCCAAGTGCTGGGATTAAAGGCTTGCGCCACCAATACACTTCAATTTTTTAAAAAAGAAAGAAGAAGAAAAGAAGAAGAAGAAGAAGAAGAAGAAGAAGAAGAAGAAGAAGAAGAAGAAGAAGAAGAAGAAAAAAAAAAAAAAAAAAAAAAAACAGGTTGGGCAAGCCAGTGCATACCTATAATCCCAGCACTTAAGAGGCAGGACAGGAGGATCAGGCGTTCAAGACCATCCTTGATGACACAGCAAGTTCTAGGTCAGCTTGGGCTATGTAAGCCTGTCACAAAAACAAAACAAACAAAAAACCTAGTAAGACTTAATAATAAAAATCCAACTATTTGTAGATCAAGAAAATATTTCAACGTTACGTCTTACTAGTGGGACAGACAGACAGGCGAACAGTCTCCATTTGACAAAACCATCAAATACGGCTAATGACTATCTTCGTGTTTCCAAACTCAGGACCATTCCCACATTAACAAGGAAAATACCTAGAGGTTTAAAAGAACCCAGCTCTCCAGCTCAGACACGCTCAGACAGATGAACAGAGCCAATGCTCAGAGCTGTTCTGACCTCTGAAACTGCTTTGGCAGCCCAGTCAGGGAAATTATCTTATTTCTCTGAATAGAAAGATTGATTTCAGCAGGAATGAAAAAATGAAAAACAGCTAGGAAATAGCATTTCTAAAATGTTAAGGGGGAAAGACAAACAATCAAAACATTTAAAGTGAGAATCCATTTTTGTTTCCTGTTTAAAGGCAGGGTCTCCAGTAGCCCAGGCTGGCCTGGAATTTGCTACCTTGCTGAGGATAACCTTGATCCTCTTCTTGCCAAGTGCTGAGACTACCTACAGGTGTGATCCAACCCAGAGCCCGATCTCCAGCAGGCATTTACCGACTAAGCTATACCTCCAGCCCCTACACAGGCTACATTTTAAGAAACAGAAAATCCTGTCTTTGTTTTAATAGGATGCACTGCTAAGCAGCCCCATGAGCTACACTTCCAGTTTCGAGGCTAACGCATGTAGGAAGAAGTTCAGCTTGACTTAGTCACAATTTATTCATTCACTAGAGACAAACATTTCTGATTCTTATCATCACGCACTTGAAAAAGAGCTGCCAACCTACGCTTACAGAAGTAGGGTTAGCGGGAACAGCAGACAAAACTGCTGAGACACCACGCTACCCACGCGGGGTCAGCTACTGAAAGACTCTGAGAAGTCCAGCACAGGGCAAGGGCGCACCCAAGAAGCACTCCTCACCCGCTGCCACAGCCGCAACCTTACCTGCGCCTAGAAGACTGCCAGAAGAAAGGGATGTCGGACTACGCCTACACAGAGGGCCCATGCACACAGCAGCAGGCATTTTACCAATACGATGACAATACCACCTGAACCTACACTTGATGGTTGTGAGCCACCTAGGTAGATGTTGGGTACTGAGAACTGAAGCAAGGGCCACCGCTCCAGCACCCCAAGACACCCCCCACCCCACTGCACCCCTACCCCGTTTTCAAGGCGCAACCTAACCACATCCTCAGCGTCCCTCCTGATATGTTAATACATGACCATGACTACTTGCTAGCACATTAAAGAGATTCCATAGATGCAAGACGATGGGTATTCAAGCTGTAAAATTCCTAAGTATTAAAACAAGTTAACAATATATGAAGCATTCAATAGACTATCTTCATAGCCAGGTGGCATACACTTTTAATCTCAGCATTTGGAAGGCAGAGACAGGAGGATCTCTGAGTTTGAAGCCAGCCTGGGCTACAGAATGAGTTCTATCCAATAGAGCCAGAACTACATAGTGAGACTCTGTCTTGGAATTTAAAAAAAAATAAAAAATAAAAAATATTATCTCTGTGAGTAAATACTTTCAAAACAACATGTTTCTGTCTCCCAGTTCTTTAAGACAGTCTATGTATCCCTAGCTGGTTTGTTTTTGTTTTTGTTTTTTGTTTTTTGTTTTTTTCAAGACAGGGTTTCACTGTGTAGCCTTGGCTGTCCTGGACTCACTTTGTAGATCAGGCTGGCCTCGAACTCACAGCGATCCACCTGCCTCTGCCTTCCAGAGTGCTAGCATTAAAAGCACATGTGACCAAGCCTGGCTTCTCTAGCTGGCTTTAAACACAGCCGCCTCTGCCTCGAGTGCTGGGATTAAAGGTATGCACTACACGTCTGGTGTGGTCCCTTTGTTTTATCGTATGCCCATATTTCTTACTATAACCATAAAATCTGATTGGTATGTATTTGAAACAAAAGGTTTAAAGGGTTCTTCAAAACAAAATCTTATCTACTGTAAAGCAGCCAAAATAGACCCCAAGACCAAAGTAATCAAAGCACAAGTAGCTTTGGGGCTGTAGATCTAATCTACCAAATATATGTGCCTCTTTCTACACACACACACACACACACACACACACACACACACACACACACACACACACTCACTCACTCACTCACCATTCATATATTGTCAGAAATACAACCATAAACTTGTAGAATCATTTGACTGCTCACGATCAGTCAGTCCTCACAACATTGAAAGACGCCTATAGTTTATATTGACTGTTCTTTCTTCCTGGTACAGTATGTTGACACATTTTGGACAGGAACAGTTTCATCCACACACTGACAAAGTTTCAAGCATTTTTCTTGAGGCAGGTCCAATGCTTACAGCTTTAATTCTAGCACTGGGGAGGTTTGAGGCAGGAGGACCCTTGCAAGTTTGAAGGCAGCCTCCCTCCACTGCATAATGAATTCCAGGCCATAACAAGATCCAGCTCCAAAACTTAAAAAAAAAAAAAAGCAACAACAAAAAGAAAGAAAGAAAGAGAGAGAGAGAGAGAAGAGTGGGGCCAGGGTACCAAACATTCTTAAGTGACTTGAAAGGATACTCTCTGCCATTGCTGCGACATCCAGCTTGTCGACATCAGGCGAGCCAGGGCAACATTTCTTGAACTCTTTTCGAAGATCGAAAAAGGAATAGAAGCACTCAGGTAGTAATACATTCTGAGGGAGGATAAGGTAGAGGTTGTTAACTAGGCAAATCTGGCCCCTTTCTCTATTAATGAGAAACCTAAGAATGGAATATAGGTAACATTTTACCTAACAATTTTTAGAAATATAAAATTCAGTGTGGAATAACTCGGTCATAATATTGCATTAGATCCTGTAGCAATTTCACAAAAGTTGTCTCATTTTAATGAAATGGATAATATTTATGGTCCACTGTGCCTTCTAATCAAACCATTGTTAGTTTGTGTATACATTTCTATTTGTCTGCAGGTGTACCAGATGTGTGTGGGTTCTCACAAAGGCCAGAAGAGGTTGTCAGAGCCACTGGAATAGAAGCTGCAGGAACTGTGGGCTGCCAGATCTGAGGGTCCTCTGGTCTCTGTTGATTTTCCCAAGCCCCTTCTGAAGTTGTTACATATTTGAACTATTGTCCTTTTATTTTTCAGGTTGTAAAAGACCTTTCTCAAAGAAAAAGAAAAAAAGACCTTTCGCCAGGCATAACCATTTTAGACTATCTGTGTTTTCAGGTATCAGTTTATATAAACTTAGATAAACTTAGAGTAAGATTAAATAGTAAGATTTTATAGTTCCAACTACTGTTGAGTTCCAGTAATGTGTGTATATTTGGTACTAAACAAGGAGTAATATAGTCTTTGTTCTTTGGAAAAGATTACTTTTGTGCCAAACTACAGTTCCCTATTAGTTTTTTGCTCATTCTGGCTATACCTGAATATTCACATTTTATTTTAAAAATATGTGTCGCAGGGGCTGGAGAGAGGACTCAGCGGATAAAAGCACTTACTCAATTTCAAATACCCACGTGCTACTCATCATCACCTCAGGCCCAGGAGAGCTGACACCCACTCCTGGCCTCCACAGGCAAGCACACACAAGGCACACACAATCCATACAGGCAAAAGGCGCACAAAAACCCCACAGGCTGGTAAGCTAACTCAGTGGGCCAGGCTTCAATCTGATGACTTGAGTCTGATCCCTGGAACGCATGCTACAGAAGGAGAGAAGGGACTCCCGCGAGTTTCAGTTACCCAGACCTCAGCCTGTACCCCGTGGCATGCTAGCACTCTAAAAACAAAGGCATCCCAACTGGACAAGGCAGAGAGGGCACACAATTCTGGAGGTGGAAGCTGGAGAACTTTCGAGATCATGCCTAGCCTGAGGGACAAACTCAGACTACCTCAAAGAGGCCAGAGCTAAGAATGGCATTTGCAAGGCACGAGGGCTTCAGTCCCTAGCAACAGACCAAAAAGAAAAGGTACTTTTAGTCAAGCAAAGGAGAAGGGGTTACTTACCATTCCTAGCTCTGAGCACCACTTGGATGGATCCTTGTGCAAATAAATATTACGCCACTGCTTTGGGGTTCCCCCCCCCTTTTAAAATTTAACTAATTTATTCATATTACTCAATTGTTATCCCATCCCTTGTATCCTCTCATTCCTCCCTCCCTTCCACTTTCCTTTACTCCCCTCCCCTATGTCTGTGACTGAGGGGGACCTCCTCCCCCTTTATATGCTCATAGGGTATAGAGTCTCTTCTTGGTGGCCTGCTATCCTTCCTCTGAGTGCCACTGGGCCTCCCCATCAACGGGAGGTGGTCAAATATGGGGCACCAGAGTTCCTGTGAAAGTCGGTCCCCACTCTCCACTCAACTGTGGAGAATGTCCTGTCCATCGGCTAGATCTGAATAGGGGTTCAAAGTTTACTGCACATATTGTCCTTGGTTGGTGCATTAGTTTCAGCAGGACCCCTGGGCCCAGATCTGCCTGTCATAATGTTCTTCTTTTAGGTTTCTAGACCTTCTGGATCCTTCTATTTCCCCATTCTCCCATGCTTCTCTCACCTAGAGGCCCAATAGGATGTCCTCACATCTATCCCAATTTCCTGGTAAGTGAAGGCTTTCATGAGACTTGCCCCTTGGACTAATATGCAGATATAAGTGAGTATATACCATGTGAGTCTTTCTGCTTCTGGGTTAACTCACTCATTATGATCATTTCCAGTTTCATCCATTTGACCGCAAATTTCAGAACGGTTTTTTTCCCCTTAAAGACAGAGTCTCCTTGAATCCCAGGCTGACTTCAAACTCAAGGCTATAAAAGCCTTGAACTTTTTTTTTTTTAAGGTTTCCGAGAGACAGGGTCTTTCTCCATAGACCTATGACCAGGCTTGCCTCTGCCTCCTGAGTGCTGGAACTAACTAAAGGTATGCAGCACCATACAAGGCTAAGTTTTGAACTTTTGACTCTCATCTCCTGGCATTCCCTTTAATGTGCCCCCACACCTAGTTTTATGCAGACTCAGGGCTGAACGCAGAATGCCAGACAAACACAGCCCTGAAAGGTCATTCTTGGCTTCTGCTTTTGTGTTTGGAACCTACTACTTAACCCCAGGTTGGCTTTGAACTCTTATCCTGGCTTGGCTTCATGAGTGCTGGAGTTACCGGTATGAACCACCATTCTTGGCTAAAATTAACTTTTTACAAGACAGAATTTAGAATCCCCCCCCCTCGCTTTTTTTTTTTTAAACATTACTTGGTGGGTGGGCACAACCTGTCACTGAATGAATGTAGGAAAGTCACGATCTTTCCTTCTACCAATTGGGTCTTGGGACTGAACTTCCTCCAGCTCAGAGGCAAGCATCTTTACCTGTTGAGCCATCTCTAGTCCTAATTTGTTTTGTTTTGTTTTTTGTTTTTTCAGACAGGCCACCACCACTTGTGCTCATTAACTTGCAGTTTCAGTTTACTGGTTTTTGTTTTTTGTTTTAAGGAAATAATGGGCTTTTTTTATTTTTAAAAATTTTGTATGTAGCTGGGCATGGTGGTGCTCACCTATAAGCCCAGCACTCGGAAGGCAGAGAGGCAGGAGGATTGCTATGAGTTTGAAGCCGGCCTGGTCTACAAAGCAAGTGCAGGACAGCCAAGGCTACTTAGAGAAACCCTGTCTCGGGGGTGGGGGATGCTACCTACTTAAGTCCAGAAAATATGTAATATGCTAATGTCAAGGAAAACTTTCTGAGTTATTTTCTTTCATGTTTCGCCATTTTGTAAATATATGAATATAATTTTGGGGGGAAGGAATTGTGAGATTTTTTTTAAATCTTATTTAAATAATTTATTCAGATTACATCTCAATTGTTATCCCTTCATGAACATAATTTTTATTACACTTTCTTCTATATTTTTTAAAAAATATTTAATTTATCTTAATAGAAATGGCTCAGGAAACTACCTTAATTTTTCCCTACAACTTTTCTCCCCTACAAAGCAATCCACCTAAAAATAATAATAAAAGAAACTGTGCTGGGAACAGTGGCTCTTTCTGGTAACCCAGCACACGTGAAAACGAGGCAGGAGGTGAAAGGCTACCCTGGCTATAAGACCTCAAAAAAAAGCTGTGTGGGGACGAGGGGTGGAAAATAGTATAAAGCCATTCCTCTCTTGCCAATACTGAAAGAAGAAATTAATTCTTGACCCTTCCTACGTGACTTGGGAGGGGACACTCTCCCTTTGTACTTTGGAGGCAATGACACAGTTAGCAGTGTGACAGCAACTGGTTACTAAGACTACTGTAAAAGGATCAACCTTCAAGGGGGAGGCCCTGGGGATTCTCCTGCAAACAGACTTTTCAAATGAGTATAGTTTAGCTATCTTACCAGCTTCCCCCACTTCAGAGAATGAAAGCCAAGTTAAGCCAGCACTGACTGGACCTGCCCTGCCTGTGCCATCTTCTACAATCTACCAACTTCCCGGCCTCACACAGTACCCTGAACAGAGTCTACCTTTTCAACCCCAGTGCCTGCCTACTGCAGTGGGCGCAACTAACCTGAATTGTTAATAGCAACTACATCAGCACAAATTGGCTACACTGGGTGAGCTGTCTATGCTCCTCGTCGTCCAACAAAAATATTCTTCCCCAGGAAACAAACAGTAGATCTACGGCAAGGCACTGTTCTTACTGCGCAGTCTTCTCCACATGAAACAAGGCAGTAAAGGTAACCCCACTGACACAAGGTTTCAGGGCACCCCTATCATCCCAGCACATAGATATGGTAGGAATGCCACAAATTTGAGAGTGAAATCCTGTCTCAAAAAAATCTGCCATATACAAAAGTACATCATCAAGACTTTTCAAATTCGGTTTTGAACATTTACTTCATATGCAAGGGAAGTGTTCTAAAATGTAATTTTACTGCATATGTTGGTAATTGTTACTAAGCAGCCTGAAATATAAGGATTTAGGAGTTTAGAAGGTTTCTGATTCTCTTTGAAGGATAAAGCATTTCACATTAAAAAAAAAATTATCACACTGCAGTAAAATACCAGGCTTTTCTATTTTAATTGACAAAAATTCAGACCTTATATTAGCTTTGGAAAATGGAGAAATGTCAAGCTGAAAACTTAACAAAGAAAATGTTTTAAATCACCAAAGGATATCTATGAAATTACTGCCATCCCAGACATCTCCATAAGAATTACACGTGTTTCTTAATTGTGGTAAAATACACATAACGTCAAAACTGCCATGTTAACCCTTTTAAAGCGCCAACACTAAGCTCCACACTCAGCCTCTCATTTCTGCAGTGGCATCAAGTTCACTAACGCTCTGCAACTGTCAGCATCATCCTTCTGATTCAGAGCTTTTTTTTTTTTTTCTTTCCAAAACGAAAATCTGCACCATTAAACAACTAACTCCGCACTGGCCTTCTTTAAAGGTAGGATAATTTCGGAGGATGGAACAGCCGTCCTTCCAGAAGCCAGAACAACAAACAGATCTGGACAAACCGTTTGTTTTTGTTTCTCAGAGGACATCCTCTTTTTCCAGACGCCGGAACTCTTACCTTCTTGGAAGCCTCGGGATGCAAGATCTGCCTGACGTGAAGCTGCCCATCAGTACACAGGCAGAAGGAAGTCCCTACCCCAATGTTCAGTTCATTGCTCACTGACTGGTTAAACTGCAAGAAGGAGAGAGACACACGGAGGATGCAACAAAAGCAGGATTTGTAAGCAGAACAATGTGCCCAGAAAATAAAAAAAATTGTCCCTAAGACTGAAGCAGGACACAGGAATCTGGGCAATATCACAAAAGATGCCTTTTCCCACGAACCTGCCCCTTTCCCCTAGGCAAGGAGCTTTCAGGACAATCTGCAGTTTTTGTTCGGGAGAAGTCACTTTGCAGCAGCCCTTATTTATATTCAGCGTGAGACTCAATCAGGTCTCTTTTTAACAGGTTGCCTTCGGATTACATCATTTTATGTTACTTTTTCAATGTTTGGATGCTTCAGGTTTAAGGCATCCATTTCCGATAAACTATCGGAGTAAAGAAAAAGCAGTTATTATGTAAGGTGGGTATCACTTTTCTTAGAAAAATACTCCAGAAATAACTTATCCCTTTAATTGGAAGCTCGTGTGTTAAAGCAGAGGCTGGGAGGGCGCAGGGCATACATAGCTACACAGGTGTTGAGACCCACCCTATCCCGGATTCTAGCAACCCACAGCGAGCAGCCAGTTTTTAGGTCACCTCAATTCCAATATGGGATTCCGCCAGTTCCACGGTGACCCAACAAACAGCCCTACAGGTCTGTACTTGCAGCCCTTCCCCGGGATCCCCAATCAAGGCACTAAAGAAGAAATGAAGAAGCCGAGCCTTTGGAAATTGAGACTACCCGGCTGAAATCAGGAGGGCATTCAGGTGCAAATCAAACTATGGCCCTGGCTAGCGCTAGCACGGGGTGGTGATTGACCGTCTGCCCCTCCAACCCAGAGGCTGGGCTTATAGACCCAGACCCGCCAAGATTTGAGTTTAGAGTTGCTGGAGCCGGCGAAACTTCGCTGGGCGATCCGGAGGATAAAACGCGAATGATTCTCCCGCCCAAAGAACTACTAGGAAGAAAACTGGAACTCGGGCGAATCTCCATCTCGACACCCTGGTGGCCTGGAGGCCAAGCACAGCAGCCCCTCCAGAGCGGCCCTCCCCCGCCCCCAGGGCAGACACCCACACACAAGGCTGAGAATCTCGCCACTCCGCCCCAGAAACGAGCGGAGACCGCCCCACGAGGGCGTGGAGCCCGAGGGTTGGGTCGGGTTTGGGGGGCCTCCGGGATGGGGGTGGGCGGCGAGGCCCGACCAAAACTGTCACCTGTCGGAGGGCTTGGTCCAGCTGCGGCGCGGAAGACAAGCTTTCGGCGTCTATTTTAGTTTCTTCTTTACAATCCTCCGTCAGTTCCAACTGATCCGGTCTAACTAGTACTTCGTGCAACTGTCCCACCTCGAGTTGGGGAGGGGGGAGAATAAGGGGTGAGTTCCCCCCCTTTTCAGTTTGTTAATTCTGCCTCCTCCCCGGCTTCCTCCCGGCCGCGCGAGGCTCTCCAGGTACCCGGCAGCAGAATCAAAGCTCCCTAGACGCCTAGGGATCTTATCGCGGCTCCCCCGCCCCACCCCCACCCTTACCCGGATCAAGTCGCCTAGGCCCTGGAGGGGACCCTAGCGCCCCAGAAATAGGCGTCCCGCGACCCGCAGAGAACGAGGCTCAGCAGCGCGAGACCTTTCTACCTGGCCAGGTTTCGGAAGACTTAAATGTCTCCCAGGTGGCTGGCCAACAGGTTTGGCTCTACTATGGATTCCCTAGGCCTCGGGGGCCCGCTTCATAAGCGTGCAAACGCCTTTTTTAAAAAAAGAGGGGAAAAATAATAAAACCAAAAATCCTCTACCCCTTCTCCAACTTCTACAATAAAGTTGTTGCCCCACTGCATGTTTGTGAAGTACCTTCTTGTTGGTCAAATCCACGACTTTCCATAACAGCAGGATCAGCTCCTTCTCATCCGAACCCAGCTTGGCTCCGGTGGCCCCAGCAGTGATCCCAAAAAGCACCACCAAGTAATCCGGAGACGCCGTCATGACGATAGGTGGGGAGGGGGAGGAGGGGGTCGGGAGGTGGCGAGGTGGGGTTGGAAGCGAGAACGAGAAAACCTGTGCTAAAACCCTCTTACAAGAGAAAAAGAAAGCGCCCACCCCCCTCCTCGCGGCCGCCAGGGCAAAAGGCGGTAACCTGCCACCCAAGCCCACACCTGGCCGGCGCTCCACACCCTGGGCAGGAAGGGGGGTGGAAGGAGGGAGCTGCAGGCCTGCCCTTTTTGTATCCAATTGCCGGTGCGTCTATGAAAAAAACGAGAAGCCAGGCTGCACCCCCGGGAGGCGCGCGCAATGGCTGAAAGCTTTTCTGTTTTGGGATGTGGCTCTACCTGCCCGCCCCTTCCCCCCCGCTCCCCCACGTGGTGCAGGTAAGAGACACCTGGCGGAGCCCGCCTATTGGCTCCTTCAAACCACGACGTGGCAGAGGTGGGGGGGGGCCTGGGGGAGGGAGAGGAGGGGGCGGGAGACAAAGGCTGGATGAATGGGGAGGCCAGAGCTGGAGAGGAGGAGGGAAGTGGAGGGGAGGCAAGGGAAAGGGAGGGGCGGAGAAGGGGAGGGGCCGGGAAGAGCCCGTGGTCACCGGGTGGGTAGCGGAGGCCAGATCAAGGTGGGGGGTTGGGTGGCGTCGGCGGGAAAGGGTCTTTGCTCGAGGACGGAGAATTGAGGGATTTGGAGGGAAGGTTTGGCGGTAGGGAAAAGAAGCTGAGGGGTCGCGCAAAAGGCCACGGCGCCCGAGAGGCAAAAGAAGGCCAGAGGTGAGGCCCAGGGCGCGGCGCCTGGGAGGGACCAGTCTACAGCGGCCCGGGAAGGGGGTGCGGGCAATTGCGGAACCCGAGAAAAGCCGCTCCCGAGCCCAGCACACCTTGCAGTGCCAACTGACAGAGGAAGAAGTCCTGTGGGCCCTGCCCCACGCGGCGCGGGAGGCTGGCGTTCGCTCTCTCCACCTCGGGGCGAGGACCACCCCCTCCCCCAGCCGCAGAACCCGACGCCCGGCTGCCTAGGGTAGTCCCGAGACGCTCTCACAGCCCTCCCAGCAGCCCGTGGGACCCCCGGGAGGAAGAACACCCCTATCAAACACTTTGTTACACATTTTCCTCGTGCTGGCTGCTAGTCCGAGACCGTGAACGCCCTCCAAGACTTGGGGCAGAGTTTACTGTGTTTTGCCTTGGATAAGAAATAAAACGCATCTGCCCCACGGGCCTCATAAAGGTTTTCCTGAATCAGGCTAAACAAATTTTTTGTTAGATTTCCTGCCCTGTCCACTCCTGCCTTTTGATTTTTCTTCTTGGAGTGTGTGACTTGACCAAGGGCTCCAACTCAATTTAAGCCCACAGACTCTAGCGCCACCACCAGCCACCCCAGCCCTGCCACGAGCCACCACGGGGCAAGGTAGGTCATGTTGACATTTTAGAAAAGCGCCAGAGGTGTAGTTCCCTCGAGTTTTCTGTTTCAAACCGGTCTATTCTTGAGAGCCGAATTCCCTCTGAAATACTACTAGCTTGGCGCCAGGTGTGCGGCCTTGCATATTCTCGAAGAGAAATGAAGTCGCCACACCCTTGCAACCGCAGGAACCCGTCGGCACCCTCCTGGGGATGCTTGTCAGGAGAAACTAAAGACTAGACTTTCCCAGTGGGAGCAGAGACTCGGGGGGAGGGGGGAGAGGAGTCGAAGGCGGCGACGCGTGTTTGCAGGTAACACGAGGTGCGGCCGGAGGGGAGGTAGCGGCCGCGTCCGGGAGAGCTGGGGGGGGGGGGGGGAGAGCCCTGGCTTGCTTTCAGCCCGAGAGCGTGCTGGTGGTACCCCGGGTCGTCGGCTGCCTCCCCAGGGCTCCTGGGTGCCTCAGTCCCGCCCTGGCCCCGGTGTCTCCGGGCCAGACTTGTTAGTCCCTAGGAGTCGCGGGGGCTGGGACTGGGCGGGGAATCTGGAAAAACCACCCAGATTGCATTGCAGTGGGCGAGGCCGCTTGGAGGAGCCGGTTCCCCCGAGCCGTATCGCCCCAGGGCTCTTTGGACGCACTGTTCTCTGTTGCTCAGCTCTACGGAAGAGGCAACACCTGGACAGGGCTCGGGACTCGGCGGGAACGCTCAGCACACCAGGCTTGGGAGGCCCCGCGTCAGGCAAGCGAATGTTGCAGAGAAAGTGATTACAACTGCACCTGAAGCGGCTCCGACAGTACTTTGGAGTTTGGATTCATCGTTTGTATAACGAGTTTCAAAGATCCGAAGGCTTAAAGTCAGCGCTTTTTCTAGGAGGTGCCGCCTCAGTAGAAAACTATAGAGTTACCAATCTCATAGCTGCCCCTCTTTTGAAGAGATTTTACATTCCCCATTTTTAAAAGCTGGATTCTCTGTTTTGTTTTGTTTTTTTTTTCAAATTTAGTTTAATTTGTCAAACTTGATACACCTTAACGGGTTTTGCTGTTCTTGGGTAGATTCTCAGGGTTTGTAACAGCCTGGCATATGCTCTGCCCTCAACAAATATTTATTGAATAATTTGAAGGGGGAAAAAAAAAAGGAAAGGAAGACATATGACTGCTTTAGGTGCTGGTTGAGAAGAGTTTTTAGCCTGCTATCTCGAAGGCAGAGACAGTGAGACCAGCCTGGTCTACAAAGCAAGTTCCAGGGCAGCCAGAGCTGTTACACAGAGAAACCCTGTAATGGGGGGGCGGGGGATGAGGGGGGGGAGAGAGATTGATTGACTGACTATAGGGTGAACTGAGCCAGGCCGGTTGAGGATGGGAGATGGAGCAAAACCAAGATCCGTGTCCAAGAGGCCGGGGGTTGGGGGTGAGGAATTACTGTTATAGTCAGAATGTCTGTGTTATTGGGGAAAGAGCAGCCCAGCCCAGTTACTGGCCTGGAGAGTTCTGGTTGGGGGCAAGGAAGGTATACCAGCCAAGAGGACCCTGTAACAGTTTGGGACTGAGAGATCCTGGAGAACCAGGCAGGCAGAATCAGCTTTGATATGTTAATTGGCACCTCAGTTAGCCCTTCGTTCTGGGGTAAGACCTAACATTCCAGGCTTTTGTTGTTGGTAAAGGTGTGATGTCTCTTCTATAACTACAGGGCTGAAATTGGGGCCTTGTCCGGGGACCAGAAACCCTGGAATGCTGACCAAGGCTGGGAAGTGAGAGTCGAGTGCTTGATGCACAGGTTCTGCGGGTCCTCCTGGAGCTAGGGCAGCCCAGGCCACTGTGGGGCAGTCTGCGTAGCTGGACCTCCTAGGACTAGCAGCTCTGGGGCTGTCTGGGATGTAAATTCCCAAGGAACACCTGGGACCGGCTAAGACAGAGAGTAGGGAGAGAAGGTAAAGTTTGGGAGTTGAGAGGGAATTTTTATCTTGGATGTACACTTTCAGGCCCATGGTTCTGGTAGGCAGTAGAGGGGAGTCCCACCCTCCAGAATAGATAGTGGGGAAAAGTAGGCTGTTGATTAGCAGTACTTATCTGGAGTCCTTTTGACCTGTGAGAGATGGATCCAAGTCGACTCTCTGACGCTTATATGAATTTTTAAAGCTTAGTGATGCTTTTAGCACAATAAGAAGCATTTTTAAATCTATACTTAGGAGATAGCCAAAGAAGCTTTAAAATCGTGAGCCTGTGACTAAGATGTAGTCAGTGTACCAGGGCTAGAGTAATAGCTTATCAGAACTTTGTTGATTTACCTTAAAACCCTGAGCTTTTAAATAGTATAACAGCAGAGAAAGGGAAAGAAATCTGAAACAGGTCTCATTTTTCGTAATGCCTTAAGTCACTTCCATAGACCTTTATAGCTTGCATTTACACATCTTAAAAACACTTTTTAAGACATACACTACTTAAGTTTTCATATCCTCAGACCTTTACAATTTGTATTTATATGCCTTAGAGCACTTTCTTGGACCATCAAAACTTACATAACCTTTAAGCCCTTTTTAAAATCCAATCATTTTTCATGAGACGAAAGTGGTTGATTACTGAGAGCCATCAGTTTGGATAGTTAATAGGCAGCTCAGCCTGTCCTGGGTTTGAGACCTAGCATAATTGTAGTAACATGCACCCAAATTGGCAGCTCTTGTCTTAGGAGCCTAGGTGTTAAGTCACCGCTGTAAAGATAAGATTCCATCTGACAGTCTACAGAAAAAACTTTTTTTTTCAAGACAAGGTTTCTCTGTATAGTTCTGGCTGTCCTAAAACTTGACTTACAAACAAGGATGGCCTCAGACTCTGAGGTCCATTTGCCTCTGCCTGCCTCCCAAGTGCTGGGATGAAGTCTCAAATGTTCTGTAAAGACTTTGGCAAACTGGGTGGTGTTACTCCTTTGGTCCCAGGGCTTAGGAGGCAGAGGCAGGAGGATCCCTGTGAGTTTGAGGCTGGCCTGCTCTACAGAGTGAGCTCCAGGACAGCCAAGGCTACATAGAGAAACCCTGTCTTGGAAACCACCCCGCCTCCAAAGAAAAAAAAAATAATTTGGCAGCCCAGGTCTACTCCCCGCCCCCACACCATACTTTAAAGACTTTAGGGAGTTGTGCGTGGCTACATAGGAGAGATGCTGTCTCAAGTAATTAGATTTTAAAAACTTAAAGCAAGGAAATTTCAGTAAAAATCTGTAAATTAAATAGTGTGGTATCACTTAATTTCACAAATTAGATATCACTGCTTAGGCAGGAGCATATCTTTGTTTTAAGGAAGTATGAATGAAAATATTAAGGATAAGGAAAAATGTCTGAAAATTGCTCTCTATAGATTCAGACAAAACTCCTTGTAGATATGAAACAAATGCAGTAGGATGTTAATATTGAGAATCTAATGAGGGATTTTTTTTTCTCTCTTCCCAATGCTGGGGATCAGTCCCAGTGTCTTGTTTTCTCACACGCGCTATAAGAGCTCTGCAGCCTCAGTCACAGGTGAGAGAACCCTCTGTAGTATTGGTTGTAACATCTGTGAGGCTGCAGTCCCTTCAGACATACACCGTTTTGTTTTAGTTTTTGTTACAGCCTCTCTTTGCCCTTTGCTGCGGCCACGCAGGTGTTTAGCGAGTCTCTCTGCCACCACTTTCTTCTGTGGTGATGTAATGTGTTTGGGTGTTGTGTCTGCATATGTGTCCATGTACTATTTGCATGCCTGGTGCCTGCTAAGGCTAAAAAAGGATGTTGGATCGCCTGCAACCAGGGTTATAGGTAGTTATGGGACACCCTATGGGTGCTGGAAATTGAACCGGGGTCCTCTAAAACAGCCATTGCTCTTAACAGCTAAGCCAGGTCTCTAGCCCGAATTAATATATCTCTGTTGCCTTACTTTAGTGAATAGAATAAAGGTAAAGGAAAAAAAGTTTTCTTTTGTTTTAAATTTTTTTATTTAATTGGGGTCGGGGCACGAGTACGTGCGTGTTGAGGAGAGAAGTGTTGTAGTCCCCAAAGCTGGAGTTAGAGGCGGTTCTAAGTCACCTGACCTGAGTGCTGGGCACCAAACTTCGTTCCTCTATGAGAACAGTAAGTACTCTGAAGGGCTGTCTCCCCAGCCCCCCCCCACCCCCTTGTCCTGCGTAACAGTCTCCATATGCTGTAAGGTTGCTCTTAAGTGACCTTTCCCAGACTGAACAGCTGCAGCCTCTTCAGTTCCTGCACTCTGATTGTCTGTATTCTGCTTTTTAACGTCTGTGTGTGTGGTGTGTGTATTGCGTGGTGCTGGTAATTGAACTTCTTGCTATTTTAGGGGGGGGTTCATTTGTTTTGAAAAAGGGTGCCTATAACCTAGGATATCCTTGAATTCTGTGTGCCTAAGGCTGGCCTTGAACATTGCCACTTTGAGAGCGTGTGTTTTCTGCGGAGGCCAGAGGGCGGCCACATTGACGATCACAATTTCATTTGCAACCTCTACGCCTTTCATAGAGTTCTCATTTGTGGTTACCTATGCAAGCCTTCAAAAGTGAGCCAGCTGTGTGGCGCGCACCTTTAATCCCAGCACTCGGGAGGCAGAGGCAGGTGGATCTCTGTGAGTTCGAGGTCAGCCTGGTCTACAGAGTGAGTCCAGGACAGCCAAGGCTACACAGAGAGACCCTGTCTCGAAAAAAACAAAAACAAACAAACAAAAAAAAGACTCTCTCCCAGATAGGAACTGAGGTTAAGATGTTGAAAACTGCAACCATACGTGTGAGACCGACACCTGTGTCCACGCATGTTCTGTAGTGGGTAGTCAAGAGCTGCCATGATTTCGCAACCAGCTCAGATCCACGTGTATGTCCCTCTACCCAGTTCCAGCCTGCCAGGAGCCCTGCCGCTCCCTATCTGCTTTTCCAGAAAGCAAAGCGTGACAGAGTTGATGGAGGGCTGAGTGCTCATGGCTGTACGCATTTGAGTGTACTAAGAACTATAGAACTGTAGCCCTGAGGAGGAAAAATACTGTAGTATGTAACTGGCATCTCAGCTCTTAAAATATCAAGTAAAAAAAATCCATGTTCTGAGGCTCTCAGAAGTCTTTGATAGTTCTGAGATGTCCACTGTAGATGGGCTTGTAGATCTCATTTTTAACTCCACATTTATCAGGCCAAATCTCACAGTGGAAAGCTAAAAAAAAAAAAAAAAAAAAGATAGTCAGGTGACTAAATTATAACTTTCTATTAATTATTCTATGTATTCCACATTTAAACAAACTACTAGCCTAAACCTTTATTATAGCCATTATTATAGACTATACAGAAAAATATAAGTTTCATAGTTTGCCCTGCCACTATCTTGTGGTTTGGGCTTATTCTTTAGTCTCAAAGGGACTTGGTTTCTCACCTGTGAAAGTGGAGTACCAAGGACTTCATAGGCTTTAAGGAAATGAGGACGTGTAAAGTATCTCCTTACAAAGAATAAGCCTAAGAGCCAGGATGGTTCTGCTTAGAGGACTCATTAAGAGGGCCAGGCTCGCCCAAGGTATCCACAGAGCTATTGACACTCCGCTCTGCCTTAACTTAAGACCCCAAGCCTACCCAGGCAGTGGTAGTGGTGGCACACACCTTTAGTCCCAGCACTCTGGAGACAGAGGCAGGTGGATCACTATGAGTTTGAGGACAGCCTGGTCTACAAAGCGAATCCAGGACAACCAAGGTTACACAAACCCTGTGGGGGGTGGGGGTGGACACCAAGCCTAGCAGTCTTCCAGATATGGGAAGTTTGGGGCAAACCTTGGCTACGTATTGAGACCCTGTTTCAGCCTATACAAAAGACACTGTCAAGGTGTTTAAATGAGACCTTGCCACAACACCCTTTTTGTCATAGTCAAATTTAGAGAAAAGCTGCTAAGCTTCCACTTTGGAATTTGTAAAGGGGGCCCAGGTAAGGAACAGGTCGGAAGAGGGTATTTGTACAAAAAGGTCAGAGTAAGGAGAGAGAGAGAGAGAGAGAGAGAAACACACACAGAGGTCTGGGTGGCATCGCACCCCACCTAGATCCCCAGTGAAGTGGGTTTGCTTCTGTAATCTCCAAAGTGGAAGCTTAGCAGCAGGCTTAACCTTTTACGTCAAGGTGGGGTGGACAGGTGGACATTTAGAGGCATCAGCAACAGGAGCATCAGCTCCTCTCCCTGTGACAATCCTCCTGTAAGCAATGCTGATAAAATTCAAAGTCAGGAGAAGCAAAAGGAGGAGGGCCTTAGAAAGAGGAAATGTAGGCTTTGAAGTTTTTTTACTTTATTTGGGGATATTTAATGTTTATACCTCCCTTCCAACCCACCTACCCTAGGTAAGAGAAGAGGTTAATGGGACTTTTTTAGACTCCATTCTTTGGAGCGATTCCACTCTGTTCACAGTCAGGATATCAGCAGACATGTTGAATAGCAAACCCGCAATTCTGCAAAGGTAGCTGCAGCTGCAGCAGCCGGAACCCGGAGCAGCAGCCGGAACCTAGAAGCGTCCTCTAGAGCAGTTCTCTCTAGGAGCATTTGGAGATGGAGCCAAAAAGAAGAAAAAAAGCCAAGCTTCTTGTTTGGGGCCATATATATCTCCTCTTAGGATACTAAGATAAACATACTAGGATGTTTATCAGTTGGCAAAGGCTATGCCCTGGCAAGAGGTGGTTCCTCTTCCAGTGGACAAACGCCACCTGTTCTCTCACAAGTCTGTTTCCAGCAGAAAAATACCACACACCCTCACAGAAGAGTGTTTCAGGTCCCACACTTGGGATTAAAACATGTTTACATCCACTACAGGGAGGGGGCCAGAAGGAGGATGAAGGCGACAAAGGTAAAGGACATGAGTGAATATGATAAAAAGAACATGTACGTGGATGGCAGTGTCATAAAGAAACTACATAAAATTAATGTATACTGATTTTTTAAAGGCAAAGTTAGTATTGACTCTTATTTCCTAAGTCTCTGGCTTCCTTGGCAGCTTGGGTACCCCTTTGACCAATAAAGGGCTAATGCTGCTAGTCTGGCAAAATATAACCCTGGGACCAGGAAATAGTTTTCTCCTTGCTGCGTGCATGTCTAAAGTATACAGTGTTACGTTGAGAGAGTACGTTTGGCAGAAACCGCTGTTTGAGGATAAGGAAGGTAGTCTTTATGATGGGTCTATATTTGCTGTTTACAGTGTAGTCTGTTCTTTTTCACCTGTGGACTTTCAACGCAGTCAGTTGTTCATCTCCTGCTGTAGACAGGCTCATTTGCACCAAGCTAGATGCTGGGCGCTGGGCACTCAACTGTGATTAACAACAAACCTGGTCCTTGGTCGGTGGAGGAGATGAACAGCTATTCGAAAAAGCAGTGCCCAGTGCTGCCAGCATCCAGGCTCTGGGACCCCATGGCGGGATGCACGTTACTCCTCCAGGGAGATCAGAAATAGCCTTTGAATTCCAGTCCCCTGGTCAGTGCAGTATCCAAAACGGAAAGAGTTCTGTTTGCACACTTAAAAGCAGGTAGGGAGGGCTCACAGCATACTGGAGCAATGAAGGAAAGGTGACAGTCTGCAGAGTAGAGGTTGGGAGCTGCTCTGGACTTGTGTCCAAGTGGTCGTCAGGGTGCATGGAGCGTCCCTGATGTCATGAGTCTGGCTCTTTAATTTTCTGTGTGAGTGCAGGTGTACGTGTGCCAGAGCACACCTATGGAGATCGGAGGACAGCTTTCTGGGAGCTGGTTTTTCTCCCTTGTTGGTTGTGTCTGAGGCTGAGTCTCTCTCGTCCCTGCAGCTGCCCTTGGGCTTCTGCCAGTTCTGCCTGGGCGTCCCATCTCACAGTAAAAAAGCTGCAATTACAGGTGCACACTACTGCACATGGCTTTTATGTAGGTTCTGGGGAATCAAAATTGGGGCACCAGCCTTGTGTTGCAATTGCTTTTTACCCACTAAGCCATCTTTTTTTTTTTTTTTTTGAGACAGGGTTTCTCTGTGAAGCCTTGGCTGTCGTGGACTTGCTTTTGTAGACCAGGCTGGCCTCGAGCTCACATCAATCCGCCTGCCTCTGCCTCCCGAGTGCTGGGATTAAAGGCATGTGCCACCACTGCCCAGCCCACTAAGCCATCTTACTGGCCTGAAGAAATACATACTTTTTTAAAAAAAATAGTGAGTGTGAATTAATATCATTTCATATAAAATGCAGTTTTGGCTACCTCAAGTTCAGTGAAGGAATTTAAATTGAAGGAAAGTCTCTGAGTTCAAGGCCAGCCAAGGCTACATAGTGATACCCTGTCTCCAAAAAAAAAAAAAGCTAACAAGAAGCTTTGATATCAAAAAGACTAATCAAGAATAAAGAACTTTTGGTTTTTATGAAAAATTGGTTGCATCAATTTCATATAAAAAAAGATAAACCATATATCAAAGGTTCAGAGCTATTACCTTAATATTCTCTGAAAACGAACAAAACCCACTTTTGTTTTCTGTATATTTATTTGCTATTCTATATACTTTACATGGTTTGTTTGTTGTTGTTAGGACAGGCTCTCATGTAGCCCAGGCTGGCCTCTAGCTTGCTTCATGGTGGAGGGTGACCTTGGCTTCTGATCTTCCTGCTCTGCTGATGAGTGCTCAGATTCCAGGCTTGGGCTGTAGTCCTAGCATTTGCACTGTATTTGGGATTAAACCCAGGGTTTGGCATGCATTCTACCAACTGAGCTGTGTCCCAGTCCTGCTGCATGGTATTTTTGGCTTCTACCTTCCCCTGTTTGTAATTTTTTTTGGGGGGGGGCGGTTGAGACAGGGTTTCTCTGTGTAGCCTTGGCTGTCCTGAACTCCCTTTGTAGACCAGTCTGGCCTTGAACTCACAGCAATCCTCCTGCCTCTGCTTCCCAAGAGCTGGGACTACAGGCGTGCACCACCATGCCCAGCCTTGTAATACTCATTATTAATTATGTGTATGTGTCTCTGTGCATGTACATGGGTGCAGATGTCTGCAGAGCCCAGCAAAGGCATCGGAGCCGCAAGAACTGGAGTTTCAGATGGTTGTAAGGCACATTGGATGCTGGGACCCAAACTCAGGCCCTCTGAAAGAGCAGCCTGTGCTCCTAATCGTTAAACCATCTCTCCACCGGCCTTTTTCTTCCTTTCTTTTTTAAAAAACAGGATCTTGCTCTGTATTCCCAATCGTTCTGATGCTATGTACCCCAGGCTGGCTTCAATTTTCTGGCAACCCTACTTGCCTCAGCCTCCAAGCACTGGAGTTACAGGCCTAAACAACCAGGCCCAGCTCCGTGTACATGATTTACGATGAACTCTGTAGTCAGTCCTTTCCCTGTACTCTTCCTAAACTCTGATCCTGTTTTCCAGAGATAGCGTCATTTTTAAACACCGTGCACTTACCTGCTGTTAGACGTTGTTCTAAAGGTATAACCTGGAGCCTTCAAGACGGCTCACTGGGTTGACAGCCTTGCTGCCCAGCCTGTGTTTAGACAAACTGCAAGTCCACATCTACCTATACCATCCTAGTGGCATCAGGTAGACCAGTGCCGCTGAGCAAGCCAGCTGTGACTGGTGTGTTAGCCTCAAAGATGCGCACCCAGAACCTGGGCTGGACGTGACTAGCTGAGCAGAGGCTCACAGGAAATGTGTGATGTGGCTACGAGGACAAGGGCCAGCATGTATAGTTACAAGATGTCCAGCTAGAAAATGCTAGAGATCCCTTCCTAAAAAGTTTCAGTTAAGTTGGGGTGGCGGGTGGGGGAATCCTAGAGAAGAGGGGGCCTTCTGAGATGCAGACACTGACCCGTGTGTACTGTCAATAAACATGAGCACTAAACTGCTTGTGCTACAGCCAACATCTTAGCACATGGCTGTGATCTTAGCACTTGGAAAGCTGAGGCAGGAGGCTCACTAATATGAAGCCAGCTTGGGCTGTGTACCATGAACCTATCTGAAAATAAAGTGGTGGGGAGGCGGTGGGGAGAAGTCACTGAGAGGTCTTATTAGAAAGAGGTGCTTGCTAATAAGTTTTAAAACTGAGTAGCATCCCAGAAGCCACATAGTGGGATGAGAGAGCTGGCTCTCACAAATTGTCCCCCGACTTTACACACACTGTTGCGTGCACCTCCCAACTGACCCCACCCAAAAAACGTACCAATATATTTTTTTATTTTGTTATTTTCTCTTGGTTTTTCAAGTCAGGGTTTCTCTCTGTAGCCTTGGCTGTCCTGGACGTTGCTTTGTAGACCAGGCTGGCCTGGAACTCACAGAGATCTGCCTCTCTCTGACTCTAAAGTGCTGAGATTAAAGCCCTCTCCACCCCCCCTGACCCCACACATTTTGTTTTTAATATTAAAGAATCACTACATCACCAAGTGTAGCAGTGCATGCCTTTAATCCTAGCACTCGGGAGGTAGAGGCAGGTGGATTGCCCAGGGTGGCAGTGCAGCCCCTGGCTGATGTGTAGCAGTCATCAATACCAGCCATCATCAGTAGCTTCTTGGGCACAGGAGCAGAGACAGTGCCAGTGCCTCTAGGGGCAGGGATGAGACACACCAAAACAGCCACAGCGGCCTGTCGCCTTGCTCGGAGCAGTGTGTGGCTTGCCAGTCTTGTTCCCCCAGTAGCCTCTCTGCACAGGGATAATGGAAAGCTTGGCCAAGATGATGGCCCCTCGGATGGCAGCAGCCACCTCCTTGGAGCACTTAATACCAAGACCAGCGTGACCATTGTCCTCAATAGTGACAAAAGCCTTGAACCTTGTCCGCTGGCCAGCTCTTGTCTGTTTCTGCGCTTGCCTGATCTTGAGAACCTCATCCTTAGGGATGTGCCCAAGAAAACGTCAATAATCTCTGAGTCCTTAATGGGCAGGGAGAACAGGTAGATCTCCTCCAAGGACTTTATCTTCATGCCCTTAACCAGGCGGCCCAGCTTGGTGACAGGGATCCACTCCTTGTCTTCGGTTTTGCCTCCATGAGCCCTGCAGCCTTGACCAGGACCCCTAAGACTGTTGCCACCAGGGCCTCCTAATCCTGCCCACCACCCCACCCCTACCCCAACCCTCCTATTGCATCGATATTTGGTGTTTTCCTAAGGAAGAAGGGGACTCTAGTTTCAGTGATTATGTTTGGCACACTGTTCTGAGAGAAACTCTTGGAGCAGTCTGTTACCAACTGAAACACTGTCCAGGAGTTGGAGAGATGTCTCAGTCATTAAATAAATGCTTGTCAATGTAAGCATCAAGACCTGAATTTGGATCCCTGGCATCCACACTGCTGGGGATGTGGACTGGCTCACTGGCCATATAAACACTTCTCAGGGCTAGAGAGACAGGTGTGTGGCTAAGCATATGCGCACTGAACAGTGATAAGGACTGAGTTCAGATCCCAGCACCATGTAATAAGCTGTTCATCTCCTGTGCGTGACTCTAATCTCAGCCCTGAGGGAGGCAGAGGCAGAAGGAGAGCTTCCAGCCAAGCTTATTTTAGCTGGCATGGTTTTGTAAAGTTGGTTTTTTGTTTTTTTTTTTTTAAGACGGTGTTTCTGTGTAGCTCAGGCTGGCCTTGAGCTCACAGGGATCCACCCTGCCAAGACAGTGCAGGGCCAAGGTTTAAGGACTAGGCAGAGTGGTAGAAGTGGACACCTGATGCTTTCTTTGGGCCTCATAAGTATACACAAAAGCAAGTGCACCCTCACACTCAGACACCTGTACACATAAACACGTTGTCGTTTAAACCGAGTGTGGTGGCGCCCACCTTTAATCCCAGCACTTGAGGCAGAGGCAGGCGGATCGCTCTGAGTTAGAGGTCAGCCTGGTCTACAGATCAAATCCAAGACAGCCAAGGCTACACAGAGAGATCCTGTCTCAAAAAACAAAACACATAGTTAAAAAAAAGATTAATAAGCCGGGAGTGGTGGCGCACGACTTTAATCCCAGCACTCGGGAGGCAGAGGCAGGCGGATCGCTGTGAGTTCAAGGCCAGCTTGGACTACAAAGTGAGTCCAGGACAGTCAAGGCTACACAGAGAAACCTTGTCTCGAAAAAAAAAAATTAATAAAAATATCTCCCAGTGATGGCACATGCCTTTAACCCCAGCATTCAGGAGGCAGAAACAGATGGATCTCTGTTAGTTTGAGGCCAGCCTGGTCTGCAGAGTGAGTTTCAGGACAGCCAAGGCTATACAGAGAAACCCTACCTCAAAAACCTGCATGAATGAATGAATGAAATAAAAATATTTCCATGTGTCAGCTTACATGTGCCCAATACTAAACCACAACCGGAAAGCTACAGTAAGTCTACTTACTATGGAAGCAGTGTCAAGTGGTAAATTCTGTGTGGTACTGGCATCGTTATTTACTGTAGTCATGAATTGTGAAGAACATTTGAGACACCTTAAGTTGCTCTAGAATAACTTTACAAGCAGATGTGGTAGCACAAGCCTTTAATCCCATCCCTTGGGAAGCAGAGGCAGGTGGATCCCTGTGAGCTCAAGGCCAGCCTGAGCTACACGGAAAAACCGTCTTTAAAAAAAAAAAAAACTTTACAAAACCATGCTAGCTAAAATAAGCAATAAACCTATCAATCAAACCTTACATTTGCATATTAGGAATAGCCAAGTATCTATTTCATTGCAACACCCTTGTTTCGCAATAGACCAAGGAAGTGCAGTGGCTTGCTCAGCCGAGATGACACAGCTAATTGGTAGCACTACTGTACGCAGTGCTCAGCTCTCCCGGGCCAATGCTCTTTCCCTGTTGTGTTCATGGCTACCGACAGGTCCCTCTGGATACGCTAAGTTTTGGTGATAGGCATTTGAGACATCTGTGTAGCTGGCTTTCCTTAAAATTGTTTCTCCTCAGCTCAAACCCAAGGCCAAATAATAGAGCATGAAAGTTACTGAAATTCATTACATGAATGCATGAAACTGGCAGACAGCATACTCATACATACAAAAGCAAACAAACCTGGGGCCTCACGCTTGCTGAACGTGTACACTAGCACTCTCCTAACAGACAGCCCAGCTCTCTTGGTAAAGGTTTTGATAGAGAAAGCACATTCTTGAGAGATCTTGTTTATGTCAGACTAGGTGGTGGTCACCCGTGTTGTCCAGCACAGTCCTCCCCGCCCTCCTGGGATGACTCTGGAGCAGTTGCATGGCGTATTCAGAGTAGCAGGAAATGGGGAGGTCTACATAACCGTTCCTTTTCTGAAATATTCAGAGATTTAATTTACTTATCCGTTTAACTTGTTTGAGACAGGGTCTCACAATGTAGCCCTGACCAGCCTAGAACTCACCGCAAACCAGGCTGGCCTCACGCAGATCTGCTGCCTCTGCCTCCTGAGTGTTGGGATTAAGGCGGGCACCACCCCACATGGCTGAAATGTTTGTTCATTCACTCGTTTTGCAGTGCTGAGGGCTGAACCTGGGGCCTTGTGTGTCCTAGCCAAATGTCTCCAACCCCCGCCGCCTCCGTTTGTTAGAGCTGAGGTCTTGTAGGATAGCTGTAGGTCCTGAGCTGAAGCTGTCCTCCTGCCTCCACTTGAGACTAGAGAGACAATAGGCAGATGCTGCCACACCTGGCTGGGATGGCTCTTCTGACCCTTTGGCGTCCGGTGTGGCTATCTGTTGTGTGGAGTCCTCACTTCATTACCTCCTCCAACTGGTTAGACCGACTTTAATTAGGCAGTGGGGCTGCACTCTTCACCCCAAGGCACAACTCCTGCTGACTGGCAGTGAGCATGCAGAGTCCCTCCCATGACTCCATCACAGCCTCCCTGCTCCTGTGTGATGACAGCCACCTACCTGGGAGAAGTAGCCAACTGCCTGCTGAGCTGACTCACTCATCCCGCCTGCCTGTCTAGCCCTCTGCTCACTACACTCCCACAGCACAGCCCCAGGAACACAAAACTCTTGCTTTTTTTTTTTTTTTCAAAATCTTTAATGTACATGGAAGTTCTGCCTTCATGTGTGTATGTCAGTGTGAGGGTATCAGATCCCCTGGAACCAGAATTACAGTTTGTGAGCTGCCATGTGGGTGCTGGGAATTGAACCCAGGTCCCTTGGAAGGACTGTCAGTGCTCTTAACCTCTGAGCCATCTCTCAAGCCCCTCTCTGCTTTGTTTTATTTTGAGATGAGCTCTCACTATGTAGCCCAGCCTAGCCTTACACTCTCAAGCCTCCTGTGTCACTCCCCTGAATGAAAGCATTACAGACCTGTACCATAAGACTGGCATTAGTAAATAAATTCTTACAGATTATATACAAAAGGGCAGGGAGATAGGGGTGTAAACTTAGTGAGAGAAAGCCTGCCGTCTGTGAGTAAGGTATTGGGTGGGGTCCCTAGCATTTGAAGAAGAAAATGGGGGAGGGGGAGGGGATATATATGAACAAAGGCAGCTGGATCGCTGTGAGTTCAAGGCCAGCCTGATCTACAAAGCAAGTCCAGGACAGCCAAGGCTAACACAGAAACCCTGTCTTGAAAACCAACACAAACAAACGAGTAGTAGCCCACTCCTTGTGTACTTGAGAGGCTGACTGCAGGAGAATTGGGAATTTGAAGCCAATTCCTCTGCAACACAATTAGACCCTGCCACAGATGTGTTCGTGCTGAAATGTGTATTTGTGCATTTAGACAAAAGCACATGAAAATACTTAGTTAATAGTCACTGTTTAGGTTCCTTGGCTCATCTAAGATCAAAGAGGCAGCAGTAAGATACAAAGATTGTTGGAATGCCTTTACCTTGTCGCATAAAGGACTGCTCAGTGGGATGCCGGCCCTGGAAGACACTCTTGACAGCTTTTGAAAGGGTTAAACATAGAATTACCATATGGTCTGGCAGTTGTACTGTCAGGTACATACCTAAGAAACATGAAAACAAATGGCGCAGTCGACAGTTGCCTATAATCCCACAAGGCTGAAATATAGTGTTCACCACAAGGAAGGGAGGAAGGGGACGGAGGAAGGAGGGAATGGAAGCATCAAAGTACAGGCCTGTGCAGGTTGTGTAGAGACCTTCAGAGCAACAGCACTCATACAGACAACCCAGATGCTGTCCAGCTCAGGAGCTGTTAGGATATGCTCCCCTACAATGGAGTATTACACAGCTACAGACAAGCAGTGACAGAGGCTGGGAGTAGTTTGGCGGTAGAGCGCCTGCCCAGTATATGTTGTGTATGTTCAGAGGCCCTAGGTTCGATCCTCAGCACTGGAGAAAGGGAAAGGGTTTTGTTAAGACAATGAATTACTGCTACGTGCTATTGAGAATCAACTTTGAAAATACAAAATATGCCAACCAGTGGAGCTGTTTATTGTATGACTCCGTGCATATGAAATACCAAGAAGTAGACTTTCCCCTCCTGGTTTTTTGAGACAGGGTTTCCCTGTGTAACTCTGGCTGCCTTGGAACTCACTCTGTAGACCAGGCTGTCCTTGAACTCTAGAGAGATCCACCTGCCTCTTCCTCCCAAATGCTGGGACTAAATTCATGCCCCACTGCCACCTGGCAAGAAGAATATTCATCGAGACAAAAGTAAGTGTTACGATGGGCTTCGAAGAAAAGAGCAAGAAACAGAAAATGTCTGCTCCTGAATCTCAGGTTTCTTTTGGGGGTGATGGAATGTTCTAGAATTAGATAGTTACGTTGATTTTTAGACGGTGATATACTAAAGCCCATTTGGACAGACACACTGAAAAAGGACACATTTTAGTGTGTGAACAGTATGTCAAAGCTGACCTTAAAACCTCTTGCATAGCATTAAGACTGTTTCCTCATATTCCTGTCCTAGTAAATTAAGACTGTGTGCCCTTCCTCTTCACATGGGCTGTATATTCTGGCCCTGCAATAAACTTGAAGGTGTAAGTGTGATGCTGCAATTGAGCGCTCATATTTCCATGTGAGATACCCTGAGTTCATGCCTTCCCCCGAGTGCAAAAACAAACAAAACATGATAACCCATAATTAATTCACTGATGGAATCTTTTTAAGAGCTAAGCAGCTGACAAGGACAAGCACTTCTTACAGAGGCTACAACCGAGCCCCAGCCCTAGGCCCAGCGGCTTAGCCAAAATGCTGCTTCTGCCTTTTTTTTTTCTCTACTTTTCTGCCTCCTTAGCTTAATCAAAAGCTGTAAAATTGATCTAACGGGAATAAAACAAGATGCTCCAAGTTTTGTTACATTTATTTATATGTGCGCTGCAGTGTGGAAGTCAAGAGGACAGCTCTCAGGAATCCGTTCTCCCCTTACCCCAAGCAGGTCACAGGGACTGGACTCAGAGAATCAGGCTTGGCAACAAATGCCTTTACCCAGGAAGCCATCTTGCCAGCCCTGCAGCTCTAGCTTTGACAGACCACAGCCTTCTCTGCCCACTCTGGACACCCTGACTTAAAAGTTGAGGGTGGGGTACATGGGTGTGGCTAGGCAATGAGGCACAAGTTTATCATATGTCACCCCAGTATGCACATGTGCAAACACACACACAAGATCTATAGTGGCCACCACGTGAGAACAGGCAGGGCTATTTTGGATCACTTGCATAGTGTGGAGTAGCAGCTTTCAGGCCGTGCCTTGGATGACTCCACTTTGTGAAGCAACAGCTGCAATCTGAGTTACTCCATTTTGAGTCTAAGTGCCAAGAAACGATGACTCTACATCTTGCTTACACAAGCGACGTCTGTATACCAGGAGGCACACACTGATCATTTATTTGTGCCGATGAAAAGTGACCCCTGCAAATATATCAAGTCTTGGGAAAACACCTGACACAAGCTTGTCAATCACACCAGATACAGTACCGTACCTGGGACCATGGAAAAGAAGCACCCTAAGACTGCAGTGCAGCAGGCATACTTAGTCACCCGGACATTTGCCAATGATCCTCACCTAAGAAAACATCACAGAAAAAAACCCTCCCTCTGTTCCCACGCCCCAGCTCGAATCCAGTTTGGCTCCAAGGAGCATTCTTCTAGCTGACCTTCAGAAGGCCTGCTGCCCAGGCAAACACCTGGCACCTTACACCTGAACAGCAATTACCTGTGGCTGACAGACTCTTCCTGTCTGTCCCAGCTCCTGGCTCTGACCTCTGGAAGCCTTTAACCCTTTCTCTGACATTCTGGTCCCTGGGTAGATATTATAATTATGTGACGTGTGATGTGTCATCTCATTGTTAGTAATTAAGATTGGAATAAGGGAGCTGTGACGGCCAGTGGCCAGCAGTCAAGGGAACTAGAGGCTAAATGACAAATTGCAGCCAACAGAACCAAGTAGATTGTGACGTTATTGTCGTTCAATAAGGTCTGACCGTGTAGACAGACAGGAACGTGTTCATCTGTCTCTGACACACAAACAGTGGTGTGCTCTATTCTCAGTTACTCTGCCCTACTTTTCCACAGATCTAAGATCAGCATAGTCCTATTTGGGGCAGTGACGTGGCTAAGCAGGTGACAGCACTGACCACCAAACCTGAAAACTGGAGTCGCTCTCTGGGTCCCACTGTTAGAAGGGGGAGGGTTACCCAGGCAGTGGTGGCGCTGTACACCAATGATCCCTGCAGGCAGGCAGGCAGATCTCTGAGCCTGATTACAGAGTGAGTTCCAGGGCAGCCAGAGCTACACAGAGAAACCCTGTCACAAAAAACAAACAACAACAAAAAGGAGAGAACCGCCACAGTTTTCCTTTGCACAGTTTTTCTCCGCCACAGAGAGAATGGATGGATGAACCAACAGACAAAACCAGTAACTAATAAAGCCAGAAACCTCCTGTTTGCCTCCTCCTACCCAGATTTCTTCCTTTGTTGATTCAGGACTTACTTTCTGCCCAAGGGCTGTGCCCAGCTCTGGATGTACCCATAAATAAACAAATTGATCCTGACAGATGTCCTAGGGCCCTTGTTAGGTGAGGTATTTCTATTTGACTTAACACCACAGGAAATTTCTCTGAGAATTTGAGACGACGCCTTGCATTTGAATAGGACTGTTCAAGAATTGGGGACATTGGGGTGTAGCTTAGTAGACCCCTTGCCAAACAGGTACAATCCCGGCGTCATACATACATACATCAATATTTCACATGCGATATTCCACTTAATACTCAAATCTCTTAGAATGATGCAAGGCAGGTGCTGGCCTCATTCCCGATGAGGCTGCTGAGTGTGAAGCGACTCCTTCACGTCCATACAGGTAGTAGCCAACAGTCTGCTTGGAGTCCTAACCCTGCCCCCAACTGCCCCCCCCCCAAGACTGCTAACTGGTTGCTTTTCCCATTACTCCTTGCCAGACAGGAAGTTCTGACTTCCTAGACAACAGCTGTTTCTGTGTGTGAATAATAATGCAGCAGAGAACTGTTAGATTTGCTGTTTTAAAACTGAATCACCAACACTCTGAGGCAGGCGGATCGCTGTGAGTTCGAGGCCAGCCTGGCTACAAAGGGAGTCCAGCTCAGCCAAGGCTAAACAGAGAAAGCCTGTCTTGAAAAGCCAAACAAGCTTTGAGTCAATTGTTTCTGCATGTCCCATCAACTTTATAAGCAGACACCCATCAAGGAGTAAGGAAGCCAGCAGATGGAGATGAGAAAATAGGTTTCTATGAGACTTTTAAGTGCAGAGTTAATGAGAATAGAAATGCAATCTGTAGACTATAGCCTAGTGCATAGATGCCTGATCAATCAGCACAGGCCACAAAGGAACTGTCATTCATTCCAAAGATCACTTCTCTGTGATTGAGTTTTTGTTTTTCTTTTTAAAGGAGTATTTATTTTAGATATTAAAGAGATTAACAATGATGTCATTATTCTTACATTCACACAAACTCAATGAGTGAGCTAAGTTGCCGGCCCATATTCTTT
The DNA here is from genome assembly GCF_964271855.1 of Acomys minous. Taxonomy (NCBI): domain Eukaryota; kingdom Metazoa; phylum Chordata; class Mammalia; order Rodentia; family Muridae; genus Acomys; species Acomys minous. Next base: position 120,957,624 of record NC_140483.1, read on the forward strand.
CTAACAATTACTAATGAGTCACTAGGAGACTGGGAGCAGCGGCTCAGGCCCATAGTCCCAGCACTTTCCAGGCTAGCCTAGACTTCAGGGTTAGCTAGAGTAAGGGGGTGGGGGTGGGGACCCTCCATGAATAATACAGAACAGAAAATGTGAATTAGAAGGATCTAGAGTGAAATAACCCCTTTCTCGGTCCGCTCCTCCCCCCCCCCCCACTTTGTCCTGAGTGGCTTTGAGCTCAATCCTCAACCTCAACTGTTGGCACATATTGCTATATATAAAAGCTTAAAGTTACTGTGTTTTCAAATAAACAAATTCTGCCATGTGTGGTTGTGGGAGGTGTGAATGTTTGATTCCAGCGCTTCTAATTCATGGAGTACGTCTTCTATTTTGTTATTCAGGACCATATAGCCAGGACCACTTTGTAAGCTTCTTGGGCAATTTCTCAAGTACTTTTTTTTTTTATATATATAAGAATATGGGTTCCAGCCGGGTGTAGTGGCGCACGCCTTTAATCCCAGCACTCGGGAGGCAGAGGCAGGCGGATCGCTGTGTGTTGGAGACCATCCTGGTCTACAAAGCAAGTCCAGGACAGCCAAGGCTACACAGAGAAACCCTGTCTCAACAACAAACAAAACACATTTCCTGGAGAGATGCAACAGACACTCTACTCACCCCAGATCGGAAACCCATGACAGAACAAAGATGCCACCGAAGTCTAACTAGGTGAACCTTGACTTTTTTTGGAACCATGACTTTTATTGGAGTTTCTTACAGGAACATGGGTAAGGAGTAATTTACAGAAGCAGCTGCGGCACCAAAGCCTACCCCAGCAATGTGTGCTCCAAAAAGCTGGGCACCTGAGCTCACTACAGCCTGCAAGGCAGCTCAACAGGCTGGAGAGTGTCCTTTGCAGGGCCTCAGTCGGTCTAAACTTCCAAGCTGGCTGATGTCCACTTCTTCCAGGCAGCGCTCAGCGTCCTCTTTGCTGCTCAGCTTGCCTGCGAGTCCTCTTGGCAGCTCTGTTCTGGTAGGCTAGTTTCTAGGGGACCCCCGCCTATTTATTGCTTACTTTGGCAGGGAGAGGGGCCTGGTGAATTCAGTTAGTTTTGGGGAACTTCCTGAATCTGTTTTGAGTTGTTTACCTTCCTGTTTAAGGAACTTCTCTGCATTTGGATTGTTTCAATCTCAGAGGAAACTGTGAGGCAACACGTGACTTTCATCTCAGCATAGGGGAGGAGCCAGAAGCGATCCTCTGACCTCTGACCTCTGCCCACACACCTCCTTCCCCTCCTTTTGTTTCTGCAGCATCGGTGATCTACCTAGGACCTTGCATCCCTAAGGCAGTTGTCTACCACTGGACTGCACTCTCAAACCTTCGAACACCAGGTTTCCGTCCAGCATGCTTGTAGTTTGAGGTCCCTTTACAAGCTGCCGGCACAGCCTGGCAGAAGTGGAGAACCGGAAGAGGCTAAGTCACAAAGCTGCTCCTGTAGCCCTTGCTCCAGGGCACTCCACATACAGTGCCTCTTCCTTCTCTTGGCTTTTAAGGGAACAGACTGTCCTATCTCAGTTAGCAGCTGTCATTAAAGCCCATCTCACTCTGTCCCCCTTCTCACGCTCTGTCCTGGTGCCAGCTGAACGTCACTTGCTTATGAGCTCTGAAGTCTGGTGTTGGTGTGGGCGGTCTTGTTTCTATGCTAGTCTGCCCTAGGTCTGAGCCTGGGCTTCACTCCTGATGTTACTGATTTGTTTATTCACTTACGACTTTCTGTGTGGTCCAAGCTGGCCTTAAACTCTATCCTCCTGCCTCAGCTGAGTGCTAGGATTTAGGAGTGTGCACCTTTCACCCAGCTCTTTCGTCATGACTTCAGCCCTGATTTTACCACCCACTAAAAAGGTGACTTTAGCGAGATGGAGAGATTGTTCAGTGGTTAGGAGGGCTTGCTGCTCTTCCAAAGGACCTGAGTTCGGTAGGTTGGGTAGTTCATAACCTCGGGCTCAAGGGGAATTCCTCTTCTGGCCACTGCAGGGCCATAGCATCTCGTAAGTCAGACATACAAATATTAATAAACATAAGAGGGCTGGATATATGGCTCAGTGGTTAAGAGCACTGTCTGCTCTTCCAGAGGTCCTGAGTTCAATTCCCGGCAACCACATGGTGGCTCACAACCATCTATACCCTCTAATGCTCTCCTCTGGCATGCAGGTGTACATGCAGATAGAGCACTCATGTACATAAAATAAATAAAATCCTTAAAAAAGAAATAAACATAAGAATGAGTCTTTTTTCTTTTAAAGGTGTCTTGGGTGATGTAGTGCCCACCAAGCCTGACAGCCTGACTCTGATTCCTAGGCCCCACATGGTGAAAGGAGAGACTGACTCCCACAAATTATCCTTTGACCTCCACTCACATATGTGACCATGACTCACACAACACACACAAATACAAATAGACAACACACGTTGTTCTGGCCCAGGACCTGGGTTCAGTTCAGCACCCACAGGGTGGTTTACAACCATCTGTAACTACAGCCCCAGGAGACCCAGTGAAACACTGTTTTGACATTGGCAGGCACCAGGCATGTGCATGATACACATACATACATACATACATGCATACATGTAACACATTAATACACATAAAATAAAATAAAGCTGGGCATGGTAGCATATACCTTTAATCCCAGCACTCAGGGAGACAGAAGCAGGTAGATCTCTGTGAGTCCAAGGTCAGCTTAGTCTACAAAGTGAGTCCAAGACAGCCAGGTCTATACAGAGAAACCCTGTCTCAAACGCCCCCCCCCAAAAAGGAACAAGTAAATATTAAAAACAAAACCAACTTAGATGTCACATGTTCCCAAATTCACTATTTTCTCTACTGGTGATCCTTTCACCCTTCTTGTTTGTTTGTTTTTTCGAGACAGGGTTTCTCTGTAGCCTTGGCTGTCTTGGACTCACTTTGTAGACCAGGCTGGCCTCGAACTCACAGTGATCCACCTGTCTCTGCCTCCCAAGTGCAGGGATTAAAGGCGTGCACCACCGCACGCAGCTTAACCCTTGTAAATTTTCTTCCGGGCCATGTTAGGTAAAATCCTGCTTCATGCTTGACTTTTTTCTTTGTCTTTCACTCTTTCTGCTCAATGCATTACACAAAGTACAAAGCCTTGTAACGCTTTTTAGAATGTTTTTATTATACATGGTAATGGGCTTCATTGTATTTGCATATATCTACATAATGTATCGTGATCATATTCTCCCCACGAGCGCTATTACTCTCTTGTGCACCCCACCATTCTCAGTAATCTCTTCCCAACTACCACCCCTTCTATATTCATGTCCTGTGTGTGTCTGTATGTGTGTATGTCTGTGTGTGTGTTTGTGTATGTCTGTGTATGTTTCTGTGTGTGTCTGTGTGCATGTGTAAGTTTCTGTGTCTCTGTGTATGTATGTGTATGTCTGTATGTGTCTGTGTGTGTGTGTGTGTTTCTGTGTGTATGTGTGTCTGTCTGTGTGCATGTGTAAGTTTCTGTGTACGTCTGTGTGTGTGTGTCTGTGTATGTGTGTGTATGTCTGTGTGTGTCTATACTGGCTGGTTTTGTGTGTCAATGTGATACAAGCTGTAGTCATCTGATAGAAAGGAGCCTCAGGTGAGGAAATGCCTCCGTGAGATCCAGCTGTAGTGCATTTTCTCAATTAGTGATCAGTGGGGGAGGGCCCAGCCCATTGTAGGTGCTGCCATCCCCGGAGTGTGGTCCAATGAAAGCAGGCCGAGCAAGCCAAGTGTAGCAAGCCAGTAAGCATGACCCCTCCATGGCCTCTGCATCAGCTCCTGCCTCCAGGTTCCAGCCGTGCTTGAGTTCCTGTCCTGGCTTCTTCCAATGATGGACTCTGGTGTGGAGGTGTAAGCCGAATAAACGCTTTCCTCCCCAACTTGCCTTTTGGTGCCGGTGTTTCGGTTGCAGTGATAGAAACCCTGACTAAGACAGTGTCTCAAGGAGTTTCGTTATGGTGTGTACAGGAGCATGAGTGAGGGTTGCTGGGAGCACCTTAGCAGTGGCTACACCACGGAGAAAGTATCTCTCCCTCTACCAGCAGCTGTTAACTGTGTGTAAGTCCTCGGGTAGGGGCAGAGCCCCTCTCCTTCCGTGATAAAGTGTTGATGGGCCTAGTGATGTATAGATCCTATGCATTTCAACTGCTCTGGGTCCAAGCGTACAACAGCTCTGCCATGTCCAGAAGCCGTCATTTCACATACCTTTCTCCTCCCTTTGCTGTTTTGTTTTGTTTTTGTTTTTTAATTTTTTTCGAGACAAGGTTTCTCTGGGTATCCCTGGATACCCTGAAATCGCTCTGTAGTCCAGGGTGGCCTCAAGCTCACAGAGATCCACCTTTCTCTGCCCCCACCGCCCCACCCCTTCCCCTGGAGTGTATAGCTGCTCCTTCACTTCTTTCTGGGAGTGCATTTTGGTGGCTTCCTGCTGAGCCTCATTCTCTATTCCTGGGATAATGTGAGATAAAATATATGACATATATTTGTTTGGCCTTTGGATCCATGTCCCAACAAATAGCTCATAAAGTCCCTGGGATCTAGCAAGCCCTAATTTTTTTTTTTTTGAGACAGGGTTTCTCTGTGTAGCCTTGGCTGTCCTGGACTCGCTTTATAAACCAGGCTGGCCTCGAACTCACAGCGCTCCTCCTGCCTCTGCCTCCCGAGTGCTGGGATTAAAGGCGTGCGCCACCACGCCCGGCTACAAGCCCTAATTTTTGTGCTATTGGATTGGCTGATTGGTTGGTAGCTCTAGTAGCTTCTGGAGTCAGTCACTAGGAAGACCAGAGAAACACTAGAGGGCTGGACATTTCAGCCTCACTCTCCAGCCAGGGAGGAGGCAGAGAAATGGAAGGTGGGGTGAGCAACCTTTTCTTTCTGAGGCAGGATCTCACACTGTAGTCTATGGTACCCTGAAACTCAGCCCAAGCTGGTTTGGAACCCACCATGTAGCTCAGGCTGGCCCCAAACTCAGGGGACTCCTTCTGACTCAGTTCCCAAGAACTGTGATTCTAGGTATGATCTATTATGTCCAACACTCTCCTGTTATTTGATCCCCACCCCTTAAATCTGCATAGCAAAAATCAGGAAATCCAAATCAGCCTTGCTTCTTGCTACCTTTCCCAACGTTCTCTGTGCAGTGCAGTGATGCATCCTGCAAGCTCACACAGAAGTTCTCAAACACTTTTCACTGGATAGTCACTTGTTTATTGCTTGTCATGCGCGTGGCCTGCAATATTACTATTAAGGTTTAAAGGTAAAGGCCAAAAGAGGAAGAAAAGAACACAGCAAAGATGCACTTTCACTACATTGTTACTACCAGAATTACTAAGGTCAAAGTCTGGGCCCTGACAGCCCTAACAAGACAGGCTTGGCCACCAGTGCGTTAGAGGACAATTAAAGAGACATGTAATAGAAAAAACAGAGATAGGAGATTTAGTCAGCGAGACCACACTGGGAAAAGGAACAAAAAAGAGATCCCGTGTCCCATTCCACCCCCAAATCCATCTTCAAAATCCTGCCATGAGGTTTATGTTTAAACAAAGGACAAGAGGTAAGCATGATTACAATCCTGGTCCATCACAATCCATTGCTTCGGTCTCTCCGGAAAAGTGGTGTGGTTGTTGGAATGAAGATGTGCCCGTAGACTCAGGTGTTTGAACACTGGGTCCCAATTGGTGGTGCTCCTTGGGGGATGTCATAGAACCTTTAGGAGGCGTGGCCTTGCTGTTGGAGGTCTGTCCCTGCGAGGGGTACTCCGAGCTCTATCTAGCCTTGTCTCGTGTCCAGTTCATTCCTCGCTTTGTGTTCATAGTGGAGGATGTGTTCTCGGCGCCCTGCTCCTGCTGTGCGCTGCCTAGGTAACATGGCGGACTCTCTGGAACTGTAAACCAAAATCAGCTCTCCCTCCCTTAAAGTGTGCTGCCTTTGGACATGGTGTTTTATCACAGAGAAAGGAATATGAGGAATGTAAGTATCCTGACAGAGAGTCAGGCGGTGAGAGATACCGCCCTGCAAGACCCGTTCCTCCTCTGGCTGGCACGAGCCGCCAGCTCCTTCCCTCCCCAGCCTGAGGTCCTGCAGAACTTCTAATCCCTCGGGTTCCCATGTTTCAACAGTTGGCTAGCCAAGGGAGGGCTTCAGGTAACTTCAGAACACTTGCGCCCCAGCCAATATATTTGTAGAACAAGGAGGCCCCTGCTGCTAGCACAGTGCATATCCCGGAAGTGACAAGGGGCAGTCATCACTCCAGATGGGCTTGCAGTGTGGTTCCTGCTGCCAGAGGATCTTTGGGGTGTTGGGTATCCCTTCTGTCAGTTCATCTTAGACAAATGATAAAAACAGAGGGCTTAACTTAGTGTCCTAGTATGCGGCCACCTCCATTCTGCTTGCCACTGTTTGGATCACCTCCTCTCGTACCTTGCGGGATGCAATCATCCCACCCCCCTTTTTCCAGCGACAGTCATTCTGCCCAAGCCCTGCTTTTCTCATGATTCTGTCCCATCACTCCTCCTCTTCTGATTAGCCACCTCCACTCTTGCTGTGACTCAGAGGTCCTGCCCACATGGGATTATTACGTGTCTCCCTGCAGAGTCTTTGAGTGTCACGTGCTTGGCTATTGGTCTCCGGGATCATGCTGACTCAGAACGCCTAGCCTACAGGACATGGCCCTCTAAGCTCTCCTTTTTGGCCTAGATTACTCAGTACTCCGTCACCCCTTCCCAATGTTCTCCCATACTCAGACAAAGCTGAAAATGGCTTCAGACAGAGGTGTGGCTCTCTTTTGTATTATAGGTGAGTGTTGTGGGGGCGTCCACCAGAGAAGACTGCTCAGACGAGAGTTTAAGCCAATAGAAAGTCTTTACTAGTGGCCAGCAACTACAGAGTGTTGGGGATCCCAGTGGAACCCTAAGTTTTTCTCGGGGTGAGCTTTTAAGCACAAACCCATGCTCTGGGTTGACATACCTCAGCTAGCCAACCGGGTGTGGTGGTGCAAGCCTGTAGTCTCAGCACGTGGGAGGCAGAGGCAGGTGGATATCTGTGAGTTTGAGGCCAACCTGGTCTACAAAGAGAGTTCCAGGACAGCCAGGGCTATTACACAGAGAAACCCTGTCTTGGGGTGGCGGTGGGGGACGAACAGTTAGCTTATAGCTTGAATTCCATCATGGGGTCACTTGTGCTAAGGTCTGGCACCTGTGACAGTGAGGAAACATGTACCGCAGGCCAGGTGGCAAGGTGGAGAAGGTGCCTGCCTGGGCAGCAAGTCCAGCTCTGTGACCACCAGCAAAGCTGGGCTGCTCAGGAAGCTGTTTCACACTGGAGCGCTCGCCACGAGAGTTGGCCAATGGAGGCCAATGAAGGCTACCAGAAAAACTGGACTGAACGCCAACATATGTGTCTCTGGGCTCTAGTGGTTTCCTTGCTAGGTTTTAGTGATTTTGAATATTTTATTTTCATTAAAATGGGATCACAGTCATAGAAAGATATATCAAAAAGATGAAAAACAAAGCCAAGCATGGTGGCACATGCCTTTAATCCCAGCACTTGGGAGGCAGTGGCAGGTGGATCTCTGTAAGTTTGAGACCAGCCTGGTCTACAAAGTGAGTCCAGGACAGCCAAGGCTACACAGAGAAACCCTGTCTTGAAAAAAAAAAACAAGATGAAAAAAAGTGAAGAAGCTGGAGAGTTGGCTCAGTGGTTAAGAGCACTGTCAGCTCTCCCAAAGGTCCCGGGTTCAATTCCCAGCACCCACATGGCAGCTCACAACTGTCTGTAACTCCAAGATCTGATACCCTCACGCCAATGTACATAAATTTAAATTAAATAAAAATATTTAAAAAAAAAAAGAAAGAAAAGAAAAAAAGTGAAGAAAAAGAGGCAGAAAGTAGGGAAGAAAGAAGCAGCCAAAGCGATAGGACAGAAAGAGAGAAAGAAAGGAGGGTGCAGGTGGAGCCTGTGGCATGGAGGGAGGACGGCCATGTGTCAGGTGGCTGGGTAAAGGCCAGCCTTACCTCTGGCTCTGCCACACGTGTTGTCGCTTGGAGAATGTCATCATTGCCTCTCTTGGCTCCAACTGCCTCACCCCACACATTGAAACCATAGCGAGTTTCCTCTCTTCTTAAAAAAAAAAAAAAAGTGTGTGCCTCTGCAGGTGCCCTCAGAGTCCAGAGCAGTCAGAGCTCGGGGCTGGAGAGGTGGCTCGGGCCTTAGGAGCACTGCCTGCTCTTCTGAAGGTCCAAGTTTAGTCCCCAGCAGCCACATGGTGGCTCACAACCATCTATAATGAGATCTGGCGCCCTCTTCTGGACTGCAAGTGTACATGTAGGCAGAGCACTGTATAAATAAATAAATAAATCTTTTTAAAAAAATATATTTTAAACACCTCTGAGCTCCCTCTCTTACCCTCTCTGACATTTACTACTATCCCTAGTCACTATCTGGGCACAGAATTAAGAAAACTCAAAGAGAATGCATCAGAATAGATGACTTAAGAGTTTTAAAAATGTTGCAGTCTGCGGACATGCTGGCACACACGCCTTTAATCCCAGTGCATGAGAGACAGAGGCAGGCAGATCTCTGAGTTTGAGGCCAGCCTGGTCTACAGTACCAGTTCCAGGACAGGCAGGGCTACACAAAGAAACCCTGTCTTAAAAAAAACCAAAGTTAATTAATTAATTGTGGTATTGAGTGTAATTTAGGTCATCCTGGCTTTCAAGCCAGCAACATTTTAGGAAGTCTGCTCTGGGATATCCACTTCCTTGTCTTTAACTGTATCTCTAAGGGTAAGGCTTAGATATGCCCTCTTCCAGCCTGCTCAGAAGGCAGTGAGCCAGTCCTGGGGTTGTAAGGTCCAGATCCTGTCGTCCTCTGTGACACCCAGGGGTGGTATACAGCACAACAGGCAAGACCCAGACATCAGGGACACAACCTGACTCATTGATTATTTTAATGGAAGTTTTTATTGTGTGGTAACATGTGTGTGTGTGTGCATTGTGATGTGTATGTACAAGTGTGTATGTCTGAGGACAACTCTGTACCATGCCAGGTCCTGAGGATGTAACTCAGACCATCAGGCTTGTCCGACACAGGACACCTGAGGGGCTCGAGAGCAACACAACGTGACCAGATGAGACCGAATTGGCAGCAAACAAGCTCAGGTTTATTGGTGCAGCTCTCAGGCGAGGTTCACTGGGGCCAGAGAAGTCATGCGAGACTCAAAAGGAAGGGTGCTGCACATGGCAGGATCTGGCTTTTTTCCATATAAGGTCGTAGTTCAAGTGCCTGGTGGTTGGCCGGAAGGGGGCTGCGCCACCGGAACTCGGTTTTGGCGCCATCCGGTAAGGGAGGGCTTTACAATGTAAGTGAGGCTGTAGCGAGCAGGAGCGTGGGTCCCGATCTAACCTTTGACCCTGCCGAGTATGTTTTGGTTTTACTTCCTTGGAAGGTTATGGTAGTCAACCAAGGAGGGAACCTCTCCTACTTAGGATTTATCCCCGGCTCTTGGATTGACTTGGTCTGACATCTCTTTAAGTATTCCTGTCTCCTGTAAGGCCTCGTTCACAGAGGTTTGCCTCTCAGGGCTGGGCTGTAAGCAGAGCACCCCAGGTCATTTCCCTTGTCCAGGGAGCTCCTATTTCTCTAGCATGGGATTCCATATTGTCCTGGTCTGCCTCATTCTCTCATTCCAACAGTTTTGAAGCAGTAGACTGAAAGATAGAGCTGGCATGTTGGGCCACACTTCTTGGTCAGAGATGCTCTCAGGTACCCTTTTCCTGAGGGGAGAGTCTTAGAATCCTCAGAATATTATTTCTCTGCTTCCCCTCCCTTCCTCCCTCCCTCCCTCCCTCCCTCTAGTCCTCCGGCCAGCTCAAGTGTAGCAAGCACGACTCTGGCAGGCCTTGCCTTTCTCTCCCGTTCCCTCTGCCTTGCATTCCTAAGGCTAGCCCACTCCCTTATTTAGCTACTTCCTCCTCTTGAAACTGACCACCAAGATCCAGCCATCAAAGTACCGAAGTCCAGCAACCAAAATCTCCCTTTGGTTCACCTAATTAACCTACTCAATTAAAACCAAACACTTCTGCAGGGTGGTGGTGGTGCATGCCTTTAATCCCAGCACTCAGGAGGCAGAGGCAGGTGGATCGCTGTGAGTTCGAGGCCAGCCTGGTCTACAAAGCGAGTCCAGGACAGTCAAGGCTACACAGAGAAACCCTGTCTCAAAAAAAACCCAATAATAATAATAACAACAGCAACAACAACACAACTAAACACTTTATCCTAACACTGTTTTTCCCTTGTTATCTCTTTAAACTGTCATCTCCTTTGGCCTGCGTCTGTTTTCTCTCTATCCAGATGCAGTCCTTTGTCCCCTGGGACAAACACCTCTCGCCCCTCTCCCTGTTCCCGTCTCTTCTCTATCAACCTCCGTCTCCTGTCATTTGTCTTTTATTTCCTTCCCTCAGTCCCTCTGGGGCAAAGAAATCTCTTTTGTGCTGAAAACTTGCTCTTGGGGGTCCTGAACTGATACTGGGTTCTTTTCTGCTTTTTGTTTTGTTTTCTTTGTTTTCCTTATATCCAGGAGCTCTGGTTGGATGCTTTTTTTGTTTTGTTTTAAATGTAAATGGTGTGTGGGCCATGCAAGCGCAGTGGCATGCATGTGGTGCTCAGAAGTTACGTTTTCAGGGTTGTTTTTCTCTCTCTGCATAATGTGGGTGCCAAGGCTCTAACCACAGCCATCTCTCCAGTGCTGGACTCTAGGTTTTGGTTTGGTTTGGTTTTTTTTCTTCCTGCTTTATCTACACTCTGTCCATAGGTGAATCCCACGGTAATATTTGACTTTAAACAAGCTAATAGGCTTTACAGAGCAGCCTGCTTGGAGTTTTATTAGGTGCCCGTTCAAACTAGAGCTCCCTGCTCCCTCCACGGCACCAGCCTGGCTCTGTTTCATTTAACAGGTCTCCATCTGGGTGGCAGCTGTCGCCTCACCTGGGCGGTGGTTCAAGAGAAAGGTTCTTATTTTCTCCCACACCTGTCTTCCTGCTTCTAACACGTATCATGGTGCTGTCAGTTTTCGTCCAAACTCTGGTCAGTCATTGCTCCTAATTAGTCTCTGTCTCCATTTTTAAAAAATGATTTATTTATTTATTATGTATACAGCATTCTCCCTGCAGGCCAGAAGAGAGCACCAGATTTCATTATAGATGGTTGTGAGCCACCACATGGTTGCTGGGAATTGAACTCATGACCTTTGGAAGAGCAATCAGTGCTCTTAACCTCTGAGCCATCTCTCCAGCCCCTCTGGCTCCATATTTTAACTCAGGGCTGGAAATGAAACCCAAAGCTACCTGCATGCCCAGCAAGTGCTCTGCTAGGAAGCCTAGCCCTTTTCCCCTCTTTTCTTGTTGTCTTTGTCATTGTCTTTTCTTTCTCCTCCTCTTCTTTTTCTCTCTTCTCTCTTGTTCACCCCGCCCCCAGCCCAGGCTGGCCTCAAACTCACAAAGAGCAGCCTGCCGCTACCTAGCGCTGCAATTAAAGGTGTGCGCCACTGTGCTCAGCTTCCATTCTTGTCTCCTCAAGGTTACTATCCCGCTGATCACAATTTGTTGTTATATATGGTGTGTGTGCCTACATGTACACATGTGTGTATCTATATGTCATGCCATGTGTGTAGAGCTCAGAGAAAAACTTGTGGGGGTCAGTTCTCTTCTTCTTCCATCTGATCCCCAGTATTGAACACAAATCATCAAACTTGCCAGCAGGTGCCTTTACCCACTAGTCCTGTTTTGCTATTTTACACGGGATTGCTTTATATAGCTTTGGCTGGCCTAGAACTTGCTATGGTTCTCCTGCCTCAGCTTTCTGAATGCTGGGGTTACAGCATGAGAACCATACCTAGTCCACTGAACACTTATTAAAAACGGAGGGGGGGGGAGATGAATTTGGGGGTTGGGTTATAGTCCTTGTCTAGCATGTTTGAGACTGAATTTGACCCCAAATCTAAATAAACATTAATTCAAGCCAGCATCTTATTAAAATCCTATGCTGACTCTGTTTTGTGATGGAATAAAACCCAACTCCTTATTTCAGAGCCTGCAAAGTCTAAATAATAAATAATAGGGCTGGAGAGATAGCTCAGAGATTAAGAACACCATCTGCTCTTCCAAAGGTCCCGAGTTCAATTCCCAGCAACCACATGGTGGCTCACAACCACCTGTAATGAGATCTGGTGCCCTCTTGTGGTGGGCAGGCACATGTGTGGGCACAGTACTGTATAAATAATAAATCCTTTTTAAAAAAGTAATAATAAAGCCCTAAGCATGTCCAGTGCTTGCCCTGGCTGCCTGAAAGGTTTTTCCCACAGATCTTTGCACTGCAACCTCCCTAGCAGTTAGCCTTGGCTCAGACATCATCCCGGAGAGATGCCTTGTCACCACATGTTCCCAGGACTCACCACCCTGCCCAGCTCTCCTTTCTCCTCTCTTGTCTCTCATGATCTGCTGTTCTAAGCAGCCAAAATGCTACTGTCGCCCCACAAACCATATGCTCAATTAGCTTTCAACTTCCCCCCAAGATTCCGGGGGTAGAACTAATTTTGAGGCAGGGTGTCGGGTAGCCCAGGCTGACTCCAAATGCTGATGTAGCCTAGAAGGCCTTGACTTGATGTTTTCTCTCAAGAGCTAGAATTACCAGTTTCTACTGGCGTACTTGGCTAAATGTCCATTTTCTTTCTTTCCTTCTTTTATTTTGCTAGGGCTCACACATTCTATACCACATAGCTACGTTCTCTGCTCTTTTTCTTTTTAACAAATTTTTTTGTTTCTTTAAAAAAAATTTTTTTTTTGTTTCAGGACTGGTTTTCAACAAGCCTTGAACAAATGACCCTCCTTCCTCATTTTCCTGAGGAAGTTGCTGTCCTATGCAAATATGCTTGGTTTCCATTAAAACTTCTTTTTGTAAGTTGAAACCCCTTTTCACTGTATATTCATTGTGCGTGATAGCGTCAATTAATGTATCACTATTCATTAGGTGACTGACGGGTACCCAGAGGACTCGGCCTTTCTTGGCTATTGATCAGAGCTTTGGGATCAGGAAGCAGCAGGCTGGTAGGATTTTAATTATCATCTTACCGACTGAGGAGAAGTTCTTCGCCACTCCCCAGGAAAGTCATCCCTTGCCTTTCACAGGCCACCCCCATGCTCTGCCTGTACTTGCTCCTGGATCCCCTCCAATGTTCCTGGGAGTTTCCCCTGGAAAAGTTCCTTCCCTAGTGGCCTCCCCACCCCCACCCCCCAACTCTGGAAGAAGTTTGAGCTTCCAGGCTCGGAGATTCTTGTTTGTGGTGGACACACCTTCGACACTCTCAATTGAGGCGATGCCAGGACTTGGGGGTCACCGTGTGTCCCATCAGCAGTTGTCAGGTGCCACCTCAGCAGTGCGTTCCTACTCTGTCCACACCCTGGTTCCACCCATTAGCCCTGCCCTGCCCTTGTTTCCTGTACCTTTCCTGGCTTGCACCGTGCCTCTCTCTCTCCCTCTTTACCCCCCTCCCTCTCTCTCTCTCCCTTTCCCTGTCTCTTCCCCAATCCCCCTCTCTTTTTTTTGTTTTTTTGAGGCAGGGTTTCTCTGTGTAGCCCTGGCTGTCCTGGACTCACTCTGTAGACTAGGCTGGCCTTGAACTCACAGAGATCCGCCTGCCCCTGCCTCCTGAGTGCTGGGATTAAAGGTGTGCACCATTGCCATGCTCTCTCTTTACAAACAAAAACAAACAAACAAACAACAACAACCAACTGGATGTGTCCCTAATTTGGCCACCAGCTTCTTAGGGGCTGGAAGCCTCTCACGGCTACTAGTGCTGCAGTTCTGCCCTCTAGTGGCTGAAGTTGGAAACACATACCTGTCCTTGTACCTTTTCCTTGAACCTTCCTCCTTGGTCTACCATTTAAAGAAGCAGCCATCCTTCTGTCTTTCAGTTCAAAGGGCCCTGGAGACCCTGATTCCTCTGTGGCACCATGAAAGCCAAGTCGCACTGTCTTCCTATCCCAGCCCAGGACTGTGCCTTCTCCTGCTATGTCCTCCTGTCTTTTATCCCCCTCAGCCCTGCTTGAGGACAGGAACGAACTATTTCAAAAGCTGGGCTGAGAATGCTACATCTTTTTTTTTTTTCCCCTTCGAGACAGGGTCTCTCTCTGTCGCCCTGGCTGTCCTGGACTCACTCTGTACACCAGGCGGGCCTTGAACTCACAGCGATCCACCTGTCTCTGTCTCCCCAAGTGCTGGGATTACAGGTGAGTAGCACCGTACTTTTTTTTTTTTTTTTGGTTTTTTGAGACAGGGTCTCTGTGTAGCCTTGGCTGTCCTAGACTCACTTTGTAGACCAGGCTGGCCTCGAACTCACAGCGATTGGCCTGCCTCTGCCTCCCGAGTGCTGGGATTAAAGGCGTGCGCCACCACGCCCGGCTAAGAATGGTACTTCTAATAGAAGTGTTCACACTGTACACATCCAAGGGAAACTCGAGTTGTTTAACATAAATCTGTGAGAATCACTGATTCACATTTTTCATCATAAAACTTCGTATCCTTTAATGTTTGGTTCATAAGCAAGGCATTATTAGGTTAGACATTAACTAAAAGTGATGCCAAATTATATTGTCAACATGACTGGATTCAGACTCAATTAGGAGACACACTTCTGTCTGTGTGAGCCTTAGTTACTAAGGAGGAAATAGCCACCCTGAGTGTAGCTGTTACCATCCCATCACCTGGGGTGCTAGGCTGAATAGAAATGGAAAATGTGTGGTGGTGCTCACCTGTAATCCCAGCAGAGGCAGGTGGATCGTTGTGAGTTCGAGGCCAGCCTGGTCTACAAGTGAGTCTAGGACAGGCAAGGCTACACAGAGAAACCCTGTCTCATAAAACCAAAAGAAAAAAAAGAAAAGAAAAGAAAAGAACACTGGTTATGTTTCAGAGGACCAGGCTTCATTTCTAGCACCCACATGGTGGCTCCCAACTGTCTGTACGCACAACTGTGTCTAATTTCAATTTCAGGGGATCAACGCCCTCTTCTGGCCTCCAGGGGCACTGTACACACATGCCACACAACCTGCAAGCAAAGCACCCACAACATATAAAAATTTTTTCAAAAGAATCCAGATCTGTTTGAAAATGAAGTACATTCATTAGCTGCCTAATACATGT
Organism: Acomys minous; assembly: GCF_964271855.1. Taxonomy (NCBI): domain Eukaryota; kingdom Metazoa; phylum Chordata; class Mammalia; order Rodentia; family Muridae; genus Acomys; species Acomys minous. Next base: position 120,972,863 of record NC_140483.1, read on the forward strand.
CACCAATGCTGACTATCTAATATCTGAAAACACTATATAAAACGTTAATACAAGCTGGGCGTGGTGGTGCATGCCTTTAATCCCAGCACTCAGGAGGCAAAGGCAGGCCACTCTCTGTGAGTTCGAGGCCAGCCTGCTCTACAAAGTGAGTCCAGGACAGGGACATCCAGGGCTACACAGAGAAACCCTGTATCAAGAAAAAAAAAAAGGAGAAAGAGAAAGCAAGCTGAGCACCAGGGTTTGTGTTTCCTGGCTGTGGCCATCATGTATCCAGTGGCCTTATGCCTCTGCCCCACGCCTCTGCCCATCACCTTGTTCTCTCAAACTGTGAGCCCAAATAAACCTTTCCTCCCATTAACTGCTTCTGTCAGGTATTTTGTCACGAGAACGTTATCTAACACCGTAAGCAGAAATCTAAATGAAGTTGTAATAAAACCGTTGGCCATCCCTATGTAATTGCAATTTTTACATTTTGCTTTGTGTTTGTGAGTGTCTTGTGTGCAGTGTGCATGCCTGGTGTCCATGGAGACCAGAAGAGAACAGTCCCAGGTCCCTGGGAACCGGAGTTAAGTTGGTTGTAAGCCGCCAGTCAGTGATGGGAGCGGAACCTGGGTCCTCTGCAGAGGCATCAGGCACTCTTTAACATCTATATCATCTCTCCACGTCCTCTATATAATATTTTAGAAACAAGCATATCATTAAATTAGAAAAGTCCACTTCGGTAAGCACATTTGGCAACAGTTTCTTTTTCTCCGAAAATTTGTTTATATTTTGGTATTTATTTATAGGCAAAACAACTTCACTACAGAAAGATAGTTCTTTTCCCCTCTGAGCATGCAGGGGCTGGAGAGATGGCTCAGAGGCTAAGAGCACTGCCTGCTTTTCCCAAGGTACTGAGTTCAATTCCCAGCAAGCACATGGTGGCTCACAACCGCCTGTAATGGGATCTGGTGCCCTCTTCTGGAGTTTAGGTGTATATGCAGGCAAAATACTGTATACTTAATAAATAAGTCTTAAAAAAAGAAAGAAGAAAGAAAGCAAGCTGCGCGGTGGTGGTGCACGCCTTTAATCCCAGCGATCGGGAGGCAGAGGCAGGCGGGTTGCTGTGAGTTTGAGGCCAGCCTGGTCTACCAAGCGAGTCCAGGACAGCCAAGGCTACAGAGAGACCCTGTCTAAAAATAAAAATAAAAATAAAGAAAAGAAAACAAATTAAAAGCTTAGAATGCTATAAAGATAAGATTTGGCACTGGGGGTGTAACTCATTTTAACGTGCTTGGCTGGAGTATATGAAGCCCTGGATTGACTCTCTAGTGCCACACAAACTGGGTGTGGTCGTACACACCTATAACCTCAACGCTCAGAAGGTGCTGGCTGGGGGGTCATGAGTTCAAAGTCATCCTTGGCCACATGTGGACCTTGATACATGAGACCCTATCTGAATTTTATTTTTTAAAGATTTATTTATTAAGTATATAATGTTGGGCTGGAGAGATGGCTCAGTGGTTAAGAGTACTGCCTGCTCTTCCAAAGGACCCGGGTTCAATTCTCAGCACCCACATGGCAGCTCACAACTGTCTGTAACTCTTAAGACCTGACACCCTCACACCAATGCACATAAATTAAAACCTAAAAATATTTTTTAAAAAAAGTATATAATGTTTTGCCTATATGTACACCTAACACCAAAAGAGGGCAACACATCTCATTATATATGGTTGTGAGCCACCATGTGGTTGTTAGAAATTGAACTCAGGACCTTTGGAAGAAAAGCCAGTGCTCTTAACCTCTGAGCCATCTCTTTAGCCCCGCGCCCCACAATCTGAATTTTTTTAAAGTAATATTGATTCTTTTTACATTTGTTTGGTTTTTTTAAATTTTTGTTTGTTTGTGTGTTTTTTTGAGACAAGGTTCCTCTGTGTAGCACCAGCCGTCCTGGAACTTGCTTTGCAGGCCAGGCTGACCTGGATCTTCCAGAGAATCCACCTGCCTCTGACTCGGAGTGCTGGGGTTACAGGAGTGGCCACCACGCCAGGCTATTGATTCCTTAACATATTTAAAACCTGTATGTGAAAGGTTGTGGAGATAGCTCAGTAAAGTGCTTGCCGCGCAAGTGTGGGGGCCTGAGTTTGATCCCCAGTACCCACATAAAGATGCCAAATGTGTGGACAGCGGGATCCTGAGGGGCTCCTGGCCAATCAGCCAAGCTCAATCAGTGTGCTCCAGACCCCTGGAGACCCTGTCTCAGAAAAGAAGGTGTACTGTTCTTGAGAAGCAACCCAGATGGCGAACCTCTGACCTGCACATGCGTGCATAGGTGCATGAACACCCCCCCCAACACACACACACTACACTGTTAAAATACTGCAGTGACAAGTTGGCCATCATTGTGTACATCTGTAAACCTAGGACTTGGAAGGTAAAGGCAGAGTGATGGCTTCTTGCTCCTGGTCAGCTAAGGCAAGAGCTGTTGTTTTAAAAATTATTTATTTGGCCAGGTGTGGTAGCACATGCCTTTAATCCCAGCACTCAGGAGGCAGAGGTGGGAAGATCCGAGGCCAACCTGGTCTACAAACCAAGTCCGGGTCAGCTAAGGCTATACAGAGAGACCTTGACTTGAAAAACCAAAAAAAAAAAAAAAAAAAAAAACCAAAAAAAAAAAAAAAAAGAAAAGAAAGAGTTTGAACAGATATACCATGAACGTGTGGGTAATGAGTCCAGAAGCCACAGGCTATTAAACAAAACTCCAAGTGTCAGGTGTGGTACACCTCCCTAAGAGCAGATATAGCCTAGGCAACCCCCAGGGCCACGCCCCCCCAAACTGTGTGGGTTACAGTCCACGGGACTGGATGGTAAGACCCTATTGCTGGAGACCCCTCACCCCCCAGCTGGAGAACATAGAGAAATCACAGTGGAACCGAGCAGCGAGCGTCTTCCTAGCTGACCAGCCTTCATAGGAGTTCATTTGCAGGCAATTGGAGAAGCCCCTGCAAAGGGCTTTCTCAGCTTTGGATCTTGCATGTTACTGTGTAAACTTGCTAGGCAAGAGGTATGTTCTGATATGACTATCATGGACATAGTCAGTCCATTAAATCTAAGGCCGCCTCTTCAGGAGGGGCCTCAGGCCCAGTGCTGTGGACTTGGTCTGGGGAGATTAAAGACTCCAGAGGTGAACCCACTTTTTTTTTTCTTTACTGAATGGACATGCTGTCCAAACGTAGACTAGTGTTGTCCTCAGCCCTCACTGAAGATGCTTCTCTTTGCATTGAATGTCAGGTAGATGCTGAGACACAAGGCTGGTGGTCACTGCGCTGAGAACAGCAACTGACCGTTGAGTGCTCACCCTTAACTGTAGCACCAACATTTCCCTATCCAAGGCTGAGGGAGTCCCTTAGATGAGAAGGTAAAGAACAATGTAAGATCAGGAGGTTGGGGAGGAGGCCTGGGAAGCGCTTCATGGGCATGGCATGACCACGTCACTCATGAATTTGCAGTAGCTGTGGTTGCACACACAGGGCCGGCACAAGGCTGAACCTATAAACAGTCAGGCATAGTCCCGGGAAGGCTCATGGGGCCCAGCCTTGTCTAGGGAAGCTATTGGCAACTGAGGGCTGCTGGGGAGAGAGAGCCATGGTCTCCAGTGATGTAGTCAGTGATGAGTTCCTTGTGCTCTTGTGGGTAGCTCCACACCCATGCCCGCTGGAAAGGCCCTGGTTAAACACACAGGCCACAAAAACAAAACTACAAAGACGAGAAAAAGGGATGGAAACTTGTGGGATGCGTGGTGGGGGAGCCAAGAAGATCAAAGGGGATGTGTGTGACCAGAATCTACCATATACCTGTGTGAAACTGTCAAAGAATAAATAGATTTTTAAAAAAAAACTCCATGTTGGGGCTGGAGAGATGGCTCAGCGGTTAAGAGCACTGTCTGCTCATCCAGAGGTCCTGAGTTCAATTCCCAGCAACCACGTGGTGGTTTACAACCATCTATAATGTGATCTGATGCCCTCTTCTGGTGTGCAGGTATATGTACAGGCAGAACACTGTATATGTAATAAATAAACCTTTAAAAAAGTTCTCCATGTTTCCAAGAATCCAGAAACTGTTCCTGAGGTCCAATGGTCCAGTACTTTCACCAGGCCTCACTCAGGAGCCTGTATCGAGGTACAGCAGCCATCTGAGAGTCATCAGAACCCAGGCTTCTTTTTTTTGCTTTGTTTGGTTTGGTTTGGTTTGGTTTTTGAGACAGGGCTTCTCTGTATAGCCCTGATGGTCCTGGACTCTCTTTGTAGACCAAACAGGCCTCGAACTCACAGAGATCTGCCTGCCTCTGCAGTGCTGAGATAATAGGCAGTGCCACTGTGCCCGGCTCCAACCTTTCCTTTAAAAAATTACTCTACTATAGCCGGGAGTGGTGGCGCACGCCTTTAATCCCAGCACTCGGGAGGCAGAGACAGGCAGATCTCTGTAAATTCGAGGCCAGCCTGGTCTACAAAGAGAGTCCAGGACAGCTGGGGATCTGTATAAAAGAGAACCCTGTCTCAAAAAGAAAAAAATTACTCTATTAACTACCATCAACTGCCCCAGAATCTGACTCTTCCCATCATCCTATGTTTTAATTTTCATGGATAGTCAAGTTTTTTCCCTTATTTTTTCCCCCATATGAATGTTTTGCCTAGACATATGTATGTGCGCCTCATATGAGCCTGGTGCCCTTGGATGCCAGAAGAGGGCATCAGACCCTCAGGAACTGGAGAGTGGATGGTTGTGAGCCACTATGTTGGTGCTGGGACCTGAACTTGGTCCTCTGGGAGAGCAATCTGTGCTCCTAACTACTGTACCATCTTTCAGCCTCCCAACGCACAGCTTTCCCCCCCCTCAGACAGGGTTTCTCTGTGTAGCCCTTGCTGTCCTGGAACTTGCTCTGTAGGCCAGGCTGGCTTTGTACTCACAGCAATCCACCTGCCTTTGCCTCCTCCTCCCAAGTGCTGGAATTAAAGGCATGCTCATGCTCCATACCACCTGGCTCCATAATTTTGTTTTGTTTTGTTTTGTTTTTCGAGACAGGGTTTCTCTGTGTAGCCTTGGCTGTCCTAGACTTGCTTTGTAGGCCAGGCTGGCCTTGAACTCACAGCGATCCACCTGCCTCTGCCTCCTTGAGTACTGGGATCACAGGTATGTGCCACTGCATCCAAATACTCCATTTCTTTTTTCTTTCTTTCTTCCTTTCTTTTCTTTTCTGTTTTTTTTTTTTTTTTTTTTTTTGGTTTTTTTGAGATAGGGTTTCTCTGTGTAGCCTTGACTATCCTGGACTCCCTTTGTAAACCAGGCTGGCCCTCGAACTCAGATTGATCCACCTGCCTCTGCCTCCCGAGTGCTGTCCATTTCTTTTTTAAGTACACAATTTGATTCCTTTTTTAATGTGGATAGTCCCATAGAATCAAAACCATAGACAAAGCCGGGTATGGTGACGCACGCCTTTAATCCCAACACTCGGGAGGCAGAGGCAGGTTGATCACTGTGAGTTCGAGGCCAGCCTGGTCTACAAAGTGAGTCTAGGACAGCCAAGGCTACACAGAGAAACCATGTCTCCAAAAACCAAAAACCAACAAAACCATAGACAAAACAGCGAGCATCACCGGTCCAGCCCAGGTGTGGGATGAGAGGCACATGGACCTGGACCGAGAGACTCGCTGCGCTGTTTCTTCCTCCTGCATTCTCCTGTGCAGATCCATGTACTGCCAGACCTGTAATTACCGCTGCGCAGAGACTCCTCCTAGACAGCTCCTGAGCTCTAGACTGGCTGGGCAGACCTACTCCCCTGAAGGTGCCGCATTATCTTTCCCAGCCCTGATCCCCCGCCCACCTGTCTCATCTAATTGTCACCAATCGCCTGGTGATTTGCCTCTGACCTTAGACCCTGTTCCTGTCTCCTTGGTTCCCACAGCCAGAACTAAGCCTGTGATTACGGTTTACTATCTCTGGGATGGGTCCTCCCTTTTCCTGGGTTGATATTTATGGTCTCTCTCATCTAAGGGGCGTGTTTGTGTGCCTTTTCCCTCTACTTCTGGGACTCTATTCCTGGGGAGACATGAACAGACACCTACTCACCCCAGATACAGATCAAAGTAAGATACTACACTCCTAGCTCTTATTAGTCCATGTAAGTACTGTTTTTGCTTTTACTTTATTTATGATGTTAGGTAGGGATCCCACTGGGCCTCACATACGTCTAAAGCCATTAGTCTCACTCCGCCTCTTTCTTCTTAACCCTCTTCACGGGCTGCGGATAGCTCAGGGGTAGTGTATTTGTCGAGCCTGCACAAGGCCCTGGACCCCGAACCTAGCACGATGGGAGCCAAGTTCAGGCTTCGTTGGAAATACAAGTTCATTTTGTCAACCACAAATGTCAAAAATTTCTAAGTTTTTATTTTCCACTTAGAAATTCAGTTTTGTTTGTTTATTTGATGCAGGGCCTTACTACCATGTAGCTCAAGCTACCCTGGAACTCAGTATGTAGCTCAGGTTGGCCTTAAACACAAGCTCAAGGGTGCCGAGATTACAGGTGTGGGCCAAGGCTTCAGATTCACAGAAGTTAATTGTGTGTGCGTGTGTGTAAAACTCAGGGCTTGCACATGCTAGGTAAACAACCTACCACTGAGGTATAGCCCCAGGTATAAAGATGCAGGCAATCCTAGCACAAGGGAGGCTGAGGCAGGAGGATCACCATGAGCAGAAGGCCATGAAGAAAGGGGGGGAGGGGAAGACTATGGCTATCGAACCTTTGCAGCTGGGCATGGTGACACATTGTTTTAATCCCAGCCCTTAGGAGGCAGGAACAGGCCGACTCTGAGAGTTTGAAGCCAGCTGGAGTGCTGGGGAGATAGGTCAGTTGGTAAAGGGCTTGTAAGACAAGCCTGAAGGCCTGACTTTGAGCTCTAGGTCAATGTTGGCCCATGTTGAAAAAGATCCATGTGTTGGCCTGTGCAGGTGATGCTACAGTCAGGCTCCAGGTCAGACACAGGAGGTTGCCAGGGCTACTTGATGACATTTAGGATTGTGAGAGACCCTGTCTCAAAAAACACTAGGTGGACAGTGATATCCAAGGTTACACACACACACACACACATACACACACACAACAACAACAACAACAAAACTAAAAAACAAAAACAAGAACCTTAACAATTCTAAAAAAAAAAAAGGAAGAGAAAAGGAAAGCATTTTCAAAAGCAGATGAAAGACTATCTGTGGCTACCTGAATGATTTATGCATTTGTACTGCTCAGATTAATTTCTGAAATTGCTTACAGCAGAGCAGGGATTAGCAGAGTAACAAACAAACCAACAGAAACAGAAACAGAAACAAAAAAACGTTCAGACTTATGAGAGGGTCCTGTGCAGATGAGTTTGCAATCTTCCAATCAGAAGCATTGGCTTTTCCCTGCCTTCGAAGCCGCCAAACTGGATTTTCTGGTGGCAGGCTTTGTTCAGATGAGTGACAGTTGTTGATACATCTGTTTGGGCAAAATCTCCTTTGAGTTTTTGAGATCTAGGCCCCGTTCTTTAACTCTTTGAGCAGCCCCCCCCCCACCCCCCCAGCCAGGCTTTGCTCCGTTTCTCCTGGGCGCTGGGCTCTACAGCGTCTCTTTGGTATCCCTCTCTGCTCTGACCAGTCCTGCTCTCCCACAGCAGAACCCTGTGCCTGTTTTCTTAGGCAAGGTGTTTGGGAGGTGACTTGGAGTAGGAATTAAACAGAGCAAACTTTGCATTTCGACTGCCCTGGGTGAGGTATTAATGAGTGTGACAAATCTTACCAAGTAAGTGTAATTGCTTGTTGGTAATGTACTTGTTAAGGATACGCAGGACACAGAAAATATCTGTAATAGTGAAATGGTGGAAACGACCCACATTTTAAAAAGGCGTGTGTGTGTGTGTGTGTGTGTGTGTGTGTGTGTGTGACACAATTGTGCCAGAGAACAACATTTCATAAGTCAGTTCTTTCCTCCCAGTTTGTTCTGAGGCAGGGTCTCTCTCTTGCTCCGGCTCCTAAGCTAGATATCCCAGAATAGCTGGTCCTCAGACTTAACCTGAGGAGTCATGGGATCAGAGAATCACTGCACCACAGCTGGCTTTGCGGATAGGTTGTAGGGGCCAAACACAGGCCCTCAGGCTGGCACAGCAAGTGTTTATCCATGGAGCCATTTACTCAGCCCCCAGCCCATGCTTGTGTGCAGACAACTGGATGAACTAAATGTGAGGCATACACAGACCTAAATATTATTCATCTTGAAAACGAATGAAATCCTGGCACATGCTACAACCTGGATGAACCTTAAAAACATGCTAAAATGGGCGTGGTGGTGCATGTCTTTTGTTCCAGCTGAGGAGGCAGGATTGCAAGTCCAACCAGCCTGTGCTACCAAACAAGTATGAAGGTGACTGAACTTGGGCTACACAGTAGACCTTGTCTCAAGAAACAAAAATTAGGGCATCAGCCAGGCAATGGTGGCCCAAGCCTTTAATCCCTGGACTCTAGAGGCAGAGGCAGATGGATCTCTGAGTTCGAGGCCAGCTTGGTCTATAGAGCAAGTTCCAGAAAGTCCAGGGCTACACAGAGAAACCTTGTCTTGAAAAACAAACAAACAAAACCAAAACAACAGGAACAACAAGCCAATTAAGGGCATTAAGAAGGCTCAAGAGTGAAGACACAAGGTGCCACACCTGACCATCTTTGATCCCTGGGACCCACGAGGTGGAAGAAGAAAACCAAGTCTCACAAGTTGTCATTCTCCTCCCACGTGTGCCACAACATGCACACACCCACACCACACACATGCACACAAACAAATGTGCTCCCACGTGTGCCACAGCATGCACACACCCACACCACACACATGCACACAAACCAATATGCTCCCACATGTGCAGAGGTAAGTGGATCACTGTGAATTTGAGGCCAGCTTGGTTTACAAAGTGAGCCCAAAACAGCCAAGGATACACAGAGAAAAACCTGCCTCAAAAACAAAACAAAAAAAAAACCAAAAAAACCCCCATATAGTCAATATAGTGGTTTTTTTAATTGTAGAAACATTTAAAAATAAAGATAATCAGAAATGAGTCATAACCCATCAGCTAAAGAATGATCGCTGTTACATTTTGGTCTATATCCTGACACTAATTTTTATTTTGTTTTTGTTCTTTCAAGACAGGGTTTCTCTGTGTAGCCTTGGCTGTCCTGAACTCGCTTTGTAGACCAGGCTGGCTTTGAACTCACAGCAATCCACCTGCCTCTGCCTCCCAAGTGCTGGGATTATAGGTGTGTGCCACCATGCCTGGCTATTAATTTTTATTTTATATAAACATATATCTATCTGTATATATCATTCTTTTCAATTTCAGTTTTAAAATAGAATTTTAATTTCTTTCCTCTTCTTTCTCTCTCTTTTTTTCTTTTCGGTTTTTTTTTTTTTTTTTAAGATTTATTTATTTATTATGTATACAGTGCTCTGCGTGCATGTACACCTGCATACCGGAAGAGGGCATCAGATCACATTATAGATGGTTGTGAGCTACCATGTGGCTGCTGGGAATTGAACTCAGGACCTCTGGAAGAGCAGTCTATGCTCTTAACCTCTGAGCCAACTCTCCAGCCCCTTCTGTTGTTTTTTTGAGACAAATTCTCTGTAGGGGCATCTTGGCAGTCAGGAGCCAAGGAATACCACAAGTTACACACCACACAACAAACCTCACACAAGACATTTATTGGGGACAAGAACAGAATTTGGAGACAGCAATGGGCTGGGCAGAGGAGCAGGAGGGTATAGGGCCTTTGGCTCTTTCACAGTGAGCTAGCGGGAAAAGTGCAGCCAGTATTGCTTGCTGGTTAATGCTTAAACATTGTTTGGTGAGCCCAGTGTGATGGCACATGCCTGTAATCCCAGCACTTGGGAGGCAGAGGCAGGCACATCTCTGTGAGTTTGAGGCTAGCCTGGTCTACAGTGTGAGTCCAGGACAGCCAGGGCTCTGTGTAACAGAGAAATCCTGTCTCAAAAAACCTAGGTGAGAGAGGGGGTGTGGGGGAGGGAGAGAGACAGAAAGAATTATTTGGTGGGTAAAGCGTAGTCAGTTACAAGATTGAGATTTCCAAGTCTCAGGTCTAGGAGACAGGCCAGGGGCAGGGTGATTTTCCTCTGGCCTGTTACCCTACAGTTTCTATGTAGTCTTGGCTATCCTAGAACTCAAGGCCAGGCTGGTCTTGAACTCACAGAGATCTGCCTGTTTCTGCCTCCAAGGCATGCACCACGGAGTGCATGGCCATGCCCCTTGATTGTGTGGGCCAAACCATTGAGCGCATGGGCTCTGGTGCAGAATGCATGGGCCCTGTCATTGAGCATATTGGCCTGAGCATGGGTGCATGGTGCTCCCAGGCACAGGGGCCGGCCTAGAACTTTTTAATGGCTGCGGTTCCATTTGACTGATTACATCGACATCGCAGCCTGTGCAAAATTTTTTGTAGCTGTGGCATTTTGTTAACATCGAATATGACTTTGATAATAAATACCAAGTTTCTGAAAGAAGAAAAAAAGCATGTACCATGCCTAGCCTCTTTTGTTTTCTTTCTTTCTTTCTCTTTTTCAGGCAGGGTTTCTCTGTTAGCCCTGGCTGTTCTAGAACTTGCTCTGTAAACCAGGCTGGCCTCCAATTCAGACTCACTTACCTCAGCCTCCAGAGTGCTGGGATTAAAGAAAGACGTGGGCTACCACTAGACAGCTTTTCTTTCTTTTTCTTTTCTTTTACTTTTTTCTTTTTCTTTTTGATTTTTCAAGACAAGGTTTCTCTGTGTAGCCTTGGCTGTCCTGGACTTGCTTTGTAGACCAGGCTGGCCTTGAACTCACAGAGATGCACCTGCAGGCAGCTCAACAGGCTGGAGCGTGTCCTTTCCAGGGGCCTCAGCTAATCTAAACTTCTTGGAGGTGGCTGGCTCATTTCTGTTTCTTGCAGGCGGCTGGTCTGATCTCCACTCTTTCAGCAGTTTAGCTCAGTTAGTCTGGGAGGGATAAGGCAGCCTTTATTGTATACTTAGGCAGGAGGCGACTAGGGAATCTGGTCAGTTTCAGGGACTTCCTGAAGCCATTCTGGGTTGTTTACCTTCCTGTTTAAGGAGCTTTGGGGAGAATGGAATGCTTCAGTCTCAGAGGAAACAGATACATAACACCAGCCCCCCACCCGGGTTCCCTCCTCTCTGCTGGGATCTGGCATTGCTAGGGAACCCTTCTACCACTGAGTTACACTCAAAGCCGGTTATTTGTGGGTGGATCTTTTGATGATTGAGAGCCACCTCTCCAGTCCCTGTTTCGTTTAATTTTTACATGTTTAGTGAGGCTTTTCTATATCGCCTAGGCTTGTCTGTAATACTTGGGCTCAAGCAATCCTCCTGCCTCAACCTCCTGACTAGCTACAGCTACTGGTATTCATCACTGTGCCTGGCTTACATTAAAAAAAAACAACAACAACTTTGATTTACAGAAGAGGACTAGTGATGTAGCCAGCTGGTAGGGAAGCTTGCCTCCCACCCACGCTCCCCAGCACTGTATACAGGCAATGGCGGCACATGCCTGTAATCCCCCCACTCATAAGGTGGAGGCGGGAGTGTCAGCTGGTCAGTCATCCTTGACAGAGTTTGAGGCCTTGGCTAGAGACCTTGTTTCACCTGAAGGCCCTGGAGGACACTTGCCCCAGGACCGCTGTGCACAGGGCCCAGTGCAAAACTGCCACTTTACTTAATAACTCATCATGAGAATGTCTTTTGTTTGTTTGTTTGTTTGTTTTGGTTTTTTTTTTGTTTTGTTTTTTGAGACAGGGTTTCTCTGTGTAGCCTTGGCCATCCTGGACTCCCTTTGTAGACCAGGCTGTCCTCGAACTCACAGCGATCCGCCTGCCTCTGCCTCCCGAGTGCTGGGATTAAAGGCATGCGCCACCACGCCCGGCAAGAATGTCGTCTTTTTTTTTTTTTTTAATGACTTGGTTGCATGTACTTTGTAAATGACAGTTTACAAAGGACAAAGTTGCAATGCTGACAGGCTGGTGTGCTTGGGAAGATGCCTGTGTCCCTTTGCCCAGCTTCTCCTAATGTTTCCATTTCACACTACCACACACTGATGAAGAGCAAGGGAGTCAGGGGAGCTAGGGAGGTGGCTCGGTCAATAAAGCCCATGAGCTTAAGGACCTGACTTTAATCTCCAGCAGTCATGTGACGGGGCTCCAGCAGCCTTGCCCTTCTGCCTCATTCCCTCTGCCTTGCTAAAAAAACAAAAAACAAAAACAAACCTCTGGATTGCATTCCAAGGCTGTTTCTAAAAATCAAAACAAAACGAACAAAGAGTTGCATAAATTTTTTTTTTACTCAGTCTACTGAGGTAGATAATACAGGAATGTAAGCTCCAGGGTTGGAAGGAGAAGAGGGTTAGCTGTTAAGACATACTGCAGGCGCCGGGCGTGGTGGCGCACGCCTTTAATCCCAGCACTCGGGAGGCAGAGGCAGGCGGATCGCTGTGAGTTCGAGGCCAGCCTGGACTACAAAGCGAGTCTAGGACAGCCAAGACTACACAGAGAAACCCTGTCTAGAAAAACCAAAAAAAAAAAAAAAAAAAAAAAAAGACATACTGCAGGCAGATCTTTGTTAAGTTCAAAGCCAGCCTGGTCTACAATGCAAGTCCAGGACAGCCAAGGGTACACAGAGAAACTCTGTCTCCAAAAACCAAGAAAACAAAACAAAACAGAACCGTACTGACTGATCTTGCAGAGGATTGGAGTTTTCATTCCCAGCACGGGTATGTATCAGACTGCTCAAAGTAACTCAGAGGGACCAGGTGGCACACTGTGAGTTTGAGGCCAGTCTGGTCTACAAAGGGAGTCCAGGACAGCCAAGGATACACATAGAAACCCTGTAAGACTCTGATAGGCAGAGTCTATTTCAGGAAGCGACCGAATGAGAGGCAGAGGCTGCGGGAGGCAGAAGCACGCAGATCGCTGTGAGTTCGAGGCCAGGCTTGTCTACAAAGTGAGTCCAGGATGGCCAAGGCTAACACAGAGAAACCCTGTCTCGAAAAACCAAAAAAAAAAAAAAAAGCAGAGGCTGGTGTGATACAAATGCACACCAGTTTATATACTTAAAAAATATATATATTTACTACATATACAGTGTTCTGCCTCCATATACACCTGCTCATCAGAAGAGATCTCGCCGGGCGTGGTGGCGCATGCCTTTAATCTCAGCACTTGGGAGGCAGAGGCAGGTGGATCGCTGTGAGTTCGAGGCCAGCCTGGTCTACAAAGTGAGTCCAGGACAGCCAAGGCTAACACAGAGAGAGAGAGAGATCCTGTCTTGAAAAACAAAAACAAAGCCTCAGGCTTAATTACCAGTACCCCACATATAAATAAACAAGCACACCCCCCCCACAGTGGACTCTCCTGATGGTTAAATGATTCTAGGCGCACACTTCTCTCAGCAGCTACTACAGTAGCAATGGGAAATGGAGTCAAGTTGCCATGAACGTTCAAGATACAGTAACCTTACCTTCAGCTCCCTTGTTGTTACATAGTCAATGACAGAAATGCTGGGACAGCTCCTGCTGCCTGTCAGGTGTCAGGTGACTGCACCAGTAGCTAGAATGCCCACATGTGAGGTATCCTCTCAATTCTCCGTCTGTGAGATGGGTGGGCAGCTGTCCCAGAGTCTGCCAGATTTTGTCCTTTGTGGTTTTAATGTTGTTTCCACCATGGCAGAAGCAATGCTATCCTTTCAGTAGTATGTAGGGTTCCTACATTCTCTTTTTAGCATCTTGGAGGCTGTTCTACTCAAAATGTTAAAGATGAGTTTATCTGCTGGGCGGTGATGGCGCATGCCTTTAATCCCAGCGCTCTGGGAGGCAGAGGCAGGCACGTCTCTGTGAGTTCAAGGCCAGTCTGGTCTAATAAGTGAGTCTACGACAGCCAAGGCTACACAGAGAAACACTGTCTCGAAAAACCAAATAACAAAACAACAACAACCTTTATAGGCATGGTGGCACATGCTTGTAGTCCCTGTGTGGAGGAGGCAGGCAGAGATCCCTGGGACTCTTGGACAGAGGAAACGAGGTAGAAGGAGGGAGGGAGCTGGGGGAAAGAGGAGAGAGAGACAGACACACAGAGACCGAGACAGATAAGAGGCTACAATGCAATTTAGATACATATTTGATCTTCAAAGGCAAAGATCTAAAAATGAAGCTGCCTCAGCGCTGCTGGTAAAATAGTCTTACAGTGTGGCTCCCTCTGGTGGCCAGATGAAGTCAGTATACTGCAGCGATTCACAGGCTGCTGCTTTAGTGGGTCACAACACTTGGTCTCCTTTGAAGATGGTCGTTACAAGCCAGAGAATTTTAATTTAGAGATTTTTTTTAACCAAGCATTCTGTCAGAAACCTTAGAACAATGCTAATATCTTGATTTAGAACAAAACAAAAGGACAAATATAGGAGACAGAGTCTAGGTGCATGAAAAATGTAGTTAACAGTTGAGACACAGAGCAAAGCGTTAATGTCAACCAGTGGACAGGAAATAGGAACCCAACAGAAATGGCAGCTCTAGGAGGAAAGAAATGCTAATGCCAGTATTTTCAGATACTTGAGAAATAGGTAAAACACTGCGCCTAGTTTGTATTTTGTTAAAGAATACTTGTTTAGTCTTTACATTGTGAACTTAATGAGTACAAGTGTTTGCTTGTTTGAGACAGGGTCTCCCTAAATAGCCCAGGCTGTCGTCAAATTCACAATCCTCCTGCCTCAGCCTCCCACGGTTGAAATTACAAGTGTGGCCGGGCGGTGGGGGCACATGCCTTTAATCCCTGCACTCGGGAGGCAGAGGCAGGTGGGTTGCTGTGAGTTCGAGGCCAGCCTGGTCTATGAAGCGAGTCCAGGCCAGCCAAGGCTACACTGAGAAACCCTGTCTCGAACCCCCCCCCCCAAAAAAAAAGAAAAGAAAAGAAATCATAAGTGTATGCCACCATGTCCGGGTAGTATAGTAGTTTTAAAATAATTAAATATAAATAATATTAAAATTCTCAGTAGGTAACAGAGCAACTTAAGGAAGGAAAGATTTCTTTCAGCTTGCAGACTGCTGTAGCTGGGGAGGCAAGATGGCAGGAGAGTGGGGGCACGTGGTACCTGCAGCCAGGAGGCACAAATGAGTACTGATACTCAGCTCACACCCCTCTCCCAGACGTGCCCAGAGCTCTGCTCCTCCATCCCATCAAATTGACAGCATCAACCATCACACCAGAGTTCTAGAATGTTAGATACCGGCCACCTAACTCTGGAACCTGATCTCTCTTTCCAATAAAAAAGGCCTTGACCAAACTCTGGTGCGGGATCACAGCAGTCAAGGAGGCGGGAATCAAAGCGGAAGTTTCTCTGCTGGCTGTGGCGGGGTTACGGGGCGTGGCTTGGGCAGCGGCCAATGTGAGACAAGGAAGAACTGGCCATATAGGTGAATACTATCTCTGTGTGGCAAGTCCTCAAGGGAGGTGAGTGTGTTTTCCTCATAGAGCCTGTGGCCAGCCCTCAAGGAGATGATGCGTGCCACAGTATTCCCTCGGTGTTCCTGTGCGGGCAGGGGCGGTGCACACATGTCTTGGTCCAGCCTTTCAGCTTTGCTGCACATGGCCTCTCTCATAGCCTCTCTGCTCAGTCCGCAGCAGCACTGGCCCCTCCTAACCCTGTCATGACCCGGTCCTCCCTCACCACCCTACCCGTTCTCCCTCAGGACTCTGTTTGCTTTCTCCCTGGCAGCGTTTAATTTTTAATTGAATTTATTGATTTTCATATTGGCCTGTTTGAGATTCTGTAGAAAAGTGCCGTAAACTTGATTGTAAGCAATAAAATTTTATTTCTCACCATTCTGGAGCCTGGAAGTCTAAAGTCAGCGCGGTGGCCATCTCGGCGTCTGATGAGGCTCCACACAAATTCTATTTCCTCAGGAGGCAGAAGAGTGACCTCTGGAATTAGCATTTGATAAACACGTTATCGAAGAGGAAGGCTGGTAGCCATAGCTCCCTAGGGCAGCTCGTAATGGATAGACCATTCATGGGAAAGTGGGTGCTGAGAAAATGACTTTTCCTGCAGCTGGAGAGATGGATCAGCTGCTGAAAGAGCTTGCTATTCCATCCCTAACACCACATGATGGCTCACACTGTCTACAGCTCTGTTCCATCCCTAACACCACATGATTGCTCACACTGCCTATAACTCTAGTTCTGAGGATGTGAGGTCACCATGTCCACAGTTGCAGCACATACATACATGTAGGCACACACTTGAAATACAAATAATATTATATGGAGCAGATTATATTTAGGAATATATATACATGTGTATCTACACACATATATATGCATATAACAACAATTAATGAAAAAAGAGGCCATGAGTTTGAAAGAGAACAAGGAGGGTTTACAGGGAGAAAATGTTGTTATACTTACTTTTTTCTTTCTTTCTTTCTTTCTTTCTTTTTTTTTTTTCTAAAACAGGGTTTCTCTGTGTAGCCTTGGCTGTCCTGGACTCTTTGTAGACCTGGCTGGCCTCAAAGTTATACTTACTCTTAAAAAAATAAAAGAAAAAAATTAAAAATAGAGAAAAGAAGCTGGGCAGTGGTGGTGCAAGCCTTTGATCCCAGCACTTGGGGGGCAGAGACAGTCGGATCTCTGTGAGTTCGAGGCCAGCCTGGTCTACAGAGCAAGTTCCAGGATGGCTAGGGCAGTTACACAGAGAAACCCTATCTCGAAAAACCAAAAATAGGGGCCTGCAGAGATGGCTCAGAGGTTAAGAACACTGGCTTCTTTTCTATAAGTCCTGAGTTCAGTTCCCAGCAACCACATGGTGGCTCACAACCATCTATAATGAGATCTGGTGCCTTCTTCTGACACACAGGCATACATGCAGGCAGAGTACTGTACCAATATCTGATTTTTGGCTTAAGGCTTACTCTACAAGATAGAACTCACTTATCAACACTGCCTGGGTGATCGAGAGCCTAAGACTAGATAGCACAGGACCGTAAGTAAAGCCAAATACCCTAAAAATAAAGCAACAACAAAACCCCATGGCAATAAAATGGCTCCTAATGACATTCTGCTATATGAATGAGGAAAAGAAGAGGAGGAGGAGGAGGAGAAGGCATAGTGGAGGAAAAAGCTTATTGTAGATGTGAGGGAGAGCAGAGCCAGAGCTAGAGACATTTGGGAGAGTCCAGACTGAACATGACCCTGAGCTGGGCCATGTGAGGAGGGTGGGGGAGGGGAGAGCCAGGAGAACAAGACGCTAAAAAGGTAAAGGGTAAGAGGACTGATGTAGCCAAAATGACTGAGTTACTTAGGGAAGAGCAGCTTGGAGAAGGGCAGACAGCCCAGCAGCCCCTGGGCTGGAGAGTTTCAGGGTAGGAGGCGCAGGGATGCCAGCTAGGAAGGCCCAGGAACAGGTAGGGACTGAGGGATGCTGGGAGAACCTGGAGGGCCAGCGTCAGCTTTGATATGCTAATAGGCACCCTTCTTAGCCAGTGGCCTAACACCAAGACATGAATGCCTGAAGACCAATCATCACCTCAAAGATTAGGGGAGAAAGACCTGTGAGGGGGATTTGAGGTTAGTGAATGCAGGGACAGACTTTGCACCGAGAAAACTCCTTTTGGGAAAATGTGTCTGTACCCTTCCCTAGTAGGGCAGGCAGCTCTCTCTCTGAGTTTGACGACAGCCAGGTCTGCAAAGGGAGTCCAGGACAGCCAAGGCTACACAGAGAAACCCTGTCTTGAAAAAACCAAAAATAAAAATACAAACAAACAAACAACTTCTACTGTGAAATAAAAACAGGAGCCACGTTGTTAAGGAACCGCATTGTCATATATTGTTACTAAGTTTCCATATCTTACAAGAATAAGTTTCTGTTTTCTAAGCCTAATGTATTCTATGAACCAGATTTTTTTCATCCTATGCTGACTTGTGGCCCCATGATGTCTGCCCAAGCATTTACCTTGCTAAACTCTTGAATCTGGGATATATGATTGTCCTTTTACCTTACAAAAATGTATCTTCCCAGAAACCTTGATGATTCCTCTTTCTTATGACGTATTCCTTTACTTATCTACCCCACAGGCAGCCTTGAGCCCTGAGTCCCCCGCTCTTCTGTCCAGATGTCAACAGACAATTATCTCAACAGCTGTTTTCTATCAAACCCCTAACCCTTCCCCATAAAAGCAACCTCAAAAGTCAGCGATGGGCTGCTCTCTGAATCCTGACTTTGGGAGCTGGCTGGCCAGTCTAAATAAAGCATGTTTAATCAGACAGTCGTGGAATTGGATTTTCTCAGGTCTAACACTACCTGTCAGTCAGGGTACAGCTCTCCCCTATTCCTGCTCCTGGAGAACAGCCCCTCCTCCCACCAAAAACTCAGAGAAAAAGAACCCTTCAAAAGAACCTATTAGTAGGCCAGGCGTATGCCTTTAATCCCTAGCACTCGGGAGGCAGAGGCAGGTGGATCACTGTGAGTTCGAGGCCACCCTGGTCTACAAAGTGAGTCCAGGACAGCTAAAGCTACACAGAATAACCCTGTCTGGGAAAATAAAAACAAAAACAAAGAGAAGAACCTATTAGTTACTTTTCTAGTACAGTGACAAACTTACAGAAGGAAGGGTTTGTTTGGGCTTATGGTTGCAGAGGGTTCGGGTCCACCACCATGCAGGTGGGGAAGGGTGGCGGCAGGCAGGCGTGGCAGCTGGAGCAGTACGGTGGTGAGAACGCACAGAGAGCAAGAGCCTCAAAGCCTGTCCCTAGTAGAAGTTTTTTTTTTAAATTGCATTTATTTATGTATTAATTTATTTTGGTGGGTGAAGGTATGGGTGTGGGTGCCTGGTCCACCGTATACGTATAGAGGTCAGAGGTCCACAAGTCAGTTGTTCCTTCTATGGCTAGATTTCGCAGGTGTGGACTACCCTGCTTAGCTGTATATGCCTTTCAAGTTTGTTGTTCTTTAATATATGTTAACTAAATACCAACTGTTTCATTGTATTAACTCTAGGGGGAAAAATCTATCACTTCTGGAGATCATTGGTAAAGCATATGAAGGGTTTCTGGGAGCTGCAGGTCTTCTTCAGTATGTGCTGAAGGGTAGAAGAAGCTGGGTTCAGATGTCAGCGACAGCAGCAGGGCAGAGGAGCTCTCCATCAGCGTATTTGAACTCACCAGTGAGGCAGACGCCACAAGCACTCTTAAAATTTTGTTTTCTCAAGGTATATTTCTGTAGCTATTATTATTAACAATGTGTGCATGTATGTGCGTGCATGTATGTGGCTGTGTGAATAACACATTTGTGGAAGTCAGAGGACAACTTCTGTTGTAATCTGCTTAAAACTGTGGCTCCTCTGTCAACACCTGCTTTCGTCTTTAGCATAACAGAAGCCATTTTGTTTTTAAATCTCCATTTTGATCAAGAGATGAAATCAAGGTTAGGTTTTAAGGTCTACCTGCCTGGGAGCTTACATAGCCTTTTATTTACAATTTAATACTTGTTGAACATTCTGTTTGAATTAAGGTATATGCTCTATTTAAACAAAACCACAATGTCGCTGGGCGGTGGTGGCGCATGCCTTTAATCCCAGCACTTGGGAGGCAGAGGCAGGCAGATTACTGTGAGTTCACGGCTAGCCTGGTCTACAAAGAGAGTCCATGACAGCCAAGGCTACAGAGAGAAACCCTGTCTTGAAAAACAAACAAAACAAAACAAACAAACCCCACAATGCCTTGTTCTGTTCCTTTCCCTTGGAATGCTGGGGAACTGGAAAGGCCCCAAGCCTACATCCTAGCCAGTCAACCTCAAATGCTTTCTCTAGCTTCACAGATACGATGTACTTGGAACAAAATCCATTCTTCTTGTGTTTAGCTGGTGGAAAGGATGTAATGCTGCCCTCCCCTTGATTCCCACCTGGTTACCTGGTTGTCTCCTGGTTACATTTTTTCTTATAAAAAGCCTGCCTTAGATACTGGCTGGCATCACAGTTTGGCTCCTGAGTCCACTGTGTCCTTGACCATGGTCAGTCTTGGGGTGTGGCGTTCAATAAAGCATCCATATCTGACTGAGATTGGTGTCTGGGTAGTTTACGTGACTATTCTTTTTTTTTTTTTTTTTTTTTTTTTTTTGAGAGGGTCTCTCTGTGTAGCCTTGGCTGTCCTGGAACTCACTTTGTAGACCAGGCTGGCCTCGAACTCACAACGATCCGCCTGCCTCTGCCTCCCGAATGCTGGGATTAAAGGCGTGTGCCACCACGGCCGGGTATACGTGACTATCCTTATACTACTGCACTTCCAGGAGTCAGTTCACTCCTGCTCTGTGTAGATTCCAGGAATGGAAGTCAGGTCATCCAGTGCAGCGATAGGCCCCTTCACACGCCCAGAGAGCCAGTTTAAGGCCAAAGTTTTGCTTTCTTTACAAGTTACACAGTATAAAAGGCAGGTTTCATTTATAATTATAAATACGTTGCAGAAGTTGTATTGTTGACTTACTATTTCTGAAAATGATCTACCATAATAAACAATACTGGCTGGGCATGGTAGTGCATGCCTTTAATCCCCTCACTCAGGAGGCAGAAGCAGGGGGATTGCTGTGAATTCGAGGCCAGCCTGGTCTACACAGCGAGTCCAGGACAGCCAAGGCTAAACAGAGAAACCCTGTCTTGAAAAACCAAAAACCAAAAACAAAACAACAACAACAACAAAAACAATACTCGCAGGGCTGGAGAGATGGCTCAGTGGGTAAGAGCACTGGCTGCTCTTTTAGAGGACCTAGGCTCAATTCCCAGCACCCACATGGCAGCTCACAACTGTCTGAAACTCCAGGATCTGACACCCTCACACAGGCATACATGCAAGCTAAACACCACTGCTCATAAAATAAAAATGAATAAATCATTAAAAAAAAATACTCGCTGGCCATAGTGGTACCACACTTTTAATCCCAGCACTGGGGAGGCAGAGCCAGGCAGGTCTCTGTGAGTGGCCCACAAACGGCTGTTGCCCCAGAGGGCCCGGCACCTTCTTCAGACCTTTATGGGCACCAGGTGCGCACATCGTACACACACATGCCTATAGGCAAAGAAGGCCTCTGCTGGGCCTGAGCACGGCAAACATGGCTCTAGCAGGCCTTGCCTTTCCCCCTTCGCCCCTCCTCCTTGCTAAAAACAGGTCTGTTCTCTTATTTGGCCATTTCTTCCTCCTGAGGCTGACCACCAAGGTCAAACTATCAACGTATTGAAGTCCAGCAACCAAAAGTCCCCCTTTGGGGACCCTGATTAACCTGACCAATCAACATGAAACACCTCATCCTAACACGGGGTTTCCCCTTTACCTTCGAGAACCGTCATTTGCCTCTGGGCCATGTCTGTCTCTTCTCTGTCCCCCTAGGGCAAAGATTCCTCCTCCTGCTTCTCCCCTGCCCCTTTCTCCTTCTCCCCTGCTCTCTGTCTCCTGCCTTTGTCTCTTATTCCTTTCCATTTGTCCCTCTGGGGCAAATAAATCTCCTTTGCACTGAGAACTTGGTCTTGGTGTGTCCTGTGCTGACACTGGTCCTTTCAAGCAAAGCATTCATACAAATAAAAAAAAATACATTAATGTAAAAGGTAATAAAACAAAAAAAATCAAACTGAGGGAGGTGATAGTGCATTCCTTTAATCCCAGCACTAGGGAGGCAGAGGTGGGTGGGTCTCTGAAGTCTGAGACCAGCTTGGTCTACAAAGTGAGTCCAGGACAGCCGAGGCTACTACATGAAGAAACCCTGTCTTGAAACATCAACCAAGTAAACAAATCAGAATGATAATATTCTATGTTTCTGCATTAGACAAACTTACTCTGACTGCTGACGAAAGTAATTTGAGTTAATAGTCATTCATCAGACTTTAGATTCACTTCCGACTTGGGTTTTTCTAATTCATCAGAAAGATGAGCTAGTCACAGGAAGGGCCCTGGCTTTTCACCTGAGAGCCATGAGACTTAACTTGTCACGTAGACTAATCTGTGCAGGGGATGGGTTCAGAGACTCCATGCACATCTGGAGTATGTGAAGTGTAGAGTAGGGAGTTTCCAAAGAGAGGCTTGTAACACTGGGACACTCACGTCCACCAAAGCTAACTTTCAAGGTGACTGTTGCCTGCAAGACAGCCTCCAGGAAACAAAACAGGCACTGTCCTCACTCAGGAAGTAACACCGCTGGATTAGTCATTATACCTTAGAAACAATAAAAGTGCAGTTGGTGGGGCTGGAGAGATGGCTCACAGGTTAAGAGAACTGACTGCTCTTCCAGGCGTCCTGAGTTCAATTCCCAGCAATCACATGGTGTCTCACAACCATCTATAATATGACCTAATACCCTCTTCTGGTTATGTAGGTGTACATGCAGGCAGAGCACAGTATACATAATAAATAAGTAAATCTTTTTTTTTTTTAAAGTGCAGTTTGTGCCATTTTTCACTGCAAATTTACAAATTGGAAATAACACAAGACAGAAATGCTGGGTGAGGTGTGCTTGAGACAGGACCAATTGGTGAGTGGTTCTGGGAATCCAGACATTAAGGAAGACATAGGGGACATGAACACTGTCACAGACCGAGCAGGATACATCTACCTGCCCTCCTGGCTTTGACATGTGAATGAAGGTGGCCACCACGTGCTTGGGTCTGCCCTGTCTCCTCTGGCTCTGTCAACTTTCTGTCCTTTTATGTCGTTTACTTGTTTCCAGTGGCTTTGGGTTTTCTGTGTGCTTGTAAGTGTTGTTGAAAAAAATAGGAGTTAGGGCCAAGCACGGCAGTGTTTGCCTGTACTCCCAGCACTTTGGGAGGCAGAGATTGGTGGATCTTTGTGAGTTCAAGGCCATCCTGATCTACAGAGTGAGCCCAGGACAGCCAAGGCGATACAGAGAAACCCTGTCTCCAAAAACCAACAAAACAAAAATAAGAAAGGTCCATACTGTCTGTGAGCTGGAATGGCCCACTTTTGATAAGGGAGAGCCAGATGCAGGGCTGCTCAACCCTCAAACTGCCAAGGGAGTCTGTCAAGTGGTCACAGGCGACCCTGACCATTTTCCTTACATTGGCCTCTGGCGCTCTCTTCTCCTTGAACCCCCTTCTTGGCTGAAATGTTGCGCCCTTAAACAAGGCTCCTGTTTTAGTTACCAAGTCAGAGATTGAGTAAAAACCTAAGTAAAATGCCTGGACTCTCTCTTCTGGTTCCTGTGAGGGAGGAGGAGGGGGAGGAGGGAGAGGATAAGGAAGGGGGAATAGGAGGAGGAGGGAGAGGGGGAGGAGAGGGAGGAGGAAGAGGTAGTGAGGAGGAGGAGGAGAGGAAGGAGGATTATTTCTCTCCATTTTACAATCTACACATCCAGCCAGTCCAGGGTCTCACTGTCTGAAGGGGACCATGCACCAGCAGTCCCAAAAGTCTATCCTGACCTGCTCTCACCTTTATGCCCCAGGAGCAGGCTGGATTATGCTCCACTCCGTCTGACAGACCCTAGCCATTCTCCTTAGAGAGGCACCCCCTAGTGGGCCTCCACTGCCACTGGTGCGAGGAGCCTAGGCCTCCTTTTTTAGTTTGTGTTTCTTTTCAAGCAGCAATCTAAATAACTGGAAGACCCAGAACCCTCTGTTCTATGAGAAACCCCAGGCCCTCATCAGCTAGTTAGAAACTGATTTCTTCACTCAGCAATCCACCTAGGATGATTGTAAGATATTTCTAAGTACACTTTTTGTTTTGTTTTTTTGAGATGGGCTTTCTCTGTGTAACAGAGCCTTGGCTGGCCATGAACTCACAGAGATCCACCTGCTTCTGCCTCCCCTGAGTGCTGGGATTATAAACATGTGCCACCATGCCTGCCTCTAAGTACACTTTTTACTACCCAAGAGAGGGTTGGATGGTGACTGAAACCAGGAGGCAACTGTGGAAGAAATATTGCCCTCAACTATACCGAATCTGGATCCTAATACTGACAAGGTGAGGGGGCCCTAGACACTTAGCTCTGGAGCCTCCTGACCAGAAGGACAGAACCAACTAAAAAGGTAGGTGAGGTAATTCAGGGAAATCCAAAGTCTTCTGCTGGGTTCCTGGAGCACTCTCAGGCATCTGCCCTTTTCTGCTTGAAATCCAGCAGGTTCCTTTTTTTTTTTTTTTTTTTTTGGTTTTTTGAAACAGGGTCTCTCTGTGTAGCCTTGGCTGTCCTGGACTTCCTTTGTAGACCAGGCTGGCCTCGAACTCCCACTGATCCGCCTGCCTCTGCCTCCCGAGTGCTGGGATTAAAGGCGTGCGCCACCACCACCCGGCCTCTCCAGCAGGTTCTTAATATTGCTTTTGTCTCCCAGTTGGCCCCAGATATTTATAGGAAGTTATGGAAATTATAAGGGCTCAAGGGGATGAATAGGTCCTGGTTGTTAGAAATATCTCAGAAGACTTTTAACAGTAGAGATCCAGGAAGTCAAGAGGCTGCCCAGAGAAGTGGTGGCTGTGTTCAGAGAAGGACACAATAAAAATCGTAAGTGCCCTGGGCCACCAGTCAGCCTTGGAGAAGGACCAATGTACACGCTGTAGAGAAAAGGGACATTGGAAGAATGAAGTGCCCATGATGCAAGCAGGAAAAAAGAGGGCAGATTCCCAGTCTTACAGGGTCAGGTTGGCCAGGCTTGGGGGTCCACACCAACGAGCCACCAGGGGTTCATGGTCACAGGAAAAGTAGGGTGCAAAACTCTCCAGTTCCTGGTGGATGTGGGTATAGCTCATTCAGCACTGACCCAACCCTGGGTTCTCTCACTAAGAAAAGAACCAGCATCCAAGGGGCCATAGGGACTGGAACCTACCCCTGGACCACCTCTTAAGAAGTGGGCCTTGGACAAGGTTCTGTGGCTCATTATATCTTGTTATGCTGGGCAAAGAGTCCATATCCAGCCGTCCTGGTGATTTGCCCCTTATCAGAAGAATATAGAATGACAGAAGAGAGCGCTGAGAAAGTGGGCACCTGTGACCTCCTCTTGACAGAATTTATTTTTGTTTGTTTTTCAAGACAGGGTTTCTCTGTGTAGCCTTGGCTGTCCTGGACCCACTTTGTAGACCAGGCTGGCCTCGAACTCACAGTGATCCACCTGCTTCTGCCTCCTGAGTGCTGGGATTATAGTCGTGCGCCACCACGCCTGGCCAGAATTTTTTTTTTTAAATATTTTTAATTTAATTTTAATTTATGTACATTGGTGTGAGGGTGTCAGATCTTGGAGTTACAGACAGTTGTGAGCTGCCATGTGGGTGCTGGGAATTGAACCCAGGACCTTTGGAAGAGCAGGCAGTGTTCTTAACCACTGAGTCATCTCTCCAGCCCCCCTCTTGACAGAATTAACGCTAACATTCCCTGGAGCGTGGGCAGGGACCAGTTCCCCTGGACTGACCTCACATTGGCCGCCAACTGTTGTTAAACTCTCAGGCTCGATCTTGCTTGTAAAGGTAAAGCTGTACCCAATGACAAGAGAAGCTAAGGCAGGCATTAGACATCACATTAGCCACCTTAGAGAGGCAGGAATTACGGTCCCCTGCCACACTCCACTACTCCCTGTCATTAAGCCAGGCACCAAAGGCTATTATCCTGTTCAGGATTTAGAAGTAAATAAGAATGGAAATTATGCTGGGCAGTGGTGGCACACGCATTTAGTTCCAGCATTCGGGAGGCAGAGGCAGATGGATTACTGTGAGTTCAAGGCCAGCCTGGTCTACAAAGTGAGTCCAGGTCAGCTAAGGCTACACAGGGAAACCCTGTCTTCAAAAACCAAAACCAAACCAAACCAACCAACCAAACAAACAAAAGGAATGGAAATAATCCACCTGATTGTGAAAAACCCTTACACTTTTCTCAGCCTATTAGATCCAGAAAAACAGTATACACCATCTTAATCTTGAAGGACACCTTTTTTTTTCTCTCTCTGCCTCTGGCACCTGTGAGCCAACCTATATTTGCCTTTGAACGGTCAGACCCTGAGTCAGAGTTTAGTGGCTAGTTAACTTGGATTAGACTGCCACAGGGATCTAAGAAGTCACCTACTCTGTTTGATGACACTCTTAGTTGGTCCTGCTTAAGTGCCACCGAGGGTACTGGCATGTGTGGATGGTCTGC
This sequence comes from Acomys minous, assembly GCF_964271855.1. Classification (NCBI taxonomy): domain Eukaryota; kingdom Metazoa; phylum Chordata; class Mammalia; order Rodentia; family Muridae; genus Acomys; species Acomys minous. The sequence continues at coordinate 120,999,074 of NC_140483.1, forward strand.
TCATTGCTACAGGCACACTCTGAAGGAGTGTCAGCAAGCCACAGAGGAACCGTTGGGAATGCTGCAGCTACCACATGTCGGCTAAAAGGGCCCAGTTTCTCTCCCAAAAGGTAACTTAGCTCGGGTATTGCTTAGAGGGTGACAGCAGGTCCCTGTCCTCAAGCAGGATGCAAGCTATATGAAATACCCATGAGCCGCAGGATTCGTGGGTACAGTTGGATGCTGCAGACTTCGGATACCCAGCTTTGCAGAAAGAGCAAGGCCGTTCTACCAGAGCCTGGAAGGAAACGGTCTCCTGAGTTGGGAGGGGAAGAAAAGGAGGCATCCTCAAAGCTCAAGGAGGCCTTGATATCAGCCCCAGCACTTGGGCTACGTGACTGGGCACTAAACTTTTCCATGTTTTTGTGGATGAACTGCACAGGGTGGTGAAAGGCATACCGACTCAAATTTTGGGACACTGGGAAAGGGTGTGGCTTTATTTGTCTAAATGCTTAGATCCTGTGGCAGCAGAATGGCCAGCTTACATCTGTGCCATTGCTGGCACAGAACTGTTGCTAAAAGAAACTGATAAACCAACCACGGGACAAGGGCTGGTTGTTGCCACGCCCCCCTGCCCCCCTGCCCCCTAACTCCATTGAGATGCTCTTTTGGGGAGTCTCTGTGCCTCACCCATCATCAGACTCTCCTTGTCCGTGCACCCAGGATCAGATTCTATCTGCGGTATTAAATCCAGCGCCTCTCCTGCCTGTCCCTGAGGAACAGCCAGCCCACAGCTGTGCTCAGGTTACTGACCACCTGCAGTGTGGACATCCAGACCTCTGACACCAGCCTCTCAGAAAGGTAGATGTGACCCTACTCACTGATGGAAGCTGCTATGTACAGGATGAGGCCAGGTATGTAGGAATGGCTGTGGTGACACTTACTGACGTAATCTGGGCTCAATCTTTGCCTCAAGAGACATCAGCCCAAAAGACAGAGCTGACAGCCTTAACCCAGGCACTACAGTAGGGAAATAGCCACACAGTAAACATTCACAAGTACACCTTTGCCATGCACACTTCCATGGTGTTTTGTACTAGGAGTGGAGCCTGTTGATCTCCTCAGCAAAGAAAATCAAAATCAAAGAGGAGATCCCTGATCCACTTGGCTGCTGAAGAAACTTGCTTGAAGTGGAGGTTTCTGCTGTCTTTAAAACTCAGTTGTGTCATGTGACATTTTGCTGGAGGCTGTCTCGTGCGAGGGGTGTGATTTATGGCCAGCTGAAAACATCTGTGGGTGGACTCTGAGAAGGGAATATAAATAGAAGCCCACAGACAGCGAGGGGATTTTTTGCAGTGCTATGATTTGCAATGGTTCACATTGCTTTGCTGGTCTTCATTTTTGGTACACTTTGCTTCACAGAGAGAACTGCTCCAGAGAACCTCTTGTAGCATTCTGGTTGAGTCCGCTGACTTGTGCTGATTCGGCAGAGTTTTGCTGTTTCTGCCGGATTGTGCCACTGTTACTGATTGCTGTTGCTGTTTGGTGTTTGCTGTCTGGCTGGACTGCTGGTATTCTGACAATGCAGAGTGGAATGACCCCCAAAGAACTATGTCTAAAAAGGCCCACATCCCTCGCTCCTATCAACCTTTGTTCTCTCCTACCTCTGGTTGGTAGGTTGGAAGGGAGGTGGAAGCATTTATGAACCCTAAATAAAGTAGTTTTTTGTTTTTTTTTTTTGTTGTTGTTGTTTTGTTTTTTTAAATCTAAACCACTGGGCGTGGTGGTGCATGCCTTTAATCTCAGCTCTGGGGAGGCAGAGGCAGGCAGTGAAGCAACGCCAACTGCCAACCACTGTATTTGTCCCAAGTTGTTTTTCCAGTACGTTGTAATTTAGATGTGTGGACACATCTCAAATTCTACCATTCTGGATCGAGTTGCAGGAGGATCAGTAGTTCACGATTGTCACTGGCTAGGGAACAAATTTGAAGCCAGCTTGGAATACAGGAAAATAAAACGGAAAAAAATTGAAAAGGGAATACAAGAAAGAAAGAAAACAGCCTTTAATCCCAGCACTCGGGAGGCAGAGGTAGGTGGATCAGTGTGAGTTCGAGGCCAGCCTGGTCTACAAAGTGAGTCCAGGACAGCCAAAGCTACACAGAAAGACTTTGTCTCAAAAACAAAACAAAACAAAACAAAAAAAACAAAAAAAAAAACCAAACCCTGCCTTTTGACACAGATTTCTAAGTAGCCCAGTAGCCCACTTTGTAATCTTTCTGGACAAGATGTACTGCCAGGATGGCCCAGCACATCTCCTCCCATCAGTTAAGAAAGCTGTTCTGAATGTCACTTGAACAGCTCAGGAAGCTTGAAACAAGACATTTTTATCAAACTAGTGAATTCAAGGCTGAGAGCTGTCAGCTTAATTGACCATGCTACATCTTTGTGGCCCGTTGCTGGGGTCCTAAAACACGACATGGCTTTAAGGTTATCCGTGCTGGCACGAGTCTCACCTACCTGCCAGGAAAGACCTCTCTCACATGTGTTGTAAAAGCCAACATGGGCCCATGTGGGGAAGTGTGATTTTTTTAAAAAAATTTTTCTGATGTGTTATTATTACTTGGAAGGACCCAATAGTAAGATCTGAATCTTCACTGTAATTTCTGGAAAATGTTTACCCAGACTTCCTTGAGTTAATGTCTTAGAAGAAGTTGGGAGGGAAGTTTGACACAAACTTTCACTGAGGAAGCTGACAAGAGCATGTGTGTTTCACAGGAGTGTAAAAGTAATTTATATTCTCCTGGCTCAATTGTCTTGGCGGCTAATTGCCTTCTTCTGCTAACCTAGGCCTAGAATCTTTTCAGCCTCTGAGCCTTCCTGCTTAATAAGCTCACCCTTTCTTTGTTCTGAGCTCTGGGCTGCTGGTTCAACTCAGCTATTCCGGCTCAAACTTTTCTCCCAGCTGACTTATTTAATCTGGCTTCTCTCTTGGCCCAGAATTGCTCTGCTTGGCTTTAAACTAACTCAGCAATCTGCTCTCATCTTCTGTCTTACTCTCATTTTCTGGATTGTTCAGTCTTCACCTGAGCTCTCTCTCTGCAACTCCTCTTTCTATTACTGTCCCTCACTCAGTAAAACTGCCTCTTAAATAGCTTCCCTTTCAGGAGGAAGCAAGAAGCTTATTGCCTTGTGTTAAGTACACTTTCTGTTTCCAGCTAGATGATGTATGTTCTAGAAAGTAAAAAGTTATGTTTGTCTTTTGAAAGGTGAAATACAAGCAAATTTCATAACTTATCCACAAAAACTAAGGACCATCCCAAAGCACAAGGTGTCACTTTAGTGACTGTTCTTGTTGATGTGAGTAAGTATTTAAAAAGAAACAATTTAACTCTATTTATTTGTTTATGTATGTATTTATTTATTCAGAGTTAGTTGTAGGATATTTGATCCTATTGTGAGCCCTGAGATTGTGAACTGTAAAAACCTGTCTTTTGTTGGTGAGGTTCAGCCCTAACACACACCTTCAATCCAAGAACTTTCTCTTATTTTAAATAGGTGATTATGGTGTGCCTCAGCCCTAGCACATACCTTTAATCCAAGAGCTTTCTGTACATAGAATTTAATAAAGTTAACTCTATGTCAAGAAGCGGAGCAAGAAACCAGCCGACAGGGATTAAGTAGAAAAGAGGCTTTGAGTTGAAGGGTATCTAAGACAGAGTGGAGAAGAAGGGGCTTTTGAGCTCTTGAGCTCTTTGATTTTTCCTCCTGGGCTGTCAGATGAGCCAGCAAGCTGTGGGCTTTGGGCTTTTGGTTTTTCATCTGAGATGTGAGCTGAGGAGGAATGCCAGCTGGGTATGTTCTCTGCCTCTCTGAGCTAGCAGGTTTCATCCCAGCATCTGGCTCCTGAGTCTTTATTGATAATATAGAACGATTTGGGTTTTACTTTCCTTAAAACAACAAGAGACAGAGAGAGTGTGTACTTGACCACCACAGCCTATGTGGCATGTGTGTGGAGGTAGGAGAACTTTAGAGAGTTGATTTCCTCCTCCTCCCTTATACCACAGGGATTGGATTCGGGTCCTCAGGCTTAGCAGCAAGTGCTCTTACCCTTTGAACCACCTTGAGCAAAGATTTAGTTAGGCACTGGGGCAGTAGCTGAGAGCTCACTTCCTGAGACACATCCATAAGGCACAGAGGGAAGCCTGGAATGCTAGGGCTTTTGAAAGCTCCCTTGAAGCCTGCCTCCTCCAGCATGCTCTCTCCAACAAGGCTGTACCCCTAAGCCTTCTCAGCTTCATCAACTGTGAAGCATGTATTTAAATATAATAGATGAGCCTGTGGGGCCCACCACAGGACCTGCCCTCTTCCTCCTCTTGTCCTTTAGTCGTTTTTTGTTTTGTTTTTAAAAAATATTTATTTATTATGTATATAGTGCTCTGTCTGCATGTACACCTACAGGACAGAAGAGGGCATTATATCATATTACAGATGGTTGTGAGCCACCATGTGGTTGCTGGGAATTGAATTCAGGACCTCTGGAAGAGCAGTCGTCAGTGCTCTTAAGCTCTGAGCCATCTCTCTAATCTTTTTTTTTTTAAGGTAGGGTTTCTCTGTGTAGCCCTGGGTGTCCTGGCAACTCTGTAGACCAGGCTGGCCCAGAACTCAGCCTGCCTCTGCCTCCCGAGAGCTGGGAGTAAAGGTGTGCGCCACCACCGCCCAGCTGACAGGTTCTTACCATGGAGCTCTAGGCCCACAGTGATGAGACTACGTGATCTTTGCTCCTTGTGTAGTCAGTTGACTATCTCAGGTATTTTATCTTATTTTTGTCTCAGAAATGAAAGTTATAGAACTACAAGTAAATTTTTATTCCCCTCAAACTCTGTGTGTGTGTGTGTGTGTGTGTGTGTGTGTGTGTGTGTATGTGTGTGTGTGTGTGTGTGTGTGTGTGTATGTGTGTGTGTGTGTGTTTGTTTGTTATGGGAATATGTGTTACTGGGGACTGAACTCAGGCTCTTGTGTGTGTTAGGAAAGGGCTCTACCACTGCGCTGCATCTGAGCAAACTCAAGCACATGTGTGTGTAATGACTAGAAATCACCCTCAGGTGCTACTCCTCAGGAAGTGTCTGTCCACCTCGCTTGTTGAGACAGGGTCTCTCCTTAGGACCTGGAGTTTTCCCAACTAGGACAGGTTGGTGACCCAGCGAGCTCTGTGAATCCTTTGCTTCTGTCTCCCTAGCACTGGAATTACAAAACCACACCGCCGTGGCTGGCTTTTCCTGTGAGTGCTGGGATTGAATTTAGGTCCCATACTTACAAGGCAAGTACTTTACCAACTGAGTAATCTCCTCTGATCTGAACATAGATTTTGAAAGCCATATCGAAGAGCTCTTGGTTAAGGCAAAAAGCATGGTATAAGCAAAGAAATGTGCATATAAAACACCTCGGCGTCAAGCATTCAACCTATCTGAGAATGGCTGAAATACTTAGGTGGTGCGCTGTGCATAGTGAGAAGATGTGAGCCAGAAACAAGTGGATCTGTTTTCTTAGAAGTCTAAGGGCTGGAGAGATGGCTCAGAGGTTAAGAGCACTGGCTGCTTTTCCAAGGGTCCTGTGTTCAATTCCCAGCAACCAGCTGGTGGCCCATAACCATCTGTATCTTCTTTCTAAAGGCCTCTTCTGGCATGCAGGTATACATACAGGTAGAGCACTCATATATGTTAAAAAAAAAGAAGTCTAATTATGTTCTCAATGTCACTGAGTGTGATGAATTCAACTGCACCACTGAATTCAAATCATGTGCATTCTCCAATTCAGGCTTTTTTTTTTTTTAAGATAAAGGCTGATGAAATGGCTCCTCAGGTGAAGGTGCCTGTCCGTGAGCCTAATGATCTGTTTGATCCCCGGGAGCTACACGGTGGAAAGAGAGAATCAACTCTCGCAAGTTGTTCTCTGACCTCCATAAGTACACTTAAACATAATACAAATTTAAAAAGGAAGCCGGGTGATGGTGGCGCACACCTTTAATCCCAGCACAGAAGGAGGCAGAGGCGGGTGGATCGCTGTGAATTCGAGGCCAGCCTGGTCTACAAAGTGAGTCCAGGACAGCCAAGACTACACAGAGAAACCCTATCTTGAAAAACCGAAAAAAAAATGTATGGGTGGGAAGTAAAGACATGAACACCTCTCCAAAGTAATAAATAAGTCATTAGAGAATTGCAAATGTAGACAGTAAGATAACACTACATAAATATCAGAATAGACAAAATATAGGACACTAACAACATGTTTATCAGGAACTCTTTTTATTTATTTATTTATTTATTGTTTTGCTTTGTTTTTTGAGACAGGATCTCTCTGTGTAGCCTTGGCTGTCCTGGACTCACTTTATAGACCAGGCTGGCCTCGAACTCACATCGATCCACCAGCCTCTGCCTCCCGAGTGCTGGGATTAAAGGCATGTGCCACCACACCCGTCGAGACAGGAACTCTTAATGCTGGTTAAATGCAAAATGAGGTAAATATTTAGAAGACTTTAGAAGACAGTTTGGTAATTTCTTACAAAGATGGTCCTTTTTATCATATAGTAGAGTGATTGTCCTAAGTATTTAGCTTAATGAGATGAAAATTCATACCCATATAAAAATCTCCACTCAAGTGCTTATGGTAAAGATAGATAAAGTAAAACCAAAAACCAACCAACCGAACAACCAAATGAACAAAACAAAAACAAAACAAAACAAAAAACCCCAAACCCAACTGTCGTATGTCCACACAATGGAATACAACGAAGCAATAAAAACAGAACTGACATACAAGCACTCTGGAAACAGAGGCAGGGGATCACTTTGAGTTTGAGACTCTTGTAGTCTACTTACCGAGTTCTACGACAGCCAGAGTAACATGGTGACACCCTATCTCAGAAAACCTCAAATTCAAACCCAATCAAAACAAGCCAAATTCAAACCAAAGACACAGAGGTACACAAAAACACTCCACAAAACTATCAAACTATAAGAAGACTTGGAGCATGTTGCTTAGTAAATGAAGGCAATCTTCAATGGCTACTTGCTGCAGGAATCTACCTACACAGCACGATGGAAAAGGCACACTGTAGAAACACTAAAAAGCCAAGACCTGAGCTGGGCCTGTGAGTGCACATCTTTCTTTAATCCCAGTATTTGGGAGACAGAAGCAAGTGTATCTCTGTGATTTTTGAGGCCAGCCTGGTGAATGAAAGGCTTTCAAATTATTTTTTAAGAGATTGTATCAGTAGATACATAGTAATGTATTTAAACACTACTTAATTAGAATATATCAATATTGGCTCATCAGTAGTAATACATGTGCAATGTTACTGAAAGTAATTAATAGAAGGAGACTCTGAGTGGGGAAAAATATGGGACTGTCTTTGCAATTTACTGTAAAACTGCTCTTAAAAAAGGCACATCCCTGCAATGCCAGCATTGGGAGGTGGAGATAGGCAAGTTGCAATTTTTGCATCAGCTTGGGCAACTTAGTTTTAAAAAATTGTGGGTTAGGGATTTAGCTCCTTGTAGAGTACTTGCTTAACCTTCTCAAGGTCCCAGGTTTGATTTCCAGAGCTGGAGAAAAACAAAAGTATGTGTGGACACTTTTGAATTTGTAGTTATTTCTTTGGGCATATACGCAGGCTTTTTTTTTTTTCTCCCCTGGGTGAAGGAGAAGTATTTACTTGCTATTCCATTCCCCACACGCACTCACTCGTTAGGTAGAAGATAGACAAGCGCAACCGAGGTAGAAGGGACTTCTACAGAGTTCCACAGAGAGCTTGAGTCCTTCCTCTCTCTCTCTCTCTCTCTCTCTCTCTCTCTCTCTCTCTCTCTCTCTCTCTCTCTCTCTCTCTCTCTCTCTCTCTCTCCAGACCTGGTTTCTCTCTGTAGCCTTGGCTGTCCTGGACTCCCTTGTAGACCAGCCTGGCCTCGAACTCACATCGATCCGCTTGCCTCTGCCTCCCAAGTGCTGGCATTAAAGGCGTGCGCCACCACCGCACGGCTGAGTCCTGTTTCTTGTGTAGGCAGCCTGCCAGTCAACAACCTTGGCCCCAGCCTTCAACGTGAAACCTCAATTTTCAAAAAGAAGAAAATGTCCTAAGAGAAGATCATGAGATCAAATAGAAGACTTTGAACAATCTCTAGCAGAAAGCAGTTCTGGCTAACATACAGGACAAAGGAGACATCAAGCCCCTCATCAAGGATGGCAAAAAGATGGTTACATAAAGCGGTGCTGGGAGATACCCAGGACACTGAGCTGATCCACCCCATCTCTCTCGGCCCCGCCCCCTCCCCCCCAGGCTCCTGTTTCTATGTATCTGCTTCTGCTAGCTTGTTACAACTTGATCAACGGTTCTTGAGCTTACCGGAAAGGAGGGAGACTCCTTAACACTCTCGCTAGGACGATGTGTAGGTTGTCTAACATTTGACAGAGAAACTATTCACAAAATTAAAACAAACAAGCATACTTTATTTTGAGGTAGGGTCTCAATTGAGTAGTCCAGGCTGGCCACAAGCTCAAAATCTTTTGTTCTTGCAGTGTTGGAATTGGCAGACCTCATGTCAGCCAGAGACGGACTTTTCACTCTACCTCTCTCTTAAACTATTCATAACATTTCATTTATATACTTTTTGAACTTTATTATAATTAATCCTCACAATCAGCCCATGGATAACGGATTTTTTTTTTTTACATTTTATTAATGAAAAAATGTTCCTGTCGTTTGCTAAGGTTTTTTTTCCCCCCTCTTTCTCTCGTTTTTTTTGAGACAGCGACTCATGTAGCCCAAGCTGGCATCCAGCTCACAATACAGTCGTGGCTTAAATCCTTCCACCTCCAGAAAGCTGGATAGCAGATGTGCGCTCTTTTCTTCTTTTTAAAAACACTTCTTTTCAGATTCACTCATTGCACATAGTTTTGCCTGGAAAAGCTGCCTCGTGGGAGGCGTATGGTGCTGCGTGTCTAGATTTGGCACAATTTCCTATCCTACACCCCTTCAGGCCTCATAACCCCTCGCAGCGTCGTGGCGTCGCTGCGCGGAAGACGGACGGGATTTGGGCCTCTGCAGACGCCGTAGTCCCCTTCCTTCTTTTCTCGGCCCCTTTGGGTTTTCAGAGGGCGCCCTCCGCCTGGCCGGAGAAGGCGGGGCTTGAGACTTAAGGCAGAAAGATGCGACGGGATAGGCCGAGGCTGGCGGAGACGGCGTCCTGTTTACCGGAAGTGCTGCAGCTTTTCCCTAGCCGGAGCCTCAGCCGGGGAGGTTGGAGAACTGCCCCGGAAGTCATCTCCCGGTCCCCCGCCCGCGGCAAACATGGCGGTGGACTCGTCCATGGAGCTGTTATTTTTAGACACTTTTAAACATCCGAGTGCTGAGGTAAGGCTTCGCGACCCGTTTTCGACACGGCCCCTCAGCTCGGGCACGCCTGCTGTGGAGTCGGGGGTCGTCCGGGCCGTGTCCTTCCTCCGTTGCGCTGGGTGGGTGTGGGGGGGTCCTCTGGTCCACACCCCCTCCCCCCAGCTCGGTGCGAGCCCCGTGGCCCTGGGCGGCGGCCCTGCCTTTCCCGGCTTTGATTTGCGGTCGGCGTCTGGGGACAAGTCAGCTGCGCTGCTGGCAGTGCTTATTTTGTCCTGTCAGCGTTGAGTGTTGAGGGGGCGGGGGTCCCGGATCTCAGGTTTACTTCGGGTGGGGATGGGGGGGGGGGATGCAGGCGCGAGCTTGGGCATCTAGTCTTTGACAGCAGTGCCAGGTTCTAGTGTCTTCAGGATACCGAGTAACCACGACAGCAAGTACCTCTCTTCGGTGTCGCCTCTCATGGCAGTCTTTTTGCTCAGTTTGGCTTACACTTCAGTACCTTGGAAGGAATTCACCTATTAGGACGTGTCATGGCTACGAGACTCGCTCCCTTGCATGGAGAGTACTTGGCCAATCGTGCAGTATTGAAGCAATTGTAATAAAAGTCTGTCTTAAGAAGGCAAATCTGTAGTTTTCAGGGGGCGAAGGTGAGGTGTTGAGTAGTTTTGTGTACAGAATTACTTGGGCGTTCCCCGAATGGCCTACGGATACTTAAAATTGAATATACTGGATGTAGCTAATTAACGAAGGTTCCCAAAAGCCAGCCAAAAAATGAACTTTAACGGAGTCCACAGGGAAATTCGGGTAGGAGGAAGAGAGAGCAGATGAGCAAGCCTCATATTTCTTTGTCTCACTGGAAACTCAATAGTTTAGAAAACCATTCTTTGGGGATCGTTTTCTTTTGTTTGTATGATGAGTGTTCTTGTATAGTGCGCCATGAGAATAGGGTAGAGTGTCTCATATGCTTTCTCAGTTGTATGTCCTGTGTTTAGTACAGCGTCTAGGAAAATATAGACGTTTGACTGAAAAAAGTTTAGAATGTTTTCCTATGAAATAATGAAATGGGTAGTGATAAGTTTAATTAATTAATTAAAAAAAATTTTTTTTGGTTTTTCGAGACAAGAGTTTCTCTGTGTAGCCTTGGCTGTCCTGAACTCACTTTGTAGACCAGGCTGGCCTCGAACTCACAGCTATCCACCTGCCTCTGCCTCCCAAGTGCTGGGATTAAAGGCGTCCACCACCACAACCAGCAGATAAGCTTAATTTATTAAGTGGTGTATAGGCCTGTAAAAGTCAAGAGTTGGTGCTTTGGGTTTTTGTGTTTTACTGATAGTGAATTTATGTCCTATGAAATAATTTTTTAAAAAATTTATTTTCAGGTGGGCCACACAGTACTATTTAGTGTCTATTGGCCTATAATTCAAGCTAGCCTTGAGAAAACTCAAAATGGCAGGTGTAGTTGTTACCAGAATAAACTTTTTTTTGTTTTGTTTTGTTTTTTTTTATTTTGTTTTGTTTTTCGAGACAGGGTTTCTCTGTGTAGCCTTGGCTGTCCTGGAGTCACTTTGTAGACCAGGCTGGCCTTGAACTCACAGCGATCCGCCTGCCTCTGCCTCCCGGAGTGCTGGGATCACAGGTGAGCACCACCACACCTGCCGGGGGAAACTTATTTATAGAAGTAGAGAACAATACAGTTAGAAGAAAGAACCAGGAATAGTGTTAATGGTTTTTTGTTTTTGTTTTTTTGAGCCAGGGTTTCTCTGTGTAGCCTTGCCTGTCCTGGACTTGCTTTGTTGACCAGGCTGGCCTCGAACTGACAGCGATCTGCCTGCCTCTGCCTCCCGAGTGCTGGGATTAAAGGTGTGCGCCACCACACCTAATGATGTTAATGTTTTTAATCCCAGTACTTGGAAAGCAGAGGCAGGCAGATCTTTGTGAGTTTGAGAACAAGTTGCAGGACAGCCAGGGTGACACAGTAAGACCCTGTCTTCCTTTGTATCGAGTACCAATCTAACAGCAAAATGATCATTCCTCCAGTCACTGTTTCCTATTGTTCATTCTTAGACATTAAGGATCATAGGAAAACAGGGAAGGTTAAAAATGCTTTCTGGGAGTGATTGAAGAAGGATTAGAAGAATCACATTTGAATTTATCTTGAAGGAGCAGGGTTTTGTAAGAAGTACAGAAATATTTGGATTAGAGTTAGAATTAAAGGCATGTGCCGCCATGCTCAGGCACAGAGCACACCTTCAATCCCAGCTCTTGGGAGGCAGAAGCAGGAGGATCTCTGTGGGCTGATATACAGAGCAGGTTCCAGGACAGCAATGGCTACACAGAGAAACCCTGTCTTGTACAGACAAATAAACCTAAAACAACTCAGTTTGAGGCTGCATTGGCTCTGTAAAACAAAAGGCCCTGAGAACAGACAAAGTTCTTAATCAGTGTCTGATTTAGGAAACTGTAGTAGATACTTATTCAGCTCTCTTTGTGAACATAAAGCGTGCAATATTTTAGAGCAAGGTCACTCTTGTGACTATCAAGGAAGGTTTCATCAAGGCAGTTGGCATATTAAGTAATGTCTTATTGCTGTGGGAAAGGAAGGCTAGTGTAGTCAGTGTTCTCTTAGGTTATGCCCGAAGGAGCTGTGTGAATTGGCACCTGAGAGGCAGTTTTAAAGCCATATCACAGTTCGAGGCCAGGCCAGGCAAGGTTATACAGAGAAACCCTGTCTTAAAAAACAAAACCAAACCAAAAACCCAAAACAATCAAACAAACAAACATGTCAGGGAGCGTCTTAAATAGTAGAGTAGAGTAGTGGGTTCTCTTTGGTGGAAGCCTATGGTTTTTGTGCAGGGGAATTATATGATACAACTAGTAAACTCTATTAGGTGGATTGCTTGGTCAGTCATAGAGCAGTTCAGTGAAAATGGGTAGCAAAATGAGGAAGTGCAAGTAAGATGCAGCGACAGCTCGTTAGCAGATGGATTTAACACTTGGCCTGCTTATTGAGTACTACGTGCCAGGAGCAGTGCTTTGACTATTTCAATGAGTTTGCTCTGCTATTAGTTTTGAAAGTTGCCTTCATTTATAGATAAGAAAACTTGGTAAAGGGTCAGGTTGCTTCCTTGCACTGACACGGCATCATGAGGGTAAAATGACATTCCGGGACATGCCTGCATTCCTGACATCCAACGGAAGAATTGTGAGCTCAAGGCCACCTGGGCCACATAGGAGAGAAACAAGGCACTTGCTGCCAAGCCTGAGGACTAAGGTTCAATTTCTGGGTCCCACTTGGTTAAAGGAGAAGAATTTCCCTGTGAAAGTTTAATCAAAGGTTAATTTCCCTCCCGGATTACCAATTTCTTTAAAAGCGAAGCAATGATCTTGTTTCATTTTTACTCGTATTGCCCCTCCTCTGTAACGTGCCTTGCGTGCATTGCTTCTACTCAGTCCCAAGTGCAGGATGGGATCGCACCACTTTAGAGCCAGAAAAAAATGTACGTTTGTGTGTTTTCTTACTGGCTTGGCTTCATTCTTATTCTTTTATTGTGTGTGTGTGTGTGTGTGTGTGTGTGTGTGTGTGGCTGTGTGCCACAGTGCTTGTGTGGACAGCTTAAGAGGCAGCAGGAGATGAGCGCGCTGAGGGGGAGAGAGAAAGGCAAGCCAGTGAGAGGGGCAAGCTGACAGCTCCAAGTCTCCAGACAGTGACTTCCTGTGGGAAAATGTGGTCTTGAAATCTGACCAGTCTGTTTGTATTCATATTATTTCATGATCATAAACTTTCCCAGAGTTCTCACTCTCAACCTTACTTAGATCTTATTTTGTTTTCCGAGACTGAGTCTTATATAGCCCAGGCCAGTGGCGGGCAAATGTTAAACTCCTGATCTTTCTTGCTGGTTTTTATGGAATTGAGGGTAGGACTTTATGCATGTTAGAAAAGCACTCCTTTCAATTGCTTTACCTTTAACTCCTTTAAAACAAGTTACCTTTAGGCACCTATAAAAGTTTTTTCATTAAATGACTATGGCCGATACTGAGTTTAGAGTGAGTCTTGTGACATACCCTCTCACGGGCTAGGGAAAGAGCGGGTACACAGAGGAGAGGGCTTATCTGGACTTGGTTCAGCTTTTGAGAGAAAGTTAACATTTAAGAGAGCTGGGGCAGAAGTGCATGAGGGAGTCTGGTCAGAGCACAACTGAACAGCATAACGGAGGTCTTGAACTTGAAAAGCAGTGTAGTGTGTCAGGGGCATTCACATATCAGTATTTTGGGTTAGAACAGGTTTATAAGACCTAGAAATTTGGCTTGGCTGAAGGAGCAGGACGTGATACATGTTTATATTCTAGAAAGACTACATTACTTTTTCAGTAGGAGAATGGGGTGGAGCAGAATAAAAAGCACTGAGCCAGGAAGGGGGGTCCTGCTGTAATGCGATCAGAGTAGAACAGTGCACAGAACCAAGGGAACAGCAGCAATGAAGGGGGTGCCGAGACGCAGGAACTGCTCAGACATTCAGCCCTATGACATGGAAATTAAATAGATGGAAGGTTAGGTGAGAGGACGAAGAGCCAAATATGACAACGTATTAGGCATGATGTGGCTGGTGACAGCACCGGGGATGAAGGACAAAGTTCGTTGTGCAGACTTGCCAGGTTTGAAGTATCTGAAGACGTTTAAATGGAGATGTCCCCTGGGGCTTAGTAGAACTAGCCTAGGTGGAGATAGAGAGTAGTTGTTGTCCCCTGGCTGTGGGGGAAGATCTGTTTTTATTCTGTTGCTTGTGCTCTGCTCAGCCCAGCCCTGCTTTCTTCCCTCCGTTTGCCCTCTAGTCCTTATGAACTATGTTCCTAGTCTTTTGAAACTTGACGCTGTCTGCTTTATTGATGCATTCTCTTCTCTTTTCCCTAGCAGATCTTCTCCATTCCCTGGCCCGCAATCCCCTCCTCTCTGATTGGCCTTGGATTTAGAGAAATATGTAATATATGTGTAGTAGAAGTGGTAACAGCTAATACAGAAGATGCCCTGTTTATAGGCAGTGTGTTTAGGGCTGGAGGTGTGGCTTGTTTGGTGGAATGCTTGCCTAGCATGCCTGAAGCCCTGGGTTCTGTTACCACAAAAAAACTGGACCTGGTGGCACATGCTTATAATTCCAGCACTTAGGAGGTAGAGGCAGGAAGGCCAAAAGTTCAAAGCTATCAGTCGGGCGTCTTCGCGCATGCCTTTAATCCCAGCTCTCAGGAGGTAGAGGCAGGTGGATCGCTGTGAGTTCGAGGCCAGGTTGGTCTACAAAGTGAGTCCAGGACAGCCAAGGCTACATAGAGAGACCCTGTCTTGAAAAACAACCCCCCCCCCAAAAAAAGGAAAAAAAGTTCAAAGTTATCCTGATTTAGACATCTCTGCTGTAGCTCAGGTGTGTAGAATAGCTGTAAAAAATGTTTTTGTTTTTATGGCCTTGCATGGGATAGGACTTTCTCTTTAAATAATCTTGAAAAGAATTTAAAATCACCTAGGAATAGTATGGCAGCTTTCTAGTGTTTGGGTCCAGGTTCTGTCTGTATTGTTCCTCTGCTGTCCTTAAAGTAGTAGTGCCTGTGCTGTTGATGGTAGCTCATCACAACACTTGTGTTCTAGAACACAGCAGAATGTTGGAGAAAAGGTGGGAAAGAACGTCAGAGTCTGAACCTTCGGTTAAGGATGTGGCCCATACTTCCTACTTCGCTTCCATTTCATTTATCAGTGGATGTCTGTTTTAAATACCCATGTATATGAAGCATCTATAAACATTTCTTGAGTATCTAGAGTCACGAATAGAAAAAGTTTGAGAAGCTTGGTCTAAGCAAAACATCAGTGGAGAGGTAAACACACTGCAGAACATTTTATGTAATACCAATTGAGAGACTTAGTTAGGTACATTATCATCCAGATAAATCATCAGCTATTGAAAAAAAATGCTTATTATTTATGTGTATGTGTGTATCTCTCTGTGTGCCACGTATACTGGGTGCCCTTGGAGGTCAGAAGAGGACATTGGGGCCCCTGGACTTGTGAACTAGTAGATGCTGGGAAAACCCTGGTCCTTTTGGAAAAGCAGCAAGCATTCTCAGCTGTTGAGTTCTCCAGCTCCATCGTCAGCTGCTTTAAACAGTGATTTTATACAGCATTGTAATTAACATAAAACATAATGATATGTTTATTGCTGATGGTGAGGATTTAACCCAGGGTCTTGAACGTGTGAGCCATGCGCTTTTTTGGGGGGTCGGGGTGTGAGAAAGCATTTCTCTGTGTGTAGTTCTGTCTGACCCAGAGCTCACATTGTAGACCAGGCTGGCTGGCTTTGAGATCCACCTGCCTATGCCTTTCAAATGCTGGGATTAAAGGTGTGCACTTTTTGTTTTGTTTTGTTTTGTTTTTTTAAGATTGATTAATTATGTGTACAGTGCTCTGCCTGCATGCACACATGCAGGGCAAAAGAGGGCACCAGATCTCAGTATAGATGGTTCTGAGCCACCATGTGGTTGCTGGGAATTGAACTCAGGACCTCTAGAAGAGCAGTCACTGCTCTTAACCTCTGAGCCACCTCTCCAGCCCAAGGCATGAGCTTTTACCAATGGGTTACATCCACATTACTGGATTTTAAGATTGTTGATGTCATTTTAAGTTGAGAAAAAAAAAGTTAAAAGTGTATTTTGAATTGAAAAAGAAATGTTTTACTAACAGTATGTTTTATCCTCATTTTTATAGCAAAGTTCTCATATAGATGTGGTTCGTTTTCCATGTGTGGTTTATATCAATGAAGTCCGAGTTATACCCCCAGGAGTACGAGCCCATAGCGGCTTACCTGACAACAGAGCATATGGGTAAGTCAATTCTTTTGTGGATATTTTTTTTCTTTAACTTAAATATGCTCCCCCCCCAGAGTGTGTGTGTGTGTGTGTGTGTGTGTGTGTGTGTGTGTGTGTGTATGTGTTATAAGACACTGGGGAGCCCTGCATGGGTTTAACATACTATGTAGACCAGGCTGTCTCTGTCTCCAGAGTGCTATTATTAACTGTGTGACTCCATGCCTTCCATATTTATTTTTATTTTTAGTATTTTTGGTAGTGCTAAGGATCAGGTCCAGGGTTCATTATATGCTAGAGAAACATTCTATTATTGACTATTTCCAGCCCAGGTGAAGTGATTCTGATGTGACTTGTCATTTTGTTTTTTGGTCTTTTGGTTTTTCTGAGACAGGGTCTCTCTGTGTAGCCTTGGCTGCCCTGGACTCACTCTGTAGACCAGGTTGGCCTTGAACTCACATGAGTGCTGGGATTACAATCATGCACCATCACACCTGGCTGACATTTCCTTTTAAAATAAAAAAGAGTTGGTTTTATATCTGTCTGTCTGTCTGTCTGTCTGTCTCTCTCTCTCTCTCTCTCTCTCTCTCTCTCTCTGTGTTCTGCATGTATGTATGTATGCAAACCATGTGCATGCTTGCTGCCTGTAGAAGTCAAAAGAGCTGTCACATCCCCTGAAAGTGGATTTAATGGCTGATTGTGAGCGACTGTGTAGGTGTTAGGAATCAAACCTGAGCGCTCTGCAGGAGCAACAAGTGCTCGTGATTGCTGAGCCGTCTCTCCTGCCCCTCATTTTAATACTTTAAAATGTGTGTTTTTGTTTGTTTTGGGGGGAGTAGGGGTTGACTCAGAACCAATGACGTACTCTCCAGAGCCATTTCCTCACTTCCTGTTTCATTGTTTTTATTTTTTAAGAATGTATTTATTATTATGTATACAGTGCTTTGCCTGCAGGTACAGCTGCAGGCCAGAAGAGGGCATCAGATCACATTATAGATGGTTGTGAGCTGCCATGTGGTTGCTGGGAATTGAACTTTGGACCTCTGGAAGAGCAACCAGCGATCTTAGCCTTTGAGCCATCTCTCCAGCCATACTTCCCATTTCTTAAAAATTGATTTTGAGATAGTCTCACTAAGTTGTCCAGGCTAACTTTTTTTTCCATTTTTTAATTTTTTATTTTTTAAGTAATTTACTCAGGCCAACCTTTAATGTAGTATTCTACCAAAGTTCCTCAGAAGCTGAGACCATAGATATGTATTGCCATGCCTAGCTTAAACTATGCATGTGACCTTGTGTATTTGTGCATGTACACATGCATGTGTATTTCTGTAGAGGCCAGAGGTCAGTGCTAGGAGTCTTGCTCATGCTTTCTTCATGCATCCTTATTTTTAAAGATAGTGTCTCTTGCTGACTGTTTGGGTAGACGGATAAGTAAGCTGTGGGGATTCTCCAGCCTCTGGCCCCTTGCACCCAGTGTGGGTACAGACTTACCTGGGTTTATGAGGGTGCTAGGAGTGTAAACGCAGGTCCCCATCTTTTGCAGCAGGTATTTTACCTGTTAATCTATTCCCCAGACCCTATACATACGGCATTTTTTTTTTAAGTTTGTCCCTTCAAAGGAGCCATTGGCTGTAAATAGTACGTGGTTGTGTGTTACTTTCTCTTTCTTGGGTTATGTAGAAATAAAATATAAGACCATTGTTCTTGACATTAGAGAACTTTAATAATTGACTTAAAAGAGAGGTTTCAGCAGGGGTGAGGGGGAGTGGTGCATGCCTTTAGTCCTAGCACTTGGGAGGCAGAGGCAGGAGGATCTCTGTGAGTTTGAGGCCAGCCTGGTATACAGAGGGAGTTCCAGGACAGCCAGAGCTGCTACACAGAGAAACCCTGTCTTGGGGGAAAAAATAGAATGGTTTTATTTTTGTGTAATGTGAATAACCATTATTTTCTAATTTTAGTTCTATAGGTTGAAAATAGAAGCCAATGTTTGGCTGTGAAAATGTGAATATATATGATAAATGCATCTTTAAAAGAGGTTTTAGCTTATAGCACAGTCAAAGGCTTTATATACTGATATATTTCATTTTATTGATACTATTTTTAACTCCACTTCTGTTATATAAAATAGTTCAACCTGTTACTTTGTGGTGATTATTATGGGACAGATTCAGGGTCAAAGTTCATTTCTTCCTAATTATGAAAAATAGTTGATTATTTATAGAAGTGGATATAAAAATCTTCAGAGATGTGATTCAGAAATGATAATGTAAAATATAAAACAGTTCCATAAGAGACTGTCCTAAAAATGAGGTGGAAAGTGAATTGAAGAAGATGTCTGACATTAGCCTCTGGCCTGTACTAAGCTGCTTTAGGTCTTTATTTTTATAGTCATGATGCAGGTTGTAAGGAGCTGGGAATCAGGCTGGAGAGAAGCTCACTTATGTGGGAAGCTGCAGTTCCTTGGTAGCAGATGTTCTCTGTGGAGGTTAATCCTGCTCACTTCCTAACAAAGCTTCCTGCAGAGGGGGTGGTGCACAAGCGAGCATCCCTAGAAGAAGGCTTAGCTAGCATGCTCTGTGACTTACTCCTGGAATTGACACACTAAGAGTCTTACTATATTTTCTTAGTTACATATTCTAGTACAGTGAGTCTAGTGTAGGAGGGGCCTATACAGGCTGTGAACAGTAGGAAACGTGGGTCATGGAGACATGTTGGAGCCTGGCCCCCACAGCAGGAAAAGGAGGTCTCTGTGCTTCGCTACAGTGGGTGGAGTATTTATTCTGCTTGCTTTATTCCCTGCTTCTTAGCTGGGGGGAGCGGCTCCTTATGTTGTAATGAGATACGAAAGTACCAGAAACATTTACACATGGCTAACATGTAGAACAATAAGGATTAATGGAGAAGAACAAATTTTATTACATGTTGATTTATGTTTGTGTATATGTATGTGGCCCTTCGTGTGTCAGGCGGTCATGGGTGGCCGTCAGAGGACACCTTGTGGCCATTAGTTGTCTTCTTCCACCATGTGGGTCCCCAGGGCTTGGGTCAGTATTGTCCGCAGTCTTTCCAGTGAGCTATCCTAAAGCCTGGAGTCTTTGGATTTTGGTTTTGGAGACGGGGTTTCTCTGTGTAGGCCTGGGTATCCTGGAACTCGCTCTGTGGACCAGGCTAACCTGGAACTCGTAGATTCACCTGCCTCTGCGTCCCAAGTGCTGGGATCACAGGCATGCACCACCTTAATCGGCAGGAAGCCTTACATCTTAAACTTGAAAATAATGCTAGAGATAAAACGATATGCATGTAACATACTTTATAAAACTCAGGAAATATATAAGCAAACCCAAATTTCCTGTAATATCTCTGTCCTAATAGGATCCTAAATTTGATTGTTGTTTTTTGTTTTTGAGATAAGTTCTTTGTGTAGCTTTGGTTGTTCTAGAACTAGCTCTGTAGACCAGGCTGGCCTCTGTTTGTGAGTGCTGGAATTAAAGGCACACACCATCATAGTCCGAATTGATGAATTTTTAAAATAATTTGTTTATTTATCTATTTATTTGTTTTTAAAGATGTATTAGTATTCAGCCTGCAATTGAGCTAGTAGGCCAGAAGAGGGCATCAGATATCATTATAGATATCTGTGAGGTACCATGTGAGGTACCATGTGATTGCTGGGAATTGAACTCAGGACCTTTGCAAGAATAGCCAGTGCTCTTAACCTCTGAGCCATCTCTCTAGTCCCTATGTATTTATTGTGTAACAGCCATGGGATTAAAGGCATGCACCACCACAGCTCTACTTAATGTATTTTTAAAAAGATATATTTGTTTGTTTGTTTGTTTGTTTATTTGTTGAAGCAAGGTTTCTCTGTGTAACAGCCCTGACTGTCCTGGAACTCATAGACGAGGCTGGCCTGAAACTCTCAGAAATCTGCCTGTCTCTGTCTCTTGAGTGCTGGGATAAAAGGTGTGTGCCATCACTGCTCCTTACTTGTATTTTTAGTTGTATGTATATGTCTGTCTGTCTGTCTGTCTTCTGTGTGTGTGCATGTGGGTCAGGTTCCCATGGAGGCCAGAAGAGGAACCTGGATCCCTTGGAATTAGAGTTACCTGCAGTTGTGTGAGCTGCCCAGGGTGGTTTCTGGGAACCAAACTTGGGTCCTCTGCAGGAGCACTACTTGCTTTTAACTACTGTGTCTTCAGCTCCTGTTTTGTTCTTTACTTTCTGGGTTGGTTTTCACTGTGTAGCTTGGGCAGGCCTTGAACTTGCAGCAGACTTCCTGGCTCACCTTTCTAAGCGCTGGGCATACAGGCGTACACTACCATATCTGGCTTTGGATTTTGTTAGTTTTCTCCTTTAGATTTTTTTTTTTTTTTTTTTTTTTGAGATAGGGTGTCTCTGTGTAGCCTTGGCTGTCCTGGACTCGCTTAGTAGACCAAGCTGGCCTCGAACTCACAGCGATCTACCTGCCTCTGCCTCCTGAGTGCTGGGATTAAAGGCGTGTTTCACCACTGCCTGGCTCTCTTTTAGATTTTTGTGGGGAGGATGTGGTGTGGGTGTGTATGCTACAGTGTGTGTGGAAGTTGGAAGAAAACATTCAGGAGATGGTCTTCTTCCATGTCTGGGTCCTGGGGAGTGAGCTGAGGTTATTTGGCTTGGTGGGGGTGCTTTACCATGTGAGCTGTTTTGCTGTCCCTGGTGTTATAAGTGTGCCGTTTTACATAAGTCACTGTGTTGTGAAAGTCCAGTGCAGCCAAGTATCCTCTGATTATTTTTGTTTAAGAGCCTCATGTATCCTAGGCAGGAGCTCAGCTGTATCTGTAACATTAAAAATTTTAAATGTTTAATGTAAATACCATATAGCAGGTGAAAGAACTAAAATTATCTTTCTGATTTTGACGATTCATTTTTAGGTGGGTAGTGGTGGTGGAGCAGGCCTTTAATCCCAGCACTTGGCATGCAGAGGCAGGTGGATCTCTGAGAGTTCCAGGCCAGCCAGAGCGGTTATACAGGAAACCCTGACTCAAACACCAACAATAACAACAAACTCCCCCCCTGCATTTTTAATAATACTTAGATGACCTGAAAATTGTATTTTGTTAAAATATGTAAGCCATTTGCTTTTTTGTTATTTAAATCTCTGGTATTTTTTTTTCTGGTCTCAGGCTTGCTTAGGACTTTGTACGTTCTCTGTTTTTTTGTTTTACTATAGGAACTAAACTTTAAAGGCTGACATCTTGTCCTTGTTTGATTTACAGGGAGACGTCTCCACACACATTTCAACTAGACTTATTCTTCAATAATGTCAGCAAACCAAGTGCTCCTGTTTTCGATAGGTTGGGAAGGTATGTATGTACTGAAGAGCTTCATCGAGACCTCATGAGTCAGAAAGCAAGCCCTTCCGCCACAAGGAAGTGTGTGGTGCTAGACACAAGAGTGCAGCCTACCTAATGCCAGACTCCTGAGAGAGCTTAACAAGATACAAGTCCAAATGTGTGACAACGTAATAGTAACATAATCACCATCGTTCATTTGCTCTTTACTTGTGTGTACATGCATCATAAACATGACACTTACATAATTTACTACTAACCTGATTTGGAAAGGGCAGCTTTCTGATTCTTAAAATTATATTAGGCAAAATAACCATTAAATGAGTTTAATAAGAACTCATTATAACATGACAACAACCAAAGGTCTCTTTAAGATGAAAACAATACATTTCTACTAGGAATTAGCAGACTTTACTCATTCTTTCCTGAACCTCTTAATTTCTTAGGAAATTACATTGAAAATTTAACTTTTTTTTTTTTTTTTAAATTTAACATTTTTAAAACCCAGGACTTTAGACAATTAAGCATATGCTTTCCACTGAGCTGTACCCAGCCCCAAAATGAGTACTTTTCTTTTCTTTCTTTTTTTTAGTGGGGAGGGGGGGGCGCGTTTTTGAGACAGGGTTTCTCTGTGTAGCCTTGCCTGTCCTGGACTCACTTTGTAGACCAGGTTGGCCTCGAACTCACAAAGATCTGCCTGCCTCTGCCTCCCAAGTGCTGGGATTAAAGGCGTGCGCCACCACCGCCTGGCAGTACTTTTCTTATATTTTAGTCCTAGTGTACTCTTTACAGGGTGCAGTGCTAGGGATTGAACTTAGGGCCTTTGGATGCCAGGCAAGCGCTCTATCACAAAATGACACCCTCAGCCTCGTGATGTGCATTTTTGTTGTTAGAGGATAGTGCTGTGGTGCTCTGTCTCTTTGTTCGTTAGAGTTATGTGGAGGTGCTTTTAAAATGTGTGTGCTTTAAGCAATGTGTGTCCTTAACCCAAACCAGCTACATCAGAGTCTTTTGTGACTTGAAAAAATTTAACATTTGGTTACATTGAAATATTTGAAAGTGGAAAGACTTTTAAAAGTGTTTTTTAAATATCACTTTATTATAACCTGAGCACCTCAATATAAAACTAAACACTGGTGAAAACTGTTTTTCTTACTAACTTTTGAGTTATTGAAAAATGCACAAGCTCTGCTAACAGATAACACTTAAATAGATTAAAGTACCTGACATACAGTAGATTTCATATAATGAAAATACCTAAAACAATGTAGTATACTGAACTGATAGAAAACAAGGTTGTAAGACTATTATTAATTACTTTGTAATAGTTTATAGATTACATTGTTTTCTATAGTTCTAACCATATAGGAACAGCAGAAACCCTTTCCATTCTTAAAGAGAGAGAAAAAATTATTACCTGTTTTAGTAGCTGTACTTTTAAGCAGTTTTAAAATATTACAGAAAATAACAAACAGAAGACACTGTAGTACATCTGTTGTAGACCCAGGTCTTTTGTCTGGGAGCAACCAAGGTCCCACCTCAGGCCCCTGCAACTACCCCACAGCTCTCTCAGAAGCCGGGCCGGGCTGGCCTGAGACCCCAGGACAGGGCCGTGGGTACTTTCCATGGTGCCATCTTGGGAAGCAAAGTTTAATTTACTATTTTTACATGTACATCCCATGGTGAAGGTGTGTAAGGTCAGAGCACAAGTTTGTAGAGTTGGTTTTCCTCTTCCATCTTTACATAGGTTTTGGGGATTGAACTCAGGTCATCAGACTTAGGTAGTAAGTGTTTTACCTAGTGAGCTATCTCGCCAGCAAAAACTTCATAATTTGTAATACTTATTATTTGAGCCTTTCTGTTAATTTTTTCCCATTTCCACAGCCTGGAATATGATGAGAATACTTCTATCATCTTCAGACCAAACTCAAAGGTAACTATTGATGTTACTTTCTCACCTTGTTTCTTCTGTTCTTCTATTCAGTTTTTTATATAGGTGAGTGAGACAGCACTGGACCCAGAGTTCCAGGGTGTTATGTCTTGTCTGCATCTTACAATTAAAAGCTGCTTTAAAATCTAATTGTTCTGTCTAAAGAGCTTGAATCATTTTATGCTACATATGAAATAAAATATCGTTTTAAAACAATAAAGTACTGGGGCTGTGGAGATGGCGCAGTGGTTAAAAGCACTTGTCGCTCTCACAGAGGACCTGGGTTTGGTTCCCAGCACCCACATGATGGCTCACAACCATCTCTAACTCCAGTTCCAAAGGATCTGATGCCATGCTCTGACCTCTACTTACATCAGTATGCAGGTCGTGGGCATACACAGAAAAACATCCATACACATTCAGTAAATCTGAAACTGAAGAGCTTTACAGGCCTCTCTTTCTGTGAATTTAGTCTTGACTCTGGCATAGGTCAATATTTTTGGGTTTCGCTTTTATTCGGGCAGACAAGCTCATAGCATTCAGGCCAGTAAATTATTACTAGATACTGCTATGTTCTGTTAAGGTATTAAAAAAAGAGAGATTTAGTTTTAAAAATTACTCATATGTATCTGTATGTAGGTATGTGTTTATGGGTTTCCCCAGATCCCCGTGGAGCTAAACTCACGTGCACTTGAGAGCTGCCTGATGGGGGTGCTGGGAATTGAACTCAGGTCCTCTGCAAGAACAGTACTGCTCTTCTGACCCATCTCTAGACCCTTTATTAAGGTTTAAAAAATACACCTTTCATATCCTTTCCACATCAGTACTTGCTTTATTTCTTTGTGCACCAAATCCATTTAGAGTCATGTAATGGAAGATCTGAAATACAGAACGAATGTGGGGCCACCTAGCTGAGAATAACTCTGGAGTATAATCTGCAATCTTTTGTATCCTGTTTATACAGATTTATCTTCTTTATCTGTTTATCTTTCTTCCACTAGGATTCCTTTTTGGCTTGTTTTATGTGTTTTTAAGGATTCATTTCCATTTTTGAGTGGTGGAAAGCTGGCTCATCCTGCCCTTGTAGAGGACCTGAGTTCAGTTCCCAGCACCCTTGTCAGGTGTCTGACAGCCCATGTAACTTCAGCTCTAGAGGGGTCTGTCTGCTGCCTGTGACCCGCAAGAGCACCGCACTCGTGTGTGCATACAAGCAAACACACTAACTAAAGTAAAAATCTCTTTAAAACTAAAAAAATTATTTTGTGTGTGTGTCTGTATGTGTCTTTGTTTTATGTGTTTGTCTGTGTTTTTGTATGCCACCCACGAATGTGTTTTCTCTCCCTGAGTTATGAAAATGTTTCTCATTATTCCAGTAATAAGGCTCCATATGTAGAACTCCAAATGGTTTTCTTTTCAACATTTAAAAAAATAATTTGTTCATATTACATCCCCATTGTCCCCTTACCTTTTCCACCCTCTCCCCTCCCCTAGCCCTCTGACAGTATACCTCTGATTTTAATGTGAGAAGTGCTGGACAGTTTATGGACCTTTATCGTTCTGGAAACTGGACATTGTTTGTGCTGTTTACTTCCATGACTCTCACCTAGTTCGCTCTCAGTTTTCTTCTCTTGCTGAGAGCTTGTCCATGCACTTTGACCACAGTCAACATGACCTATGGACATGGGAAGACTTAGTCTTAGCATGGGACCATGCTGGAGGACCATGTCAATCTATGCCTGTGAGTGATTTTCAGCAATATTGACCTGCATTGTATTAAAAAACATTTTTAGCCAGGCAGTGGTGGTTTACGCCTTTAATCTCAGCACTTTGAGAAGCAGAGGCAGGTGAATTTCTGTGACTTAGAGGTCAGCCTGCTCTGCAGAGCTAGTTCTAGGATAACCAAGGCTATGCAGGGAAACTATTTTGAAAAACCAAAAAACAGAGCATCTGGGTATTTTGCCTGCATGTATGTCTGTGTGCTACATGCACATGGTGTCCATGAAGGCCAGAACAGGGCATCAGATTGCCCGAAGCTGGAGTTATGGATGGTTATGCGATGATGTGTGCTGAGAATTGAATTTGGGTCCTCTCTAAGACCAGCCAGTGTTAGTGCTCTTAACTGCTGAGCCTCTGTTTTTATTTACTTTTTGTTGTTGCTGTTATGTGTAAATGTGTGTATCCGTGTATGAGTATGTGCACCTGAAGCTTAAGTGTGATGCCTGTAGGGACCAGAAGGAGGCACTGGACCCCCCAGAAGCGAGAGTTACTAGTAGCTGTGAGCCTCTTAATGTGGGTGATGGCAACCCAACTTAGGTCTTTTGAAGAGCTGCAAACACTTTAACTACTAAGCCAAACCTCCAGTTCCTTCAGCATTGTTTTTAAAGACTTTAGCTGAACCATAAGCTGATTTAATATCATTTTGCTTTTGGAATATTAAAACATTAATGTGAGATCTTTCACCATCCTAAAAATCAGGTAAATACTGATGGTCTGGTGCTAAGAGGCTGGTACAACTGTCTGACCCTGGCAATATATGGATCGGTAGATAGAGTGATAAGCCACGACAGAGACTCTCCACCGCCTCCCCCTCCGCCTCCACCTCCTCCCCAGCCACAGCCAACTTTGAAAAGGAATCCAAAACACGGTGAGAAGCTGAGTGTGCTGTCCCAGTGAAACTGCTGTGGGCTCTCTTACAGCAAGAAAAGCTGATCCAAACAGTGTTTCTATTTTTTCCTCTAACCTTGTATAAAATCTGACATATTTGTTAGTAAGAGTTTATTTTTAGTTTCTTCATCTGTTTTTCTGAAGAGCTAGGTAGCTAGCTTGCTTTGTTTGCCTGCTTTTCAGATGCAGTCTTAGTATACAGCCTTGGCTGGTTTAGAACTCCCAGAGCTCTGCCTGCTTGAGTGCTTAGACTGTAAGTGTGTGCCACCACACCTGGTCCTGGAGAGATTTTAAATAGTCCCAATGCTGGATGGCTTTCTTTTTTTCTATCTTCATTTTTTTCTGTTCTTTCCCCCTTCCTTTCTCTCTTATTTGAGACTTTTGTGCTCATTAAATAGAAACAAGAACAGTAAAGACCTTCAGTGCACTTGAGTGACTTTCCTTCCTTAGCCAGACAGCTTGGCTCATTTCTCCAGCATGTCCCCTGTACACTGCAGTGCTGATTGCTATAAGGCGTTGAAATAAATAGTGTCTGGGATAAATTGTGAAGAGTCTGCACGTAGGTGTTTTTAATTATTTTTGATGGTGGTGGCTTCACACTGTATTTTCTTCTCTTTCAGTCTTTTTTTTTTTTTCTTCTTTTTTTTTGTCTTGTGGTGTTTTTGAAACCGGGTCTCACTATGTAGTTCAAGCTTCTCTGACTATGGCCCAGGGCTGCTAGAACTTGAGATATTCCTGCCTCCTCAGCCTCCTGAGTGCTGGGATTACAGTGCATGTTCTCTCTTTTCTTAAATCTTACCTGCTAAGCCCATTTAGACTTTTACATTACTCTTTCTTTTTTTTAAACCCTTTATTCTTCTGAACTGGTAGAACATTCTTTTTCTTTTTCTTTCTTTTGTTTTTTTGTTTTTTTAGAATTTCTTTGTGTAGCCTTGGCTGTCTTGGACTCCCTTTGTAAACCAAGCTAGCCTTGAACTCACAGAGATCCACCTGCCTCTGTGCTCCTCCCCACCCCCCACCCCCCCAGTGATCAAAGGCATGTGGCTAAACTATGCATGGCTAAAACTTTCTTTCCTTTTTCCTCTTTACTAGATTGTGAGCTCCTGGAGAGACACGAATATGCTTTATTTACATTTGTCCCTTTAACCATATCAGAGTTGCATGTGTGTATTTGTGTGTGTGTAAGTGTGGTGTATGTGTGTTGTATTTGTGTTGAGTATATTGCACTTACTGGATTTAGAGGTGCTGTAGTTCAAACCCAGGACTGTGTGCTGTCTGAGCATGTGCTTTGTTATTTTTCACCCAGTCCATAGCAGTTTTTTTTTAACCCTTCATCTGTTGAAAGACATTTGAGTAGTTTCTCCTTTTTGCCTATTAAAGTGAAGTAGAACATTTATCTATACTTTGCTGTCTGAAAATAAGTCTTTATGTTTCTAGGGTATTGTCCTAGACTGTCCTAGACTATGTCATAATTTGGTGTGTGGACAGTTAGTCAGCAAAATTTTTATTACATCTCCAGGCAGGAAAAGTTTATATTCTTACTCAGTTCTGAGGATAAGTTCAGATGATAAACATTTTTTTGTGTGTGAATTCATTTCAGTATACTTTAATAATTTAAATGTATTGTTTCCCATCTATAGCTGATGGTGAGAAAGAAGATCAGTTTAATGGAAGTCCTCCACGACCCCAGCCACGGGGACCACGAACTCCTCCAGGACCTCCTCCGCCTGATGATGATGAAGATGATCCTATGTCTTTGCCAGGTATAGAGTCTGTGCTAGGGTCTCCTCCCACCCACTAGTCATACAGGGTGCTGCTTCTTGTTTCTTGTAATTTTTAAGACAGGGTTTCTCTGTGTACCCTTGGCTGTCCTGGACTCACTTTGTAGACCAAGCTGGCCTCGAACTCATAGAGATCTGCCTGCCTCAGCCTCCTGAGTGCTGGGGATTCAAGGGGGTACTCAGTGGGTGCTTATTAATTCAAGAAAAACATAAGGTGATCAAGTGTTAATGATTGCTGTCTCTCTTCAAGCTCCCTCGTCCTGTCATATATTCTTTGTGTTTTTCCTGTTGGCAGAGTAGCTTGTTAGATAAAATGTTAGGTAATTTGAAGCTATACCAGTGGTGCTTTGAAAACAGTATACAGTATATGTAGTATATAGCACATATATACATAGTATATATAGTATATATAGTGTAGAGCAATCAAAAATAAGTAGTGTGTATTGGTAAAAACAGCTCAGCTAATGAAAAGAAACATTTCACATATACTACAGAGCATAAAATACTATAAATTAGTATACTTTATTAATTGTTAGTACAAGAAGTTATAGTGAATGCTGTGAGTGGGACTATTTTTAGTTTGGATCAGGGTTTCTAGTTTAGGCTGGCCTCAGATTTACTATGGAGCTGAGACTGGCCTTGAACTGTTGATCTTTCTGCTTCTACTTCCCAAGTGCTAGGATTAGACACATCCGTCATCTTAACAATTTTAAGTTATTAATCTACCATATTTTAAAAATCAGCATTTGTGAGCTAAATTATTGAACATGTGCTAAGTGGCTGTAGGCTCTAGTCCTGCTGCCTTGTGCTATTTAAGTCATTGAATAATCTGCTTTAAATCTCCTTTTTTCAGTGTCTGGTGACAAAGAAGAGGATGTTCCTCATAGAGAAGATTACTTTGAGCCCATTTCTCCTGATCGGAATTCTGTCCCCCAGGAAGGTCAGTATTCTGATGAGGGGGAAGTAGAAGAGGAACAGCAGGAAGAGGGAGAAGAAGATGAAGATGATGTGGATGTAGAGGATGAAGAGGATGAAGATGAGGATGACTGCCATACAGTAGACAGTATCCCTGATGATGATGAGGAAGATGAAGAGGAAGAAGGTGATGAGGATGAAGAAGGTGAAGGTAGGTAATGTTAGCTAGGACTTTTTGATTTTAACTACTAGAGACTAGCTACGTGTTCTTTGAGCATCACAAAGTTTATAACAGCACTAAATCAGTTGGAAGAACCAGGTGTGGTGGCAGCACTCAGGAGGTAGAGGCAGGTGGATCTCTGTGAATTCAAGGCCAGCCTGGTCTACAAAGCGAGTCCAGCAGCCAAGGCTACACAGAGAGACCCTGTCTCGAAAAAGCAAAACAGCAACAAAAATGGATCAGAAGCGCTCTAAGGGGTCATGTAGTTTGGCCTCAAGACGTGATAGCAAATAAGGTCTCTTCTGTCTGTCGTTCTCTGTCAACTTACTTATTTTTGTGATGGTGTTAACCTCCTCTTTTTAACTAACTAGCCAGAAGTGCCTGACTGTCATCTCCCTGAGGAGCGGCTTTACTTGGCTTCTAGATTGAGTTGCTGCTTGGTACCATCAACATTAGCCAGGGAAGCAGGGTCTAAAAATGGGCCAACTTTCTAACCGTACATGCCACATAGATACTTTAACAAGATGCTGCGATAATTTTACAAACCTGTCTTCTGGGTGGCTCAGTTAGAAGTACAGTGGCTGAATGGTGCAATTCTTTGGTTTTAGGTTTTAGTTTTAGTCAATTGACAAAAATGTCTTTAAAAATTCTTAATTTGCCAAGAAATGGCATGTAATACTAAACGCTTACGCAAAGTGACAATTTGCCTTGACTTTAAAAAAACAATGAAGGTGGTTGTGGAATTAATTGCAGGGCCATTTATGAGCTGGATCATTGCAGGCATTTATGAGCTCACAAATACATAGTAATTCTAAAACAACTCTCACCCCCATTGTTTTTATAAGACAGACACATAGTTAAATTCTAAGTGATACTTTTTTTGTGTGTCCTCCATTCCAAGATTGCCAGGTAATCATGTTTAGATTTCGTGTGTATGGCTGGCATATAGTTAGATTTATGCATCAGTTTTCTTATGCAGGACAACTTATCAGAGAAGGCAAGGATTAGCAGGTTAACTGACCTACTTGTATCTGGCTTGTTTGAGAGTCAGATTCCCAGAGACTTGTCCTTTCATGAGTGTGTTGCTAAGGCTAAGCAAAGAACTGTCAAGAGAGGACAAGTAATTTTCTGGAAACATTTTATTTTTTCAGTTATTTTTACACATTTTTACTCCTTAATGGGTAGGCAATAGTATTGCTAGGCGATAAGGTAAAGGTAGTCTTTAGTTTGTGATTAACAAAAGAGACTTTTTTTTTTCAAGATAGGGTTTCTTTATGTAGTCCTGGCTGTCCTAGAACTCACTCTATAGACCAGGCTGGCCTCGAACTCAGAGAGATCCACCTGCCTGGGTATCCTGAGTGTTGGGGTTAAAGGGGTATGACACCATGCCCAGCTAAATATATTTTATTTTTAATTCTGTGTAGATCTGTGTCTGTGTATGGGCAAGTTCAAGTGAGTACAGGTTCTTGAAGAGGCCAGAAGATGGCATTGGATGCCCTGGAGCTAGAGGTGTAGGTGGTCGTGAGCCCTCTGATGTGGGTGCTGGGACTTGAACTCTGGTCCTCTGGAAAAGATAGATGAACATTTCTTCAGCCCCCTACAATATGTTTTCCTGAAAGACTTGATCTTGTGATTACATTATTCTCTTTCCTTTTTTTATGTTTGCATGCATGTATATATGTTGTGTTTTGAGAATAGGCATATGTGAGTTGGTCATAGCACAAGCTTAGGTGTCAGTCCTTGTCCTCTACTTTGAGACAGGGCTCTTATTGTTCACAGCCTCACACTCCAGGCCTCCTGGCCTGCAAGCTTCAGGGATGCTCTTCTGTCCCATCTTGATAAAGGAGCACTGAGGTCCAGCCTTAGGTATGTTCTGGGGTTTACTCAGAACTCAGGTTCTGAGGCTTGAATGGAAACACTTTACCTACTGACCCATCTTCTCTAGCCTGTCTGTCTGTCTGTCTGTATATGCATATGGAAGCCAGAAGTGTCTTTTTATCACTTTCTCTCCTTATTTTTAAAAACATGGTCTCTGAGTGAACCTGGAGCTCATTGTTTTGGCTAGGCTGGCTGGCTAGCTACCCCCGAGATCCGCTTGTCTCTACTTCCCTTACCTTCAGTGTTGGGGTTACAGATGCATGTCACTGCACCCTAACATTTATATGGGTCCTGGGTTCTCGGACTCTGATGTTTATGCTTATATAACCATGGAACCATTTCCCCATCTTTGGTGTTTTTCATGGCGCTGGGTATCAGAACCTAGATTCTTATGCTTGAGTGCCAGACACTGTACCAACTGAGCCATCTCCTCAGTCTCCTTGTCCCCCTTTTTTGGGATTGTCATTTATTTATTTATCTATTTATTTATTTATATTTTGTGTGTACAGTTGTTTTGCCTGCGTGCATGTTTATGTACCACATGCTACAGTGTCCACAGAGAGCAGAGGGCATCAGATCCCTTGGAGCTGAATGGTTGTGAGCCACCATGTGGGCACTGGAAATGGGACTTGGGCCCTTGGGAAGAGCAGCAAATACTCATAACCTTTGAGCCACATCTCCAGTCTGTGATGGAGTGCTGATGTGTAGCCTAAGCTGGCTTGGTACTCACTGCAGCTCTCTTGCCTTTGAGTCCTAGGATTACAGGCACTGAGTACCATGCCTGGTTTGTAATAGTCTTATGTATCTTTTGTTGTTTTTTTTCTGAGACAGGGTTTCTCTGTAGCCTTGGCTGTCCTGGACTCCCGTTGTAGACCAAGTTGGTCTCAAACTCACAATGATCTGCCTGCCTCTACCTCTCAAGTGCTGGGATTAAAGGTGCGCACCACCACGCCTGGCTGTTTTACTTATCTTTACCACTGGCTGTCTTGGACTCCGTTTGTGGCCCAGGTTGAGTTCTAACTTAGATCTGTCTGCCTCTGTCTCCCCGAGATCACAGGGCATGCACTATTTTTTTTAAATCTTAAAAATAACCTTGGAGCCAGGTGTGGTGGTGCATGCTCACCACTTGGAAGGCAGAGGCAGGTGGATCTCTGTGAATTAGAGGCCATCCTGGTCTACAAAACAGGACAGCCAAGGCTACACAGAAAAACCCTGTCTTGAAAAACTAAACCCAAACCAAACCAAAACCTGTAACTGGGCATGGTAGCATGCAGCTTTAATCCCAGTACCCAGAAAGCAGAGGCAGACAGATCTTTCTGAATTCTAGGTCAGCCTGGTCTAATAATGAGACATTGTCTCAAATAAATAGATATAAATAATTAAGTAGAATTAAATTAAATTTTGGGCTGCCATCCCCAAGACCCGCATGGTGAAGGAGAGGACTGCCTCATGCTGGTTGTCCTCTGATCTGCACACATGTGCTGTGACACATGTCCCCCAACCCACATAAATAAATGAGTAAATAGTAAGTTTATTTTTAAAAATCTCTGAAGAGGCTGGGGAGAGGGCTCAGTGATTAAGAGCATGAATTGCTCTTGTAAGGACCCAAGTTTGGTTCCCTGAATCCCCACTGGGCAGCTCAGAATTGCCTGAGGCAGTCAGCCCAGGAGCAGTCTGACACCTGTGGCCTCCTCGGGCACTGAAGTGCACATAGCCATACATAGATACATGGAAAATTAAAAGTAATTAAAAAATTTAAGTATCTCAGAACTTCCCTTCAAAGAGAGGGATTTTTGTTATTTTGTCTGTTTTTATTTCTGTAAGGAAAAAGTGTCATCACAGAATTAATTATAATGCTCAATAGGCATAATGGAGAAATTAGTAAGCTTATCCATCATTATCCTATCACAAATTTTAAATATTGTCAATTCTTGTTATGAGTAGGTAGGATCAGAAGTTGATTTTTTTTTCCAAGTAGGACAACAGTCATTGAGAATGCTTGGTTTACCATGAAACAAGGTTATTGATCAATCAGTGTTCACGCAGTAAATAAGAGTGATGTAGTGCCTAAATACTGTTTAAACATTTTTCAGGGGATGATGGTTACGAGCAGATCTCTAGTGATGAAGATGGAATTGCTGACTTGGAACGTGAAACTTTTAAGTATCCAAACTTTGATGTTGAATACACTCCAGAAGACCTGGCGTCTGTCCCTCCTATGACATACGACCCGTATGACCGGGAGCTGGTGCCACTCCTGTATTTCAGCTGCCCCTACAAAACTACATTTGAAATTGAAATCAATAGAATGAAGGATCAGGGTCCAGATAAAGAAAATTCAGGAGCAATAGAGGCTTCAGTGAAGTTAACTGAACTGCTAGATCTGTACCATGAAGATAGGGGTGCAAAATGGGTAACTGCTCTAGAAGAAATTCCAAGTTTAATTATAAAAGGATTGAGCTATTTGCAGTTGAAAAACACAAAACAAGACTCCCTTGGCCAGTTGGTAGACTGGACGATGCAAGCTTTAAATTTACAAGTAGCCTTTCGCCAGCCCATAGCCTTAAATGTCCGGCAGCTTAAAGCTGGAACCAAGCTTGTGTCCTCATTAGCAGAATGTGGGGCTCCTGGAGTCACAGAGTTGCTACAAGCAGGAGTGATCAATGTATTGTTTGATCTCCTTTTTGCTGATCATGTCTCATCTTCCCTTAAGTTAAACGCTTTTAAAGCTTTGGACAGTGTCATTAGCATGACGGAAGGCATGGAGGCATTTTTAAGAGGTACGCAGAGTGAGAAAAGTGGCTATCAAAAACTTCTAGAACTCATACTTCTAGATCAGACTGTGAGGGTTGTCACTGCTGGCTCAGCTATTCTTCAAAAATGCCATTTCTATGAAATCTTGTCAGAGATTAAAAGACTTGGTGACCACATAGCAGAGAAGACGTCATCTGTTTCTAACCACGGTGAACCTGATCATGACACAGATGCTGGACTGGAGAGAGCAAACCCAGATTATGAGACTGAAGTAGAGGCATCTATGGACATGGATCTTTTGGAATCCTCAAATATAAGTGAAGGTGAAATAGAAAAGCTTATTAATCTCTTGGACGAGGTTTTTCATTTAATGGAAACTGCACCTCATACAATGATCCAACCGCCTGTAAAGTCTTTCCCAACAATAGCACGGATTACTGGACCTCCGGAGAGGGATGACCCGTACCCTGTTCTCTTTAGGTAAGACATCTCATGAGTCATTGGAGAAAATAGGGTCAGGAGCAGTGAATGGTTTCTTTAGCCAAGTATACATGAGAGGTTGAGAAAATAGGCATGGGAAGTAATGTAGTGAGTTTTGGAGTGCAGAGTGGGGTTAGAACTTCGGTTGAGTAGTTTTTACCTGTAACAGTAGGAGATGAAATATGGAGGAGCTGAGGAGCAGGATAGGAAAGCATTCTCAGGTGACAACAAAAGCAAGTAAGCAGTGAGGGTGCGGGGCCTGGGATGGAGCTCAGTAGGTGCTTGTCTGGCTTGCAGAAGCCTCGGGAAGTGGGAGCACAAAGATCACAAGCGTTATGTCATCCTTGGCTGTGTGGTGAGTTTGAGGCCAGCCTGGGCTATGTGAGAACCTGTTTCTTAAAGTAAAAAAAGGGATGAGACAACAGCCAGAAAGGCGTGTCGTGCACAAAAAGGAAGATTTTTATTTCATGTTTCTGGAATGGGCAAGCACAATGGGAAGAGTGACAGTTTAAAACTCAGTAAGGAGGGAGATGTGTACAGTGTGGGAGGAAGTGCTCAGTTACTGGAACAGGGTGTGCTAGGAGCTGAGGTTTAAAGACGTATGCCAGGTGTGGTGGTATGTACCTTTAGTCTGAGCACTTGGGAGGCAGGTAGTTGGAGCTATGTAAGTTCAAAGCTAGCCTGGTCTCCATAGGAAGTTCCAGGCCAGCCATTCCTACTTTGTGAGACCCTGCCAGAAAAACAGTCTGGTTTTCAAATGGCAAAAGAGTAGAAAATATGTGAGTATGCAAATGTAGTTGCTTTTGTAATATTGGCGACAGATACCAAGGAATTGAGGCCCTTGATACTGGTAACTTTTTTTTTTTTTTGAGACAGGGTTTCTTTGTGTAGCCTTGGTTGTCCTGGACTCCCTTTGTCGACCAGGCTGGCCTTGAACTCACAGCAATCCATCTGCCTCTGCCTCCCAAGTGCTGGGATTAAAGGCGTGTGCCACCACTGCCTGGCTGGTAACTTCATTTTTAATAAAACAGGAGGTATAAAGTCATGTCCTGATGGTGGCTGAAGGTACTAGGTGGAAGGAAGGAAAGAGCTACTTTCAAACATATACACTGGGGCTTAAGAAAACCTAAGATGCTGTCTTGACGTATTTGTGCGATATGGAAGAATATCTCAAATTAGTTGGCACCCACCTTACAAGTGGGTCTTTGTAGAGATAGCCATGTGAGCTTGCTGTATTAACTGCTTTCCAGATAGTCTGTAAGAAGTTAAGGATATACTTGGGGTCATCTTGTCATTTTGAATTATCTTTGGGTTTATAGAAAGCGGTCACTGAGGGTATTTATTTATTCATTTAATTATTTATTGGTTTTTTTCGAGACAGGGTTTCTCTGTGTAACAGAGTCCCCTGGACTCCTAGACCAGGCTGGCCTCAAACTCACAGAGACCTGCCTGCCTCTGCCTCCCAAGTGCTGGGATTAAAGGCCACCACCGCCTGGCTAGAAGGTATTTATTATGAATACTGTGATATTTGTGAACAATTGTTACAAACATCGTAAAAATATTCTGGAAGCCCCAGTTCAAGCAGTGAAAGGATTAAAGGATTTGTTTTTAGGGCCTGAAGCGATGGCTCAGTGGTTAATAGGACTTGTCCTCTTCTTGAGTTTGGTTTCCAGCACTCACATGGTGGCTTATAACCGTCAGCAACTCCAGTTCCAGAGGGTCTGGACTGTGTGGGCACTGTACACACATGGTGCATAGACACATACATGCAGGCAAAAGCCCCTTGCATATAAAGTGAAAATTAATCCTAAAAATTTAAAGTCAAGTTTAGTTTTT
Source organism: Acomys minous (assembly GCF_964271855.1). Taxonomy (NCBI): domain Eukaryota; kingdom Metazoa; phylum Chordata; class Mammalia; order Rodentia; family Muridae; genus Acomys; species Acomys minous. Next base: position 121,035,062 of record NC_140483.1, read on the forward strand.
GGTAAGTGTAAATTCTGACCTTTCATCTACTTATTAGTAATACTTTAACAGGAGTTTACAGAAGTTGTTCTGTTACCATGTGTAGTGACTACATGTGCAACGTGTTAGACTTTCAAACTTAAGAAAGTAAAATACTTTTTGTAAGTCAAAGTTAACAAATGTACATTAAGTTAATCTTTGTGAAGTTTTTCCCATTTCAAAATTTTTGGGAAAAACTATTTTTTCCTGAAACTGTTTAAGCTTCATTTCTAAAAAAACTGATTTTAGAAGAGCTTAGCTAGGCATGGTGGCACATTATAATTCTAGCATTCATAAAGCAAAGGCAGGAGGATGGCCGCATGTTTGAGACCAACCTTGCCTACACAGTGCCAGTCCAGCCTAGATTTATAGTGCCTTACCCTGTTTGAAAGCAAAAACAAAAACCACAGTTGTCAGTAACATTTATTATGTCTGTTCTGTAGTAGTGGGTACATTATAACTTCTCTCCTCCTAAAATTATATATACTAGGGGCTGGAGAGCTGGCTCAGTGGTTAATAGCACATACTGCCCTTGCAGAGAACCAGTGTGATTCCCAGCACCCATGTTTATAGAGGCCAGTAACTCCATTTCACAGGGGATCCCATGGCGCTAGCTACTTCAGGTCAGATCTTTAAAAAAAATGTTATGTATATGAAGAAAAGTTCTGGGGCTGGTAAGATGGCTCAGTAAGTAAAGGGACTTGCCACTAAGACTGGAGTCCTCAGTTTGATACCCAGAACCCACATAATGGAACGAGAGAACCAGCTTTCTCAGGTTGTCCCCTGATCTGCACGCATGCATGCACGCTAATGGAGAGAATCAGAGCTTTTAGATTGTCCTCTGATCTATACATGCATGTGCGCGTGTGTGCACCGACACAGACACACACACATACGCAAAGTATTAAAAAAAGAAACAGTTTTGAAGCCAGAGCCTGGTAGCTGACTCCAGTAATCCCATCACTTGGTAGGGCGGAGGCAGAAGGATTGCCATGAATTTGAAGTTAAACTGGGCTACAGAGTTTGAGACTAACCAGAGACCCTGATTCAAACTAAAAAAGGAATAGTTCTTACATTGTATTCTGGAAAAACAAAAAAAACAAAAAGCCCCCAAACCTGATGGTTAGTAGTAACTACTTATATGTTGTAATTTATACTTTGTAATTTTTTTCTGTGGTGATACTAACTCATCCTACAGTAAAAATCTAAGTCCACGAGATGTTCCTGTGCTATATAGATAGTATATTCCCTGGGTACACTAATTCACAGGGACTGGTGTTTTTTTTTTTCCTTTTTATTTTTTATTAAACTTAAAATTTTTTTTACATATACATTTATATTATCACACATTTATACAATAAACTACCTATAGCAAGAGGAACCATGACACAGTCAAGAATTATATAAATGTTACATTCTCAGTGTTTTGGCTATTTGTATTTGACAGTCTTGAAGAAAACGTCTTTTCTATCTTGGTGTGCCTAAAATTCTGAATGTAAATCAATATCATATCCCATCATTATCAACTTAAAACATCTATCTAGACCTAAAAACATACTAACCTCTAAACAACTAAGCTTAATTGTAAAACTAAACTACCTGGTCTTCAACCCCAACAGAGACTTGAGAAGGAATAAAATTGATTAACCTGAGTATACAGGGAGTGCAGGTTAGTAGCTTTCCAGATGAGAAGATGACAGAGAAAGTTTACTACATGAACATTCACCCAAAACTCTATAACATTGGAGCGTTATCTTCAGCCTTCTGGCCCAATATATCTGACAGACATATTTGTGAAGTAGGAACTATTGAGGACTTGGCTTATTCTGTCTTGGCAGAGTTTGGCTATTGACTTTGCCTGCATCCAAGTTTGCCCTTTTTAAGGCAGAATTCTGTCTGTGGTAGAAACGAAGACATTTTGCCCAGTGACTTGTTTGCTATATTTGAAGCCATCTCTATAAGGAGGTTCTTTGATGCTCATCATCCTCTTTGAGATAGGCTGGCTGTTGCCAGGAGTTAACCTGTCTCATTGTTAGTGAATGTTTAAAATAATAAAACATTTAAAAATGCCATAAGTTGTATGTCTCTGAGGTTTTTGAAGACCTTACCTATTTTACCTTATCTTTCTATACTTGTATCTATCTGTTGCACCTAAGATGTATATTCTTGTGATTAAAAATAGACTAGTAATTGATATGACCATGATTTGATCAACTAACAATTAACTTGTATAATTTATTTATCCTAAACTGACTGCAATAGCACTTTCAAAGTATTGGAAGTAAACTTTGTATTATAATTGAGTTATATGGGTACAATACCTCATATTAGAGTAGAAATATGTATAATATGTGTAAAGAATAATCTTACATTTGAATTCTATACTACTGTATCTAAAATTACACTTATTTTGCATCTATATACAAAATTCTATACCAGTGAATTAAAAATAACCTTGTGAGTGACAACTGAGGCATTAAGTTGAGTAGATTCACTAATCTACTCTTTGTTCTATCTTCCCTGTATATTTCTATATCCCCCCTTCTTTCTTTTCAACCCATATCTCCAAACTTAGGAATGTATGGTAAAGGAAAAGAGAGACATTGCTGAGTCTAACCTTGTTTTTCTCTCTAAATACAGACTGGTATTCTATAAGTAGTGAAATAGGACCATTTGGTAGGTGGTTTAGAAACAAGAATCAGAATTAGTCATGATGAAGTAAAAAAGAGAAAACCTGGCTGGGCATGGTGGCGCACGCCTTTAATCCCAGCACTCGGGAGGCAGAGGCAGGCGGATCTCTGTGAGTTCGAGGCCAGCCTGGTCTACAAAGCGAGTCTAGGACAGCTAAGGCTACACAGAGAAACCCTGTCTTGAAAAATCAACAACCAACCAACCAAAAAAAAAAAAAACCAACAACAACAACAACGGAGCACGCGAACCGCGAACCTGTCATTGGTCATTTCTTCAGGATCTGTTGAATATTTTTTACTTTATTTGATGCCACAGAAAAGAGTTGGTACTCACATTGTAATAAGTAATAACTATTTCCATAATTAAAGCCGTTCATATGTTTACTTTATCCAGTCTGTGTTTTGAGTAAAGGAAGATGCTTTGCACCTACCTGACAAGTGTCACTTGGCTTCCACAGGTATCTTCACAGTCATCACTTCCTGGAGTTGGTTACCTTGCTTCTGTCAATTCCAGTAACCAGTGCCCACCCCGGTGTACTGCAAGCCACAAAGGATGTTTTAAAGTTTCTTGCACAGTCACAAAAAGGCCTCCTCTTTTTTATGTCAGAATATGAAGCAACAAACTTGTTGATCCGAGCTCTGTGCCACCTCTATGATCAAGATGAAGAGGAAGGCCTTCAGTCTGATGGAGTTGATGACGCCTTTGCCTTGTGGCTGCAGGACTCAACTCAGACTCTGCAGTGCATTACCGAACTGTTCAGCCATTTTCAGCATTGTACAGCCAGTGAAGAGACTGACCATTCAGATCTCCTGGGCACCCTCCACAATCTTTACTTGATTACTTTTAATCCTGTGGGAAGATCGGCTGTTGGCCATGTTTTCAGCCTGGACAAAAACCTTCAAAGTCTCATCACTCTAATGGAGTACTATTCCAAAGAAGCCCTAGGGTAATTTTCTACTTACTCCTTAAACTCTCAATTACATTAGAAAACTAGATCACTAATGGGTTAGTGTCCTTATGAAAGAAGGTATGTATGTATGTATACCTTAAGATACACACAAACACACACACACATATCTACATATCTTTTCTCATAACATGTAACTTGATAATTACACATTAGAATAGCAGGAATTTCTGCAGTGTGGCTGGTAACCAATGTGGTGGATTTTCCCAGCTTCCTTCAGTTACCACCTGGTGCTGAGAAAGGTTGCAGCTACAGTACCCCTCTGCCTTGTGTGAAAGGGACTCTTGGAGCCCAGAAGTACATACCCTAAGTTAGTGCCCACACGCTTTCACTTTCACCACACTCCTCATTTTGCAATTGCTTTGATTGAATTGGAGGGATTGAGGAAGAGAGAGTGATATGGAAGAGCTGCCCAAGAGGGCAGAGGAGCTTGGCATACAAGGAGAGAGACCCGCTCTCTTCCTTGCTTGTGTCATGAAAAACAGGCAAGACTGGGCATGTTCAGGGCGGCATGATCATAGTATCATACAAAACGGTAGCATTCAGCTAGCGGTTTGCCTTCACGATGGGGTACTGGTTCACTACTTGTAATTCTGAAAGGCAAACTACAGTGGCTTCTCTGCCTGGTAGTGTAGCTTTATTCTGTAATGGAAGACTGATGAGGAATGTAGAAGATCACATTTGCTCCTGTTTTTCTAGGTTAGATGAAGATTTTAAAGGAGACCAATGAAGTATACTTTCTAGTATTCATTGCTCATGAAATATGCTTGTTAATATTTCATTGTTCACTTGTTCTTGTTAATTTTGCTTTCTGCTGTAATGTTTATGAGTTTGTTTTTGTGAGTTGTCTCTCCTTCCCTATGGGTTTTGTTTCTGTAGATTCAACTAACAACAAATCAAAAATGTTGACATTGCTTCAGCATGGTGGAGCATGCCTATAAAGTTGAGGGCAGTTTGGTCTACAGAACAAGACCCTATCTCAAGATTACAAAAAAAAAAAAAAAAAAAAAAAAAAGCAAGGGAGAAGTGCATCTGAGCCTGGCAAGGTGGTGTATGCCTGTAATCTCAGTACTTACATGGCTGAGGACTGTGAATTTGAAGCCATCCTTAAATCCTTTGCCACACAGTTTTAGGCTAGCATGGATCATAGAGTGAGACTGTCTGCACTGAACATGTATAAGCTTCTTTTCTTGTCTTTATTCTGTATACAATGCAACATCTATTTGCATAGTATTTACATTGTGTTAAGTATCCCAAGTAGTCTGGAGTTGAATTTTAAATAGATGGGAAGATATGCACACATTATGTGACACTGTGCCATTTTATATGAGGGATTGGTGGCTCCATACATCTGCAGTCTGTAGGGGCCCTGGAACCAGTACTCCATAGATACTGAGGGATGATGCTTTTCAGATGAATTGAATGTGAAGTGTAAAATCTGGTTATTTTCAAGAAGTTAGGTGATGTCAATAATGTTGAATTGTAAATTTCCTTGATCTCTTTAAAACAACATGCAAAAAATGTCTAAAAAGTATTCCTGAAAAAGTATTTTCATACCCCACATTTAAAAACCTTATTTTATTTCAGTGATTCCAAGTCTAAGAAGTCAGTAGCTTATAATTATGCATGCATACTTATTTTGGTGGTGGTTCAGTCTTCCAGTGATGTCCAGATGCTAGAACAGCATGCAGCATCTCTCTTGAAGCTTTGTAAAGCAGATGAAAATAATGCTAAGTTGCAAGGTATGGTATCTAGAATTATTTTTTAACATTTGTGATACATGAAGAGAAAAGGCTGAATTCTTGAAATTGTTGCTGTATCATGTTTGTGTGTATGTTCATGTGTGTGTGAGTTTGCATGCATGTGTGTGCACGTATAGGTCTTGAGGCTAGACCTTTCTCAACTGCTCTCCGCTTTATTATTTGAGATAAGGTCTCTCACTGGATGTGGAGCTTGCCATTTTAACTAGACTGGCTGCCCGACAAGCCCCTGAGCCACATCTGTCCGCCACACTAGTGCTGGTGTTACAGCTGTGTGACGTCTCTTTATACTGTGCCTGGCTTTCACATGAGTGTCGGAGATCTGAACTGAGAGCCTCATGGTTTTTTGCATAGCTGGCACCTTGCTCACTGAGTCAACCCGTTTTTAATTTCTCGAGTTGCCTTTTAGGAAAAGAGTTTATTAAACTTAAGATTTCATGAAGTGTTTTAGAATATAAATGAAAAGGTATGAAAGTGCCTTCCTTTTCCTGAAAAATAGTGGTCTAGCTAATCAGCATAGACAAGCAGTGAACCGACAGAGGAAATTGCAGGTGTCCATTTTGGTCTGGTTCTGTTTCTGCATGTACTGCTGTACTTAGATGTTTGTCCTGTTGTGGGTTGACTACAAGACGACTGTTGATTAGCACATTATACTACTTTTAAAAGTAGTTAATTTAAAAATGGCAAGATAAGAAACTGACAGAATCGTGCTAGTGATATAGCTCAGTGTTCAGACACTTCTCTGGCATGCATGACAACCCAGGTTTTACCTAACACAGACACACACACACACACAAAAGACAAAAGTAAAATTTCTTTTTAAAGGAAGGAGGGCTGTTCAACAAAATGTCTCTTCATAGCTAGATTCTGTTGGCAAAAGTAAAGATAGGTGAGTAAATGCTGTGTTATATTAGTTTATAATATTTATAAATCTTGTTTTAGTGTTTTCATTGACTGTTAGAATAAATTCACTTTAATTAGGCAGATAGATAATTATTTGAACATTAAAGAAACTCAGAAAAATTAGTATCACTAAGTTTTAAATCAATAGAGTAGGTCTCCATTCTCTTTTAAAAGTACATGTAGAGGGTTATATACATAGGGTGGGTATGGTGACGCGTGCCTATAGTCCTACCATCTGAGAGGCTGAGACAGGAAGAGCATGCGTCGGAGGCTGATTTGGGGTATAGCGTGAGACCTAGCTTAAAAAAAAAAAAAAAGAATTAGTTTACCTTTTTGTAAAATCTAGATGATTGAAATGGTTGCATATGTGATATTTTCCTTTAGGGGAAAAGTTTTGTTATAAAGACTTGCCTTTAAAAATATTATAGATTATTCTTTTTGTTTCTAAGAACTTAGCAAATGGCTTGAACCTCTGAAAAACCTCAGATTTGAAATTAACTGCATCCCAAATCTAATTGAATATGTTAAACAGGTGAGTAAAAGTTAAAGGGCTTTGATTGTTGCGAAAGTGTGATGATGCATAGTGATAACCCTGAAGTTACTGTCTAGATAATGTAGAAGTCACAGCCTTGGTTGATTTCCTTTTTTATTTTTTAGATGTATTTTTATTATTTTATGTCTTCACATGTTTTGCCTTCATCTCTGTCTGTTCACCACATGTGCTGGTGCTTGAGTGGTGCATCTCCATGTGGGTGCTGGGAATCGAACCTGGGTCCTGTGCAACAATAAGTGCTCTTAACCACTGAGCCAACTCTCCAGCACCCTTGATTGATCTCTTTAACTTTGTAGTATCATATTTTATACATGGGTGTAAATAATCATGTATATGATGCTCTGTTTAAATTACCTGCTACTCCATGTGTGGAGGTCAGAGGACAGCTTGTGAGAATTGGTTCTTTCTTGTACCATGTGGAGTCCAGAGATAGAACCCAAGACCTCAAGCTTTTTAGAAAGTACTTTTACCTGCTGAACTGTCTCCGAGGTCCTACAAAAATCTTTAAAGTTATATGCTAATAGTGTTCTAATTTTAACTAATGAAATTAATTTAATTCAGAATAGTTGGGTGAAATTTGATATACCTGTTTCCAGGTAATTCATGTATGGACCAGTCCTCTCTGTTGTTAATTTTGGATAGTGACAGCTGTAGTTGAAATTGTAAGTTGATCCAGGACAGCCAAGGCTACACAGACACTGTCTGGAAAAACCAAAAATCAAAAAAACAAAAAACAAAAAAGAAGAAGAAATTATAAGTTAAAGTCTGTAAAATCTATGATGTGAAATAGTATTCATATTCTATAATGAAAAAAATCAGTTCATTCATCATTAATCTTGACAGTGGTTTTCTTTTTCTCTTCTTACTTGATCTAGTGTACAGCATAGCAAGATGGGCGAAAGGCACACATTCGAACATTTAAAGCTACATTACTATAGACTAAATTATCTCCTACCCTATGTTTAGCAGATGAGTGCTGTGTGCTTTTGTATGTGAGAGGGGAAGCCCCATTGTTTTGCAGTTGCAGTATATTATTGAAGTAATTTATGTCTGTTGTTGTTACTTTGAAATCAGGCAAATCCCTGAGTTTGAGGCCAGCCTGGTCTACAGAGTGAGTTCCAGGACATCCAAGGCTACACAAAGAAACCCTGTCTCAAAAAACAAAAACAAGCATATTCTTGTTTTTTGTTTTTTATTTTGGTTTGTTTCTTGTATAGACAGGGTCTCACTGTCTAGCTCTTGTTCATGTGTAATTCACTATGTAGATCAGGCTGGCATGGAACTCACTGAAATTGGCCCACCTGCCCCTGCCTCCTGAGTTCTGGGATTAAAGGTGTACACCAACTTGTCGGGCTCTTAGGAATATTTTTATCTCCTTGATGCCATTGTGTTCTTACCAGTGTTGCACATGGCATGTGAAACTTTCCTATGTTTTTTTCTTTCATTGTTAATTAATGTTCTGTAAACTGAGATTGGTTGTGTATTCTGTGTATGTGAACATGGTAGAGAGACTTTTGATGATGTGTGTAGTAACTATAAAGTGACGAGTTGAAGTATTTACATAGCAAGACGTTTAACTAGTTCTAGAGATTGCATTACAGGAGTCTACTCTAGAAGTGAGAGCAGAAGAATCAGGAATTGAGGCCATATTCTACCACATAGTAAGTCAAGGCAGCCTGGGCTACATGAGATCCTGTCTCAAAAAAACCAAAGAGGTCAAAGGAAAGAAAGGAAATTGAATTATGTCCTATAACTAAAAACTTTCAGTTGTGCATGGTGGTGCATGCTTGTAATCTCAGCAGTGGGGTGGCTGAGGCAGAAGACTGCAAGAGTGAAGCCAGCAGACACTGCCTCAAAGCAAACAGTGCATGGAGGAAGCTCAGCTGGCCGAGTGTTGGCCCAGACTTCATTCCCAGCACGGTGTAACCAGGGTGAGGCGATCTGCACCTCTAAGGATCACTAGTTCACTGTGTGGCGAGTTTGAGGTCAGCTTGATTCTAGTTCTAGAGCTTAGGCTGTTCTCTGTGACTGTGCCAGGTGACCATGCCGAGGTCACAGTCATGCACCGCTACATCCTGTTCAAGTCTTTACCCGTTAGTTTTGATACTGTAAGTAATTCTTGTCCTACAATACACCTAACACAGTTGATGATTTCTTGTTGTCTCAGTAATTTGTAGAACAATAAGAAAAAAGATAAGGGGAAAGGACAGTGGAAAATAGAAGCATATGAGGGAGACTGGGTTTTTTTCTTCAGTTTTAAAGCTGATACCCTGGGACTTAGAAGTTGGAATACTTTAAGTCATGATTGTAAATTTTTTCAAGTTATAAATTTATTTATAATGTTAGTCTGTGAAAGCTACAAAATATGAACAAAACTATTTGGTGTTTGGAAACAAAACATAGTCTGGTATTAAATACAAAACCAATTACAGTTCTTATACTCTCTCTTCTTAGTGTCTGCATTTTAAAAAACAAATGCTATTTAGTCTATAAGTGTTTCAAGATTTCCCCTAAAGCTTGAAAGAGGTTTAGTAACTTGGGGCTTTTTAAGTACAATCTGGCACAGTGGTGCCAGAATCTGTAATTCTAGCCACTTATGAGGCAGAGGGAGCAGAGTTAAAGTCTGAGGCTAACCCTGGCACCTCAGTGATACCTGTGTTCAGAACAAAAAGAACAGCAACAAAAACCCCAAAACATAAGAGCTCATTTGTCATACAGATGTTGCTTTACTTGTAAAGAAAAAGTAATATAAAATGGGTATATAGATAAAAAAAAAATTAGTCTAAATTCTTAATGCAAAGGGTTATAGGTTTCTATTTACTACTTTGTTTTAGTACTTGAAACATGAAAGTATGTTGCATTTGATTTTCTCTACATATCATGCAGTACAAATGTACCTGTGATGGGGCTGGAGACATGAGCCAGCGGCTCAGAACAGCTGGCTGCTCTTCCAGACTACCCAAGGTTAATTCCTAGCACCTACATGGCAACCCACTGTACCTCCAGTTCCAGAGGATCCAACACCCTCACAAACATACACATGCAAGCACAACACCAATGTACATAAAATAAAAATAAACCATTAAAAACTGAAAATTATAAGAAAAAATGAAATGTACCTAAGGTGAAATAATTTATGTAAAATTTTTTAGTAGTAGGGTTTTTTTTTTTTTTTTAATACTTGTGTCCTTTTTGCTTGTGTGGTTTTTGAGACAGGTCAGGATATTGTTTCTAACCCTGGCTGCTTTGGAATTCACTATGTAACCCAAGGCTGGCTTCGAACTCATAACTGTCTCCCTGGTCAGCCTCCTGAGTGCTGGCATTGCAGGTATGCACCACACACCCAGATTTCTCATGCTTAAAACATGACAAGATGCTAAAGTGTATACTTAGAGCCTGTGCTGAGGATTAACCTAGGGCCTTGTACATGCCAACACTTACTCTGCCTCTAGAAGCCTATACTTTTAACTAACTTGTCTGCTTTTGTTTTTTAAAGAATATTGATAACTTAATGACTGCAGAAGGAGTTGGCCTTACCACTGCCTTACGTGTTCTCTGTAATGTGGCATGCCCACCACCTCCTGTTGAAGGTAATATAATTAATATTCTTTGAAATTGCCATACTTTAATCCAAGTATAAATATCATTTATTAAATATTCAAAATATTCTTGATTATTATAAGTAATTAGACTTTTCTTATTATTTCCTTATCCTACATAAAGGTCAACAGAAAGACCTGAAATGGAACCTTGCTGTTATTCAGCTTTTTTCTGCTGAAGGAATGGACACCTTTATTCGGGTTCTGCAAAAATTGAACAGTATTTTGACGCAGCCTTGGAGGCTCCATGTGAACATGGGGACTACCCTTCACAGAGTTACTACTATTTCAATGGCTCGCTGCACGCTCACTCTTCTTAAAACTATGCTGACGGAGCTTCTGAGAGGTGGATCCTTTGAGTTTAAGGACATGCGTGTCCCTTCAGCACTTGTTACTTTACACATGCTCCTGTGCTCTATCCCTCTCTCAGGTCGTTTGGATAGTGATGAACAGAAAATTCAGAATGATATCATTGATATCTTACTGACTTTTACACAAGGCGTTAATGAAAAGCTTACAATCTCTGAAGAGACCCTGGCCAATAATACGTGGTCTTTAATGTTAAAGGAAGTTCTCTCTTCCATCTTGAAGGTTCCGGAAGGCTTCTTCTCTGGACTCATACTCCTTTCAGAGCTGCTGCCTCTTCCCTTGCCCATGCAGACCACGCAGGTATCACTTCCATATCACATGCATCTTGTAATGACTGCAGTAGCTCCTTAGAAAGCCAGGGATGCTGGTCAAACCCAAGCAAGCCTTCATCCTCCTCCCCCAGAGACAGAGTAACTGAGTTGAGGGTGATGAAACTGAAGCAAGTTGGAAGCGTGGGGTAACATTTTAAATACCTTTTGTGAAAGTCAGTTTTATCATGTTGTTATGTATACTTGTACTTAAATTTTCCTGTTACTTCAAATCTTTTTTCTCCCCTTTATCGTGTTTTAGAATTTGTCAATTAGATTGCTTCACCAATGGACTCTCTGCTCACTGACTGCCAACCTGAGAACAATTCATTTTTTTTAGACCTGTTGGAATCAAACAATTGTTGAATTGTGTAATAGCGAATTATGTCTTAAGCATGCAGTAAAGGTGTTCTTTTTATAATAGTTCTTCCTGAACTGTTTTGCGACTATAATAAATATTAAAAATCTATGTACACACACATTATACTTTTTTAACAGGTTATTGAGCCACATGATATATCAGTGGCACTCAACACCCGAAAATTGTGGAGCATGCACCTTCATGTTCAAGCAAAGTTGCTCCAAGAAATAGTTCGTTCTTTCTCTGGCACAACCTGCCAGCCCATTCAACATATGTTACGGCGTATTTGTGTTCAGTTGTGTGACCTTGCCTCTCCAACTGCTCTTCTGATCATGAGAACTGTGTTGGATTTGATTGTAGAAGACTTGCAAAGGTATTTTCATTCTACCTTAAGAAGTTTTCTTCAAGTTGCTCTTGGCACAGATACCCTCTTTTACATAGTTTAGAAACTAGGGCTTAGTAAGCCTACATACCATATGGATGTGTAAATACACACATGCACACATATGCATAAATTAATATATGTAAATTATTTTCTTTAGAAGGTTTTATCTTATTTCATATATAAGTCATTTGAAGGTCTTGGTTTGGGGGGTTTATTTTACTTAATTCATTATTACTGTGTAGTGTGTGCATGTGTGCATGTACATGCTCATATGTGTGTGGTCAGGACTTTATATAGTTGCTTTTCTCTTTGCTTCTTTACATGGGTCCTAGGGGCTTGAACTCAGGTCATTAGGGTTGTTCCATGAGTGCCTTTACCTTCTTGCCCCAGGTTCTCATTTTTAAAAATTATTTATTTATTTATTTTTGATTTTATTAATCACTTTACAGCCTGTTCCCAGCCCCCTCCCGCCTCTCCTCCCAGTCCCACCCTTACTCCCTCTCCCCTATTTCCCCCCCCCCCCCTTCCTTCCCAGAGGAGAGGCTTCCAAAGGGTACCAACCCACCCTGGAGCCTTAAGTTGCAGCAGGACTAAGTGCATCCTCTCCTACTGAGACCAGACCAGGCAGCCCAGCTAGGGGAGAGGGATCCAGAGGCAGGCAACAGGATCAGACACAGGCCCTACTCCCATTGTTAGGGACCCACGTGATGCCCAAGCTGCACAGCTGCTACATATGTGTTAGGGGGCGGAGTAGGTCTGGCCTAAGTTTTGCATTTTAAAAAGGTGAAGTATAAAGAATTCCTCTGACTTGAAGCATATTATTGAAAACCTGAATTGATAAAATTTTACAGTGACTGTAAACTTCCAGAAAAATTATTACATCAAAGGAATAAGGTGTATATTTTAGGCAAAATTTGTGTGCATTGATACATATAAATATTAAATGATATCTTGAAAATCAAGAACCTTGTTTACTGAATATATTAATTTTATTTCAGCACTTCAGAAGATAAAGAAAAACAGTATACTAGCCAAACCACCAGGTTGCTTGCTCTTCTTGATGCTCTGGCTTCACACAAAGCTTGTAAATTAGCTATTTTGCATCTGATTAATGGAACTGTTAAAGGTGATGAAAGATATGCAGAGATATTCCAGGATCTTTTAGCTTTGGTACGGTCTCCTGGGGACAGTGTTGTTCGCCAGCAGTGTGTGGAATATGTCACGTCCATTTTGCAGTCCCTCTGTGACCAGGTATTCATAGTTTTTTTTTATTGTCAATGTGTGTGTTAGTCTGTGCTTAAGTGCTTGTCTTGATGTAAGTCTTGGCTGGTAATAGTACTAGTCATAGTAAGTAATACAGCTTGCTCATCTGTGTTATGCCTTGGTTGTTTAGGAATTGGTAAGTGGAGGAAAAGCAAGCTGACTTGGTGCATCATTATTTTCTTTATGCGGAGACTTTTTATTTTTATTTTTGTATTAATATTGCCAACCTGGGCAATGGCTTTTGTGATAATTTTTCAATACTTGTTATAGCTAATTCTATTTACTGTAGTACTTTCCTTCCCTATTATATTCAATTTTATAACTCTGAATTTTGTTACTATGTTGGTCTTTTGTTAGGATATCTTTTTTGTATGGTTAGTTTTTTGATACTGTGTCTTTTGTAGCCCCAAGTGCCCTCAAACTTTAGGTAGCCAAGGCTGACCTAGAATGCCTGATTTTTCTCCTTCCATCTCCCAAGTGCTGGGGTTACAGTGCGTGCCGCCATGGCTGCTCTGTGTGGACTCACTGCAGCTTTAGTGATGCTTCCAGCTGCTCTCTAACAGCGCTTTTCTCCTGCTGCCTTTCTGAGACAGGGATCCTGCTTCTGATGTTAGGGATCTTTAACGAGCATTTCCATGTGTCAACACATTTTAGCTAGTCAAAATGCTCATGCCACAGAGTCAGCACATGTGATTTTTTCCCCCCAGACAGTATTTTCAGTGAAAGCCTGTATTGGATGGTAAAAGCGTGGTTTGGTTACATTGAACTGTTTTGCATATGGCTTGTTTTCAGAAGTGGGAGACTATAGTTGTGGACGTGGTTGGAAAGCTTAAGGCGCCTGTGATTGGTGTTGATTAAGTACTCACTTTGAGTCCCATGACTGCTGACCTCGCTGCTCTTTCCTCTCAGCCGGCATTCAGAGCTGCCCTTTTTGCTCAGATTTCATTACGTTTTCCATCTGCTGCAAATCTATGATTGCATATTCCTGAAAGCCCAGTTGACTTCCATAAAATGAGTAGTGGATGTTTCTTTAGGTGTAGTTAGCTAGACTTGCTTAATATTGGGAAACTTGAATTTTAAAAGTATAAAAAGTAGAGGGAGACATTTACTGAAGACGGTGCCTGGGCTCACAGCCATCTATACTGGGATCTAATGCCCTCTTCTGGCCTGCAGGTATACATGCAGGTAGAGCACTCACATACATAAATAAATAATCTTTTTAAAAAGTTTGTTTGCTCTAGTCACCCCTTCTTATGAAGCTTTAGTTTCCATTATTGATAAGTGGACTAAAATTTCAGCTAAAAATTTTTATTTCTAGAGCCTGGTGTGGTGGCGCATGCCTTTAATCCCAGCACTCGGAGGCAGAGGCAGGCTGATCTCTGTGAGTTCGAGGCCAGCCTAGTCTACAAAGTGAGTCCAGGACAGCCAAGGCTGTTACACAGTGGAAAAAAAAGAAAAAAGAAAAAAAGAAAGAAAATAGTTATTTCTATAACCTAATATAATATTATATATTATTTATGTATTTCTTACTAGATGCTAACATAATGTTATATTCCTCTATAATCTAAAAAGAGTGTAAGTTAGTGAATAATAGACTGATTTAAGATATTTTACAACCAAGGGGTTTTAACCATTTTAAAATTGAAACTGCCAAACTCAGTTCTTTGTCTGAGAATTTCATAGACACATATAATGTGTTTTGATCAGGTCCACCCATCACCTCTGTACCTTCCTGACCAGGTCACCCCAGTTCTAAATCTGTCTCCTTATCATCATTATCTCCCAATTCTACATGTTGCTTTTTTCCTAACCCACTGAGTCCACTTGGTGCCCCCAGCATATACATGGGTGTAGGACCATCTGTCTAGGAACGGTGGCCAGCCCTCCTCCTCTGCTCCTCTCTGGCCACCCTCTCGCCTGTGTTTGTGCCCTTTGCCTGCAGTAGTCTTCACTTCATCTTCACATCTCACCTAGTGCTATACTCCCCAGGCCTCTTCAACACCTCTTTTCCCCTTACACAGCCCCCTTTCCAGCTTCATGATCTATACTGTGTCCATCCCCACACAAGTGACATGGAATCCAGAAGCTATGATCCACACAAGAGAACAGTGTGGTGGCATTTGGCTTTGTAAGATTAAGACTAGGTAGATACCGGAAAGTAGCTGGTAGTGCCTGACCTTGTACGTATGTTGTTAGGCCCATGCGACTCCTCTGCCCTTGCCAAAGACAATGTTTCTTGCAAATAGAAGATAAAACTTTAAAGGTTTTTCTTTTTGTTTTTTGCGTTTTTTTTTTTTAAGATAAAAAATACTGTGAAGGAAAATACTGTGTCTGTTCCCTTACATATATATTCTTACAATAACTTGTATAAAAGAGCATATGTTCTATGTTTGCAGTGGGACCATAACAATAATCTCAAATGTTTTATTTACATGTATGGTTGGTTTGCCTGCATGCATGTCTGTGTACCACATTCCTGCCTGCCGCTGGCAGAAGCCAGACGAGGGCGACAGATCCTCTTGGATTAGCGTTTCATTTGCTTGTGACCATGTGGGTTCTAGTAACCAAACCCTAGTCCTCTGGAGGAATAACCAGTGCTGAGCCGTCTCTCCAGCCCCCAACAGTTAAATTTTAATGAGATTGTTACTAAACATGAATTGGTGTGTGTTCAGAAATAAACAGTGGAGGGTGATGGTAATAATCATCTGCACATATTTCTCCCTGCCCCGCCCCCAGGACATTGCACTGATTTTGCCAAACCCTTCTGAAGGTCCTGTCTCCGAGCTTGAACAGCTCTCCAACTCCCTACCGAGTAAAGAGTTGATGACTGCGATCTGTGACTGCCTGCTGGTGACTCTAGCTAACTCCGAAAGCAGTTACAATTGTCTGCTGACGTGTGTTCGCACAATGATGTTTCTTGCAGAGCATGATTATGGATTGTTTCACTTAAAAAGGTAGGCTTTGCAGAATTTAATATCCTGGGCCCCTCCCCCCATTTAGTTAATCTGTACTTACTATGGAAGGTTGAAAGTACGATTTCTTTCATAGGAAAAAATTTGTGTATGGCACAGTTTAGCAGTTAGTGATGGACTTTTAAAATCTCTTCTAACTATCTGAGTTGTTTTCTACTTTCTGAAACTTAGGGATAGAGCTGTGTCAAGTCTGCATAAGGGTTTCTTTCTGTGTGCACCTGAAAACTTAGTTCTCTTGGCTAGATGTCTCAGTGGAATTACTGGCTCATGTGATAGCCTACTTAACCTGATAGAAAGCTGCCAGGCTGTTTTCCAAAGTACCTCCCTTCAGCAGTGCATTAGAGCTCCAGTGACTTCTTAGCCTCACCGGAACTTCACATCATCTGGGTTGTTTTGTTGTCATGGAGCCTTTCTGTATTGCCTAGGTTGGCCTCGGACTCCTGGCTTCATTCTTCTATCTCAGCCTCCAGAGTAGTTAGGATGAGGAACACCTGCCACCATGCCCTGGCTTTGCCAGTTTTTGTTTTGTTTTGTTTGTTTGTTTTCCTATAAGACATTCTAATAGATATATTAGGTATTGAATTTTTTGTTATTGATGTTTTGGGGGTTGTTTGAGACAAGTCAGTGTTTCATAGCCCAAGGTGGTCCAGAACATGTGCTTCTCAGCCTCTGGAGTGTTAGGATTATAGCAATGAACCAAATGCTCAGTATAGGCTCTCGGGGGTTTTTGTTCTTGTTGTTTTGTTTTTTCAAGACAGTGTTTTCCTGTATGGCCTTGTTGTCATAGACTTACCTTGGAGACCAGGCTTGCCTCAGACTCACAGATATCTGCCTGCCTCTGCCTCCCAAGTGCTGGGATTAAAGACGTGCACCACCACACCCAACTCAGACCCTAGTTTTTGATAGAACACACACAAATATAACTCATTTGCTTAAGGTTTTATGTGGTCACTAGTAATTGAAATGGTCTAGTTTTGATCCTCTTATTTTTTTCATTATCATCTTTTTTTTTTTTTTTTTTTTTTTTTAGGTCTGATTTCATTCCTATTTGTCACGCCTTTCTCTCTGACCCTGCCAAAAAGTTCTCAAGAGCAGAGAGCTGATCTTTCTCCCATTTATGTTGCTTTACCATGCATATATGTCTTATACAGTGGCATCTCACAACCTGACCTGTTTTATAAATGGAAACACTGCTTGTTTAATGCTAATATCATACTTATTTCCATTTGGTTGGTTATGGTTATGTTGTAGCTTAAAAGACAACTGAATATTGAAATGGTTTGTTCTTGAAGTTCTGTTGAAACTAAGTGCATAGACTACTTAAGATCAGGATTTTAGACTCACACCAAGGGTTTTTTTTTTATACCCCATAACTCACATATCTCTTTATTTATGATAGAAATTTGGTACACTACAGAATGTTGTACATTTTTATGTGAACATATATACTGTCATTTCTCTTGGGTGTACAGTGAATGTTAGATTTGCTGTTAGAGTTTATGATAATTTCATTTATCTTTTTAAGCAACAAATTATTTTACATGCAACATCACCCAATACATCCACCAAGGAGTTTTTTTAATGCAAAAGTCTTTGTGTGTTGGGGTTGTTTAACTGTAGGCCGAATCCAGTTTTCTGTAGTTATTGCAAATAAGGTGTTGCTGGAGCCCAGTCCCCACTGGGCCAGTAGTCTGCAGTAGCACCACCTTCATTGTGTATAGTCCACAAAGCCTAAATATTTACCATCTGTTTTTTTGTTGTTTTGTTTTTTTCTGGTTTTTTGAGACAGGGTTTCTCTGTGTACCCTTGGCTGTCCTGGACTTGCTTTGTAGACCAGGCTGGCCTCGAACTCACCAAGATCTGCCTGCCTCTGCCTCCTGAGTGCTGGGATTAAAGGTGTGTGCCACCGCCTGGTTCTTAAGCAGAAGTTCATTGATCTCTGCTCTAGACTTTTGATTTCCTTTATTATTCTTTGAAACTCCTAAGTTAGGTTTCCCAGGTTGGTCTCTGAGATAGTGCTAACCCTCTTATGTTAGGGAAACCCTCACATCATGAAAAGAAATTTAATTAGGGAACTTACAAGAGGCTTGTGTTAGGTTTTGAGAGTTTAGTATTTGAGGGAAGTTTTTTAGAAAATGCCAGAGCATGGCGATACATACCTGTGATCATCGCACCTGGAAAACTGAGGTGAGAGGATTGTGAGTTTGAGGATCGCCTGCCCTGTATAGTGAGAGCTCCCACCACAGACAAACAAACAAACAAACAAAAGCCAAACAAATGAGAGAGAAAAAAAAGAAACAGAAAAAGAAAGATTTTGTATAGTGAGAGCTCCCACCCCAAACAAACAAAGAAGAGAGAGAGGAAAAAAGAAACAGAAAAAGATTTAATTGAAGATTATAATGAGTAATGAGCTGATTGTTTTTGGTTTTATATATATATATATATATATATATATATATATATATATATATATTTTTTTTTTTTTTTTTTTTTTTTTAAGGTTTTTCAAGGCAGGGTTTCTCTGTGTGATAGCCCTGGCTGTCCTGGAACTCTCTTTGTAGACCAGGCTGACCTCAAACTCACAGGGCTCTGTGAACATGTTTTTTAAATGGTGAAATAAATTAGATTCTGAAGATACTTATTTCTCACACTAATCTTAACATTAGCACTAATATTAACTTAACCTTTTGACACATTATTGTCTTGTTTCCTTTTGAGATAGAGCTTTATGTTGAAGCCCTGGTTCATCCTAGAGCAGGGATTCTCAACCTGTGGGTCACTACCTCTTGAGGATCAAACAGTCTTTTTACAGTGGTCCCATATCAGATAGTCTGCAGATCAGATATTTACATTATGATCATAACAGTAGCAAAATTATAGCTACATAATAGCAACAAAATAATTTAATGGTTGGGGGTTGCCACAGCATGAGGGACTATATTGCAGCATTAGAAAAGTTGAGAACCCCGGCCTAAATCTTTTCTTTTGTCTGCCTTCTAAGAACTGAAAATACAGGTGAGGGGCCACCACATTTGGCTTATTTTATCTCCAGTTCTTAATGTGTCTGGTTTTCCTTTAATTTCAGTTCTTTAAGGAAAAATAGTAGTGCTCTGCATAGTTTGCTGAAGCGAGTAGTCAACACATTCAGTAAGGACACAGGCGAACTTGCATCCGTGTCTCTGGAATTTATGAGACAGATCCTCAATGCTGATGCAATGGTAAGTGTGCGTTTATTATTTTTATTTTTGGTATTTATTTATTTATTTATTTATTGTTATGTATACAGTGCTCTGGCTGCACATACACCTCTAGGCCAGAAGAGGGCATCAGATCACATTGTAGATGGTTGTGAGCCACCATGTGGTTGCTGGGAATTGAACTCAGGACCTCTGGAAGAACAGTCAGTGCCCTTAATCTCTGAGCCATTTCTCCAGTTCTGTGCATTTATTATTATTTTTTGATTTCTTTACAAATGTGATTACAAAGATCACAGGCTAAATTCAATTAAAAAATATCTTGAAACAGAGTAATGCCTTTTTCATCTTCTGGTAAAGTGACATGCTATCCAAAAGATGTCCAACATTTGCTCATGATTGTTCAAATTTAATTATTACCCTTCTATAGTGGTTTCCATATTCCAGAAGCCATTAGTAAGCCTGCCTTGGGGGCCCAGTGTGGTGGTGTATGTCTTTAATTCTAGCACTTGGGTGGCAGAGGCAAGCAGATCTTTGAGTTTGTGGCCAGCCTGGTCAACAGAGTGAGTTCCAAGACAGCCAGAGCTGCACAGAGAAACCCTGTCTTGAAAAACAAATTAGCAAGGCCTGATGGTGCATGTGCTTAATCCCAGCATTCGATAGGCAGAGGCAGGCAGATCTCTGTGAGTTTGAGGCTTGCCTGGTCTACAAAGTGAGTCCAGGACAGCCAGGGCTACACAGAGAAACCTTGTCTTGAAAAACGAAAAACAGAAACAAAGGTCAGGCGTGGTGGCTCACACCTTTAATCCCAGCACTCGGGAGGCAGAGGCGGGCGGATCACTATGAGTTTGAGGCCAGCCTGGTCTACAAAGTGAGTCCATGGCAGCCAAGGCTACACAGAGAAACTTTGTCTTGAAAAACAAAGCAAAAAAAAAGAAATAAATAAACAAGAAACAAAGAGAAGGAGAGAAATATTGACCAGGAAGTGTGGGTCCATGTACATGTCTTGTGCGTCAGTATATGCTTTCAACACTAGTTCAGTTCTTGGGAGCTGAAGAGATAGTTCAGTGGTTAGGGGCATTGTTGTTCTTCCAGAGGACCCAAGTTCGGTTCTCAGCACCCACATGGCAGCTCACATCTGTTCGGTAACTCCAGCTTCAGGGGATCTGATACCTTCATACAGACAACATGGAGGCAAAACAAAAAATACGTAAATCATTAAAACAAAAAGAAATTCAGGTCACACTTAAGAATACTGTTTAGAGAAAGTTGTAAGGGATCTTTTTACTGCAGGTTATTACAAAATAAAAGATTTTATGAGAAAAATGTAAATATATTAGTATGTTTCTCCTCCCTTCCCCTCCCCCTCTTTTCCCCCTTCCTCTCCCCTTCACCTTCCCCTCCCTCTCTCCTCCCCCTTCCCCTCCCTCTTCCCCTCCCCTCCCCCTTCTCATCCCTTTCCTCTGCCCCTCCCCTCCCCCCTCCATGCCCCTGTCCCTCTCCCTTGACACAGGGTTTCTCTGGGTAGCCTTGGCTGTCCTGGGTTGGCCTCTAACTCAGAGATCCTCTGCCTTCCGAGTGCCACCACTGTCCAGCTAGTGTGTTTCTTTTATGTATGTAATTTATAAGACTTTTTATTAACCCATCTTGCTTGTTATCTTTCTAGACATTGTCCTCCAATATTTTTTTCATTTTTTCTCTTTTCGTTCAATAATTCATTCAGATTACATCTAAATTGTTATCCCCTCACTTGTATCTTTCTGTTTCCCCCTCCCTCCTTCTCTTCCAATTTTGTTGGCCAAGTTTTTGCTTTTCCTTGGTGGTATACATGTTTTTGCTCTGGTACTCAGACGTAGAAAGGAGGAATAACGTAAGTTTGAGGCTAGCCTACTTTGTCTTACATAGTGAGTTTCAGGCTAGCCAGAGCTACATAATTATGTGTTTAAATCACAAAAGGTTGTTGAATTTTACCAATTTTTTTTAATTTTTAATTTTTTCCAAATGCTTTTTATGATTCTATTTTGATTAACACATGAGTTTTCTCCATATTATTTTAAGTGGACTGGGTTTTCTGATTGTTAAGCCAGAATTGTTTTTCTGGGATTGGTCCAATTTGATCCTTTTTATGTGTGTTGTTGCCAGATTCTTTTGTGAGGATATTTGTATATGTATTCATAAGGGGTCATGGTCTATAACTGTCATTTCTGTTGATTTTTTGGCTTCAGTGAATAAACCGAAGAGGTTTCATTCTTACATTTTGGGTGTTTGTGAAGTTTTCTTTTTTTTAATATTTTTTAAATTTAAAAAAATTTTTAATTGTTTTGGTGTTTTGTTTTGTTTGAGATAGTTTCTTTGTGGAACAGCTCTGGCTATTCTGGAAGTTACTCTGTAGACCAGGCTGGCCTCAAACTCACAGAGATCCATCTGCCTCTACCTTCCAAATGCTGAGATTAAAGGCATGTTCCATTACTGCTCAGCATAGATTATTAATCCTTTAGTTATTTGATACACTTCACTTATGAAGCCATTTGGGGTTTGGGCTTTTCTTTTGGGGAAAGCTTTGTGTGCCATCCCTGCGCATGGGCTATGCTTCTGTTCTCTGTGTTTTCACTTTTAGCGAATAATCTGCTGACATGAGCCCCATTTTTCTTTAAAAATATTAATTTAATTAAGTCCATTCAGAGTTTCCTAAGCCTAGGTTTCTTAACCTCTTAGAAATATATTTGTCTGCGTTCATCTTCAATATCTGATGGCATATAATTGTTCCTAGTATTTTCTTATAAACTTAAAAATATCTGGTAAGGTGTCTGCCTTTTTGTTCCTGATTTTAGTAACTTGAGCCATTCCTTTTGTGTGGTGCTTGGTATTGCCCCTGGTGAGGGGGCAGATATGACATGTTAGGCTGGTGCTCTGCTTCAGCCTTCCCTCTGTACTCCTTTTTTCTCTTTTGTCTTTTTCTATTTACATGTTTGTCAGTTTTGTTGATCTTTATACTTTTGTTTTCTGAAGTTTTAGATAAACTGATTCACTCATGGTCTCAACAGTAGACAATTCCAGAAATAAATAATTTTTGTGTTTTAAAATTTTGTGTTTTAAAATGTGGACCATTCTGTGAGTGTGGTGAAACCTCACCTGTTTGGCTGCATCCTGCAGCACATGAGTCACCCTATGTGGAACACATCTACATGTATGTACTATTCACTTGTTGGTCATTTAATAGCCATGTGGATGGTCAGTCAGATTGGCCCTTGTGCCTACATATGATCTCTTCATAATTATCATACTTGAAGTTTGGTAGTCCCTTGGAAATGTAAATCAGTATATTGTTAAAATTTGGGAAGCATGTAGCCTTATTTCTTGAGATACTCTTTCTGATTCTTTCCTCCTCTTTTGTAATTCTTAAATTACATTTTTTGTGTGTATGTGTGTAGAATGCATGTGGTGGCCAAGGGACAACATTTGGGAGTCCATTATCCTAACAGGCTGGCCTCTGCCTCCCGAGTGCGGGGATTACAGGTGTGCACCACCACTGCCCCCGGCTTAAGTGTTGTGGTTTTAAAAACATTCTAGAGAATGAGAATATAGCTCAGTTGTAGAGCACTTACCTAGTATGTGTAAAACTCTGCAAATAAACCAACAAATCAGCAAACTGGTTTGCTTGGGTTGACTTCTTAGGGACTGATGTGTAGAGTCTTTTAGTTTATAAACTATCACTTTAGAGGATAGTTTGAGTAAACCATACTCTTTTAGTATACTGTTTTACTGTGTTCATCTCTCCCTAACAATGCATGGGTTAGATAATTCACCATTGCCTCCCAGAGCAGTAGAGCTGTCGATCTAGTGGTTTATTGGTTTCTCTGTAAAGCCCATGTTCTCTTTCACCACGGTGTGAGTCACTTCTTCAGTCTCATGTTCTCTGAAGAGAGCAAGTGCTCCCCCAGGAGTGCTGTCAGATCGAGAGTGGTTTTGTATAGAAAATTTTTCATTCCATAGCCCAGTGTGATGGCACATGCTTCTAATCTTAGCAACTGGGAAGTGGAGGCAGGAAGACCAGTTCCAGGCCATCAGTGGCTACACAGTGAGTTTGAGGCCAGCTGGGCTTCTTGAGACCTTATTATTTTTATTTTTAATATGCATTTAGCTTTTGACATTTGGGCATTTATAAGACAAATGTTATGAACTCCAAACAAAATTTTAAATGTTTATACCAATTATGCCTTTAGTCCCAGCAGGCAGAGGCAGGTGTATCTCTGAGTTCTCAGCCAGCCTGGTCTACAAATTGAGTACAGGACAATCAGGGCTACACAGAGAAACCCTGTCTCAGAAAACCAAACCAAACCAAACCAAACCCAAAAAAGAAAACCAAAAACTAAAGCTTTAGGGTAGGAGAGATGGTTAATAGTATACACTACTCTTGCAGAGGACCTTGTTTGCAGTAGCACAGCTGCCTGTGACCCCAGTTTTCGGGAGTTTGACATGCTCTTCTGGTCCTTCTGGTCCTACCCGCACACACATGGTATACATAAACTTAGGGAAACTCACATAAAAAATATAAATCTTGCATCAAGACTGGTGGAGACATTTCATTGAGTTATTTAAAACAAGGAGTGTTGACAGACTTGCCACTATTGTTTGATATGTATATAACTCTCCAACATGCATCTTTTTTTCCTGTATAGTAATATGTATGCTTTTAGAGAAGAAACTCCTTGTTTCTAGGCTGGCAGGTTTTATGTGTGATAGTTGCTGTTTTTACTGCCTATTTTAGCTTCAGTGGTGAAATTCTTTTTTTTTGTTTGTTAGTTTGTTTTTTTTTTTTTTTTTCGAGACAGGGTTTCTCTGTGTAGCCTTGGCTGTCCTGGACTTGCTTTGTAGACCAGGCTGGCCTCGAACTCACAGTGATCCATCTCTGCCTCCCAAGTGCTGGGATTAAAGGCGTGGGCCACCACGCCCAGCTCAGAGGTGAAATTCTGGTTCCTTCAGTTCTCTGTCCTTGTAAGCATCTTCTTACCTCTCAAACATACTTCAGTTATCTGTCCTTCCAAGTGCCAGTGTTTGCAATTAAATAATTTTTGAGAAATATGTGTTAGTAATTTAAATATGTGTTTACCTATTTATTTTTACCAATCTACTCAAGACATTTCTACATTCAGTTAAAAACAAGTCATTTGTTGAGTTGTTTAAAAGGTTTTAACATTGAGGGGAACATCATAGCAAATGGCTGGAGTAAATTTAGAAGTGTCTTTGTAGATTTCTGTGTTCTCAAATTTAACTTGTGTGTGACATTTACAGGGCTGTTGTGGAGATGATAGTGGTCTCATGGAGGTAGAGGGAGCTCACCCGCCCCGGACGATGAGTATTAATGCTGCAGAGTTAAAACAGCTTCTACAGAGCAAAGAAGAAAGTCCAGAGAGTTTGTTCCTTGACCTAGAGAAGCTTGTTTTGGTAAAAAGAAAACTAGAAAAAAAAATAGTAATAAAATCAGCATTCCTTCTCAGTTTGACTAGTCTAAGCTTTCTGTGGTGACCTTTTTAAATAACTCTTAGCTGGGCATTTATACCCACTAGGTGTCTCTTGGGATTAATAATTTGGAGTGCACTTCTTCATTGTGTTATGAATCTAATGAGTAAAAGCAATGGACGTGGTGTTTGAATTATTTATTTTTGAATGCAGGATGCCTCTGCTACTATTATTTAAAATGACAAGTGTTTTGATGTTTGTTTTATTTTAATATGCTTAATGTTAAGTTGATGACTTGTAAATGGTGTCCAATTTTTCAGTGTGATGTAATTGTACCTTTTTTGCTGCAGTCAGTAGATTAGGGCCGAAGTGCACAGGGTCTGTCTGCTGCACCTTCTCATTGCGTATGCTTGTGTCCAGGAACATTCAAAAGATGATGATAGTCTGGATTCCCTGTTGGATAACGTGGTTGGACTGAAGCAGATGCTGGAGTCGTCTGGTGACCCTTTGCCCCTCAGTGACCAGGATGTAGAGCCAGTACTGTCAGCCCCAGAGTCTCTCCAGAATCTATTCAACAACAGGTACAGCAGGCAGGGATATGAGTGTAAGAAGAGAGTATTTAAATATTGGCTGCCCAAGTCTAGATTGGGTCAAGCAAGGGTTTTTTTATTTTTATTTTTTGGTTTTTTTAGTTTTTCGAGACAGGGTTTCTCTGTGTTATCTTGGCTGTGCTGGACTCCCTTTATAGACCAAGCTGGCCTTGAACTTACAGCAATCTGCCTGCCTCTGCTTCCCAAGTCCTGGGAGTAAAGGTGTGTACCACCATGCCAGCTGGGGTCTTTTTGTTTTTCTTTTTGTTTTCCTCTAAAGAGTGAGATAGTAAAATTTCCAGAGTTTGCAGGCTGTCTACACCCTGCGTATTTTATAGGTTTTGGTTTGTTTGTTTGCTTTGCTTTGCTTTTTAAGAACAACCTTAAAAACACACATGCAGCACCTGGCCTGCGGATTGCATGAGAACAGACTGGCAGAGCAAGCTTGACTTGATCCTGAGCTTAGCGAAGATACAACTTTTTTGTGGTAGTTCATTTGACAATAAGATTTCATGTAGCTTAGAATGTCTTAGTTCGTGATTCTCCTGCCTCAGCCTTCTGACTACTGGAATGGTAGGTGTGAACCACTGTCCTGAGCTGAGGGTTCTATCTCTTTACTTTTATAGTACTAGCCTGATTGACCATCTGATATGACACAGTCTCTACATTTAGGAATTTTTAGCAGTTTCTGTTTAGATTGGAATAGTGTGATCAACCTGCATTTTTGGAAATAAAGCCAGGCTTTGTTTGATTTACTAAAAGCCCCAAGTCTGTTACAGTGGGATTTTTAAAAATTCTCTTAGACAGTGCATCCTGATGCAGCTTTTCCTCCCTCCACTCCTCCCAGTCCTTCCACCGCCCCTCGTCCTCATATTCACAGCAACCCCGCCTTCCCCAGGAAAGAGCAGGCCTTCCAGGGTCACTAACCAAACAGGCCACAGTCAGATACAGTAAGACCAGGCATACACCCTCACATCAGGCCTGGGTGAGGCAACCCAGTAGGAGGAAAGAGTCCCAAAAGCAGGCAAAAGAGTCAGAGACAGCCCCTGCTCCCGCTGTCACCACGCCAGCAACCATAACATACGCAGAGGAGCTAGCGCAGACCTATGCAGGGTCTTCTGCAAAATTGCTGCTTCAGTCTCACTGAGCCTCCATGAGCTTTGTTAACTCTCCCACAGGGTTCCCCAGAGCCCCACGGGGGAGGGACCCAATGGAGACTCCAACCTGGCTCTCTTTCCACCCAAATGTTTGGCTGTGGGTCTCTGCAGCAGCTCCCGTCAGCGGCTGGAAGCAGCCTCTCTGACGACAGCTAGACGAGGCACAACTGATTTTTTTTTTCCTTCTTCTTCTTTGAGATAGGGTTTCTCTCTGCAGCCCTGGCTGTCTTGGACTAACTTTGTAGACCAGTCTGGCCTCAAACTCACAGAGATCCACCTGCCTCTGCCTCCCCGAGAACGGGGATACAAGGGGTGCACCACCATGCCTGGCTTCTGATTCTTGAATAGCTGTTTGAAGGATTAAGGGCTAATCTTATTAACACTCTGGAGGATAATAATTTTAATTACTTAGATAAGCCAAAATAATATTTTTTTGATTCTGGTTTTAATCGAATCCTTTCTTCATGTTCTAGGACTGCGTATGTGCTAGCTGATGTCATGGATGATCAGCTGAAGTCTCTGTGGTTCACTCCATTTCAGGCTGAAGAGATCGACACGGATCTGGACTTGGTATAAAGGATTTTGTTACCGACTTTTAGAAAAGCTGATGTTTCTGTTGGTTTCTTTGTATATTGGTAGCATTCTAGTAGTTTATATAATATATAAACTTGAGGTCCATTTGAGGGCAAATTCATGTTATCTCTATGACAGCCACCCACTTACTGGAATCTAGAGCTCATTATTTTTACACTATTTGTTTCACTTTGATCTAGTTAGTAATTTGTATTTTGAGTTTCTGATAAGGGAAAACATCACATTCTTGCATACGCCCTGAAGGCCCTGGTTTCTTTATGCTGCTAGGACGCAGACTATCATATATGACAAGACCAGTTCATTGAGTTCAAGGAGAGGAGGTGTGTAGCCTCTGCTCTGGGGTGGTAATTGGTATTCTGCCTAAGGCGGAAAAGGTTTGTAAGTGTAGAGACAGTCTTTTATGCTTTGCAGAGCATATTTTTATAGATGAATTTAGCCACATCTTATTATACTTGTGTACTGGTTATTTTCTTTATCAGAGAAAAATACTTGGTTATTCAACCTTGTCCAGAAGACACTTGTGGGTTGGAGAGATGGCTCAGTGGTTAAGAGCACTGTCTGCTTTTCCAGAGGACCTGGGTTCAACTCCCAGCACCCACATGGCAGTTCACAACTGTCTGTAACTCCAGTTCCAAGCCTGTGCACATAAAATAAAACTAAATAAAGATTTAAAAAAGACATTTGTATTCATCATGAGTAATGAAGTTGAAAGAATGGGTTTCTTTGTATTTAAGATTGAGACAATTAAACACAACTAAAATTGCCTTAAAGAATTCTTTTTTAGTATAATTTTTTTAGTGATTCATTAGAACTGTGCTGTCCAGTGAACTCTGTATAGGGGTAGAAATGCTCTGTGATTTTCCTCCTTTGGTACAGTAGCCAGGAAAATTAAATTTTGGGTAGTGTGACTGCAACACTGCGTTTTGGTTAGGCATGGTGGCTTACACCTGTAATCTCAGCCCTAGGAAGGCAGAAGCAGGAGAATAAATACTCACACACGGGAGGCTCAGCAGTTGAGGGCTTGTTGCTCTTGTAGAGGACTCGCCTTTAGTACATAGCACCTCACAACTACCTGTACCTCCAGCTAGGGGATCTGATGGCCTCTTCTGACCTCCCTCAGCACCAGGGATGCACATACAAGAAAGTAAAGCACTCATACACATAGAGTGAAAAATAAACCTTAGTTGAGCATGGTGGCACACACCATTGCTGTGAGTTCAAGGCCAGCCTCTACAAAGGAGAGTTCCAGGACAGAAAGGGCTATTACACAGAGAAGCCCTGTCTCCAAAAATCCAAAAAAAACAAAACAAAACAAAACAACTTACAACTTATATGTAATTGATGGCTAAGGTACTATATTAGGCAGTACAATTTAAAATATTTGTGTGAGAAGTTGTTCCTTTTCAGCTGGGAGTGGTGGCTCACACTTGAAATTTCAGCACTAAGTTGACAGAGGCAGAATTGCTGTAAATTTAAAGCCAGTCTGGGTCACATAGTCCTTTCCAGGTCAGACTGAGCTACAGACAAAGACCTTGACAAAAACAAAAACAAAACAAGACAAACCTAAGCTTTCCTATCGGCCTACTCTGCCTGGTATTGGGGTTAAAGGTGTACCTTAACACCACTTGGCCAAGCTTTCCTTTATAAACTTAAAGTAGACTGTCTTCCAGTGATAAGCAGCTTTAACTCTCGATTCACTGACGTTAAACATAAGCTGGAATGTTGTCATGAGATGCATCAAGCTGTCGGGCATCTGAGCACACAACTCTTTTCTAACAGATGTGGGCAGCCAACCGCACAAGGTGGCTTGGCACATTATTTCCATTGTTTGGAAATGTTCTTTAGATACTCTAGTATTAATTTATAAATCCTGAGCCCCCGTCACACAGCAGTCTTCTAGATTAACCGACCTGCAGCTTTGAGGAGCAAGGACAAGAATTTGTAGATAATGGTAGTTTCTGCAGTGAAAGTTACACAGACTTTAATGTGTTTTATTTTTATGACTACAGGTAAAGGTTGACTTGATTGAGCTCTCTGAAAAGTGCTGTAGTGACTTTGATTTGCACTCAGAATTGGAGCGCTCATTTTTGTCAGAACCATCATCTCCAGGAAGAACCAAGACGACTAAGGGCTTTAAACTTGGGAAGCACAAGCACGAGACGTTCATAACCTCAAGGTAAACGTCACCCCACTGGAGAGCTCACTTTGTTTTGTTTTGTTTTGTTACTTTTTTTTTTTTTTTTGAGACAGGTTTCTCTGTAGCCCTGGCTGTTCTAGACTGGCTTTATAGACCAGGCTGGCCTCTAACTCACAGAGATCTGCCTGCCTCTGCCTTCCTAAGTGCTGGGATTACAGGCGTGCCCAGATGTGAAGAGCTTACCTTAAGACAGACACATAACCGTAACCCCCTCCCCCTTTTGAGACCCTATTATGTAGACCCTGTTGCTGTATTTTGTAGAGTGTTGCTGTCTTGGAACTTACTATGTAGACCAGGCTGGCCTCTAACTCACAGAGATCTGCCTGCCTCTGCCTCCCTAGTGCTGAGATTGAAGGCGTGCACCACCTTGACTGGCATAAGTGTAGTAAGAATTTTTAAAGTGAGTAATTTCAGAGTGTGACTGGTGAATTGTATTGTTTTTTTGTTGCTGCTGTTGCTGAGGTTTGAGCCCAGGGTGCTTGTGAAGCCTTGCTGTGCTTTTCTTCCTTTGGACAAGAAACAGACTGGATTGTTTAAAAAATATTGTTAATCTTGCTAGGTGGTGCTGGCGCACACCTTTAATCCACGCACTCAGGGAAGCAGAGGCAGGCAGACCTCTGAATTTGAGGCCAGCTTGAGCTACAGAACGAGTTCCAGGACAGTCTGGGCTATACAGAGAAGCCCTGTCTCAAATGACAACAACACAAATAGTGTTAGTCCTACCAATAAGCAAGCATTTGATTTTTAGCTAGTTTGTTAGATTATCATAGAAAATATTATTACTGGAGTAATTCTTGTAGTGGAAGCACAAAACGTTGAAATTCCAGTTTTAGTATTGTAAAGATGGACTAGAGCATTTTCATTGGAAATCTGAAGAAGAAAACTTTTCCTATAGAGTGCTTTTGTCTTAACAGTGGGAAATCCGAATACATCGAACCTGCCAAACGAGCCCATGTTGTACCCCCACCCAGAGGCCGGGGCCGGGGAGGATTTGGGCAGGGCATACGGCCCCATGATATTTTTCGTCAGAGAAAGCAGAACACGAGTAGGCCACCGTCTATGCATGTGGATGACTTTGTTGCAGCTGAAAGTAAAGAAGTGGTTCCTCAAGATGGAATACCACCACCAAAACGGCCACTCAAAGTGTCGCAGAAGATTTCCTCTCGTGGTGGATTTTCAGGCAATCGGGGAGGACGGGGCGCTTTCCACAGTCAGAACAGGTTTTTCACTCCGCCTGCCTCGAAAGGTATGTTTTCTAATATGCTGGAGTGGCAGAGTCATAAACACATGCCCCAGATAGGAGGGGCTCAGGGATCCTTCTGTCTTCCTACAGTTAAGCCAGCTCTATCATTATTTGCAGAGTACTCTATTGAATAGGGATAAAAAAAAATAAAACAAGTCTTTCTCTTATTTAGTTCTCTTTGAGATGTTGTACTTTTAGTTATGAGAGTTTTTTTCTCCTTTTTTCTTTCTTTCTTTTACTATTTCCCTTTTTACATTGGGAAGTTTTTTTTGAGGCAGCATCTCACAATGTACCCTTGCCTGGTCTGATACTCACTCTGAAGAAAAGTTTTTGAACCTAGAGGTCCACCTATGTTTACTTCCTGAGATTAAAGGTATACATCACCACACCGATCTGGAAAAAAATTATATATTTGTATGAGTAGTTTACTTGCATGTGTGTCTGTATACCACATGTGTGCCTGTTGCCCAGCAAGGCCAGAGAAGGCATTGGATCCCCTGAAACTGGAGTTACAAGGGGTATGAACTACCATGTAGGAACTGGGAATTGAACCTTGTCCTCTAGAAGAGCAGCCAGTACATTTAGCCCTGAGCAATCTCGCTAGCCCTTAAAATGAGAATGTTCTATATGCTTCCTGAGTAATGCACGTATCTCCTCTTCACAGTTACACCTCTCAACATTTTCCTATGCTTTGTATAGTTCACCTCTTGCTTCTCTTACCTGTTTCCTTGTCTTTTCCACTCATGTATGGTATATAGGTATATGTGTGGCTAAGAGTAAAGGCATACGCGGTTATGTGTGGCTAAGGGTAAAGGCATACGAGGTTATGTGTGGCTAAGGGTAAAGGCATACGCGGTTATGTGTGGCTAAGGGTAAAGGCATACGCGGTTATGTGTGGCTAAGGGTAAAGGCATACGCGGTTATGTGTGGCTAAGGGTAAAGGCATACGCGGTTATGTGTGGCTAAGGGTAAAGGCATACGCGGTTATGTGTGGCTAAGGGTAAAGGCATACGTGGTTATGTGTGGCTAAGGGTAAAGGCATACGCGGTTATGTGTGGCTAAGGGTAAAGGCATACGCGGTTATGTGTGGCTAAGGGTAAAGGTATATGCGGTTATGTGTGGCTAAGGTTAAAAGCATACGTGGTGCTAGAGGTTGGTTGATATTGGTTGTCTTCCTCGAATGTTCGTTCTCTGCCTTATATATTGATGCAGAAACTTTCACTGGACCCCAGGCTTGTCGATTGAGCTTGCCTAGCTAGGCAGCATGGCCTAGGGACCCCTGACACTGCCTCTCAAGTGTTGGCATTACAAGTGGGTCACCTATACTTGCCCAGCATCTGTGTGTGTTAGGGATGCAGACTCAGTTCCTCATGATTTTGTAGCCTGTTCTTTCTCCCTCTGAGCCGTCTCCATCTCTCTCTAAATCCTTCAGAGACAGGCTTTTGCTGTGGAGTTGAAGCTAATCTGGAACTCATATCCTGCTGCCTTCCTCTTGGCAGAGCTGACCTTGCAAAGTGCTCAGCATGCACCACTATGCGGTTTATATATTTTTCTTCTTTTTAAAACCAATATTATTTGTGTATGTGTCTGTGTACACACACACATACACACACACACACACACACACACACGCACGCACAGACACACACAGACACACACACACGCACGCACGCACACACGCACTTATAGAATCCAGACTAGACAGGCATTGGAAGTGGAGTTAGAGATGAGCGGCCTGACATGGGTATTGGTATTTAAAGTCTGTCCTTACGATTAAACAGCAAGTCCCTTTAACTGCTGTGCCGTCTCTCCAGCCCCTGTTTTCTTTGTAATATCATATTTATTTAAACTTATTTATTTGTTTGTGGTTTTTGTTTGTTTGTTTCTTTTGGATTTTTGGTACTGGTTTTCTCTCTGTGTAACCCTGGCTGTCCTGGAACCCATTCTGTAGGCCAGGCTGGCTTCGAACTCACAGAGATCCATCTGCTTCTGCCTCCCCTAGTGCTTGGATTACAGATGTGTATCACCATGTCCAGCTTTATTTTAAATTGTTTTAAAAGTTTAGAAACTGATTATACTTATAAATATTACTCCTTTGTTGTTAATTGTTTTATACAAAGTATTGCTGTTTTGTTTTATTTCGTTTTTGTTTTTTCGAGACAGGGTTTCTCTGTGTAGCCTTGGCTGTCCTAGATTCACTTTGTAGACCAGGCTAGCCTCCAACTCACAGCGATCAGGCTAGCCTCAAACTCACAGCGATCCACCTGCCTCTGCCTCCTGAGTGCTGGGATTAAAGGCGTGTGCCACCACGCCCAGCACAAAGTATTGCTGTAGAGCAAGACTCAACCCACACTTGTGGTCCTCTTGTATCAGCAAGTACTGCAATTACAGTATATGCCACACACTGGCTTCTGAGTCATTGGTCTCTTCTCCCTCTCTTCCCTCCTCCCTGTTCGTCCTGTTCACCCCTTTTCCCTCTCTTTCTTGCTCTCTCACTCTCCCTCCTCTTCTTTTCCTTCTCCTCTCTCTTCACACACACTCTCTATTTTCTTTGAGACAGGGTCTTAAGTATCCCTATGTATTTTATGAATCAAGTCAGGCTTCAAATTCGCTTTGTTTTCAAGGAATTCTTACCTTCTTTACCTCATGAGTGCTGGAGAAATTATCCTTTACTGGCAAGCTGATGACATGTTTTCATATCTCCTGAGTTAGAAGGTATGTATGAAGGTATCTTAGTTAGGGTTTCCATTGCTGTGAGGAGAAACCATGACCATGCCAACTCTTTTTTTGGTTTTTCAAGATAGGGTTTCTCTGTGTAGCCTTGACTATCCTGGACTTGCTTTGTAGACCAGGCTGGCCTGGAACTCACAGACAGAGATCCACCTTTCTTTGCCTGCCGAGTGCTGGGATTAAAGGTGTGCGCCCCCCCCCCCCCCCCGCAAAGGTTTATTTATTTATTATTATGTATACAGTACTCTTCTTGCATATACACCCCCAGGGCCAGAAGGCATCAGATCACATTATAGATGATTATGAGCCACCATGTGCTTGCTGGGAATTGAACTCAGGACTTCTGGAAGAGTAGACAGTGCTCTTAACCACTGAGCCATCCCTCTAGCCCGCCAACTCTTATAAAGGAAGACATTTAATTGGGAAGCATGGCAGCATGCAGGCAGACATGGCGCTGGAGGAGGAGCTGAGAGCTCTACAGCTTGATCCACAGGCGGCACAAGGGGACCGTGTTCCTCACTGAGTGGAGCTGAGCATAGGAGCCCTCAAAACCTGTTCCCCCAGAGACACATTTCCTCCAGCAGGTCCACACCTCCTAATAGTGGCACTCCCCATGGGCCAAGCTTCAAACACAGGAGTCTGTGGGAGCCATCCCTATTCACACCACCACAGAGAGGCAGTCAGAGTTTGTACTAACAGCAACCCCGTGTACATAGGGCGTCAGGAACCGTTCTCAGAACGGCATCCAGTGCTTCTGCATCAGACCCATGGTGTAGTTGTCTTAGCACCCACTGTACAGAGGAGCATGTAAGTGGCAGAGCTAGTGTTTGAACCATGGTAGTTCGGCACTGTAGTCACCCTGCTTTTAACCGCTGTACGGTGCTGCTTAGTGCACAGACTTTGCAGCTCCTGTCTTGTCCCTCTTGAAGAGTCATCCAGGTGGACAGTAGGTGTGGTGGTAGGAACCTGTAACCTCCACACCCAGGAGCTGGAAGGCCGGAAGACTGCAGGTTTGAGGCTGGTCCAGGCTACGATACGGCAAGACCCTGTCTCAAAAATCCCCCAAACAAGGGGACCAATCCAAGTGTGAAATCAGTTTTGATTGTGTTGTTTGTATTTAGGAAACTACAGTCGTCGGGAAGGAACAAGAGGCTCTAGTTGGAGTGCTCAGAACACTCCTCGAGGAACGTATAATGAGAGTCGTGGAGGCCAGAGCAATTTTAACAGGGGTCCTCTTCCACCATTGCGGCCACTTAGTTCTACAGGTACATGTATCTCCCCACTTGTTCCCGCTGAGAAGTTCCTTCTTTTCAGATTGTCAAGGTGGTTTATTTTTATTTTAGTGTGTTGACTTATTTTACAGTTAGGTTTGTACAGGGAATGAAACTTAACTGTCATTAAGGGGTATATTAAAAACAAACAGTTGTTCTAGTGTCTTTTAACTGCAGAGTATGTTGATAGCAAAGGTGGCACCATATAGTGCTGTTGTGAACAGTATTGTGTAAGCATAGAACCGCTTTCTACATCACTATCTTACGTTTAGGAGTCCTGTCAGACAGATCTTTGGTTTTAAATGGGTGTTCTAAAAATGAGTTGTTTTTTTTTTTTAAGTGTGTGTGTGTGCATGTATGTGTGGGAGTGTGGTGGTGCACAGGTGTGTGTGTGTGTTGGTAGGTACCTGAGGAGGGCAGATGAAGGCACTGGATCGCCTAGAGCTGGAGTTACCTGACAGGGCTGGCATGTCATATATATCCAGTCTTCTGAAAGAGCAGCAAATGCTCTTACCCTAGGAGCTATCTTTATAATTCTAAAATAAGTTTTATTTGGGATATAATTCTTGGAAATCACAGCTTACTTATTTGCAAGTATAAGCACTTAGACAGTGGGAAAAGAAAGGATGTTTGAACTGTTTTTTTTTCTTTTCCAGGTTACCGCCCAAGTCCTCGAGACCGCGCTTCTAGAGGCCGTGGGGGGCTTGGGCCATCCTGGGCTAGTACAAATAGCGGCAGTGGAGGCTCAAGAGGAAAGTTTGTTAGCGGAGGCAGTGGGAGAGGTCGCCATGTACGGTCGTTTACTCGGTAGATGTGGTCTTAGGAAATGGACATTTCATGAGGAAAAAAAAAAAAAGACATTGAAGGACCAATTTAGACTTAGCAGGTATATCTGAAGACATCTGAGAGACTATTTTTATCTGAAGAAAACAGATTTTGTTTGATACTTAACAAGATTTCAATAAAAATCCAAACTTTGTATGTATGTTTGTATATATTTTTCCCATTTTTATATGGTATTTATTTAGGAAATTTCTAGGTAGAAAGAGAAAAACTAAATGACTTGTTTTGTACTTTTCTTGCTTATACGTAGATATTCCCAAACTTTCTTAGCCTGTGACACCCTTTAGTGTGTCTTGTTAATTTCTTCACAGTGTCCCTAGGCCAGAAGCAAACTTACTACTTTTGTTTAGTAAACAGTTAGGTCCAAGCAACTGAAGACTGTACACCATCAACCCTAGGAACTGGACACTGTTCAGTCCTCACCCTGGGAGGCAGCAGCCATTCCAGCCCAGGTTTCTCGAGCAGTGCTGTTTATTAAACTGCTGAACGTTTGTTACAAATGTGTGCTGTCATGGAAAGTCATATGCTGTTACCCAATGCTGAACTGTGAACTACCTCAACTAGTAGTTTGTGTGGTGTCCAGCACATGCTGCCGTTTCCTCTGGTCTGTAAGACACTCTGTGGCTCTCAGGGTTATTTACTGAGGTGCCACCACACAGCTTAGTCATCGCGGCTGTACAAGAAGCAGCAAAACAAGCTGTGCTTCAGCTTTGGACCTACTGACGCTATTTTATTATATAGTTATTTAAGGCCTAAAAGTTGGCATATCCTAATATGGTTATTTTGGGAATCAGAAGCATCTACTTTATATTCAGAAATAAAACTTATAACTTTGACAAAGGAGCCATATTTCCCCCAAGGTATGTTTTAATTCATTGAGCCTATATAAATGGCATAAAATATAGAGTTCTCTTGAACAAAAATAAGTGTATGAGTCTCATTCCATCCTAACAGTCTCTGTTTTGGGGAATTTACTTGAGTGAGTTTAATATCAGTTTATTAGGAAAAAAGACCTTGAAAAGCTCAGCCTTAGAGTTGAGGTTTTAGGTTATTGGTAGAAATGCTTGTCTAGCATGTGTGGTTAATCTCTCTCTCTCTCTCTCTCTCTCTCTCTCTCTCTCTCTCTCTGTGTGTGTGTGTGTGTGTGTGTGTGTATGCTTTGTTTAGACATTTTAGGGGTATTGTTTGGTATATAAAAATTAGAACTGCAAAGTTTATATCATTTGTAGCACAGGTAGAGGACAGGATCATTTGTATTCATCCCATAAAAGTAGGAAAGACTACAATATTGATGGACTTTATTTTAAAACCTCCTGCTAATAGTGAGGTAGGAAATTAGGTTAGTTTTAATGTTTTGTACAAAAACTTGGGAAAACCTACAGGATGCGATGAGGAGCTAGAACAGGTGTCCTAGCATGGCCCGTGGTCTGCCTTAGCTCAACTCTTCATATTAAAGCAACTTCCTGGCTTCTTTTTTATGCTTTATTTACTTGTTAGTTTGTGTCTGTGATCTATGGGGGAGATGAGGACATATGTGCCATGGCGTGTCAAAGGTCAAAGGAGGACTTGGTAGAGTTGGCACACTCTTTCTTCATGTGGTTCTGGGTATCAAACCCAGGGTTGGCAAGCTCTTTACCCACTGGGCCGTCTCACCAGCCCAAAATCCAGGTAAGATCTTCTGCCTTCTGGAAAGGCAACGAATGGTCGTGTGAACAATGTACTTAAAAAGAGAAGTAAAGAAGTCCTAAGTGTATGAAATGAGCCAGAATTTGTTTTGTTTTGTTTTTTTGAGATAGGATCTCTCTGTGTAGCCTTGGCTGTCCTGAACTCTCTTTGTAGACCAGACTGACCTTGAACTCATAGAGATGCTTTTATTTAGTTATTTTTTTTTTCTGACCCAGAATTCCTAAGGAACTTAACCAGCACATCCCAATTTGATTTTATTGTGGGGGTTTTATAGTAGCTCCTTTCAAAATAACTAAATAGATAAAATGGGAGCGCATTTTCATGTCCCACTTTTATAATGTCAGACTAAGTAACAACTTCTTTGGGGACTATTTTATATGAAGGTGAAGATAGAAAGTATATGCATTTTTTTTTAGTCTCATAAATTTACAACTAGGTGTGGTGGTACACATTTTTGGAGGGCAGAGGCAAGTAACTGAGTTCCAGGCCAGTACATAGAGCTATATAGTTTCAGGCCAATTAG
Source organism: Acomys minous (assembly GCF_964271855.1). NCBI lineage: Eukaryota > Metazoa > Chordata > Mammalia > Rodentia > Muridae > Acomys > Acomys minous. The sequence continues at coordinate 121,072,699 of NC_140483.1, forward strand.
AGTGACAAAGTGGGACCTGGTAGCTAAAACAAAACAAAAAACCAAGTAATTAATAAGATATTAGAAGGGTCATATAGACTCACAGTCTAGAAGAATGAAACAGGCTGGAGTACAAGCAGAAAACCTAATGGCTCCCAGAATACCTGAGAGCCAGGAAGAGGCAGCTGACACTAGCCTCAGCACCAGGGAGGGAGAGCCAGGAGAAGCTGAGTGCTATGGACCTCTCGGGTGCTGGCAGCTAAACAACTGTTTTTGTTTTTTGGTTTTTGTTTTTTGAGACAGGGTTTCTCTGTAGCCTTGGCTGTCCTAGACTTACTTGCTTTGTAGATCAGGACTGTCTCTGCCTCCCTGAGTGCTTGTGGACTAAAAATGTGCGCCACCACTCTGTATGTGGGAGGACTGAAGCAACTTCTGATTTGTTCCTTAGAATTAAAAAGTTTTCACAGTAAATAAGTATGGCTGTGAGACAGGCATTGTGGCACACACCCGTAATCCCAGCACTGGGGAGGCAGAGGCAGGAGGATCTCTGAGTTTGAGGCAACCTGGTCTACAAAGTAAGTGCAGGACAGCCAGGGCTACACAGAGAAACCCTGTCTCGAAACAACCAAAACAAAAAGGAAACAAAGATTAATAGTTGTAACCATTTTCTTAAAGACTTACTTTAAAAAATATGTGTATGTTTGGGTATTGTGTACTCAGGTGCAGGCACCCAAGGTCAGAGGTAAGGGCTCCTTCTGGAGTGGGAGGTACAGGCATTTGTGAGCTCCTCAGTGTTGGTCCTGGGAACCAGACTCGTGTCCTTTAAAATTTAGGGCAGCAAACACTCTTGAGGCCCGAGCCACTTCTCTAGCTCTCTCCCCATTTACAAAAAGCTTACATTTATTTTGTGTGTGCTCATGTTCCACGGTGGTGGGTGTGGAGTCGGTTCTCTTTCTGCAGCCTGGGTTGTCAGGCTTGCTGGTAGGTACCTTGAGCTGCTGAGCTGGCTGTCTTACCCTGTCCTTATTTTTGACATAAGGTGTCTTACTGAACCTGGAGCTCACTGGTTTGGCATGACTTACTGGCCAGAAGGCTTCAGAGATCTTAGTGTTTTCACCTCCCTGTCATTAGGATTCCATGTGTGTATTGCCATGCCTGATTTTTTTATGTGGGTGCAAGGTATCCAAACAAAAGTCCTCATGACTATGTGGCTGAACCTCTTCCAAACCTGTGAAATACAGTTTTGGACAACTTGGTTATTGTTAGTGTGTCCTTACATTTTAGGGTTTTAAAAATGAGGGTTTTTTTTCCCCCCCTTCAGTTTCCATTTTAAAAATAAAATAGTGAAATGCAGGTATTGTAGGCTGACCAAGCCTCTAACTTACCTCCAAGTGCTGGCATTACTAGTCACTAGTGCATCTTGTAAACACACACACACACACACACACACACACACACACACACACAGAACCAACAAAACAAAAAAAGAAAACCAACTTTAAAAAAATGTTCTCAGAGTAGTAGCTTGATAAAGAACTCGATTTGGCAAATGTGTTCATTCTCAGTGATGGCTCTTGCTAAGAGAAACAGAACACTCTGGGGCTGCTTTGAACTAAAGCAACCTAATAGCTTCCCTTAAGTCTGCAGCTGCTTGAAGTGGCTTTTCTCTAGGGGTGACAATGTTAGATGGCTGAAGGCTCTGCAGTGATGCACTTGCTATTTACTCTGGCTAAGTATGTCATCTGAATAACTCCAGAGGCATGTGAAACTACAAAGAGGTGTTAGTAACTTTTTTCATGAAACTTATTTTGGTAGAAATCTAAGAAAATTAGTAGTTGAGAAGAGGTCTGTGCTAATCCTGGTTTTGTGATTCACTAGCTTACTGTGTGATATAAACAAAGTTATCTGAAGCTTTTAAAAACATACATTCTGGTCAGAGTGGTGGCTCATGCCTTTCATCCCAGAATTTGGGAGGCAAGGCAGAGGCAGGCAAATCTCTGTGAGTTCAGGGGCAGCCTGGTCTACAGAATGAGTTCCAGGACAGCCAGGGCCACACAGAGAAACCTTGTTTGGGGTGGGGATAGGGACAAACCAGCTGGGCTCCTTGCCTTCAGTCCCAGCACTCTGCAGGCAGAGGCAGGCTGATCTCTGTGATTCCAGGCCAGCCTGGTCTACAGAGTTGAGTCAAGGACAGCCAGGGCTACACAGAGAGACTCTGCCTTGAAAACACAAACAAAAGAAGCTGGTCAGTGTAGGAGGCCAACTGCAGCCTGAAGTCTGAAGAAATCAGATGCCCAACACCCACCCACCTCCGCCTCTCATTCCTACATTAGAGTTACGCAGTTTGTGCTGTGGTTCTGCAGCCTTCAGTTTATGTTCTTTCCCAGTGCTGGCTTCTTCATTCTCCTTGTCAGCATAGGCTGTCCCAAACTGAATCGGGGGGTGGGGGGTGGTGGTGGTGGTGGTGGTGGTAAACCTACCTGCCTTCCCCCAACCCCGCCTCACTAATTATAAAGGTCAGATAGCCTCTTGTTGGGGGATTTTCTCTGAAGGCTTTCTTCTTGGGGCTTACCCCCTACATCACTCTATCCAGGGTGGCTCCCTCTTACTCTTATTATAAGCTACCCTTTTAAATGAAGTTCTCCAGGCCTTAAGGGGAAGTTTCTCTTTTCCTCATTGTCCTGTTTCTTGTTTCTGGTACCTTGTACTGCAGCCGTGGTCATGTTCCTCCGCTGGCAGCCCTTCAGGTGAGGCCTTTTGTCCAAGAAGCACCATTCCTAAAGGGCAGGTATGTGTCATCTCCCTTGACAAACCAACCAGCCTGCTGTGCTGCCCTTCTCTTAACAGTCCTGGGCCACATTAAAAACAAAGTGTGGTGCCACACGCCTTTATCCCAGGCAGAGGCAGGTGGATCTTTGTCAGTTCAAGGCCAGCCTGGTCTACAAAGGAGTTCTAGGACAGCCAGGGTACTTAGATAGGGAAACCTTGTCTGGGGAGGTGGGGGAGTGTGAAGTGCAAAGGGGATAGGGAACTAATTCCACTGTTTGCCTTATACTTGAAACTGTAGGCTGACTCAATTTTAAAATGTCTATATTTAAACACACACACACACACACACACACACACGCACGCACACACATGTATATATACATATACATGGGGCTGGAGAGATGGCTCAATGGTTTAAGCACTGGCCGTTCTTCCAGAGGACATGGGTTCAATTCCCAGCACCCACATGGCAGCTCACAGCTGTCTGATACTCTAATTCCAGGGCTTCTGACACCCTCATACATGCAGTTAAAACACTAAAGAACAGGGGGAAAAAGATAGTAAAATTGCCGATATTTAACTTTTGCACCTGTAGCTTCTCAGATGATGTGGATCCTAATAAAATGAACCCAAATGATAACCATAAAGAAGAAACAAAATAAGAAGCTCTAGTTTTAGTGTTTTCGAGTTTCTGAGTTTTAGAAACTCAGCTAAAAAGTTTTAGCATGAGATTACATAGTAGGGTGACTGCAGAGAGTTGTGCACAGTACATCTCAGGGTTTTGAAAGTTTTTGCCCTAAAAATGATAAATATACTTTAAATATGCTTTTTAAGCTTTATTTATTATATATACAGTGCTCTGCCTGCATGTACATCTGCATGACAGAAGAGGCCATTAGATCACATTATAGATGGTTGAGAGCCACCATTTGGTTGCTGGAAGTTGAACTTAAGAGTTTTGGAAAGTGCTCTTAACCTCTGAGCCCTTTCTCCAGCCCCTTTAAATATGTTTTAACATCAGAATGGAATGTGTTACATTGGGGAAGAGGTTTTGCCTGTAGTTCCACAGGTGATGAAAGACTCTGTTCCATCGAAATTGATAGAGATCCCATCTGTATAAGAGAAACTTCCACATGAAAGTCAGGACTGAAGGAAGAGAAGAGAAAGAGACAGTAGCACAGATGATGCAGAAAGCACATCTCCCTGCATGGAGGCAGCTCAGCAACCCAGCTGGAGAAGGACGTATTCATCACACTGGCAATCTGGAAAGCCTTGATGCTGACATGGGCTGTTGCTGGAGACAGATGCCCAGGACCACCGTCATGAAGGATTATCACATCAAAGAGTCTTCATAAAGACATATGGACTGTGAAGTTTATGGGATTGATAATTGTTTCTGTTGAAATAGTTAAATTGAGCTGGGTGTGTTGGTGTACATCTGTAATCCCAGCACTAGGGAGGCAGAGGCAGGCGGATCTCTGTGAGCTGGAGGCCAGCCTGGTCTACAAAGCAAGTCTAGGACAGCCAAGGCTACACAGAGAAACCCTGTCTCAAACAAACAAAACAAAAGAAAAACGGTAAATTGTATACAATTTTTAAACGGGGAAGATGTAGAGGGATTTTAATCCAGCAACACTGCCACTCTGGCTGGAATAGAGACACACCTTTAGCACACACCTTTAATCCCTCTGGCTGGAAAACAGACATGCCCTTAGTATAATTGAGAGACATTCAAAGCTACAAATCAGAGAATGATTTGACAGAATAGGCCATGTCTAATGAGAGAGAGAGAAAGAGAGAGAGAGAGAGAGAGAGAGAGAGAGAGAGAGAGAGAGAGAGAGAGAGAGAGGTTGCAGAGGGAACAAGGTAGACACAGGTGAAGACAAAATGAGCCAGAGAATGAAGGAGCAAGAATTAGAACAGACTGCAGAATTAGTTTGAGGCCAGGCAAAGCAATTCAATCAGAAGCTGGGAGAAGACAACTTGAGTCAGGCAGCTTGGAGAGGAGGTTGAGGAAGAATAGCTGAGTTGAGGCAGCCAGCCAGAGTTCAGAAAGAACTAGAAAGGGTGAGTTTATTCAGCAGTAAGCCGAAGTAAGAGGCTGAAAACATTCTAGGCCTAGATTAAATTGTATGGAGGCTCAAAGCTTCCAGGCCTAGGCCTAGGTTAGCAGATGGAGTAAGCCTCAGAGACGACAATTACATCAGGAGAATAAAAGTTCCTTTTACAACAGGCATTTTGGCTTAGTCTGTTCCCAGCTGACCTCTGGTTGATTCCCTCAGTTGCATCCTGGGCTATATTGGCTATATTGGAGAGAGGATGGTATGGAAGATGGGACATGATTTTCTGACAGCCCTGGGGAAGGGCAGCACCATACAGCAGCTGAGTAGGGGTGAGAGGCAACAGCTTCACATTTCTACCTGCAGCCACTGGAGGGGTTCTCTTCAGAGACCTTTACATAGGGGAAGCTGGGGTTCTTGACTTTGCCATAGAAAATAATTTCCAAAATTAGTGTGAAGCAAAGTTTGAGTTTATTAAGAGATGTTAACATAGATTTAAGCAAGGCTTTAAAAGAAATAGCAGCGCCTAACTACATCAGTGTGTGTGTGTGTACGCGCACACACACACATCTCAATAGGGAATCACTAAATATCTTAAAATAGTCATATACAATGCTGTTGGCTTCTAAAATTACATTGTTAAAAGATTTATAAAATCATTTCTTGGGGGAGGGTGTACTTAAAGTAAGTTTTATGTGCATGGATGTTTAGTAGGCACTTATGCTAGTGTACTACATGTGTGCAGAGGCCAGAACAGGGTGAGGGACCCCCTGGAGCTGGAGTTACGCATGGTTGTAAGCTACCATGTGGGTGTGAGAGTTGAACTTGGGTCAGCTGGAAGTTCAGTGTAAAAGGAACTTTTATTTGCCTGTTTCAGTTGTCTCAGAGGCTTACTGCCTCCTTCAGCTAACCTAGGCCTAGTTCTCTGGAAGTTTCTAGCTTCTGTACAATCTAGCCTACACCCAGAATGTTTTCAGCCCCAGAGACTTACTGCTTAATAAGATCAACCTTCCTCCTTGTTACTGAGCTCTGGGCTGGCTGGTTCAACTCAGCTGTTTTGGCTCAAACTCCTCTCCCACCTTGTTTATTCAATCTGGCTTTTCTCTCAGACTCTTTTTTTTTTTTTTTAAGATTTATTTAATATTACGTATACAGTATTCTGTCTGCATGTACACCTATAGACTAGAAGATGGTGTCAGATCACATTACGGATGGTTGTGAGTCACCACGTGGTTGCTGGGAATTGAACTCAGGACGTTTGGAAGAGCAGTCAGTGCTCTTAAACTCTGAGCCATATCTCCAGCTCCATTCTCTCAGACTCTTAATTGCTCTGCTTGGCCTCAAGCAAATTCCAGCAATCTACTCTAATCTCTTGGCTCCTTCTCATTCTCTGACTCACTTGGTCTTCACCTGGTCTTAGCTTGTTTTCTCTCTGCAACCTGTCTTCTGTTACTGTGCTGGTAAACCTGCATCCTCTCCCCTTCTGTCCTGCCCCTTAGTAGCTTCCCTTTCCTCTCTCTTCTCCTGAGAGTTGGCTAGATCCTATTCTGTAAATCTATGATTTGTCACCTTTTCTGCCTTTCAATTAGACATCTCTTTCAAGCATGGGTGCTTCCTTCTACAAACTAACTTTACCTTCATTGTTTGGGATTAAAGGCAAGTCCCACCAAGCCTGGACCTAAGCTTCTCTTTCCCTGATCCTTGCTCTATACCAGGCTGGCCTTGAACTCAGGTCTGTTTGCCTCTGTCTCCTGGATTAAAGGGGTGTTTGTATTCCAGCCGGATCACACAGACCTAGAAGGTCTTTGGATGTGATCTCCTGCTAGAACAGCCATGTTCTGAATTAACCTTCCTCTACAAGCCAGTGTTCTCAGTCATTGACCATCTCTCTAGTCCTTTCTTCCTGCTTTTTTGGTAAATGAGGCTGAGGTGTTCTGGCTATGGTTACAGGTCATGAGGGAATTAAAATATGTCTTCATTGTAAAGATGTTTGTAAGGATTAACACCTTACTTGAAGGCCATACACACAGAGACTGATACAAACACACATAAAAACCATCCCCCCCCCAAAAAAAAGCCACGTGTTTCTTTTCTTTTCTTTTCTTTTCTTTTCTTTCTTTTTTTAAATTAAGTACCACAATGAATTTTGTTGCATATTGGAGGAAGCAGCAGATAGACATTTACTGAGAACTCTGGGCACTTGGTACTCTGCAGCATTATCATAGCACTGGAAATTCTACTGGACTCAGGCTTGACTCATTCATAAAAGCTTGTACTTGTCAGTGTATCATGATATTACAATGTGTTAGACATCATGTAAGAGGGTAATTTTTTCAATGTGGGGGATTGAACAAGGGCCCTACACATTCTGAACAAGCACTCTTATCACTGAGAATTATTAATACATGGTAAAATAAATTGTGTAACATATAAGACTTTATTACTTCCCTAAATCTAACTTCAAAAGATCACACATCAAAAATAAAAATATGCTTGTCGTGGCGCACGCCTTTAATCCCAGCACGCGGGAGGCAGAGGCAGGTGGATCTCTGTGAGTTTGAGGCTAGCCTGGTCTACAGAGCCAGTCAAGGGCAGCTAGGTCTACAAGAGATACCCTATCTCAAAAAAACAACAAAACAAAACAAAACAAAAACAAATAAAAATACAATATGTCGGAATCCAAAATGTGGAGACCAAAGAAACATGCTGAAGATTCAAGAGACACACAAGTCAAAGGACAGGGCAGACTGGCAGGTCCCAGCAGCACCTGCCCGAACAAGAAACAGGGCTCTTTCTTCCTGTCCTATGTTCATGACCCTTTTGTGACATGGTGCCACCTTTCGCCTAATAAGCTCCAACTGCCATGCCAGGTTGCAGCTGTCTTGGGGCCACTGTTGGTTTTCCTTCAAATTCCTCCTATCCTGAAGATCCACCAGACTCCTAGGTGTTGTAAGGCACCTGCCCATTTTATCAGCCAGCCCCATCCCTGCCAGAGGTACCTCTGACCACTCTTGAGTCTTGACAATGAGCCTTGTATAGGGGTTTCAGAACGTGGTCTGTGGAACACCAGTGTTTCTTGGAACTCATTAGAAATGGCTCAGATTCACAGAACTTAAGTCTGAGTTTGAGTGACTCCTCGGAAATTCTGATGCTGGTCCTGGTGTGTGGAAAACTCTCCCCACTCTGTGGTGTGTTGTTTGTACAGACAAACAAGCTCCACCAAAGCACTTTTACGTCAGGAACAAAGCAAAATGCCTGCTCAAAACACCTCTCACGCTCTGAGAAGAGTAGGAAGGCAATAAAGAAGCAACTGTGTTAGGGAGAAGGGATGGAAATTGTGCAACAGAGTGAGGGGTGAAGTCTGAGGTGAACAGGGATTGGTCAGCTAAAGATGATATTAAAGAGAGTCTGCAGACACCAACAGGGCTGTTTCCCTGCCCCATCACCCTTCTTTTGTGTCCCTTAGAAAAAAGGGCGTGGGAGCTGGAGAGATGGCTCAGGGGTTAAGAGCACTGACTGCTCTTCCAGAGGTCCTGAGTTCAATTCCCAGCAACCACCACGTGGTGGCTCACAGCCATCTATAATGTAACCTGATACCTCTTCTGGCCTGCAGGTGTACGAGTAGACCACTGTATAAATAATCAATAAAATAAATCTAAAAAGAAAAGAAAAAAGAGGGGTGATGGTGGTTTAGGGGGCCTCTTCCCTTAGCAGGCTCCATACTTCAACTTTTATAATCCTGGTCCCAGCTGCCAGAAATCAGATTTCATTCATTGAAGTGTCTCCTGGGGACTAAAAAACGTCCCCAGGATAAAAGCTTTTAAATTGGAGGCTGTCAAATTACTCCTTAAATGTACATAGCTAGTTATACTATAGAAACTATAGTTTTCGTTTCTTCATTAAACCCTCCATTTAAAAAAAAAAAAGCTTTTTAATTTTTGTCAAACTGCTGTATAAAACCCAGCGAATGACCTTTACCCACCCTCTTCTCAGACAGTATCTAACATCAGATTTCTTAGGGCAGAAAGATCACTGTAGCATTTGGAAGTTCACTTGGACAATCCTCTGAATGATAGCAGCAGGTCCTTGCCTAAAATACTTTAGTGCTTTTTCTAGTCCAAAGGAGCCTTTTTTCTTTTCACAAGAGTCCAGTAACCACACACTTATCTTTATATACCTAGAATTTTAAAAGCCTTGTAAAACATCTTAGAGGATCCATCTAATCAAAGTCATTTGAATGATTTCGTGCACCCAAGACATAATTTCCTGATTTATGTCCACATAAGTTGTGAGGAACCAAACTAGTAACGTTTTAGATCTGGCAGTCAACCGGAATCCAACCGGAACGCTAGAAAAAGGAAGTGCAAACGTACGTGAGCAGCGCTGCGCCGGAAAAGGTCGTCCAACCGTTGTCGGGGCCAGAAGCCGCCGCGCGCGGTGTTGCGCATGCTCGGCGCCCGGCCGGCGATTGGCTGTCGGGGAGGCGGGAGACTTGAGATTGCTCGGTGAAAGGGCGTCGCTACCTGCCGGGGGGTGCTCGCGTTTTCGGTCGGTGTGGCCGGTAGGTCTCTGCAGCGGAGGCCCGGGGAGGCGCGCGCGGGCCCTGGGGCAGGGTGGCCTGGTCCCGGGTGAGGGTGGAGGAGGAAGGCGGCGGGAACCATGGCGCTGGCCGGCCTGGGGCGGGGGCGTGTCCTGAGGTGAGGACATTGCTGGTGCCATTGCCCCCGCGGAGGCCGCCTGGGGCCTGAGAACAGCTCTGTCCCTGTCCCCGCAGGTGACAGTGATGGGGATGTGGAACCTTCCAGCGCGGTTCTTGGGCGATTTTATCTACCCACTGGTTCGTTCTCGCTCCCCCACCCCGAAACCATTTACAAGAATTGTAGGCAGGTGCGGTCCCAAAGTCTAAGGAGAACTGGCAGTATAAAGTAGAAATCTTATTAGCCAGTGTAGCTGGAAGCCGCAAAGCTGAAACAGCAAGGGCGGTCTCTTGCTGGCTTTGTGGAGTTTTAGGTTTTTGGTTTTTTTGTTTTTGCATCCTAGAGTTTGCCACACCCCCTCCTCAGTGAAGTCCAGAGGCAGGCATAGATTCTGGTTATGATCCTGTAGGCAGAGCTACCTGCTCCTGTCTCTCCTCTCATGGGACCTCTGCCGTCTCTATTCTCATAGGGTTTTGTGGATTAAACAGGCAACTGTAATTATAGGTAGTAATATTACAAGAAGCAGTGATAGCTACTGTGTGCCAAGCTTTTTTCTAAATCCTTGAGTTGGTCTCACAGTTGTAATAGTGTGTGATAAAGTTGTATGTGTGATAAAGGCACACGAGGAAACAGACACAGAGTTAAGTTAGCTGCTGGGAAGAGCGTTCTGTATTCAGACATTAGGCTTCAAAGCTGTTTTTTTTTTTTTTTCTTCCCTGAGATATGGTTTCTTTGTAGCCCTGGCTGTCCTGGACTCACTTTATAGACCAGGCTGGCCTCGAACTCACAGCGATCCGCCTGCCTCTGCCTCCCTTGTGCTGGGATTAAAGGTGTGCCTGGCACCAGTTATAGTTTATTATAAAGAAAACATCTTCATCATGGAAAATTTGAAGTACACAGAAAAGAACTCAGATTAAAAAAATCGCTTGTTATTGTAACATGCAGAGATAATTAGTGTTAATGTCATAGCACATGCTTTGCTAGTCTTAACATTAAGTTCATTTGTATTTCTTTTTTTTTGATTTGTATTTCTTAAAAATTTGTTTATACATATTTATCTATTTGCTTGTTTGTGTGTGTCTGTGTACACGGGCATGCATGCACCATGATGCACATGAAAAACAGAGGACAATTTGTGCGAGTTGGTTCTCTTTGTTCACCGCATATATGGTCATCTGGCTTGTCTTTGCTTACTGAGCCATCTTGCCAGCCCAACAACTCCTTTGTTTTATGTATACCTTATTTATATAGGCCCAAAGAAAACAATGTTAAAGTTACGATTTTACATTGTTTATTTTGTTTATTTTGTGTGTGAATATGTGAGGGTGTGTATGTTCTATGATGTGGCAGCAGAAGGCAGAGGACAGCCTGTAGGAATTGGCTATCCCCTATTGCCACACTGGGTGGGGCCTGGGAGTCAAACAGGAGGACATCAGGCTTGGTGACGCGTGCCTTTCACTGCCCAGCCAACTTACAGACCCAAAATAATAATGTTAGGTAATATTTTTGGTGCACTTGTATTATGACTATGTCTTGTTGCGATAGACCAGGTGTGGAGTATTCTGCTTGTGGTACTAACAACTGGCTCTCAATATTTCAGAGTTTTGGATCTATCTATCTATCTATCTATCTATCTATCTATCTATCTATCTATCTATCTGTCTATCTATCCAAATATATATATGGGAGAAAAAGAGAGACCATGTGTAGATGGAGCAGCTGCAGGGAAGACTCAGAAATTTGAGGAGCTTGTAAAGGCTGTATTCAGTTGTGTATATGAGGATTTATTCATCTAGTACCTTATTATGGACAAGTGGATTTCTTTTGCTATTAAGTGGTGCTAGCATACTTACACATAATCATCTAACCTTTTGTTTTGTTTTGTGTTTTTGTTTTTCAGCACAGGGTTTCTCTGTGTAGCACTGACTGTCCTGGAACTCACTTTGTAGACTAGGCTAGCTTCAAACTCACAGAGATCCACCTACCTCTGCCTCCCGAGTGCTAGGTTCAAAGGTGTATGCCGCCACCGCCTGGCTTTAAGCATATTTTTGATAGTTTCTAATACTAAAAGTTGAATTTCTGGGTTAATCAAATGATTTAAAAAACTGTCGTCTGTCATACAGAGTTTCTGATACCTTCTCCTTTACCCAAGTTAGTGGAAATAATATTGAGAAAAATTAGAAGAGTTTATTCCAATGTCTTGGTTTATCTTAGAAAAACACTGTTTTAAAAGAAAAGAACAGGAACTGGAGAGATGGCTGAGTGGTTAAGGGCGCTGCCTGCTCTTCCGGAGCTTCTGAGTTCAATTCCCAGCAACCGCATGGTGGCTCACAACCACCTCTGATGTTACCTGATGCCCTCTTCTGCAGATAACGCACTCATATGCAATAAATTAATCTTTTAAAAGAGGAAAGAAGAGCAAAATCACATTGCGTTATAAGCATGCCTTAAATTATCAGTATTTTTCTTATTAGTTTATTCAGAACATTTACTGATGAATATAATATATTTGGAGTTGTGGTTGATCCCATTTTTAGAATTCTCTTAGTTTTCCAGTGCTATGATGAAACATTATGACTCTATTAGTCAGTGTTCTCTAGAGGAACAGAACGTGTGTGTGTGTGTGTGTGTGTGTGTGTGTGTGTGTGTGTGTGTGTGTATGAGACCAGGCTGGCCTTGAATGTATGGGGATCCACCTGTCTCTGCCTCCCTAGTACTGGGACTAAAGGCATGTGCTACCATGCCTTTTTTGGTTTGTACACAGTGTAGGCGTGCGCGTGCTTGTGTGTGTGTGTGTGTGTGTGTGTGTGTGTGTGTGTGTATGTGTGTGTGTGACTTACTCTTGCCTGCTCATGTGTGTGTGGAGGCCAGAAGCTGGTGTTGAGATTTCTCTTCTCATTCCCTTACCCATGTTATTTTTTGAGATGCTCTCACAATACTTGGGAGTTTTGGCGAGAGAGCTGGGTAGTGAGCCCTGAGATGCCCTTTCTCTGCCTTCTGTTTGGAGTTACTGATTCATGCTGCCTCTTCAGTGACTTTTACAAGGACGTTGGGTATTTCCAACTTAGGTGCTCATGTTTGCGCACAACCACTTTATTCACTGAGCTATCTCCCCAACTCCAAGTTTTCTAAGACTTAAATTTCTCTGGTTAAGAAAAGATTATTTTATCTGCATGATTTTTTTTGTCTCCATGGATGTATGTGCACCTTGCTGCCTTTAGGGCCAGAAGAGGGTGTCAGATCCTTTGGAACTAGAGCTGTAGACATTGTTCTAATCATGTTCATGAATGGCTTCTGCTTTGGTATTTTTCAGGTTAATATTGCTGAAGATGAGACGATCTGCAGCGCCAAGTCAGGTGCAGGGAAATTCCATTAAAAAACCAAAATTCATACCTCCAGGAAGAAGTAATACAAGTCTGAATAAAGAGAACACAAGGATGAGTCCGGATATAAAACCATTTCAGGTAAATGAAAGAAGGGAATCATAATATGAGATATATATCGCCTAAAACTAAGTATGGTGCCTCATACCTGTAATCCAAGCACTTGGAAGGCTGAGGCAGGAGGATTGCCACAAGTTCAAAACTAGTTTAGGCTTCATAAGTAGTTCAGGCCGGCATGGTCTGCATAGTGAGACTGCCTCAAAAGCAATCAAACAAAACAAACAAAAAGTAACCCCTTGTTGCCTATTAGAACTTTCAGTGGCCTCTGTAAATGTTTTTATCTCCTCAGATGTGGGGATGAGATGAGAGAGGTAGCCAAGCTGTGCAAATGCATGGCTTGGCCTGAGCCTAGAACATTTTAGCAGCCTAGTTCACACGGTAACCCAGAATCTCCTTGATTGAAAGTATGTTTCTAAACTCCTAGGAACCACACTTAAGGGAGGCCCCGTGTCCAGCAGTACATGGCCAACATAAAACACAGCCAAGGGTATTTTTGGAGATGATTTGTTCATTTTTTTTTTTTTAAAGTACCACTCCCATTTTATTTGTCCAAAGTATTTTTTTTCTTCTGTCCTGTCTTTACATGGGCTTTGGTGGAGGTTGTGGTGCAGCACCAGCAGGTCTAAACCGTGGTGGGGGTGTTGGGCCCTTCTAGGCCTCACGGGATCGATTCCTGACCACCTTGCTGTGACTGGCACAGCTTACGCAGTAATGCAGCTTGCTGTGGATCTGGGGAAGCACATAAGCGTCAAAGGCACTGCTTGAGAGATGTCCCTGACAGTGGCGGCCTCTACAGTGTTCTGGATGACTGACTTCTTAACGGCCCTGTCCTTGGGCATGCACTGGGCGTGCAGCGGATTGGCTGCACATGGCTGCAGCCCTTTTTAGCATGGCCGTTGTTTCTCCTTTTTTTGATCGTCTTGGAGCCAAGACCCGAAAGAGATGTTTTGTTTCTTAATGCTTTGTTTGGGCATGTTTTTACTAAGTTGTCTTTTGTTTAATAAAGTTCTTATAAGAAAAGGGATTATAGAGCTAGGTCAGGTGGCACACACCTTTCATCCCAGCACTTGGCAGAGGCAGGTATTTCTGGTTGTGAGCCTAGCCTTTAACGGCTGAGCTATGATGATGGGCATGGCCGCACACGCCTGTAATCCCAGCACTCGGGAAGCAGAGGCAGGCAGATCTCTGTGAGCTCAAGACCTACAAAGTGACTCCAGGACAGCCAGGACTAGAAGAGAAACCCTGTCTCGAAAAATCAAAAAAAAAAAAAATATTTTTTATTTTATGTGTGCTGGTGCTTTTCCTGTTTGTATGTCTGTGCACCACGTGCATGCAGTGCCCCACAGAGGGCAGGAGGGCTTTGGATCCCTGGAACTGGTCCTTCAGATGATTGTTAACAGTCATGTGGGTTTTGGGATTGAACCCAGGTCCTTTGCAACAGCAGTTACATAACTCAGGCTGAGTTAGAATTGCTGTGTAGCTCAGGTTTGCCTTGAACTTGTTCTGTGTCCTGGGATGGCTTCCAGCTTGAACCTGGGTTCTGGAAGCACAGCCCTCCTCCCCCAGTGCTATTGTTAATACAGATGTGTAGAAACTGGCAGCTTGCTTTAAATTTAGAGCCTATTGTACAAAAATGTCAGAACTTAGATTTAATTTGTACACTAAATACATATTTGCTTTTGAATTTTAGGGTGCTGAGCAGTCACAAAATGATCCAGGTATATGTGGTTCAAATCTGTGGCCTGCTGAGGGAGGCGCTAAGGAAATGGACCGTGCGGCTGGAGCTGATCCACTTCACACAGGTAAGACCGTGATTTTATTATCACAGTGCTCTAGAGATGACATTCAAAGTGGATATTGGGGCTGCAGTAATGGATGGCTCAGAGGTTAAGAGCGCTGGCTGTTCTTCCAGAAGTCCTGAGTTCAATTCCCAGCAACCACATGGTGGCTCACAACTATCTATAATAAGATCTGGTGCCTTCTTCTGGTGTTCAGGTGGAACACTGTATACATAATAAATAAATAAACCTTTTTTTTTAAAAAGGGATGTTAAGGGCCAGGTGCTGTGGCGCACACCTTTAATGCTAGCACTTGGCGGGGGGTGGGGGGGTGGAGCGGGTGGGGTGGGGTGGTGCTGCAGAGGCAGGAGGATCGCTGTGAGTTCTCGGCCAAGCTCGGGACAGCCCAGGATACAAAAAAAAAAAAAAAGTTAATTTGACAATTGTTGATATAGTACTACTGGATTTTTGGCTTTAGATGATGTCAAAATTTATCTTTAGAAGTTGAATTTCTATCCATTTAGCCAAAAGGCTGTAGCTCTGTGGTTAGAATGTTTGCCTTGCGTGGCAAGGCCCTGGGTTTGAGCCCCATCACTGGCAAAGTAAGCTTTCAGAACAAACTCAAAGCCATGTAATTGAAGTCTAGTGTTTTGTCATTGGTGCATGTTTAAGACTGGAGGAAACTTGTTGATCAGATACAGTGTTTAAGCACTGATTGGTTGTATTTAAATTTCTGTAATAAACATGCTGATACTACCAAACTTGAAGAGATAAGGTTGAAGGAAGCAAATGACAACTTTATTGTAGTCTGTGTCAGATCAGATTTGAATTATTAATTCGGGAAAATTAAGCATTTTACCTATGTTCCGTCTCTTCATTGTTGACTTGAGTTAAAATAATTATGGTTCCTTCTGTTAGAGATACAGGCAACTAACGTGAGATAGTTTACAGAGCTTATTCAACCTTTGTTGCAGGATATTTGATCCCTCATGAACCCTTTCCTCCTTACTTCCCTCCCAGATTCCTTTTTTTCTTAAAGTCTAGGCTTTTTCTTTTTTTTTTTTTAAGATTTTATTTTTTATTATTTGGTTTTTCAAGACAGGGCCTCTCTGTGTAGCTTTGGCTGTTCTGAACTTGCTTAGTAGACCAGGCTGGTCTCGAACTCACAATGATCCGCCTGCCTCTGCCTCCCAAGTGCTGGCATTAAAGGCGTGCGCCACCAATCCTAGCTTAAAAGATTGATTTATTTATTACATACAGTGTTTTGCCTGCATGTATGCCTGCACGCCAGAAGAGGGCACCAGATCTCAGTATAGATGGTTCTGAGCCACCATGTGGTTGCTGGGAATTGGAGGAGCAGCCAGTGCTCTTAACCTCTGAGCTCTCTCCAGCCCCAGGCTTTTTCTTTCACTGTCAGGCAGAGGGCAGATAATCAATACTGTGTGCCTGTGTTGGGTTTTTTGTTTTTGTTTTTGTTTGTGATTTTCTATCACAGTAGCTGATCTCTTCATCTGAGAATGATGTGTTTCCTATGGGATATAGTATAATCTATTGCTGATTTGCACACATTTACACATAATTTTTGCCATTCTCTTCAATGCTAAATATGAGGAGTTAAGATAATTGAAGAGTGAACCTGATTTAGTGATTGACTGTCCTGGGAGCCTGTTCCAACCTTCTGATAGTCGTCTGCTCTCCCTTAGAGAGGTCAAATTGGAGACAGAGTCTCTCTGAGACTGGTTGTTCTCTGGTGGACTGCTGCAGAGGGATGTACTAGGGAAAAGAATGGGATGAGAGATTCATAGCTTGTACAGATTGTACATTTTGACTTTTTAAAAAAAATATTTATTTGTGAGCCAGGTGGTAGTGGCGCATGCCTTTAGTCCCAGCACTTGAGAGTCAGAGGCAGGTGGATCGCTGTGAGTTCGAGGCCAGCCTGGTCTACAAAGTGAGTTCAGGACAGCCAAGGCTACACAGAGAAACTCCGTCTCGAAAAACCAAAAAAAAACCTTATTTGTATATGAGTGCTCTATCTGCATGTACATGGCAGAAGAGGGCATCAAATCACATTGTGGATGGTTGTGAGCCACCATGTGGTTGCTGGTATTGAATTCAGGACCTCTGGAAGAACAGACAGTTCTCTTAACTACTGAACCATCTCTCCAGCCCATTCTGACATCCTTTAAGTTATAGATCTGACTCGTTCTGGAAGGAGATGTAAGCCTGCATGTTTTAGTTAAAATATGTTCCTGTGTACCCATATTACCTTTTTGTTTTGTAGTTTTTTCCATATGTAAAGAAATAAAAAACAGTTTAATTAGCATTAGTTTTCTCTCTTCCCATCCCTATGTGCAGGAGTTGAACCTGTGGTCTTTATTTTTATGATGATGATGATGATTGATGATGATGATGATGATGTTGTTGTTGTTTTTGAGACAGGGTTTCTCTGTGTAGCCTTGGCTGTCCTAGACTCACTTTGTAGACCAGGCTGGCCTCGAACTCAGCAATTCCCCTGCCTCTGCCTCCTGAGTGTTGGGATTAAAGGGTATGTGCCACCATGCCTGTTCTGAACCTGTGGTCTTATACATGCTAGGCAAGTTGTTTACCACTGAGTTCCATAAGATGGCTTGTTTGTTTTCTTTCTTTAATAAGTACACTTGACTGCATTCTGCCTCACTGGATACTTGTTTGTCTATAGCACTATATATTTGCAGATGATGCCTTTTGAGGATGAAGGTGTCAGTTTACGTCTAATGACTTCCAAAGGTTCAGAGAATGTTCTTTCAGGGGTGGTGTGATATGAGAGCCCATTTTTGGATAGCCCTTGTCCTAGTTATTTAGGGTGATTATTGCTGTGATGAAATGCCATGACCAAAGCAATCTGGGCAGGAAAGGGTTGATTTGGTTTATACTTCCAGATAACTGTGTGACTGAAGGAAGCTGGGACAGGCATGCAAACAGGCAGGAACCTAGAAGCAGGAGCTGATGCAGAGGCCGTGGACGGTGCTGCTTACGGGTTTGCTCCCGTGGTTTCCTCAGCCTGCTTTCTTACCGAACCAGGATCACCAGCCCTTGGGTAGCCCTACCCATAATGGGCTGGACTCTCTCCCATTGATAGCTAACTAAGAAAATGTCTTCCAGGCTGGGCGGTGGTGGCGCACGCCTTTAATCTCAGCACTTGGAAGGCAGAGGCAGGTGGATCACTGTGAGTTCGAGGCCAGCCTGGTCTACAAAGCGAGTCCAGGACAGCAAAGACTAACACAAAGAGACCCTGTCTCAAAAAACCCAAAAAAAAAAAAGAAAATGTCTTCCGGGCTTGCTTACAGCCAGATATTATGGATGCGTTTTCTCAACTGAGGTTCCTTCTTTTCAGATGACTTTAGCTTGTGTCACGTTGACATAAATCTATCCAGTACAGCCCCCCCCATTTTTTTTTTAACTAATAGTTTCACTGAGTCGTCTTAGGCTGGGCCTATGAAAACCAAATCCTGGAAGAGGGAAAGTGTGGGTTGAATATGTTCCCTAAAAAGCTATGAGATTCTAAGTCCTGATATCTGTGAGTGTGACTTTCTTTTCAAATGGGGTCTTGGCGGAGGTAAGCATGTTATGCTGGGTTCATACTAGTTTATGGTTATGGTGGCTGTTCTTGGTTGTCAACATGACTAAATCTGGAACTAAAAGCCCCAAATGGGGCCATACCTGTGAGGGAGTTTTGCTTAATTTGAAGTAGGAAGACATGCCTTTCATCCAGATCTTGAGGCAGGAAGACACACTTTATGCTAGGCTGTACCATACTCTGCTGGAAGCCTATAGTAAGGACATGGAAGAAGGAAGCTTTTACTCTTTGACCGCTTGTCTTCACCATGCGAGCAAGTCCATCCCCTCACTGGCTTTAGAGCCTGCTTCTTCAGGATTCCAGTGTATACTGAAGACCAGCTGAGGTGTCCAGCCTTGTGGACCGAGCAACTTCCTGGCAGCCACTGTTGGATTAGCTGAACTGCAGCCTCTACGTCATCTTAATAAATCTCCTCTCTCTGTGTCTCTGTGTCTCTGTCTCTGTCTCTCTGTCTGACTGTCGGTCTGTCTCTCTCTGTGTTCATTCTATACAGAATGTTTCTCTACAGAACCCTAATACAATGGTGGACTCTACATTTCATGAAGGGATGTTGGAAAGATGTGTTGTTTTCTGTGACACCCATGACCAAGGCTTTGGCTTCTGAGTGCTTAGAGAAGTCAGGTGGGCAAGACAAGGCCACTGGGTTGTGATGGTCTGCTGCTCCTGCAGACCAGCTCCCGAACAGTGAAGAGACAAGAAAAGAGAAAGTCTTGGTGGATGTGCGGTAGTGAGGATTGAGCAGGTGGTGAATGGCTGGTTAAGGGCAACTAACCGTTGGTTGAACAACTGGCTTTCATAGGAACCAGCTGTTGAGGTGAGGTTGAGGAATGGAGGGAAAAGAAACACTGGAGAGCAGGTATATGTGGTGTAAACTGAAGGTCTTAAAGCCCAGGAGAACCTTATTTTCTGTCTCTCTCACCTGCTGTTTGTCTTCTCTGTCTCACTTGCTCTCTGTCTGTTCCTGCTTGCTGTTACCCTTACTTTTCTGTGTCTGTCACTTGCTTGCTGTTCTTTGTGGGCCAGCCCCAGTATTTTATTTAAAGTGAAGTTCAGTTTTTTACAGATTACATCATAATTTTTCTCATCTTTTACAATCAATAGAACATTTAAAAATCAACAAAGCAAGAGAACAGTCTAACAAGGAAATACAAACAGTTCTGTATAACCTACAATAAAGCATACAGCAAAAATCAATCAATTTCCAAGTAATGGTCAGTGTAACCTGATTATTTTTTCTTAAACAATACTTGGGAAAGTTTAATCATAAATTTCCCTGGGCTAAAGCTATTGTGTTTACAAGATTGTCATAGCAACATAGCTTGAGCTAAATACTCTCTAATAAAGGAAAAACTTGACTTACTCCCAGTCCCAAACAAACAGGTGTGCTATCCAAGCCTAAACTAACTGCCACGGGGTCCTCTATTGTAAAGTATTCGTAAAGCATGACGTCCCAAGCCCACCTTCTAGTGCTCTCAAAGCAGATTCGAAAGACACTTTTCTACATCTAACAGTATCTAGCCCAGGTACTGTTATGTCAAGGCCCTAACTCTCTTTAGTGCAGTTTCTGCTTGGGTGCTCACAGTCAGAGCAAAAAACTATTATTGTTTCCAACCTTTGGCCAAATGCCTTCCTTGAACGTTTCTGTGGGAAAAAGTTTTCCCTGTGTGATTTTCATTAGGGCTCAGTCAAAGTGAGAAATAGAAAGACAGTTTTAGAAGAAAAGCAGATATCAGAGTAATTTGGCAAAATGACATCTGGACCATACATAATATTTAAGGTCAGTGGTGATCAGCCCTCCGGTAATCCAGCCTTTGGAACCTTGTCAAGCAAAGCCTCAGCAGCTGCTCTGGATGTCTAGAGATCATGCTGGACAGTCAGAGGTCTCTGGAACTTTGTCAAGCAAAGCCTCTACGACTTGTCCTCATGTTGTGACAGTAGTCTATGCTTCGGTGCTATTGAGGGACAGTTTTCAGAAGCCTTAGCAAGAATTTGTAAGGAAGCCGTAGCATATTATAAGGAATATGCTTTGTGAGTGGGTAAAGAGAGGTGAGATGGAATGTGAAAGTGAGTGAAGACCCTTGGTGTGAAGAGCAGGAGAAGCCTTTTCTGGCCTGGCAGAGGACTAGAATAGATTTTTGTAAAGAGATAGTGTAAGGCTTGAGAATATAGCTCACTGGTAGAACATTGGCCCACCATGTTCAAGGTCCTGAGTTCAAACCCAGCTTCACACAGAGCAAAAACAAATAACAAACAAACAAATAAAAGTAATATGAGAATAATTGAAGTAATGAAAAGTGGAGGATTTTAAAAATTCTTTCAAAAATATTTTAATTATATGAATTTATGGGTTTCTAAGATTTTGATACATGTTTATAAAGTATAATGATAAAAGTTAGGGTAGTTAATATTTTCCTCTCTTTAAATTAAAAAGTAAAAAAAAATAAAAAAATAAATAAATTAAGTAATTTATTCAATTTATATATTTGTCTTTTTGAGGCAGAGTCTCATATAGCTAAGCTAGCTTCAAGCTTTGAATTTTTATTCTTTGTACTTCTGTCTGTCTGTACTGAGATTACAAGAGTCTGCTGCCACAGGTATGGCTTTGTGTGTGTGTGTGTGTGTGTGTGTGTGTGTGTGTGTGTGTGAGAGAGAGAGAGAGACCCTGGGCATATGGAAGCCAGAAGATAACCTCAGGTGTACTTTGTCAGGCAATATTTACTCTTTCTTTCTTTCTTTTTTAAAGATTTATTTATTTATTATGTATACAATGTTCTACTTGCATGTGTGCCTGCAGGCCAGAAGAGGGTACCTAATCTCATTATAGGTGGTTGTGAGCCACCAAGTGGTTCCTGGGAATTGAACTCAGGACCTTTGGAAGAGCAGACAGTGCTTTTAACTGCTGAGCCATCTCTCCAGTCCTGTTTACTCTTTCTTTTTTCTTTTTTTTCTTTTTCTTTTTTGGAGGCAGACAGAGTCTCACTGATCTGGAGCTTGCCAGAAGGTCTAGGCTAGCTGGCCAGCGAGGCCCAAGATTCTGCCTGTCTCCACCTCTCTATCCCTAGGATTACAAACACATTTCACCATGCCTGGCTTTTTTCTACATGAGTTTTAGACACTGAGCTGAGGTCCTGGTGCCTGTGAGATAGGCAGTTTTACAACTGAGCCATTACCCAGCCCTATTTTTTCCCCCCAAACATAAATATTATACATATTTAAGAGGTGCATGTGTGCTGTATGTATTTATCCAGTCAGGATAGTTAGCACTTTAGCTCCTTGCTGTTACTGTTTGTTTCTAGCCTTCTTGTATAGTAAAGGATTATGAACTCCAGTTCTCCACTTGTTACGGCTGGCTAATCTTTGTTGTTAGCTTGACTGCATTTAGAGTTACCTAGGAGATGCATGTCTGTGAGTGAGGTTTTTTGTTTTTTTGTTTTTTGTTTTTTTTGGTTTTTCAAGATAGGATTTCTCTGTGTAGCCTTGGCTGTCCTGGACTCACTTTGTAGACCAGGCTAGCCTCGAACTCATCCACCTGCCTCTGCTTCCTGAGTGATGGGGTTAAAGGCGAGTTTCCAATTTTAAGTAAGTAAGGAATCCCAAACATGAGTGTGTGCAGCACAGTCCATGGGCTGGAGTCCTGGACTAAGCACAGATGGAAGGAGGAAGCCTGCTGAGTACCAGTGTTCCCCTTTCTTTGCTGAGGTGGGAGCAAGCAGCAGGCTGCCAGCAACCCTGGTCATGGTGAAACCATCCTCTGAGCCACGGGCCAGTGGAACACTCTCCTCCTGGTTGTTTTTGTGAGGTTTTTGGACATTACACATACCATGATGCTGTAGAGCGGTGGGACTTAATAGTCTATTTAACTGAGTTTTAGTACTGTTTTCCAATCTTTCTCAACTGTCTCCTTCCTGAGAGTGAAGGATTAAACATATATCATTGTGGTAGAGTCTTTCTCTGGTAAAGAAATGAGATACGTGGATTTCAAATGAGTATTAGGTCCTTAGGAATGCTTAGACATGTCTCAAGGTTCATAAACGCTCACAGATAGTATAATTTTTCTTTTTTCTTTTGAATGGTACATACACACATGCACACACACACATGCACACACACACATGCACACACGCATACACAACGCACACACATGCACATATACACACATTAAATCTTTTGGATGGCTCTCTTTTATGGGCTGCCTGTAAGTGGCACAATATTACCAAATGAAAATTTCCATTCAAAAGAATGGAGAGCTGTTGCCCTGTCACATTTCCTGTTGGAGAGAAGACTTGTTAAATATGGAGAAGCCTGTGCCAGGTCTGTTAGGATTGCATTCATAGTATTGTGGTTAGCACTTTAGGTACAGCATGAGATCATTATCAGATTAATACGATTTTTATTGATTTTGCTATTTAATTAATTTTTGTGATGGACATAATAAAATTTAACATTTTAAAATATACAATTCAGTGGCTGGTATTTAACAAATAGCAGTGTAGTACAACTTTGTACAACTGTCATTTCTGTGCAGTTTCACAGCGTCTTATCTACTTTCTATCTCAAATACGATTTATCTATTCTTGATATGCCATTCAGAGAGAAAACAGGGCTGGTGAGATAGCTTAGTTAGTAAAGGTGTTTGCCATGCAAGTCTGTCACCTGAGTCAATCTCAAAACCCATATCAAGGCAGAAGGAGACTGCCAACTCCACAAAGGTATCCTTTGACATCTGTGGCACGTGCTCACACATACAGTAGTAGTAATGAAAAGATCTTAAAGAGAAAAATACAATAAGTAGTCACTGTGGATTTTTAAAATAAGTGAGTGTGGTACAGTAAAAAGTCTCTCCCTTATGTTTAGACATCTAGCATGTTTCTCTAGAGGTAACCTCTTGTGTGTGTACGTGTGTGTGTGTGTGTTCTGTAGATATTACCTGTTACTTTACTTGTGCTTTTGATAAAACACAATGACCACCTAGGACCATCAGAAAACAGATATTTACAATTCCTTTTTTAAAAAAGATTAATTAATTAATTATTATTATTTTTAAAGATTTATTTATTATGCACACAGTGCTCTGTCTGCATGTACACATATAGGCCATCTCTCCAGCCCTTATTTATTTATTGTTATGTATATAGTTCTCTGCCTGCATGTACAGCTACATGCCAGAAGAGGGCATCATATCACATTATAGATGGTTGTGAACCACCATGTGGTTGCAGGGAATTGAACTCAGGACCTCTGGAAGAGCAGTCAGTGCTCTTAACCGCTGAGCCATGTCTCCAGCCCTATCTCACAATTCCTATGAGTTATGAAGTAGCAGTGAGAATAACTGCTGAGGGTTGGCTGAGGGTCTCCACACGTGAGGAGCTGTACTGAAGGGTTGCAGCATTAAGAAGGTTGGGAAGCATACTCTCGCTGTGTCTTGTTGACAAAAGCTAGCCATCACAGACATTTCACATATTTGGGAAAATTTTATGTCTATATTCTCTGAAAAGAGCAGTTAGCTTATTGCACTGCATTTAAAAAGTATCTTATATATTTGTTTGTTTATTTGTATTTGTGCATGTGTGCCAGCCAGAGGATAACTTACAGGAGTCAGTTTGCTCCTTCACGTGTGTCCCAGAGATCATACTCAAGAGATCAGGCTCGGCAGCACGCACCTTTACCTGCTGTGCCATTTTGACCATTCTGTATTTTTTTTTTTTACATTTCATTTTTACTATAATAGTGTTGATACAAAAATAGGATTTCATCTCAAAGGGAATAGAGATAGTTTATTCTGGAGCCAAACTGAATGACCGTGGCTTGGGAACACAGATTTAGGTTACCTTAAATTTCATGTTCCAATGAGGAACCAGTGTCATGAAGTTTTTATAGTAGCAGAACAAAGAAAGTCATAAACCAAGGTACTTTAAAAATATAAGTATGGAGCTGGAGAGATGGTTAAGAGCACTGTCTGCTCTTCCAGAGGTTCTGAGTTCAATTCCCAGCAACCACATGGTGACTCACAACCATCTATAATGTGATCTGATGCCCTCTTCTGGCCTGTAGGCATATATGCAGATAGAGCACTCATACATTAAATAAATATAAATAAATAAATCTAAAAAAAAAATACAGACATACCTGTAATCCCAGCACTTGGGGGAGGCAGAGGCAGAGGCAGATGGATCTCTATGAGTTGGAGGCCAGCCTAGTCTGCAAATGAACCCAGGATAGTCAGGCCTACACAGAGAAACCCTGTCTTGAAAAACAAAACAAAATGAAAAAAAAACAAACAAAAAGCCTAAGGAGCTGGGCATGGTGGTGGTGCCTTTAATTTGAGCATTCAGGAACAGAGGCAGGAGGATCTCTGTGTGTTAGAGGCCAGCTTGGCCTATGTAGTGAGTTCCAGGACAGCCAGGTCTATGTAGAGAGACCTTATTTCAATAAAACACAAAAGGAAAAAAAAAGCTTAAAATAAATTGCAGTTCAATTCTGCAGTCACTGAAGTTCTTGTCGGTTAGTCAGCTTTGCGGGTTTGTTTTGAAGATACATCTTTTTCTAGAAACTGTCATTCACAGTAGTTTAATCTTTTTTTTTTTTTAAATTAAGATCCACACAAAGATTCACTGCATCTTTGATTAGGTTTTTATTCAAATAGGCTTGTCTCTATTTGCTTTATGGAATGAAACAAATGTTAATCGTTTATGCAGCAGGCTTCTTCTCTTCTGTGGTAGCTTTCTTCTCCGCTGCTGGTTTCTTCTTAGAAACCTTTTTGTTGCCTGGCGTGGTGGCGCTTGCCTGTAAACCCAGCACAGAGGGAGGCAGAGGCAGGTGCGTCTTTGTGAGTTCGAAGCCAACCTGGTATATAAAGCAAGTCCAGGACAGCCAAGGCTACACAGAGAGACCTTATTTCGAAACCTCCCCCCGCGCCCCAAAGAAAAGCTGACTCCATTGTATGAACATGTCAGTGTCTTACTAATGAATATTTGTGTTGTATGGAGTCTTTTGGTATTATAAAATATAAACAAAGCTAAAATGAGCATGTATACACACACACACACACACACACACACACACACACACACACACAAGAATATATGTTTGTGTGTAATACCATGGAGCAGGGTGCTGGTCACAAGGAATGTGTACTCATTCTGGTGGATAATGGCCCGTTGACCTTTGCAGAGGTTAGTACAGATCTGTGCTCTCATTAGCAATGCTTGAGCAATGTATGTATAGGTTTGTTTGTTTGTTTGTTTGTCTTTCGAGACAGGATTTCTCTGTAAAGCTTTGGCTGTCCTGGACTCTGTAGACCAGGCTGGCCCTGAACTCCTGCCTCTGCCTCCCCAAGGGCTGGGATCACAGGTGTGTGTTCTCTCCTCCCAGTGATATTGGACTGTATGTGAGTAAACACTTATGATTTGATAGTTTAATAGCTAAAAATGTGAGTTTTTGTTTTGTTTTGTTTTTGTTTTTTTGAGACAGGGTTTCTCTGTGTAGCCTTGGCTGTCCTGGACTCACTTTGTAGACCAGGTTGGCCTTGAACTCACAGAGATCCTCCTGTCTCTGCCTCCCAAGTGTTGGAATCACAGGAGTGCGCCACCACACCTGTCCTAATTTTTAAATTTAAATTTTACTATTTATATTTCAGATTGAGTCAGATATGGTGGTACTCGCACTTGGGAGGTTGAAGAAAGTTTTGGGTCAGCCTGAGTTATATAGCAAGATCCCTATTCCCCTAAATTCGTGACTCAAATATATATTCATGAAAGTACTTTCAGTGTGACTCCTGTGTATGTGTACTTTTTCTGAACTTGTTGGAATAAGCTGCTGGCATGATGCCATATCACCCTCAAGCCTTCAGTGTATGTTTTGTAAACAAACTGGAGAGCTCATGAATGTGGCTATGCTTTTTAATACTAGGCTCTGGGGTCTGGAGACATGGCTCAGAGGTTGAGAGCACCAGCTGTTCCTCCAGAGGGCTCAGGTTCTATTCCCAGCACCCACATGGTGTAACTCTAGTTCCGGGGGATTTGATGGCCTCTCCTGACCTCTGCAGGCACTGGGCATGCGCATGGTGTATATACATGGGTGCAAACAAGTACTCATACACGTAAGATAAAATAAAATGCATCTAAAAACAATTAAAGATAGCTTGTGGAGTGAGTGCCCTCACCTCTTCCACCATGTGAAGACACAGGACACTGTGCTGGGTATACAACCTAGAAAGCGTCCCTTCTCCAGAGACTTAATATTTCAGTGTCTTGGTTTTGGAATCCTAGTCTTCAGGATAGCAGGAAATACATTTTTTGTTGTTCATAAGCTACCTAGTTTGTGGTATTTTGTTATGACAACTTGAATGGATTAAAATAGTGTTTATTATTTTCCCCTGTTAATTCAGGATTATGTGCTATAGCTTGTTGCCTTGCCTTTAGTTTGTTTGTTTTTTTTTTTTTTCAATTTTATTTTAATACAGGGTCTCATTTTGTAGTCAGGCCTGACCTGGAACTTGCTATGTAGAGGTTTGCTTTGGACTTGGGGAGATCTGCTTGTCTTTGTCTCCTGAGTGCTGGGATCAAAGGTGTACACCACATGCAGCCTTTCCTCCTTATTTTTAGTTTTAGTTTTTTAAAATTACTTGCATGTCACGCATGTATGTGTGTATTTTGTCTGCGTGTATATCTATGAACCACTTCTGTGCAGTCTCCATAGAGGCTAAAGAGGGCATCTGACGCCCTGAGACTGTGTTATAGTCAGCTGTTAGTCATTATATGTGGTTGCTGGCAATAGAAGCCGGGTGCTCTGCAAGAGCATCACTGCTCTTAAGTGCTGAACCATCTCCCCAGCTCCTCTACCTTAGTTTTTGAGGGAAGGTTTTTTACACTGATCTTGGAGCCACCATTTCAACTAGTGAGTCCCTGGGATCCCGTTGTCTCTGATTCTCCACTTGTTGCTTGCAGGGCTGGGCTTCTCGGGAGCTTCTGGAGGGCCATTCTCAGGTGCTCATGACTCCACCTCCATGTACACTGTGTTCTAACGTGGATTTCTTTGATGCTGCTTCATGGTTAATTTCTAATGGAA
This sequence comes from Acomys minous, assembly GCF_964271855.1. Lineage (NCBI taxonomy): Eukaryota > Metazoa > Chordata > Mammalia > Rodentia > Muridae > Acomys > Acomys minous. The sequence goes on from NC_140483.1 coordinate 121,100,107, forward strand.
AATTAGGAACTAAGGAGACTATCCTTTGTGTTTAAGGCCCTTTTGGGAAGCTTTAGGTTGGTGAATAAATAGTTTTCATGCTTTGGGAGCTGTGTGGAATTCTTTTTTTTTTTTTTTTCATTTCATCATTTATTTACATGTTGAAGCTCTCGCACTAAGTTTTTACAAGCTGGTGAACACTGACAAATTATTTCTCCCACAGAACTATAACGAGCTGTGTGGAATTCTTACCCAGTGAGAGGGGAAATAGAATGTGTCTATTGCACAGACACAGTAGAAGATAATTCTGCTAGCCAATTTGCTTTTAGTTCTCTGGATAAAAAAGCTTTTGTTGAATGATTATTATTTTTTAATATTGACTTATTTTAGTGAATCAGTGGTTAGTCCTTAACTAGCTTTATACCCTGATAACCACACAGAAAGACCAGGATCAGTTTAATTAGCCTATAGCTCAATGCTGTGCAATAATTCCTCCATCCTAAGCCTCCAAGCTAGGCTAGTTTCCTCCTGTTCTGATTTCCCACTTTATACTTGCTTTTTCCTCATGTCCTAGGCCTGGTTCATTTCTCCGCATGTTTCCTGGTCTTCTCCTCGTGGCTTCACCCTCTCCTTCCTTCTCTCTCTCCTCCCCTCACTCTATCAGGATGTCCCATCCTTTTCTCTGTCATTGCTCAGCATTGGCTAGTTGGTTTTATTGACAACACAGAAAACAAATGGTGACATATTTAAACAAACTTGAGGAAGATACTTAGAATAAACATCATATTGCAATGTCCAGATTGACACTAGATAGTGGGGTAGAGAAATCAACATTTGAGTAAACAAGTGGAAGCTGTACACAGTCCACAAGAACATTATGCCAACAGCTTTTAAAGCGATCTGTGTGGGGGGACTGTTGGAATTTTTGCTGTGGATGCAAGCAAATATACTTGTTAAGTTTTGTTCTGGAATCAGTCGGGTTGAGAAAAGGGCCGTGATCACTCAGATGTTGGCCTCCTGTTCCCCTTCCTGCTCATTCTGAAGTGTATGTATGCTGGAAGCGCCTGCTTAGGGATATGCAGAGCTCTTCAAGAGACTGGAGCAGCACAGTGTCCCTTATGTGTACAACAGTTCCCCTTTTACATTAGACAGGCGCGATGGGGAGAGGCAGCGGTCAGATGACATTCATTGACATTCATATTAGTCAGCAGGGTCTCTCTGCGTAGCCCTGGCTGTCCTGGACTCGCTTTGTAGACCAGGCTGGCCTTGAACTCATAGAGATCCGCCTGCCTCTGCCTCCCAAGTGCTGGGATTACAGGTGTGCGCCACCACGCCCGGCTTAGTCAGTAGTTCTTAATTCACATGGATTTTAGAGATGTGTGAGTTCCTTCCCCCTACACCCCAGTGCTTGGAACAAAATCCAGGTCTTTTATATATGCTAGGAACACATTTTGCCACGGAGGTGGGCTCTCTACCCAAGGCACAATTTTAAAAATATTTAAAAAGTAAACTTTAGGGCCAGTAAAATGGTTCAGTGGGTAAAGGTTTGCTGCCGTGGCTGATGAGCTGGTTGATGCCTGGACCCATGTGGTGGGAGTAAAGAACTGACTCCTGAAAGTTGTCCTCTGACCGCCACATATACATGTGTACATACAGCTGAAAAATTAATAAAATAGAATAAAAAATTTAAAAACTTAGCCAGGGTCAGTGGCACATGCCTGTAATCCCAGCACTCAGGAGGCAGAGACAGGCAGCTCTCTGTGAGTTCCAGGCCAGCCTAGTCTACAAAGTGTGTCCAGGACAGCCAAGGCTACACAAGGAAACCCTGTCTCGAAAAACAAACAAACAAAACCCAAAAAACTCTTAATTGTATGTATTTGCACCTTGCCATGCGATGTCATGGTATACTTATAGATAGTAAAATGGTTACTGAAGTGAAGCAAATTAACATATTCACCATCTCAGTTAATTTTTATGCCAAAAGCAACTAAAATTTACTTATTCAGCCAACATCCCTAATCGAATAGTTTTATTAGTTAGATCTCATATTGTAGGTTAGATCTTTAGATTAATTGAGCCTACACAATTTGTTTTAACTTTTGACCAGGTTCTCATACAGGCCAGACCGGCCTCAAACCCATGGTGTAACTGATCCTCTTGTCTCTGCCTCTCAAGTACTAGATTTACAAGATGTGGCTCTGTTAGCACCCATTCCTTAACGGTTCACTTTATTAGGGATTCATTAAAGAAGAGGGCACCAGATCTCATTATAGCTGGCTGAGAGCCACCATTTGGTTGCTGGGAACTGATCTCAGGATCTTTGGAAGACAGTACTCTTAACCTCTGAGCCATCTCTCCAGCCCTGTTTTGCCTTTTTAAAAATGATGATTTCTTTATTTTGCAGAGCTGCCTGCAGTTCAAGCACTTGTATTGAGTCAGACCCCTAGTCTGTGCTATTTATTTTGAACTCTTAATGGTATATACTGCCTCAATTGTGGTGAGACCAGTGGGGTCTTGTGCAGTCTGTGTTCAGATCCCTCTGCCCACTCATCTCCTGTGTGGTATGGTTTCCCAGCCGAGACAACTCCTATCTGAAGGATAGGTTCTGTGTGCTTTCTGTTTGTTCCTAAGTAGCAGGTTTCAATTCCTTGCCAGCTACTGTGTTAATGAAGCCAGTCTCATCCTCTTCATCCAACAAGGCTGACTTGCACAGTCACTGGCTGGTTATTGAATCCTCTGTGGCCTTCAGTGAGTAGGACCGTTTGCTTCTCAAGGCTTGTGGGTGCATGTGACTAAGACCTGTGACCCATCTGCTGTTCACAGTGTCAGATGTCATGTGTTTAATATTAGAGCAGAAATTCTTTTTCCTTCAGGTGGATGAATGGGACACATTTAAAATTGAGGGACATGCATGAGGGACATGCGTTTTTCAAAGTGGAGGTAACTTTTTTGCTGTGTTTCTCATAGTTTTTGAATCTTTGCTGTCTCTCCTTAGAAGCCTAAGAATAAGACTTTATAAGACATGTTCTCCAAATGGTCTTTGAAAAAAACTTTTCATTCCCTAGCAAGTGGTTTAGATTTGTTCACTTAGTTTGAATCTGCTTTTTGAATCCACACTGAGGACCAGTGTGGGAAAAATTAAATTATGATGTTCAAAGAACTCTGTGACCACCTAAGCCAGCAGTGTTGATCTGTGGAAGATAAGGGAAAGGCAGGTCAGTGCAACACATCTTAGTAGCCCGTGTTGCCTCACGCTTCAGGGTTTATTTTAGGTATATGTAAGCACAGCACAATTAGGAAAAAAACCTTTCCTGGTGATAATTAACTCAGTCTCTTGTGCATAACAAAGCTTAAGACATAACTACATTGAAAGTCTTTCGAGTACAGATGTACAAATGACTTCTTCCATAAAGATAGGTTCTATAGCTTGACCGAGAAAACAGCCCGAAGATAAGGGTCTGGGGGAGATGGCGTTACACATTGACAGAGACAAACCAGCCCAAGCTAAGGGACTGGGGAGGTCTGCTGTGGTCTCAGCACAAAGGTCACCAAACCTTACCTTTGCTCCCAGCCCTCTCTGGGCTGAAAACAGATTAACATCACATCTTTGAAGAGACGTGTGTGTGTGTGTGTGTGTGTGTGTGTGTGTGTGTGTGTGTGTGTGTGTGTATGTGTGTGTGTATGTACCATGCCTGATTCCCCTGGGGCTTATCTGTGAGCCCAAGGACCTCTGTACCTCTCAGAGAGGAGTATTTAACCGCTGCCTTTTAATTTAGTTTGTTTGCATGAATCTCTGTTTCAGCCTCCCAAGTGGCTCGAATTACAAGTGTGTGTACTACTTCTTCCAGCTTCAATATTTCTTTTTAAAAATTTGAGACAGGATCTCAGTACTTAGCCTGCCCTGGCCTTGATTGAGGTTTTGATGCAGCTGAGTCTCTATTGGGGCTGCTGTGTGTACCGCTAAACCTGACACGACCTTGTTTTATATGTCTTCTCTTGTCTTTCATATGAATCCTTTTTTTTCCTTTGATGAATCCTTCTTTTATTTATTTTTGTGGAGCTTGACCACAAGGTTCTCAGGAATGCATTTTTTTCTACTTTCAGGATTGAGTCAAAAGCTGCTTGTAAAATGGAGTCTTGCAGGGGAAGGCACAGCCTGAAAAACTTCTTTTACACAATATAGAGTAACTTAGAACAGGCAGTAGCCTGATTTCAACATTCCCCTGCCCCCCCTTTTTTCCCCACCATCGTACTTGTAGCACAGATTGGCTTTGGATTTGCTGTAATTCTTCTGCCTCAGCTTCCTGAAGTCTCAGAGTCCCCTTGCAGATGGACACCAGTGTAGAGGCTTCAGATGCCATCGTAGGAGCACAGTAGGAACACAGTAGAAGCCCAGTAGTACGGCATAGGGTCACCTCAAAATTCCCAGGTTTTTGTATTGTCCACCTAACTGGGCGACTCAGCTAAGGGCTGGTTCATTAGCGTATCAATGCGACCTTGTACCTAGCTCATTAGCATATCAAAGCCGTTCTTGGGGTTGGCTCACTTTGGAGCTGCCTGGAGCTGCCTTATGTCTTGTAAACACTATGTTATTCCAAGTCACACAAAATGGCTTCACTTATGTTTTACTAGTGAGAAAATGGAAGGTATAGAAAGTAATGGTGTTGGCTTTTAGCCTAGTTAGCAGACAAGAAAGTCGGAGAAATTCCTCCATCTGCTTTAGCTTTAGGGATGAGATAAGGGATTCTATTCTGAAATTGTGATACTTTGGATCTCAAATATCAGCAAAATAGGGTTACTCTGTAGGCTCTGTTTCTTAACAATTAAACTTTATTATATAACCCGACTAGCTTAGACAAGAGGGAAAAAAGGTTATGTATGGGTGGGTCATGTGCCTGTGTGTGTGTGTGTGTGTGTGTGTGTGTGTGTGTGTGTAGGCTAGAATAAGTGTCCTTCCTTCCTCCATTGATCTCTACTTTATGTACTGAGACAAGGTCTCTGACTAAACCGGGAATTCTTTGATTAAGCTAATCTAGCTAGCCAGTTTATCCTGGAAACCCCCTGTTTTTGCTTCCTAAATTTAGGGATTACATGTAGGTTGCTATGCCTGTCCAGATTTTTTTGTTTGTTTCTCTTTTTTGAGATGGGGTTTCTTTGTGTAGCCCTGGCTCCCTGGAATTAGCTCTGTAGACCAGGCTGGTTTTGAACTCACAGAGATCTGAGTGACTCTGCTGGGATTAAAGGTGTACAAATACGGGGGTTGGGGGAGTTGAACTGTGGTTTTCATGCTTGAATGACCTACTTTATTATCTGAGCCATTTCTTTTCTTTCCTTGCGCCCCCCCCCTCTGTGTCTCTGTGTAGCCTTGGCAGTCCTGGACTGTTTTTGTAGACCAGGCTGGCCTCGAACTCACAGCCATCTGCATGCCTCTTGAGTGCTGGTATTAAAGGGGTGTGCCACCATTTCATCAGCCCATTTTGTCTCTTGACACAGAGTCTTGTTATATATAGCCCAGTCAGGCCTTGAGTTTGTGCTTTCCTCATCCCTTCCCTGGGCACCATACCCACCTTTTATTCCTTTTCATTTTTTCTACTTCTTTGGACAGATAATAAGTTTAAAGATTGTTGCATGTTGCCAGGGTCATTGATCTGGTTTGTATATTTCTTTTTTTGTTTGTTTGAGACAGGGTTTCTCTGTATAGCCTTGGCTGTCCTGGACTCAATTTGTAGACCAGGCTGGCCTCAAACTCATAGCAATCTGCTTGCCAATGCCTCCCAAGTGCTAGGATTAAAGGCGTACGCCACCATGCCCGGCTTAGAATCCTTCCTCCCTCTCTCTCTCTCTCTCTCTCTCTCTCTCTCTCTCTCTCTCTCTGTGTGTGTGTGTGTGTGTGTGTGTGTGTTTATGTGTGTGTGTGCGCGTAGACTTTGGCAGTTGGCTCTCTTCTTGTACCATGTGGGTCCCAGGCATCAAATTCAGGTCATCAGGCTTGGCAGCAGTGCCTTCACTGTGCGAACTATCTTGCCAGCCTTTGACTGAATCAAGTATGGTTAAGTTTGGTTTCATTTACTTATTTTTTTTGGTATTGAGATGCTAGGGATTAAACCTGGGGCCTTGCACATGTTAAGCCCTTGCCGTACCACTGAGCTACATTGTGAGTCTTTCACATATACTTAAAGTAATCCCCCTATCTGGACAAACATATCATGAAAAAATAAGCTTGCTTTGTTTTTGTGATTATTATAACATGGAAATTAATGGCTAGATTAGGTGTTTCTTTTCATAGTCCATGTTGTGTGATTAAAGTAAACAAAAAAATCTTGCTTTAATAGCAACACTTTTGTTTGTACACTCCTATCCAAGACATGATTATGCCATTTCTTACTGTTAATTTTTTACACATGATAAAAGCAGACTAGTATATTTACATATATTACAGGTAGAATAATAAAGCCATTTACCTGACTTTTATATCCAGTATTCAATAAGAATGTCTCCCTGAACAGCAGAATTATGCAGGGGACACTAGACACTGGAAATGGAGAGGAAGCTTAGCTTTACTGCAGTCTGAGCTGGTGTAACCTAACTAGCTAGAGGATATGCACTTCCTGATTGACAGCAGGACCAGCAGTATGCAGATTCTGTAAGGGAGAACACCCAGCTCTGTTAGGAACCACTGCATTCACCCCGCCGGGCTTCTGATTTTCGAGTCTGCTAGATTTGTAAACAAATAGCACAAAACAGTCCCTCTTGTTTTTATTAAAGTGATACTGCATGCTGCTTCAGCCCCTCAGCCTGGCATGCACGTGTGGAAATGTGATATTCTCACTACATTAGCTAATTCTAAGCTGTGTTTCATGCTTATCTCTAGACCTTTGTGCATCGAATCCTATCTCGAGCTGCTCTCTTTATATACAAGAGTGTTTTGCTTGTGCTTTCCTGTCTTCTGTGAGAAGCTTTATGTAGGTCAGGCTTGGCTTAAGCAGCTTTCCCGAACCTGCGTCAGCTTAAGCTGGAGGAATTTTAATAAGCCCTCCCCTGTAGGCGTGGGCCTAAATGAGGCTAGCCTAGTTAAGCCTGAGCTTTCTGTCTGTGAAAAGAGCTGAGCAGAGCTGAGGGCTGCATGGTGGTTTCAGAAACTGCCTACTTAATTTTAAAAGAACAATGGTAGGAAAAGCTAGATCTTCCAATTTTACCTTATCTGAAAAGCTTGATTTGCTAAACCTTGTGAAGCCATATGTAAAAATTCTCGAAGAGCACACTAATAAAAATTCAGTAATAGTGGAAAAGAATAGATGTTGGGATGTCATAGCAGTTAACTACAATGCAATTGGAGTAGACCGCCCTCCTCGAACAGCTCAGGGCCTACGCAGCCTTTACAAAAGGCTCAAAGAATATGCCAAACAGGAGCTATGGCAGCAGAAGGAGACCCAGGCAGACTTTAAAAGCAGTATTTCCGAGCCAACCAAGAAAGTTATGGAGATGATTCCCCAGATTTCCAGCTTTTGCCTGATAAGAGACAGGAGCCACACACAAAGGTAAGCTTTATTTTGTTTTGTTGTGGGAAATGATGGCGCCTCCTATCTATTGGGCTCTGGCTCAGCTGGGCTAGAGATGTGCATAGTAAGCGCCTCACAAGGGGAGCCATGAATAGTGGCTTTGTTTGCTTTCTTTAAAAAAAAAAAAGTAAAGCTTGGAGGAATTTTTCGGTTCTGCTAGATTTAAACTACTTTTTACTGTCTTTTCCCTCTTTCATCTGGGAGTTTCTAAGAGTAAAGGTTAGGGAGAAATTAATGGGATGAAGCTTGTGACATCACTAAATAAACTTTTGAACACTTCTTAGCATATATTGTACAAAATAATGTGTTTCATTTTTATAATATGTATTATGTACTTTGATTATATCTCAAACTTTTTAACCCTTAAAATTAGCTTACTTGCTTCTGAGATATTATTCTTATTTAAGATTATATTTCATTGAAATAGGTTTTTTATTTTTTTATATTAAATTTGTATGATGTTAGTAGCTTTGGAGCAAATGGAAACTTTGTTTCTTTTATGAATTATTACTATATATGTTTCTTGAATATGCACTGAACGTACACAACTTAAAATCAAGCTCATTAATGACATGATTGTGTATGTGAAGACTGCTGTTTTTCTAGTATATTTGAAATTGATAGAATGGGAACTAACTAAAAGAAGTTAACACGTAATTAAGAGGTTTAGATTATTAATAGAATGAAGTGTAGTTGATTAGTGGTCTAGTTTCACTTTGATATTGGGCCATAGAAAAGGGTAAACTTTCTCATACTGCTCTGTAATTTAAAAAACTCAGTTTTAATAAGGGCAACCTGGGTTAGGGGTTGCAAACAATTTTGGGTTAAGCTTGTTTTGTATGATTATTTGCTTAAGAATCGTAAAAGCTGTTACCTGTGACTAATTCAAATTTAACTCTTGATATAAGATAAAAATGGCAGCTCCATCCTTCTACTGAGTCACTTAGGGTAATTTACACGAACTGTGAACTCCTTGCTAGTTGGAGGCCTTTCAAACAAAGGTGCAGTGTGCTTTCTTGCTCCAGCAGAGACATTATGTAAGCAAAATTGCTGATAACCTCGGAACTTCTTGAAGTTAGGAGAGCAACAGAAGCGGAAAACTTTAGCAGAGCCTGTCTGTTGCTTTGGTAACTTATTAGGAGATATTTTTTATCTTTTTGCGCTATACTGCTTTTTTATACTTGATAGCAAAGATCTTTAAAAAAATGTACCCCATTTGGTGATCCAGGACCTGGCTATACAGTGGGCTAATTGTTGGGTCCACTAGTAGAAATTTTCACAGTGGTGACAAATGATGAGATTCTGTGTTGGATGGATAATAATCTCCACAGTAAAATTGTTTGGTGCTGCACTAGTTTTGAGTTTTGCCTATTTCAAAAATAACGTGGAGAAGAATGGATTTTGTATTACTGGTATAAAACTATACCTTTTGGCTATTAGATTTAGATTTTTATAATTTGAAAATGATACGTAAACACTGTGAGTTTAGTTAGTTGCATATTTAAAAATACAGCGAATGCAGTAGAGAATGTAAGTAGTCACCTGTTTACATTTTGATCATCATATGTCACACACATGAGTTTTTGATATACTAAGATTTCTCTGATAAAAATGAGCTAGGTGGTTTGTGAATTTCTTCATCTGATTGTTGAAATAGCACTGTTTACTAGTACTTTAAAAAAGGAAGAATATAAGAAATATGTCTCTTATGTTAGTATCTACATTGATATTTTTCTGCTAGCTTATCATTTAATATATTTATGTTTTTAATCTCAGTTTATACTATTTAGCTGAGATCATTTCAAATTCTATTTATCTCAGAAGTTTAAAGTTTGTAATTTTGATTATATTTTTACACAAATATTATTATTAATTTGACCAAACTCTCTAATAGGAAATTTAACTGCAGGTTTTATAAATTTTTAAAAATATCTACTGACTTTGTAACTGTACAACTTATAATTATTTAAAAAAATTTATGTCTTTGAATAAAAGCAGATTGTAGTTTATATTTTGTAATTCTTTCAATCCTCTAAATTTAGATTCTTAGTTTTAAAAAATTTTTACTTCTGCTTATCTTTCTTGAGACTTTCTCTTATGCTTTGTTTTATTACTTATAATGCTTCACCAAAATAGAATGAATAATCTAGGCATAAACATATTTTTAATTTGTATGGGAGTATAATTCCTATATTTGTATGCTACATGCTATGTTGCAGCAGAAACTATGAAGATGATTTAAAACAGTTTTTATTTATAGCTTTAGCCTTTTCTGATTCCAGGCTTTAGTCTAGACCAAAGCTTTTCAACATATGGGTCATGACACTTTTGGGGATCACATATCCAATATTTACATTATTCATAACAGTAGCAAATTTACAGTTATGAAGTAACAGTGAAATAATTTTATGGTTGTCTATGTCCTATAGACATTTGTATACCATCTTCCTCAAAGTCATCACCTTTTATGATTTGTAGATCAGTGCAGGACAGAAATAGGAGGACACCTCAGATGACCTAGCGTCTAAGAACCTCAGCGGTGTAGGGACAATTAATGTTTCTTTGAGAACATTAAAATGGCTTTTCTGGGCTAGTGAGGTGGCTCAGTTGGTAAAGGAATTTGCTGCCACGCCTGATGAGCTGCCTTTGATTCTAGTACAGGCATGGTGCCAAGAAGGAGGAGAGAGCAAACTGCTGCATGTTGTGTTCTGACCTCCACACATACAAATAAATAATTGTAAAAAACAAGTTTATTTGTTTACTTTTTTGTTTGTTTTTGTTTTTTTCATTTTTTTCAAGATAGGGTTTCTCTATGTAGCCTTTGCTGTCCTGGACTCTTATTTATTTACTTTCTAAATTTGAGTCTGAGGAGATGGTTCTGTTAGTAAAGACCTGCCACACAAGCATGGAGATCTGCGTCTGATCTCTAGAGTGCATGTAATCTAGAGTGCATGTAAAAAGCTCAGAATGCAGTATCCGGCACTGGGAGGAGGCAGGACAGGTGGATCCCTGACATTCATTGGCCAGCTGTTTTAGCTCAGTGGATGAGCCTCAGGTTCAGAGAGACCCTACAGTAAAAAAAAAAAACAAAAAACCCAAAAATGGTAGAAAGCAACGGAAGAAAGATACTTGACAATTCCTTGGGCCTCTGTGGGGACACACACACACACACACACACACACACACACACACACATGCGTACACACATGTTCAATTCTCAGCACCTACATTGCAACTGACAAATGTGTAATTGTAATACCATCTACGGGTCTTGATTTAGTTCATTTTCAATGCCAATTAAGGAATTAAAAGGCATGAAAGTTCTTGAGCTGCAAAGGATAGCAGAGAAATCTTGAACATTGAAGGTAGCAACAATAGAATCAGCCAGCAAGAGAAGGAAGAAAGGTATTTATTGGGGATAAGGAAACATACAGAGAAAAACATCCTCTACAGAGAGGAGAGAGGAGCGAGGGAGTTGGAAAGCAAACAAACAAACAAACACCCCCCCCAAACAACAACAACAACAAAAAGCTTTTTGAGACAGGATTTCTCTGTGTAGCTCTGACTGTCCAAGAACTCACTACACAGATCAGGCTGGCCTTGAACTCAGAAATCCACCTGCCTCTGTCTGCCTTCTGAGTGCTGGGGTTTTTGTGGCTATTTTGACATAGGGTGTGGTATATAGCCCAGGCTGCCATGGAACATGAGTTTATCCTGTTTCTGTCTTGCAAGTGCTGAGATTACAGGTATGTGCTATCACTCTCTAATCAAAGATTTGTAGTTAAATGTACTAAATATATAAATATGAAATTATGCTATAAGTATATTATGCTTATTGCTTATAGTGTTTTGTTTTCTTTTAATGTGCTATAGTGCAAACTTGGATGAGGCTGCCCAAGCTGGTACCAGTTCACTGCAGGTAATGGTGGATCACCATCCTGTTGCTATTACTGTAGAGGTGAAGCAAGAAGAGGATGTTAAACCGTCTCCTCCACTGGTTGTCAATCCTCAGCACAATAATACTTTAGAACAAAGAGAAGAGCATGAATTAATGCATGTTCTGGAAGGATCCCTGTCTCCATCACTTTCTTCTGTTGATATGAGAATGACATCATCTCCGTCTTCTATTCCAAGGAGAGATGATATTTTTCATCATGACAATGGAGAACACTTTAGGTCTCTGCTAAGATGTGACCCTCAGGTCCTGCAGATGTTAAAAGAAGAGCATCAGATAATTTTAGAAAATCAAAAGAATTTTGGATTATATGTTCAGGAGAAGAGGGATGGATTGAAAAGAAGGCAGCGGCTGGAGGAGGAGCTGCTAAGAGCAAAGATTGAAGTAGAGAAGCTGAAAGCAATTCACTTACGGCACAATCTGCCTGAGTATAGTAGTCTCTAAGAATGTCTTTCAGTCTTACGATGTGATAATTTTAATTTTGTCAGAGTTATTTTAATTTTGGAGTATCATGAAGCTCAGCACATTTCCTATAAAAATGTTATTATTCTCTTTCTTACAAAAAGCTTTTGACATGATTTTCATTTCCTTTTTGAGTCTTCTTTCTTTCCTCCCTCCCTCCCTCCTTTCTTTCTTTCGTTCGTTCGTTCGAGACAGGGTTTCTTTGTAGCCCCGACTGTCTTGGAACTAGTTTTGTAGACCAGGGCTGGCCTTGAACCTGTTTTTTGTTTTTTTTTAATTCAAAAACACAATTTTCTAAGTATTCAATTTTCTCTTCAGCTACTAAACCTTACTGATTGGTTGGCATGCTAATCCAGTTTATTTCCTTTCCTCAGTTTTTTTCTAAGCCATTTAACTGTTGACCTTATGTAAGATCTTTTATCTTGATTATACAAAATAGTAAAAATAGAGTTACATATAGTGCATAAGCCTCTAATCTCAGCCCACGAGAGGTATAGGCAGATGGGAAGATGACGCCATCTTTGGGTACATACCAGTCAGCTTGTGCTGTATGAAATCTTGTGTCAAACAAAACAAAATACACAAAATTGTATAAACATGTACATATTATTTCAAAGTACTGAATCTTCAACAGTTTTAGCTACAACTTTGGAAGTTAGAGATGAGAGAGAGAGAGAGAGAGAGAGAGAGAGGAGCAAGCATGTGTTGGAAGTTACTTAATGAATGGTAGGTACCTTTACTGCTTAGCTACATCCCTAGTTTTTTTTTTTGTTTTTTGTTTTTTGTTTTTTAAATAAGATCTTACTGTGTAGGCCAGGCTAGCCTGTAATACAAGCGCCTCCTGTCCCAGCCTTCTGAATACTGGCATTATAGGTATCTGCTAAGTTAACAGTAACAAACAACCGGTATGCATGTCATTGCTGTTCTTTATCTCTTGAGAGAATGTTAGACCATGGAGTTGGAAGACATTTGCAAAACACTTCCGTTTAGAGGTAATGAAACTGAGGTCCAGGGAGAGTGCCATAATTTATTCTAGGTATCAAAGCTTTTTATGGCAAAGTAAGTATTGGTACTTAGTGTTATTGGGAGTGGGTGGGAGAGGGAGGGAATGGTGGTGGTAATTTTTATTCCTTATTTATCCTATAGAAGTAAAAATCTAGGAAAATCTATGTAATTAAAATCACCTTTTGGGGTGGAGGTGTAACACTTCCCTGGCATGTCTGAGGTCTTGTCCTCTGGTACAAAAGAAATTCACTTTTATACATTGCTGTGTTATGGAGTCTAGGGAATTGTATCCATCCTACCCTCCTTCTTTTTTGTTTTGCTAAAAGAGGTCAAGACTTTTCATTGATAATATTGCATATTTTGACTATGTGATTAAAATTACTTAATTTTAAATGTTTTTCTGGAAAATATTTTCTTCACAGTAAACTTAGAATAAAACAAAATGGAAATTACTTATTAATGAAAATAACAAAAATCATGTTTACATATAAGTTATAGATTTTTATAAGTATGATTTTTGTAAATATTGTTGTAGTATTCATGGAAATAAAATCTTAGTTTTTATAAAGCTTACATATTTAATTTATGTTAAGTATTTAATGTGTGTCTTACATATTTGATTTCCATTTTTGCTGGGATTTTGATGAGGACAGACTTTTAAAAGTCAGGCTTTCGGATTGGGCAGGTAGAGTTTCAGAAATACTGGGGATAAAGGGAGCTTAGAGTTAGAGTGAGCTCTCGTGGAAACACTAGAGACTGGGATGAAGTGGACCAAGGTGTCCAAGCACAGGTGCACTCTTAGCCAGGCAGTTTGTAAATGAGGATAGGTAGAAAGATTTTGGTGACTTGAACTAGGGGCTTTGTTTTGGTCTCACAGTGACCTGGAATACATGATGTAGATCAAGTTGGCCTCAGTCGCCCAGTGGTCATTCACCGTGGAGTGCTGGGACCAAAGGCTCGCCTGACAGCTTTCTTGACTGCACTGGGTAGCTTCATTTAGTTCAAGTTGGACTTTTATATGCAGGAATATGTCAGAAATCTGTATTCTCTGCGAAAATGTCCAGTTTTTAAATGTTTGCAATTCATTCAGAGTGCTTTTAAAACACACTTTAGGCATGCTAGTGGGCCTGCCCTTTAGCTCTGGGGCTTCCAAGCTTCCGGTTGGTCTTTGGAGTAAAAGGTTCAGGAAGGCTATGGCTGTGGTCCAGAGCTCTCCTGGTGTGCTTGAGGCTTCAGGTTCCATCCACAGCACCACACACGCAGCAGTGTGGGGCCTGAGCCTCAGCATCATTCTTAGAGAAGTATAAATCTATCAGTGATTCAGGAACTAGGGCTCGGGTTCTGCGGTCTGTTAATAGTGCCCCCTAGGGATCCTAGGGTAAGAATTGAAGTTGGTGCTTACTAAATCAGCCAGCTTCTCAGCAGTTCTTTTTTTTTTTTTTAAGATTTATTTATTTATTATTTATATAGTATCCTGCTGTCATATGTGTGTGCATGCCAGAAGAGGGCACCAGATCTTATTGTAGATGGTTGTGAGCCACCATGTGGTTGCTGGGAATTGAACTCAGGACCTTTGGAAGGGCAGCCAGTGTTCTTAATCTCTGAGCCATCTCTCCAGCCCCCTTCTCCGCAGTTCTTGTTGAAGAGAATACGGGTGAAATGGAATTGAGAGGATAGCAACTTGTTAACAAGTTATGGATTGTTACATATGGATACTAAATACTATTTTTACAGAGTAAGATTTAACTGAATATAAAGTGAGGAACTGTTGAAGGCTTTTTGATTATAGAGATGACATGATTAAAGATGTGTTTTAGGGCTGGGCACTGTGGTGTATGCCTGTAATCCCAGCACTTAGGGAGGCAGAGGTAAGGCCAGCCTGGTCTCCAAAATCAAGTCCAAGACAGCCAAGGCTATACAGAGAAACTGTCTCAAAAAAACAAACAAAAAGGGAAAACCTGAACCAACCAACCAAACAAGAAGATGTATTTTGGGAAGAATGCTGTCAAATTTAGTGATACAAGGAGTGATTACAGGAAAAAAAAAATGATTCTTAGGGTACTAGGTTAGCTTGTTTATTTAATTTTGTTGGTTGAATCACAAAAGCATTTTATACTTTACACTTGAAGTAAGTAAAAATTTGTATTGTGATATGCCTTGAGGACCGAGGATGTAGCTCGGATGCTTGCCTGGCGCCCAGGAGGCCTCTGGGATAGATTCTCAACACTGCAAAAACCTGTGTGGGGGTGGTGGTGCACCCCTATAATCCTAGCACTTGGCACCCGAGGATCAGGAGTTCAAGGTCATGGATTCTTTTGCTTTATTTGCTTGCTTGTTTGTGATTTCGAGACGGGTTTCTCTGTGTAGCTTTGGCTGTCCTGGAACTCTCTGTAGACCAGGCTGGCCTCGAACTCACAAATATTTATGTCTCTGCCTCCCAAGTGCTGAGATTGGAGGCGCGTATCACCACCATCTGGTGTTTATGGCAGATTCTTTTTAACCTGTGCTATGACTTTCATTTAAAGTGTATGAATCTTCTAGTTTTAGGTAACATTTTTTATAATATAATTTTACTGAGTATGTCTTTATAGTAGAGATCTTTTTGAAATTATTAAAAGTAAGAGAAGATATGAAGTGTAATTCACATTATAATTTCAGATTGCTACCACTCATACTTGATAATAAACATTCAGTCTGAGTATTGATTGTTTAATAGAAAAACCCATTTTGTAAGTGTTTCTGTGGAAAATTAACTCTGAAATGTTTCTAGAAAATAATTCAATGTTTAAAAAATATATATCTGTTTTGATGGTTTGGTTCTATAATCAGTGTGGAAATTAAAAATATATAGATGCAAAATTGCCTTTGAAATTCCTTGGTTGTACATAAAGTGGCATGGTCACCGTTTCCTCTAGTGTTGTTCAAATGTGCTGTTTCCCTTTGTTAAGTGACACAATTTGCTAGCAGTTAAGGACTATGTAGAATAATAAACACGCCTTTAATTCCAGCACTCGGAGGCAGAGGCAAGCAGATCGCTGTGAGTTCGAGACCAGCCTGGTCTACAAAGCGAGTCCAGGACAGCCAGGGCTACACAGAGAAACCCTGTCTCAAGAAACAAAACAAAACAAACAAACAAACAAACAAACACTTAATTTTTTTGTATTTTAAATCCAGAATTCCATTCATCAGAGTAAACTTACTGTTATTTTTTCTGAATCAATATTGTTTTAATTGTAAAAGTTATAAAATAATAATTTTACCTATTCTCTAATTCATGTTTTCAAAGAAGGGTTTATGACAATTCCTGAGTAAAGAAAAGAAAAAAAATTAGTTATTTGACCATAGAACCCTTTTTGAAGTAATCCCCTCCCCCGATCTTGTAGAGTACAGCATGGAAATTTTGAGCTAAATCTCATCTCTTTATTTTTTGATACTGAGGCTTTTTGAATTTGAGGACTGCCTGTGACCTGTGGGCAGCCTTTGCTGAGGGCAGGTTTTACTCTGCGGAAGCTTCTGAAATCCTACATACCATCCAGAGCTGTGGGGCCCAGGGAGCTCACACTATGTGAGAAAAGCTGGGAAAACGAGGGCTTTTATTTGTTCATGTTTTAGGTGTGATTCTGTAGAGATACTTTAAATGTGAAAATGTGCTAAGGTAAATGATCGTTTGATTTCTCTCTCTCTTTTTTTTTTTTTGAGACAGGTTTTCTCTGTGTCTTGGAACTCACTTGTAGATTAGGCTAGACTCAAACTCAGAGATCTGCCTGCCTATGCCTCCCAAGAGCTGGGACCATAGGTGTGCGCCACCACTCCCAGTGAGGTAAAAGTTTTTGATGAAGCAAGCTTGAAAGAAAATTATCTTCAAGACTGTAAGAGATACCAAATACATTGTATCTAAATATCATACATAAAACAATCTTAAGGTCCATAAATTCTCAAAATAAATATTTGGTTGTAATGCTTGGGAAGTAAATGAAGTATGGTACATAGTTAAAAAACACAGGAGTAAAAATTTTAAAATTAGGCAACCTAATTAAAATGAGCAGAACTGTGCTGAATCTTTGTATATATTTTTGAGATATCTACATTTTTTTGTCTATACATGGTGTGCTTTTATTTAGTTATTTTAATAAGTACCTGTAGTCACACCAGGATGATTAATATATTTTTATAGTCTTTTGAATTGATTAAGCTACTAGGTATAATTTATTTATTTATTTATTTATTTATTTATTTATTTATTTTGGTTTTTGGAGACAGGGTTTCTCTGTGTAGCCTTGGCTGTCCTGGACTCACTCTGTAGACCAGGCTGGCCTCGAACTCACAGTGATCCGCCTGCCTCGGCCTCCCAAGTGCTGGGATTAAAGGTGTGCGCCACCACCGCCCGGCGGTATAATTTAAAATTATTTTTTCAATTGCTTTGTAAATAATAAGAAATAAATGACTAAATGCAAGTAAAAATATCACTCATCAGTTCAATTTACATGCTTTAATATTTATTTTGTTTTTGAGGCAGTTCAATGTAACATGGGTTGGCTTTGAACTCTCTGTGTACCTGTAGATGCCCTTGAACATTTTCCTGTGCTATCCAAGTTCTGTGGTTCTAGGTGTGCCACCATGCTGATTTAGGTGATGCTTAGCATCAACCATGCTTGATTTAGGCGATGCTTAGCATCCACCATGCTTGATTTAGGCGATGCTTAGCATCCACTATGCTGATTTAGGCGATGCTTAGGAGCCACCATGCTGATTTAGGCGATGCTTAGCAGCCAGCCCAGGGCTTCTTGCGTGTAGGTAAGCACTCTATCTCAGCTCCAAATGGATGACTGAAGTGAGTGCATTGGAGAGCTGTACTTGTTAGGAGGCATTTTGTGTTTCAGTTTACTGCAAACATTTTATTAACAAGCTATTTAGACATACAAAAATGAGAGAAGTTTGTAGTAAATATTCACCTGCCTGCCTACCACTCAGAATCTACAGTCAATATTTTGCTAACACGCAGGAGGGCCTGGGCTCAGTCTCTAGCCCCGGAAGAAGAAAAGATTCAGAATGTGGTCACACTACAGCTCCCTCTTAACCCTTCCTAATCAGTCTCCCCGCACCTCAGCCAAACACTGTTAGTTGTTTAAAGTCCTACCTAACCAGGTATGGTGGCTCATGCCTGTAGTTCCAGCTGTTGCTCGGTAGAGTTGGGGACATCACCAATTAGAGGCCAGCCTGATATGTATGTCAAGACTGAACCTCAAACAAATAAACAAAAATACCCACATAAAATTTGCTGGTTTTAAAATATAATGTAATTAGAAGCATGTTCTTTATATAATGTAGCATGTTTCTAATTATTGCTTAAAAAAACTATTGTGCTGGTTGGTTTTATGTCACCTTGACATATTACTAGAGTGATTTAAGAGATGGAGACCTCAGCTGAGAAAGTACAGTCATAAGATTGGGCTGCAGGCAAGCCTGTAGGGTATTTTTTTAAATTGGTGTTTGATGGGGAAGGAAAATTCCACCCCTGAGATGGTGGCCCTGGGTTCTATAAGAAAGCAGGCTGAGCAATAGCCTCCAGTAATAGACTGGTATGGAAGTGTAAGCCAAATAAACCCTTTCCTCCTCAACTTGTTTTTGGTCATGGTGTTTCATCAAAGCAATAATAATTCTAACTTAGGACACTACCTTCATGCTTTTAGTATTCCATCTCTTTCCTTTGTCCTTTTATTATTAGTAGTTCATTGCTGTTTTTTTTTATAGTGGAATAATATTCCGTTGTATAAATCTTTTTGTTTGTTTGTTTGTTTGTTTTGAGACAAGGTTTCTCTGTGTGTAGCCTTGGCTGTCCTGGAATCATTGTATAAATCTTGAGCAGAAAGAAACATGTTTGTTTTACACATAACGTTTGAAGTTTGACACTCACTATTTTTTTATTAGGTAAAGGAAGGCATAGGTATTTTCCAATTTGGAGCCACTTACATATTATTGTATACTTTAAGAAAATTATTTATTTTATGTGTATGGATGCTTTGCTTGCATGTATTTCTGTGCACCACAGGTGTGCTTGTGCAATGGAAGCCAGAAGAGGCTTTGGCTTCCCTGGGACTGGACTGGAGTTAACAGATAGTTGTGGAGTGTTGTGTAGGGGCTCAAATCAAACCCTGGTTCTTAACCACTGAATCATCTCTCCAGCCCTTATTGTTACTTCTTTAGTGTAATAAAAGCTTTCTTGGTGTTGTAGAGTTCATAAAGTGCTTACCTACCATGCATGAGGCCCAGGTTCAGTCTGTAGCATTACATATATTATGTGCTTGTGTACCCCTGTACTCCCAGCACGCAGGGCAGTAAAGGCCAGAGGATCAGGAGTTCAAGGTCATCATTGGATAGATTTTGAGGCTAGTCTGGACTACATAAGACGTGTCTCCCTACCCTCCACCAGTAAAAACATTAAATTTCTAGTTAACATATGTGGTGGCTTGACTGAGAATGGGCCCACAGACTCATATATTTCAGTGTTTGGTCCCTAGTAGGTGAGTTGTTTAAGGAAGGGTTAGTAGGTGTGACCTTGTTGGAGAAGGTCACCAGGAGTGGGCTTTGAGCTTTCAAAAGCCCATGCCAGGCCTAGTCTCTTTCTGCCTTCTGCCTGTAGATGAGGATGTAAGCGCTCAGCGACTGCCCGATTTCTACACACCGTGCAGTGGTGGGCACAGCCTGACCCTCTGAAGCTGTAAGTAAGGCCACAGTTAGGAACTCTCTTCTATAAGTTTGTTTCTTCACAGCAGTGGAAGAGTAGCAAAGACAGCATATTTTGAAGTTCTGTAGGTTTAGGTAATTTCAATCAAAAAATTATCTACAGGAGTATTTAGTTTTGGAATTGGTTACGTAAGACCCTTTACTTTTCATTTGCTCTCTTGAAAACAACTTGAATATTTAGAATTGTTAAAGTAGGAAAGGCTTGTGCTTGAAGATGCATATTTATGTCATCCCATTCTTAGGAACCGTTGATCATAGGACAAATGCCAAGGCCGGATATAGCTGCATACGTTTTTAAACTTAGCATTCAGGCGGATCTCTGTGAGTTCTGTGTATCGGTCACGTACACAGTGAGATCCTGTCTCAAAGAAAAAGATGAGGTGCCTGTTATTAATAAGTTACTCTGTCTTCCTCAAGACTTGGTTTTATCCTTTTGTTCTTGCTAAAGGGTCCTCAAGTCTCCTGGTTCCTTTTCTGTGTTGACTTAGGAAGTATGCTTCTAGGAGAAGCAGCTAGAAGGGGGTGGATTCCAGAAACAAAAAAAGACTGTTATGGTGGAATTTGGGAGTTAGTCAGGGAAATGGTAAATTACTATTTTTCTGTCATATGGGTGGTGTGGTGTAGGTTATGTTCCTTGCTGCTGTTCCCAATGGCTGTCACTTTACTCTTTGGAGTCCCTCATCTTTTCCCTTTCCTGACCCATGGGGTTAAATGACAGAAGGGCAAGAACCAAAGTGTTCATTGTGGTAGTCAAAATTTATGGTGCACTTGCTATGTGGGAAATGCATTCCAAGCATTCTACACACACACACACACACACACACACACACACACACACACACACACACACACACCCCTTTGAGGTAGGTATTAATGTAATATTTTTTTTTGCATGCACATGTGTGCATTCTTGTGTGTGTGAACATGTGTGTGCATGAGCATCTAGAAGCCCCAGGTTGATATTGGATGTGTTCTGTCATAGCTCTCTACTTACTTTCTGGGGCGGGGTCATTCACTGAAGCCAGTGCTTGCTATTTCAGATAGTCTGGCTGGCCAGCTTGCCCTGGGGAATCTCCCTTTTCTGCCTCCTGACGGTGGGTGTTGGGTGCTGGGAGTCTCAACTGGTTTTCAAGCTTGTGCAAATGCTTTATCCACTGAGCTGTTGTGCCCGCCCCCTCGGCCCCCTCCCTGCCCCTGCTCACTTCCCAGCTGACACAGGGAGTTAAGTATGTTGTTGAAGGCCACTCAGTGCTCTGCCCCAGGCCGCCTGCCTGGCTCTGGCTCTGGCTCCACAGTGTGTGCTCAGCTGCTGCTCCATGAAAGAATACTGCTGAATCTGAGAGTCTTTCGGTTTTAAAATTAATTCTAATTTCTGAATTCCCAGAATTGAATTGTCCTTTTTCAGGAATGGGAATATTGGATATAACAATAGCATTTTTGTAGTTACAACAGAATATTTACTATATTTCTTTCCAGCATTTAAAAATTCTGAGACAAGGTCGAATTATGTAAACCTGGGCCAACCCGGAATTTGGTATATAGCCCGAGCTGGTGTTTCCCTGTGATGATCTCTCCTCAGCCTCCCTCACCCTTGCTGCCACTCCTAGGTATCCAGGCATCTGATAGGGTGTCCCTTAACTTTGGGCAGTCTTGAACTGTTTAAAGAGAAATTCTATTTTTCTTCTGGATAAAACACAGAAAGCAGAAGAACAAGTTTTAAAGACGCAGTGAGTTTTTGCTCAATGAATAGTGACTGCTCTGGTGAGAATTATTTGAAAATAACCACACCTCACATTTTAAAAGTATTTTAATGTGTATGGGTGTTTTGTTTACGTGTTTGTCTGTGTTCTATGAATGTGCCCGGTGCCTGTGGGGGTCAAAAGAGGGTCTGGAACTAGAGTAACAGACGGCCGTGAGCCCTCTATGTGAGTTCTGGAAGCAAACTGGGGTCCTCTAAGCAAACAGAATGTGCTTTTAACTTCTGAGCCATCGCTTTAACCCCAACAGTGTTTTCTCTTTTTTACACTTCACAAATTGACCAAAAACGTCCTTCCTGTACAAACCTTACACATTTGTTGAGGCCTGCTCCTTGGGGGTAGCATAACTATAGATCTTTTTATTTCAGGCCCACCAGCCCCATCATCTCAGCTCATTGCTGATGTAAAAGAATCTCTATACTAGGCCAGGTTGACCATAAGCTATGTTTATGCCCAACAGACCCTATGGCCTTATTAATCAGCAAAAAGTCCCCAATCACGAGCCCAGCTGCCTCCAACTGCCAGGCACACTTTCAAGGTTAGCTAAAACTACTTGTTAGCAAACTAACTTGAGTCAGCGCTGACTACCCTGTTACACCATCTGCCCCCATGAACGAGCTAATTGCAGTTTTTATCTTTAAATATGCAATATAACTTACCCTCAAGGACACAGTTCAGACCCTGAACTGGCCACCTCCCTAAGCTTAGAAAATAAAGCTTTCACTTTATGCTTCTGTGTCTAAAGTGAGTTTTCTTGGCTTCCACCCTGAATCCAACACTTTCTCTCTGATAATGAGAAACCACAAAAATAATCAACACACGACCAGATGGTTTTTTGTTTGTTTGTTTTTAAAGCAAGATCCTCACTGTAGTGAGTAGGTCATGGTGGCGCATGCTGTTAATTCCAGCATTTGGGAGGCAGAGGCTTGTGGATCTGAGTTTGAGGTCAGTCTTGTCTACAAAATGAGTTCCAGGACATCCAGGACTATGTAGAGAAACTCTGTCTTGAAAACAAAAACAAACCAGACAACAACAACAAAACCCCGATCCTCAATATATAGTACAGGCTAGCCTGGAACATATATCCTATCCTATCCTGGGGTCCACCATGCCTAGCCCATAAGCTCTAATTTATTTTATTTTATTTATTTATGTATTTTTCTAATTTATTTTAAAACTAATCAGTTTCTGAAAAAAATCGATAGATTAATACAATGCTGACAAAATTTAGGTATACCGACTTTGAGTTAGCAAAACTGCATTTGTTAAGAAATGATGGAAATACCAGGTGGTGGTGGCACCTACCTTTAATCCTAGCACTTAGAAGGTAAAGGCAGGCAGATCTCTCAAGAGTTCAAAGCCAGCCTGGTCTACAAAGCCAGTTCCAGGACAGCTAGGGCTATACAGACAAACCCTGTCTTAAAAAACAGACTGACAGAATCCTATCATTTGTGGCCCCATGGGTGAGTAAGGAGAATATGCAAGTGAAGCAGGCAGCTACTGTATGAATTCACTTATGTGCAGCATCTGCAAGTGTTAGGATAGGGGCAGAGCATGGCAGCCATGGGGATGGGGTGGGAGATGGGCGAGGTGTCAGTCAAGACACCACGTTTAAGTTGTACAACATAATATGCATACGTTTTGTCAATTAAAAATAAATGAAGGGAGACTGGAGAGATGGCTCAGAGGTTAAGAGCACTACCAGCTCTTCCAGAGGTCCTGAGTTCAATTCCTAGCAAGCACATGGTGGCTCACAACCATCTATAATGTGATCTGACTCCCTCTTCTGTCCTGAAGGTATACATGCAGACAGAGCACTATGTGTAATAATAAATAATTAAATAAAAATAAATAAGTGAAAGAAAAATAGAACTTTTTTAATTTCAGAAAACTCTGCACGCTTAATTTCCTCAGTTTGTCATGTTAATTAAATCAGTCATTAAAACCTAGTTTTTTTCCCAATGTCTAGACATGGAGAAATAAATTCACTATTTCAGGTGACTTTATATGGCTTATGGATGAAAAGACATTATGCCCATTATACTCATGGTAATGTTTGCACCCGGTATTTGGACCTCTAATTTTTTTTAAATTTAAATTTTTAAAAATTAAATATGAACCTCTCAGTTTCTAAAATACTAAAATGAACATGTCAAATAATCTTTAAAATTTTTTATATTCATTATAATTTTGATTATGATTTTTCTTTTCTTTCTTTTTTTGTTTTTGTTTTTCAAGACGGGGTTTCTCTGTGTATCCCTGGCTGTCCTGAACTCGATTTATAGACCAGGCTGGCCTTGAACTCACAGTGATCCACCTGCCTCTGCCTCCTGAGTGCTGGGATTAAAGGTGTGCACTTTATGATTATTAGTGTTTTGTGTTGGAGGCATTTGTGATTGGAACTCAGATGACAGTTTGTGGGAGAATTGATTCCCTCCTTCTATCATGTGGTTCCTGGGACCAAACTGAGACCGTGAGGCTTGGCGCAAAGTGCCATTACTCACTGACCACAGATACTCTATATTCTTTCTTAGCATATGCTGATTTTGTTTCTTTGTTTTTGGTTTTTCAATACAAGGTTTCTCTTGTATTCTTGGCTGTCCTAGACTTGCCGAGATCTGCCTGCCTCTGCCTCCTGAGTGCTGGGATTAAAGGTATGTACTACCACTCCCAGCTACTCTGAATTTTTAATGCAAATGATTAATATATTCTTTCTTAGCACACTCTGATTTTCTTATGCATATGATTATTACTGTTGCTGTTATTGCTTTTATAGACAGACTTTCATATGGCCTAGGTATGCCTCATATCTAGCAAGGATGACCTTGAACTGATCCTCTTGCCTCTGCCTCCAGCATTCCAGAATTACTGGTGGAACACACTGCCATGATATGACCTTCATACTTATAAATTAAAGTCATCTTCAATAATGATGTTTTTAAATTTATCTTTTATTTCAGTTCATTCATCCTCTAAGGAAATCCTAGAACCCAAGGCCCAAGAAGAGGAATCTAGTAGCTTCCTTAAATATTTCAGTGTTGTTTGGTGTAAAGCTTCAAAGAAGAAACACAAAAAATGGGAAGGTGATGCTATTCTTATTATAAAAGGAAGGTCCTTCACACTGAAAGATTTGGAA
Organism: Acomys minous; assembly: GCF_964271855.1. NCBI lineage: Eukaryota > Metazoa > Chordata > Mammalia > Rodentia > Muridae > Acomys > Acomys minous. Next base: position 121,124,704 of record NC_140483.1, read on the forward strand.
GGCAAAGACATTGGAAGAGGTACTGTGGTATATATTACCAGTATTTATGTTTGGATCTAAAATTAGTATATATTTGTGGCTGTACAATTGACACACAATTGGGCTTTCTAAAGGGACGGATTGGGATGTAATTTAATTCAATTTTATGCCTCAGCTTTGTATGATAGATAATGTCTTTTGTAATAGTGAACCTAATGCTCTTAATGAGCTATGCTAGTTCATTAGTGCAAATTCCGTCCTACAGTTTAATTTCCTTTGAAAGGAGCCAACCAGCTGTAGTTGTCTTAGTTGTCTTCTGAGATTAAGGAGTTTGTCTTGGTTCCCCCCCACCCCAATGTTAAATGATTGAAATTGTAAAGAGCTGCCATTATTATTAGAAGGTTAGTGATACCCAGTCTCAGTACCACTCAATAAAAATTTGAAATACAGAACAAGGAGGCCAGGGCTGAGCCTGATAGATGCACACTGCTGGCTGGAGGGTACCGTTGTTTCTGCTGTGCAGCTCCTGATAGATGCACACTGCTGGGCTGGAGGGTACCGTTGTTTCTGCTGTGCAGCTCCTGATAGATGCACACTGCTGGGCTGGAGGGTACCGTTGTTTCTGCTGTGCAGCTCCTGATAGATTCACACTGCTGGGCTGGAGGGTACCGTTGTTTCTGCTGTGCAGCTCCTGATAGATGCACACTGCTGGCTGGAGGGTACCGTTGTTTCTGCTGTGCAGCTCCTGATAGATGCACACTGCTGGGCTGGAGGGTACCGTTGTTTCTGCTGTGCAGCTCCTGATAGATGCACACTGCTGGCTGGAGGGTACCGTTGTTTCTGCTGCGCACCTCCCAGTGTAACATGTCCTGATACAGAGCAGTCTGCAGACCCAGAATGTGGCACACTAGTTGTTTTGTTTAGTTTTGGGTTTGTCCAAATTATAAATCTGTTGTATATATTCACTCACTCACTTAAAAATATACTTTATAGTTTGTTTGACTTTTTAGCTTATATGCCAGCTACTATGCTAGGGGTAAAGATCCAGATGTGACTACAGTCTATAGCTTAGTAAGGAGAAGGCAGTGTAAGTGATAGTTAGGAAGTGCTAAGATAGCTGTTTCAGTGAGAATTCTGCCAGCTGGAATGGGCAGCCCTCCCTAGTGCTGCAGCCAGGGAGGGGCGGGGCCAGTGCTACGCAGCCCTCCAACATCAACATGGCATTTGCAGCCCAGACCAGGGAAGCCCTCATGGTTTCTATTGGCAGCATGGGCCAGGATCTCACCGTGGCCTAGGCTAGCAGCACGTGCTACTCACACCAGGCTGCCCCTCACTACCCTTGTGGCTCCAGCTCCGCCTCTCTTCATTGTGCACTCGCTCTTTCTCTCTCATCTTGCCACTACTTACCTGCTCATCTTAGTGAGGTTGGGTGCTGAGTGGGTGAGGGGCTTCTGCAGATGGCCCTTGCTGACAGGGTGGCCTGCAGAGAAGATGAGGAGGCAGCGGAGGGAGGGAGGGAGGGAGGGAGTCAGTCAGTCAGTCAGGTGCCCAGGGGCTGAGGAATCTGGAGGCTCTGACTGACATGCAATCAGGTGCTTCTGTCTTTACACTGCCTTCACAGAACAACATAGACTAGTGATTATCTGGGAAGTACAGAGTATGTGTTTGAATTTTCATTGCATTTCCAGGGTTACAAGTTAGTCACAATGAGAAAATATCAATGGAACAGATTTTATTTTTATTATTAGCTCTATAACTACAATTTAAAGAATCTAAAGAATGTCTCCCCCAAAGCAAACACATTTATTGTATGACAGCCTGCTTCTAGACTGGCAGTGTTTGCAGTCTGAAAGCACTCCAGACAAACAGAATATCTGAACCAGTTTTTTTTTTTAATTTTATTTTTATGAACAGCAAATACTAATACCTAGCTTTTTAAAAAAACTATATGTTTCATCATCTATGCTATAAAGTAGAAAAAGTTTATTTTAATCCATCTATCTTATTTACTGAGTTGTGTTTCTCCAGGGGTGTACCTTGTATGACCCCCTATCTTTAAACTACATTTTCAGAGAGCTTTAAGCATATTTAAACGGAGGTCTGTAACCTATTCTCCTGGCCAGTCAGTTGGTCAGTTGTCTCTGTTTACCCTGCAGCAATTATACTGTTTGAGTCTGCTCAGGGGCAGACACCCCATGAGGATTTCTGGAGCGTTAGCCTCATCTAGCTGTGTGTTCATCTTTGCTTAATGATCTCTAGGGCATAAGAAGGACTTCCAAATAGGGCTAGATAAAGTTAATTTTAAGATTTCCCTAAAATGACTCAGGCATAATATTCGCAGGAAACACAGAAAATGAGTCATAATGCAGAAAGCCCCCAAGAATGCAACAAGCAGAGACCAAAATCCAAAGTGAGAGGCAGAATGACAGAGATTGCAGCATTTGGCTCAGCGTTGCTGGAGCTGTGTCAAACAGCTGTGCTGGCTTCATGACTCTTGCTGTTTGCAGTGGATATGACTGCCAGCGGGGGTTGTTTCAGCTGTGTTAATTTCTTAAATACTTCTTTAAATGTATCCATCCATCCATTCACCCATCCATCCATCCATCCATCCATCCATCCATCCATCCATCCATCCAGTGTGTATGTGTGGTGACAGCGTGCGTGAGAGTGAGTGAGCACACGAGTGCATATACACATATGCAATGGTATATGTGTGGCGGGAGGGAGGTAAGAGGACAACTTTTGGGACTAGCTCTTTGATAGTTTGCCCAAGAGCTTTCAAGACATTCTTCTCTTCCAAACTTTTCATTTTACCTTAAGAATGCTGGTAAATGGGCTGGAGATAGTGTTTATTAGTTAAAAGTACATATTGCTCTTCCCTTGGATCCGCATTCCAGCACCAACATAAGCACATATATTATTTATGTGTAAATAAATAGCAAATTAATCTTTTTAAAAAGTACTGAAATTATAGACTATTGCATTAAAAAACATACACATTTGGCTTTTTATGTGGGTTCTAAGAATTAAATGAATTATTGGGCTTGTTCACCTATCATTTTGAGCTATCTCATGACCCTTAGTTTTTTCTTAAATCAGAATGATAAATTATGTTCTTGACTGATGAGATATACAATGTAACTTACATACAAAGTACAGTGTTTATTCTTTATAGTCATGGGAAGGTAACTATTACTAAGTTTTCTTAGAATATCAGTTCAATTAATTTGTTTGTTTGTTTGTTTTTTTCTTAAAGGCATTGGATATAAATTCAAAGAGTTTGAAAACATAGAAGAAGGCCAAACGCTGATGATTGGTGGAAAAGAAATAGAAATCCTGGGTACAATCTCTTCCGACGATTTTGACAGTGGCAAGTGTTTTCAGTGTGGAAGAGGAAGCCCTGTTGTTCCAAGTTCTCAGGGTGCCAGGAAATGCTTTTCTAACCCTCTCAAAAGTGTCTGTCAGTCAGCTCAGGCAAAGGAAAATAAATGGCAGAATTGCAAACCACGCCATGACCCATACGCACCAAGTAAGACTTTAAAGACCATTGAACATTCTGTTTTCATTGTTTATAAAGTTGTTTTTGTTTTGTTTTCTTTTGTGTTATGTTTTGATTTGTTTTTTTAAGACAAGGTTTCTCTGTGTAGCTCTGGCTGTCCTGGAACTTGCTCTGTAGACCAGGCTGGCCTGGAACTCAAAGAGATCAATCAGCCTGCCTTTGCCTCCTGAGTGCTGGGATTAAAGGCGTGTGATACTACCGCCTGGCTACTGTCCAAAGATTTTTGACATGTGAACTGGCATTTAAATTTTGTTTTAAAATTTGCAAATGGTTGAGGTCAGCCTGGGTTACGTAGTGAGTTGAAAGTCAGTCTGGACTAGATATTGAGATTTGTCTCAAAACCAAAAACTAAACAAAACAAAAACTTAGAGATGGGTCTGGAAGTGGATTAGTGGCAAAGGCACCTGCTGCCGAATCTGGTGACCTGAATTTGATCCTTAGGCCACACACGGTGGAAGGAGAGGACCAGCTCCCACAGGTTGTCTGGCCTCATGTGATTCCATGGCACGCACACACCTATCTACACATGTACTTGTACGAAATTTAAAAAAAAAATTGAAGATTTTAGGGGAAGATTATATTCAGATGTACTCTTTCACATGAAGAATAATGATGCTGTCAAATACTGTTGGGAGCTATTTAACACATAAGTTCATAGTTTCAGTGATGTATGCTGATCTTGGCATTTGGTGTGCATCTACAGGAACTTCCAGGTTCTTGTTTCCCAGAAGAAAGCATTGAGCAGGGCCATAGCTACAGCAGAGACGGTTTACTAATAAATAGTGTACTTCCAAGGAGGGGAAGACGCCTTAGAACAGAGGAAAAGTTTAGGAGCTGTATGTCAGTGCTGCACAAAGGATGGACACGTATATTCCATATCACAGGCTTTCTGGCTCCTTTGCATACGTTGAGCTTCCTCAGGAATGCTTTCTGTGGCATGTGTTTACATTGAGCCAATGGTCATCCTCTGAGGTCTAGAGTCCTCTTCCAGCGGCTCCTGCTGGTTCTAATTGGCCTATGCCTGAGGATTTCCAGCCGTTCTCTTTGCCAGTAGGCTCATCTTACCTGCTAATTTTGTAGCTTTGGGCTTCATCCTTCCTGCCCTGTCTAGTCTCAGCTCCTCCCTGAGAGCTTCTTGGGGAACTGAAGGATGAAGATGCACCTTATACCCACTTCTTGCTGTTAGGAAGAAGTGTCATCTCTTCTGATGAGAGACCACAGGATTCTCTCTATTCATCCACTGATTGCAGAAGACCTGGGCTCTGTTCCCTGCATGTGGAATGCTGTGCTTACTGAAATCCTTCTTAGGCGAAAGTCAAGTTCAGTGTTTGCAGCACTTCAGAGCACATGAAGTGTGACTTCCTCTCCTCTTCCTTTCCTCTTCCCTTTCTCTCCCATCCCCATCCATATTCTCCTTTTCCTTTCCTTTCCCCTCTTTTTTTTTTTAATTAATTTATTTAGATTACATCTCAACTGTTATCTTTTTCCCCTCTTTTGGTCTTAAACTCCCTATCTTCCTTCTCCTGCCTCTGAGTATTAGGATAACATGTGTGCATATCTATCCTTAGTGTACACACACACACACACACACACACACACACACACACACACTTCACTGTAAAAGACAGCAAGCAGTTCTGGTATAGAAATAATGGGAAGGAGATAATGTTGTTGCTGGAAGTGATATTACCTTTATACTTGTACCTTATTTTTAAGATTCCCTTGTTATGCCGCGACCAGACAAAAATCACCAGTGGGTGTTCAATAGGAACAACTTTCCCCTTGTGGATGTGGTGATAGACCCTTACCTCGCACATCACCTCCGACCACATCAGAAAGAGGGGGTCCTCTTCCTCTACGAGTGCGTGATGGGGATGAGGTAGGAAAATAAATGGTAACAGTGTTTTTCAGAAGGATCTGATAGAATGAACTTCAGGTCCGCACCACAGATGTTAGTTGGTAGGACAGGCATGGCACTAAATGTGTGCGTTTGTTCATAGTGGTTCTTGGTGGAAGCCATGTGCTATGTGGGATTGAGACTGTCAGAAGCAAGGAGCTTAAGGAGCCGCCACCTCATATTATTCATTTAATTTAGTCTTTTTATAAATATTATTTCACTTGTTTCTCATAAAAACTTGTGTGAGTTAGGTAGAGAAAATACCAGATTTGTTTTATGGACAATGATAAGAATAGAGAGATTTACTTTCGCAGTTATGCAGTTAATAAAAAGCAGTGTTAGATAGAGGGTAAGGCAGATCAGCTTTGAGTTGGTTTCTAAGATATGCATGTGTAGTTTGTGTTTATAGATGTGTGTACATGCCCACACACATATACATATAAACTTTTTTCTTTTTGGTTTTCCAAGACAGGGTTTCTCTGTGTATCCTTGGCTGTCCTGGACTCTCAATGTAGACCAGGCTGGCCTTGAACTTACAGTGATCTGCCTGCCTCTGCCTCCTGAGTGCCACTGCCTGTCTATATATAAACTTGTTTATACTGGCGGTTGTATCCAGGGCTTTGTATGTACTTTTCTAACCTTACCAAGTATTTTTATTTAATCTTTACTTTCACACGGAACCAACTTTTTATAGGCATCAACAAAACGCCTATTTTCAGACTTAGCCACGCGAAGTTCATGCTTCTCTGCTCGCAAAGACATGTGGCTATGAAACGTGTAGCTTTTGGAAAGCATGCTTTTTTGGCTTGAGGCTCATGGAGCATTAGCAACCTTGAGGATGCTAATGGGAGATAAGAGAACTCAGGAAGGAGTGTTGCAAGCTGTACTGGCGCATCTTAGTTCCCTTCAGATTTCACTTCCGCCAGGAGGTTCAGTCCAGAGCCGAAGCTTCTCAAGCGGATCTGACTAACCTGTGATGAGTTTATTCGTCCTCCTCCTGTGTGCTCCTGTGTGTGCGCGCACTTGTGTGCCGTGTCATTTCACAGGTGCTATCTATCTTGTTTTCTAAATTTTTAAAATTGTTTCATTTCATTTTATTATTTTAAGATACGGTCTCTTACTGGCCTGAACTTGCCCATTTGGCAGACTTGCTGGCCAGTGACCCCTCGGGATCTGCCTGTCTCTGCCTCCACTGCACTGGGATTACAGGTGTGTCCCACAGTGCCTGGCTGGTTACGTGCCTTGTGAGGAAGAGATCCTGATAGATGTCCCCAGGAAAATATCCTAATGACTTTTCATCGTAACTTGTATTAATTGTAGGACATCAGACATTGAGGACTCCACTATCTGTCAGAGAATGATAAATTTTAATTGTAGCATATACTTATTTTAAACAATTAGATCTTGGTGACTAAGATTTCAACGTTTTGACCTCTAATGCTGAAATGGATTTAAAAGTGCTCAGATGTCAGTGATGAGGACCATTGCCATAGTAATTTATCCCAGTGTAGATACAGAATTGTAATTCATTTCTAGTGTCCAGCTATGTATAGACGACAGTAACGGAGTCTTTATATTCAGGTCCGTAATTTAAGATTCACCATACATAATGGTTATAACTGTCAAAGCTTCAGAAGTCATAGGTTGTAATGAGCTAGATGAAACACTCAACCAGTCTCCAGGGTCATTAGTCCCAGTTTCCTGTTCGTGATGATGTCAGGGCATGAAATACTTTCCCATTGCGATTCATGAAAGTGTGATTGTTTCCAACAGAGCGAACGGCAGATGTGGTGCTATTCTTGCTGATGAAATGGGTTTAGGAAAAACATTGCAGTGCATCTCGCTCATCTGGACCTTACAGTGTCAGGGACCCTATGGAGGCAAGCCAGTCATAAGGAAGACACTTACTGTCACTCCTGGAAGCTTGGTGAATAATTGGAGGAAAGAATTTCAAAAATGGCTGGGAAGTGAAAGAATCAAGATATTCACTGTTGATCAGGTAAGGGATCTTTAAAGGGTTGAGCCCTAGTCATCCTTATTATTTTTTGTTTGTCTTGTTTTTCAAGACAGAGTTTCTCAGTGTAACTGTCCCTTCTGTAGACCAGACTGACCTTGAACTCACAGAGATCTGTTTGCCTCTGCACTCCGAATGCTGGGATTAACAGTGTGTGCCATCATGTCTGGCATCTTAGTCATTATTAAAATATCTAGTCTTTTGAGTCCATAGTTGAGTTCTTAGCTTTTTGAGTGTGTGGAATTCCGTGAGCTCCTTGTACAGAAATGGAGTTGTTATGGGATGTTACCTTTGGTCCCTCAGATTCATATGTTCAGGCACTAACTCTCAGGGTACAAGCAGTCATTTTCTTGCTGTGTAATAATGTAATATCATGAGTTGGAAATGCAGCTGGGTACATGTCTGTAATCCCAGAACTTTGAAGGTTTAGACAGTAGGATCCAGAATTTGAAGCCAGTCTTGGCTATATAATGAGACCCTAGGCTGGGATTGTTTGTGTGTGTGTGTGTGTGTGTGTGTGTGTGTGTGTGTGTGTGTGTGTGTGTAATATGAATTCATGCAATGTTTCTGTATTATTGTTTAGCCTAGTTTACTTTAGATGTGCTTAAAACACATTTATTAGCTTGTAACTTGAAAAACTCAGGTTTTGCCATGCGCGGTAGTGCACGTCTGTAATCTCAGCACTCAGGGAGGCAGAGCCAGAGGCAGGTGGATCTATGTGAGTTTGAGGCCAGTGTGGTCTACAGAGTGAGTCCAGGATAGCCAAGGCTACACAGAGGAACCCTGTCTTGGAAAAAGGCCAAAGGGAGAGAGGGAGGGAGGGAGGGAAGGAGGGAGAGAGGGAGGGAGGGAGGGAAGGAGGGAGAGAGGGAGGGAAGGAGAGACAGACAGACAGACAGACAGAGAGACAGAGAGAGACTGAGGCTGACTCAGGTTTATTATGTGGGCAGTTGGTTCAAGATGACACTGATCAGGATTACTGGGGACTAAGGAGTTTTTTAGAAGAGTTATTAATGACTTGGGCAGAGTGACAAGGACAATGACATGACTCAGAGAGACTGCATGGCAGTGTCTCTGACAAGAATCAAGGCCCAAGAGGCAGCAGTGGGAGTTTCTTTGCATAACTTTTGAGGATAGAGAGGTTCACAGGAAGCATGGAGCGGGGTGGGGGACAATATGGGCCCTCCTTTGCTGTAGACTCAGACACACTTCCCAGCTGAGATGCCATGACAGTGGCAAGGCTACTCCATCTAGATTCACAGACAGTGACCCAGTAGGTGCCTGTCAGTATGTGGAGGGGAGGCCTGAGTAGAGATTGCTTGCTAACATTGCATATAGTCACTTACAAAACCTGTTTTATAATGGAATATTGAGTATTTTATTTGTTTTACTGAATACCAAGAAAACAGAATGGCTTTATGGATATCTTTTTGTACCATTTTCTTTTTTAAGAAAAGATTTATTTATTTATGCATATGAACACTATTTGCACGTATGCCTGCAAGATAGAAAAGAGCATCAGACAGAAGAGGGCAGCAGATCCCATTATAGATGGGTGTGACCCACCATGTGGTTGGTTTGCTGGGAGTTGAACTCAGGACCTCCAGACACGCAGCCAGTGTTCTTAACTGCTGAGCCATCTCTCCAGCCCTTTTTGTATCATTTTCAAATCAAAATATTGTAAGTCAACCATCGGAAGTCGTCCAGGAGCTTGTAACGCTTTAGGAGATGGGGCCTTGGGAGGAGATAGGACTAGATACAGTCATAAGGATGGAGCCCTATGATGGGGTTAGCGTGCTGGTACTAATGGAAGATAGACCAGATCTCCCCCTGCCCACTATGTCATCCAGACCTCCCCTTGAGACCAGGGAGAAGGGGACCAACCTCGGTTGTCCTGTTGTGCCTGTGGTCCGCTTGGTATGACCTGAGACCATTACGTTAGGGTCAGCTACTGGGGTGCTTTGTTGATGCTGGGGAGGTTCTGTTGCTTGGGGTCATTTTGGTCCTTTTATTTAAGATGGTCATCAGTCAGGCCCCTTGTTCCTGGGATTTAGAGCCATTGTAGAGGAGAGAAACCCAAGAGAGCTCAAGGGCAGGAAGAGAACACAGTGAGCTGAGCTGAGTCAGTGGCTGGAGCCTTCATTCACAGGCAGACTTAGGCGTCCCTTCCCAGTGAGAAGGCAGGCAGGAAGGGTCAGTTGAGTCCAGTACTTAGTTACTGAATGGCAAAATATGTTGTTTAGATTTGATTTCATGGTTTCTGCTTTTGGTTTATTAAATATTGTTTTTCTCTTTTCAGGACCATAAAGTGGAGGAGTTTATCAAATCTGCATTTTATTCCGTTCTCATCATCAGTTATGAAATGTTACTTCGCTCTCTAGATCAGATTAAGACTATAAAATTTGACCTTCTGATCTGTGACGAGGGGCATCGCTTGAAGAACAGTAGTATTAAGACAACTGCAGCCCTCTCTAGCCTCTCTTGTGAGAAGAGAGTAATTCTGACTGGTTAGTACTCACTCTGGGGACGACGCGATGGAAGTCTTGGCTAACAAACCTTTACAGCTTGTAATCTTATGCTTGACATAGAAAGGACTGGCGGTGTTGGGGGAATCCGTATGAGTAAGCCTCTGTTAATTGACCTGAATCTTCAGGTCCCCATGCAGTTTCTGCAGCCCTGCTTCGGGCCTTTTGAGGAACAGAATTAATGGTATCCTAGTAAAGAGCTTGGGTGATGGGCCTGGGCCGGCTGTGCTTGCTTTCCCAGGCTGCCAGTGAAGCTGAGCAACCTGAGAAGAAGGAATTTACCTTCCTGGCGTCTTGCTTTCCTTGTCTGTGGAATAGGGCTGTAATGGCATCATGCCATAGAGGTGTGGTGAGGGCTGGAGGACTGGCATGTAAATGGCACTGCCTGTCACGTGGCAGACATTTCCTGTGAACCTGTGTGTGCGTGCCCAGTGCTGGGCTGAGCTCCCGGCCCAGGCTGTCTGGAAAGGTGGGATAGTCCATGTGTAATACAAGGGTCCCTTCCTACCTGCTCCTTTTCTCTCATCCTTTACCTTGATACCTTACCATTCTTCACGTTTGTCATTCTGGCAGGAGAAGGCAGAAAGTTTTATTCATTCCTAATGATGCTTACCAAGCTCTCTATTTCTACCCATGGTTCCATTCTCTACCATCTTACACTTAATGTTTTATTTAAATGTTTGTGTATATCCGTGTGATGTTTGCTTTGTATGCATGTGCGTGTGTACTGTGCAAGCCTGAGAAGTCTGTTAGATAACCCTGACCTGGGGTTCCTGTTGAGGGTGAGCTGCCTTTTAGGCGTATGCCCCGCGCCTGCTGGGGACTGAATCCAGAAAGGACAGTAAATGCTTTTAACTGCCAAGCTGTCCCTCCGGCCCCCTTTCCCTGTGTACTGAAGCTATGGGATACATTGCAGGCATGATCCCTTGTGGTCTTGTCCTCTGCCTGATCTTTATGTGTGCCAGAGCCCTTCTGTGAGGTTATGATGCCCCCATCATAAGGGTTATAAGCAGCCACTTGTTTCTTTTTCTAAGTCTTCTCGCGGTAGAAGTACATCCCAAAGCCACAGGGGAGAGCCAAGTCGGCCGTCCTTTATTAGCGCGTTGGGATAGGGGGACACACTGTAAACAATTGAGTTCTTGGACTTCTTATTTGTGAAGTGGGACTGTGTAGTGATTCCTGGCGGTGACATTTAAAACTGTTCAGCCTTGAGCTAGGTGTGATACTGTACACCTGTGACCTGAACCTTTGGAAGACAAAGTGAGGCGCACTGTCCCCCAGTTCAGGGACAGCCTTCACTACACATTAAGTTCTAGGTCAGCTGGAGTAATACATTGAGACTTTGTCTCAAAAACCAAGCCAAAACAATAATTTTGAGCAGGGTGTAGTGGTTCACTCCTGTAACTGCAGCGGCTCAGGAGGAAGAGGCAGGATGAACAATCAGGAGCTCGGTGACAGCCTTGTGACCCCTTAAGCGTAAGGGTTTATTTATCTGAGACAGTCTCACTGTGGAGCGCTGGCTGGCCTGGACCTCACAGGTGATTCCCTCCCTCTGCTTCCTAAGTGCAGGTATCGAAGGCATGCGCTACCACACCCAGACTCCTTCTTTAAAACCAAACCAAACCAAACCTTGTCTTTGCTGCTGCAGTCTCTGTGTGCTCATGTGCGCCTTGCTTAGTTGATTCAGAGGCCTTGAATCAAGCAGGCTTTCTCAGATGAGCTAGATCTTGGAACCAATTTTTTGCTCTTATAATGGCAGGGTCGTTTGCTCTGACTTTTCTGTTTCTTCTCTGAAAGTACAGATTTGCATGTGAACATGTGCAGTGTTACCTATCATTGGTTCACTTGCTACTTTCTAGCACTCAGTCGATGTTGACTAGAAAGTGGTTAGGATTTAGGGAGCTACTATGTTGTCAGTCAGGGCTGCCATAATAAAGAGCCACAGACCATGGCTTAAACAACACTTTCCTTGTGCTAGTCAAGACTAGAAGCCCAGTGCTTACTTATGTTATGTGGATTGATTTCTGGCCCTCAGCCAGAGGAGCCACTCTTAACCCCCACCCTGTCTCATGGGTGATGAACTGCTGGCAATACCTCTCGCTGGGAGACTCAAGGGCGCCCCCACCTGTCTCGCGGGTAATGAACTGCTGGCAGTGCCCTGCTCTGGGCAACTCAAAGGCGAAGGTGATTCAGAAAGAGAGCAGCCAGACACCTAAAGCCAGATGTAAAAATTTACGTGATTATCGATATTTTAAGCTTTGGCATGGCCGATCCTCCTTAGTTATAGGGTGTTGCTTGTATTTATGCTCTCAGGGAAGAAGGCCTCAGTACCCACAGAGCTCTGTGGTTATAGAACAAATCAACCTCTCCTCTTTTATGTCGCCTTAGGTACCCCAGTTCAGAACGACTTGCAAGAGTTTTTTGCATTAGTTGATTTTGTTAATCCAGGAATATTAGGCTCTTTGTCGTCTTACAGGAAAATATATGAAGAGCCCATCATTACATCAAGAGAACCGTCTTCTTCCAAGGTATAACTTTAAATTTTTTTAAAAAAGGGCAATATGTTTGGAAGAATCATAATTTTGGGGCCGGGCGTGGTGGCGCACGCCTTTAATCCCAGCACTCGGGAGGCAGAGGCAGGCGGATTGCTGTGAGTTCGAGGCCAGCCTGGACTACAAAGCGAGTCTAGGACGGCCAAGACTACACAGAGAAACCCTGTCTCGAAAAACAAAAAAAAAACAAACAAACAAAAATAATTTTGGTACTTATTTATATACTATGTGTTATTAAATCTAAGATACTACCAGTAATAATGTATACCATCATTCTATGTATCACTAAGGAGAACACCTACTAAAATTGTAAGGAAAACATTGTTAAAAAGCATCTAGAGGCTGGGGCCAGATTGCTGCACATTTTAGGGCAGTCTGGGCTACAAAGTATGACTCTATTTAACATACACACACACACACACACACACACACACACACACATGCATGTACGCACACATGCATGCACACACATACACATGCCACTGGGCTGGGGTAGTGCACACCAGGTGAGGGCAGGTATAAGTTCAAGGCAAGCAGCCTGGGTATATAGTGAGTTCCAGGATGGCCAGAGCTGCATAGTGAGACCCTGTCTCATTCCTCATCTGCCCTCAAAAAAGCCCCACACAAAACGCCCCAAAGCAACACACATACATACCCCAGATCCAACTTTATTAGTTTATTTATTTGTTGTGGTGATAGACTCTTGTAGCTCAGGCTGACTTAGAACTGATGCACTCATTTTCTCAGTGCTGGGAAAGTATGTGCCACAAACAGTTTTATTAGGTGCCAAGTGGATCAAACCTAGGGTTTACACAGGGGATGGCGGGGGAGGGTGGTGACAGGGACAGGGCATGGGCCACTGATGACACAAGCAGTCTAAAAACCAAGCACCATCCCCAGTGCCACATCTTGTTCTGGAGAAGTTAAGTTTCAAAGGTAATTTTTCCATATACATTTTAAAAAGCGTGCTACATGAATCAGAAACAGTATAAAATAATGGCTTTTGTGAATATTTAATAATTGCGTGGGAAATGTTCATGCTATATAAAAAATGCTAGTCACTTACTGATCTCATGGTTTGTTTGTTCGTTTGTTTGTTTTTGTTTGTTTTTTGCGGCAGGTGTTTATTATCTAGCCCAGGCTGGCCTGGAACTCACTGTCGAGACCAGGTTGTCCTTCAACTCACAGATCCACCTTCTTTGTCTTTTAAGTGCTAGGATCAAAAGGGTGTACTGCCACTCCCGATCTGACACACATCTTAGGGACTGTAAGTGGGTCAAAGGTTAGGAGGTATTCACTGGAGGAACACAAAGGTGAGCCGAAGTGACTAGTTCTCTCTGTGCATGAACTTGCATTGTTTGAGATTGTGTTTCTTGCTACAAGTAATGATATAGCATTGCATATTTTTACAGAGAAATGCTACTTAAAAAATACGAATCTTGGCACTAGTACTTTAAAAATTTTCCTTTTTGTGTATATAGCATACATGCTAAGGCTTGTGTGTGGCCAGGGGACAACTTTCAGGAGTTGGTCCTTTTTTCCCATCACTCTTGGGATTATACCTGAGTCAACATTTTTTACCTACTGAGTCGTCTCACCAGCTTAACAGTAGTTGCTTTTGGTTGATAAAAACAGACTTTAGATTTCTTATAGCTCTGTGTAGAACTATAGTTTCTTTCTTTCTTCAAGGGCTCTATTACGTTTGTAATAAAAATTAAACTCTTAAAATATAAGGGGAATTTCATTATATGGGAATATATATATGTGTGTGTATATATATTTTTTACATTTCCCTATTAAGTTTTGTGTGCTCAAAAGATTCTATAGGGAATTTAAGCATATATTTTATTAATGTTATATATTTTGACATAAAATATACATTTTAAAAAATATTTAAATTTAGTTTATGTGCATTGGTGTGAGTGTATCAGATCTTGAAGTTACAGACAGTTGTGAGCTGCCGTGTGGGTGCTTTGGAAGAGCAGGCAGTGCTCTTAACCACTGAGCCATCTCTCCAGCCCCCTAAAATATACATTTTTATAATGAACAGTGTATAATGATTTTGAAAGTGTCAACAGTATTTTGTGCTAGCAAAATTTAAAAAAAATCCTTTTATTTATTCTTTCAGAATTTCATACCTGTGTACGATGTATTTTGGTCATATTTACTCCACACATTGCCCTGCAAACACCTTGTGGGTTGATAGCCCCATGCCTTTCTTCCAACTGCATGTCTTTTTAAAAAACAACCCACTGAACCATTAGTGCAGCTTCTATACGCATAAGTGTAGGCCACTCACTGGAGCACAGCTGGGCTTGGGATCCCACCCTGGAACCGTGCTGTATTGTTGACTGGTTGATGTTGCACAGGCAGCCATAGCTGCTATGAGTTCCTGAGTGAACTGGTCCTGTCTCTCACTGTTTTGCCCTCTTTCCCCCGACCTCTGGCATACAGTCTTTCTCCTGGATCTTCTAAGATGTTCTCTGAGCCTTGAGAGGAAGAGAATTTGCTGGTGATTTTAAAGATGTGTGTTATTACCACTGTTACATGAAAACTTATTTTCAGAATAGGGTTTCCATGGTGTCAGTAACCAAGCGATAATAAGGTTCCTGGGAGAGAAAAATAATCAAGTCTTACTTTGCTGTGAGCTTGTGAGCTACAGTAACAACAGGTGTGGCAGGATCTCCCGGGTGCAGTAGTAGCATAAGCCTGACAACAGTAGCCAGCTGCTTTCTGTTTGGATTCAAGGCCTGATCCACAGAAGGAAATACATGCTGGGTATTGTAAATCAGCCAGGAGCCTCTCCTTGGGGAGCACATGGGCCCCAGGGGTAAGCCTGCTACCACAACTCTGCTAAACGGATGTAGTGTCTAACTTCCCTCTATTTTTATCTTTGTACCCATAGTTAGGTGCAGGCCCAGACCTCATCAGAGAAGTTTGTTTGTGCAGTGGATGGTAATTAACACAGAAACTCACGCCTGCTCAGAGCTCGCAGACTGTCTGTGGAGTCCTCATCAGCCCAAATGGGACATTTATATCAGACCCCTTCCTGCAAGGCTCAGGGGCTATTGCAGAAGAGAGAGTGGGGAGATTGTGAGAACCAGAGGCTAGGGAGGATCAGAGCAAAACAGTGTCTTCTGGACATGGAAGGATGCATCCTTTATGGACTCCAGCAGCCTTGGGTTCTGTACAAGAGCAAGCCAGTCAGCAGTCCTTCATGGAGGGGCCCATACACTCCTACCCTAGCTGAGGAGCTAATGATAGGTGATGGCTTCTGGGAGAGAGAATATGACATCTGGCAGGTCTGCTCCAGTGGATGGCCCACACCCATGAGTATGTGGGCAGCACAATTGCAATTGGTGGGTGACTTTATTTCTGTGAAGAGACACCATGATCAAGGCAGTTCTTATAAAGGAAGACATGTAATTGGGGGTTTGCTTACAGTTTCAGAGGCTTAGTCCATTAATATCATGTCACGGAGCATGGCTTCAGGCACGGCAGGCATGGTGCTGGGGGCGTAGTTGAGAGCTACATCCCGATCCACTGCTAGAGAGAGACTGGGCCTGGTACGGGCTCTTGAAACCCAAATGTCTTCAATAAGCCACACTTGATCCTTCTGTCCTTTCAAATAGTGCCCCTCCCTGGTAACTAAGCATTCAAATACATGAGCCTGTAGGGGCCATTCTTATTCAAACCACTGGAGTTATTATTACTTTTATAAAGGATGAGAAGTTGGGAGCTGTGGACAATTGGGGTTCATCTGGGAGGAGTTAGAAGGAGAAGTAGGGGAGGGAAAAATATATATTTATATAAAAGATTGTGGTGGGTTTCTTGTTTGACTTTCTTTACTGCTAGGAGTTAAACCCAGACCTTCTATATACTCTAGTATTGAGTTATACTCCACAATACTGTGGTTGGGTTTTCTACCCCATACTTTTATTCTCTTTCTACTGTTGAGAATGGTCTGATGTGGCTCTGGTGTGTTGTAATCTCAGCATTCTGGAGGTAGAGGCAGGAAGATTGAACTCAAGAGCAGGCTGTGGTATGTGGTGAGTTTCCAGTTAGCCTGAGCTTTTGTGTGGGACTTTGTCTTCAGAAGTCACCCCTTCCTCTTCTAAAATCCAGGGAAATAATTACTGATGATTCATTATTATAGAATACTTAATGTTCACTTTACCATACTATAGGTATTTTTGTACATAACACCTAAGTCTGTTCCTTTTTCCATAGGAAGAAAAAGAATTAGGAGAGAGGAGAGCAGCTGAACTCACATGCCTCACTGGACGCTTTATCCTTAGAAGAACTCAGGAAGTCATCAATAAGTATCTTCCCCCTAAGACCGAGAACGTAGTCTTCTGCCGACCAGGAGCGCTGCAGATTGAGCTCTACCGAAAGCTGCTGAGCTCCCAGTCTGTCAGGTTTTGTCTGCAAGGACTGTTGGAAAATAGCACTCATCTCATCTGCATAGGAGCCCTAAAAAAACTGTGCAATCACCCTTGCCTTCTGTTCAGCTCTGTGAAGGTAAGTCGAGTGGAAACTGCCAGGCTTGAGATGAGGTAGGCTGTGCTCGGCCTGGAGAGGCCTTAGTGAGGGTTTGAGATGCTCAGAAGCCCCTCCCGTGGGGCTCTGGGGTAGAGTCCTCCAGCCCTGGCCATGGCTTTCCCTCCCTGTTTAATGTTACTGCAGTCATTTGGTTTTAGGTGATACTAGCAAATGTAGAACTTAGCATTAAAATAACATACTTTCCATTTTATAAAATGAATAATAACGTGATAGTTGCATACATTTGGAACATTCAGAAAACTCCACAAAAAGAAAATAAATAAAACTGGTATAGCGCTCACACCTGTAACACCTGCACGCAGGAGGCTGAGGTAGGAGGATTGCTTTGATATTGTGGACAGCTTGGGCTACAGAGTAAGACTCCAAACAGGAAGAAAACAAAAACAAAAATAAAAATCACTATACTCGCCAGCCAGAGAAAACCACCTTTTGGTATTACTAATAGTACTAGCTAATAGTCATTAAGTATTTTCTGTATTCCAAGAGTGAAATGTTTTTCTGCTTCTATTTTATTTATTTTTTACACACTATCTAGAATAAATGCTATCACTGCCATCCCTATTTTTGTTAAGAGCGGGTCTTGCTGTTTCATCCAGACTGTATTCTGTTACGTCAGAACAGCTGGGACAGGAAGCAGCTGCTACTGTGCTCAGCTTCCATCCCTGCTTTGTGGCTCACACTTTTAGTCTCAGCACCTGGAGGCAGAGGCAGGCAAATCTCTGAACTTGAGGCCAGCCTGGCCTATAGAGTGAGTTCCAGGACAGCCTGTGCTGCATAGAGAAACTCAGGCAAAAGGAGGGAGGGAAGGAAGGACGGAGGGAGGGAAGAAATGACATAGGAACTCAGAGATTATTTTTTTATGCTCCCATTCCAGAACATTTCCAGATTGGATTCCTTTTATAGGTATGAGTCAGCAGCTTGCATGCTGTGGCCGACTGTAAGACAGCCTGCAGCATGGTTAGGATTCTCTTCTCTGTGAGAGCACGGCATGCAGTCAGTTGGCCCTGAGTTCCACGTGTAGCGACCATGACCCTGCGTCTGGTCCTCACCGCCTTACTTCCCGACAGCTAGGCTTACAGGCGTGCACCACCATGCTCTAATTCTTTAACTCTGCTGAGTTGTGTGCTTACAGGGTATCTCTAAACATTGGTTTTCTTATCTGGAATGCTGCGAAATAATTGCTTCATGATGACATCGTTGTGACAATTTAACAGGAAATTATGGGAAGAACACAGCAGAATGCCTGGTTAAGGAAATTGTACAATAGTCATCAATGATATTTCCAGCTCAGCATGGAAAGCTTTTATTCAATTCTTTAAACAGTAAAGTCAAAATATGGTCTCAAATAACCTTCCCAAGCAAAAACTGTGGGTGCTAGTTTATGCCAGAGATCAGTAAATATATACTTGGAAAGTGGATTGTTCTAACGGAAGTCTCCAAGCTCATCCTACAGTGGGTCCTATTTATTCATTTTGTCAGAGAAGTGAGCTTTGTGTAACTCTGCGGAAGGCTGAATTATAACAATTTATTAAGCAAATTTTAAAGAAACAGATTCTCTATACAGCAGTAAAAATTAAGCCCTTTGGGCGTGAAGCCCAGGAAGAATAGAAGCCAAAAATTCTTCCTTAAAAGGAAGAAATGATGATGGCTCAGAATACATCACTTAATTTAGAATTTTTTGGCCTATTCTCTCTGTGTGTTGATATGTATGTGGCGGATATATGTGTAGTATATGTGAATGTGTGCGTCCACCCTGTATTGTCAGTTCTTTACAGTGTAAGCATATTCATATATTTAAGCTAAACCCTGGGTCAAGATTTCTTCAAATTATAGGCATCTTATGTAGATCTAACCAGATACAAATTCTTCAAGTTCTACAGACATTTAATCAAGTGACTTTACCTACGTGGGTTTCTTATTGAAAGTCAAGTTACAATTAAATATGTCCTCAGAAAGGGTTGTCCAGTACTACTAAAAAGGGAATATAACATGCATGAACATAGGGGAGTTAAAAATGTATATCGGTGGGCTGGAGAGCTGGCTCAGAGGTTAAGAGCACTTGTCTGTTCTTCCAAAGGCCCTGAGCTCAATTCCCAGCAGCCACATGGTGGCTCACCACCATCTATAATGAGATCTGGTACCCTCTTCTGGCAGGCAGAATACTGTACAAATAATAAATGAATAAATCTTTTAAAAATATATATTTAAAAATGGCATCTAAATAAGGTCAAAGATGAATATAGTGTGCATAAACAAAGCAAAACAAAACAAAACTGGCAGGCATGGGGGCATATGCCTTTCATCTCAGCACTCAGGAAGCAGAGGCAGGTGGGTCTCGGCGTTCAAGGCTTAGACTATCTAGGGGGTTCCAGGCCAGCCTGGTCTCTAGGCTGAGACCCTGAGTGAGCAGATGAGTTTGCATCAGGCCTCAAGGCTTTATAGAACTGAGGATAACAACAGGAAAGGAAAACGCCTCTCAGGAAGGCAGTGGGAGAGACTGAACAAAGTTTCAGAAGAGACGAGAGTTGAGTAAACTACTAGGAGTGAAGAGCCCGGCCAGTCCTGACCATTCACTAGGGATCGTCGTCAGCCCTCTAGTCTCAGCCTATGTGTTTCCATGTCAGCTAGGCGTTTTAAGGGAGGAATTACAAAGGTGCTTGAAATCACTTTGGAATAGAAGTAATGATTTAAAATAGGGGCCCAGGCCTCAATATCTAGCATATCCCTCCACCAAAAATTCTAGTAATAAGCAAAGTGTGGTATAAGAGAAATTTTTGTTACTTTATTGATGACATCATTACTTCTTAGGAAGAAACTGATATGATTCAAGAAACTGTCGTGCTTGTTTTAATTTGTCATCTGGGGGATGCTGTGAGCCATCTACTAACCAAGAGAAAAAGTAACAGGGAGGAAGGGGAGCGTGAAGTGGGCAAGAAGTATTCATAGGGCGTGCCAGGGGTTTGGGAAGGCCCAGGAGCCCCGTGGGAGGCACCACTCTAGAAACGGTAATTGTGACCTACATAGACTTACTTCAGTTATCTTGGGCTGCCCTGTAAGCTTTGCTTCCTACTTAAAACTGTGAGCACAAAACAGTATTAACTCACATTTGAACAGGGTAAAGACCTTGGCTCAAGTTGTGATGCAAATGAAGAGGGGAATCTGTGCAAAGACTTGCTGACTGTGTTCCCTGCTGGCTACAACCCTCTGCGGTTCTCTGAGAGCGAGTCAGGAAAACTACAGGTGCTAGTGACGCTCCTGGCCGCCATCCATGAACTTCGGCCCACGGAAAAGTAAGCCCAGTGTCCAGCCGTTCATGTTACTGTCCCCGCATCCTGCCTCCACAACCCCTCCCTGGACTTTTGCAAGTCGCCTAGTCACATGGGGTGGGGTCAGCGGTTCCATGTGCTGATGCTTTAAACTCCATCTTTCTAAAGAGTCATAGCAAGGTTTTAAGGTTTTTGGGCTATGGAAATGGCTCTGTGGGAAAGAGTACATACTATACTCTTCAAGAGGACCTGAGTTGGGTGTCCAGCACCCACATCAGGGAGCTAACAACTGCCCATCACTGCCTGCTGGAGCTCTGACACCCTCTCTGGCTGCCATGGGTACCTGTACTCAAACGCATATATGCATATACACATGATTAAAAATGAAAGGACCGTGAGGTACGAATAGCCTGTGTGTTGATTTTTGCTGGAACCTGCTCTGCATTAGCTTTCTCTTCGTGCTCCTCTTTTAAGGCAGCCAGTCTCTGCTTTACTCTTCTTTTATTTTTTGCATATAAAATTTCCCTTCTTTGTGCATGCCTGTAATCCCAGCACTCAGGGAGGCGGGTCTCTGTGAGTTTGAGGCCTGTCTGGTCTAAAAATCCAGTTCAGGACAGCCAAGGCTACAGAGAGAAATCCTGTCTCAAAAAACCAAAACCAAACCCAACCTCAAAAAGAAGCTAAAAGTTCCCTTGTTTATATAATTGCTTATATTTTTGTTCATTTTAAAAATTATTTTGCATTTTGTTTATTCGGCTCTTTTAAGGACAACTTCAGAGATGAAGGAAGCAAACTCTTTGTACAACCATCTTTTTTGTTTTAATTTTTGCTTTTTAAAAAAAGATTGATTTATTATATATACAGTCCTCTGCCTGCATGCACACATGCAGGGCAAAAGAGGGCACCAGATCTCAGTATAGATGGTTCTGAGCCACCATATGGTTGCTGGGAATTGAACTCAGGACCTTTGGAAGAGCAGGCAGTGCTCTTAACCTCTGGGCCATCTCTTCAGCCCCTGAAAGCTGGACATTTAGAATTTTAAAGAAGGGAGGATACCTGTGGTTTAGTTTTTCAATGCTGCTGCTGCTTCTGTAGTGTCAGTGTTAACTATTTTCCTTCAACTTAAAAAAAAAAATGCAAGATAGGCTTTAAAATGGTATGTAACGAAATTTTCTTTTTCGTTGACAGAGTGATTTTGGTATCCAACTACAGACAAACCTTGAATATTTTAGAAGAAGTGTGCAAGCGTCATGGATATGCTTGTGCAAGACTTGATGGCCAAACACCAGTCTCTCAAAGGCAGCAAATTGTAGATGGTTTCAATAGTAAATACTCTACTGATTTCATTTTTTTATTAAGTTCCAAAGCTGGTGGTGTGGGACTTAATCTTACTGGAGGATCTCACCTGGTTCTGTATGACATTGATTGGAACCCAGCTACTGACATCCAGGTAGGAGCGTGTGGGCGTTAAGCTGACACTGTGAATACACACAGACGATGGCGTGTGGGTTGGTGCTGCGCATTGGGCTCCTGTTTTGTGGCAGGCACTCTTTAATCTTCACAACATCTCCACATATGGATATAAGTAACCTACGTTTTCTATATGTAGAGCTTTGGAAATTTGTTCTCCTTCCAGCATGAGAATTCAAACCCAGGCTTCGTGTCACCATACAGCTAGGCTTGCAGGGTGATGGTGACCAGTGGGGATGACATTACCTGCTGTGGATGCTATGGCGGGTTTGTGTCGGCTGCAGTAAGGCGACATTCACTTCTTTAGGAAACGTCCTGGAGATGCCCATGTTTTTCTTCAGTGTGCAGTCCACTCTCTCATTTGGAGCTGCTGTAGGCATGAAGCGCCTTTATGACTGCCTGATGAGTTATTCAATCGTTCTCTCTGGAAGCCAGATTTACACCACGTGGAGCGGGGTGTGAGAGTCAGCATGAGGAACCGTGAAGGCTGACTGCACGAATGAAAACTGCTCTTAGCACGAACTCTAAGGCTTAAGATTCCGTAGGAGAGGAAAGAGTTGAGGAAAAGGGAATAACTGATTTCAGGATCCAGGCTGCCTAGGATACAGAGAAAACAGGCACTTTATTGGTTCTTTTTGTTTTGTTTTGGTTTTGGGGTTTGGTTTTTGAGACGTTCTTGGCTGTCCTGAACTCACTTTGTAGACCAGGCTGGCCTTGAACTCACAGCGATCTGCTGGCCTCTGCCTCTCAGTGCTGGGATTCCAGGTGTTTGCCACTGTGTAGGGCATTTTATGGGTTCTTTAAGTGGCCTCTGGTTTATTCATCTTGGGACTGGCAATCTTTGAAATATTTTTTTAAAAAGATTTATTTATTATTTATACAGTATTCTGCCTACATGTGAGCCTGCATGCCAGAAGAAGGCACCAGATCTCATTATAGATGGCTGTGAGCCACCATGTAGTTGCTGGGGATTGAGCTCAGGATCTTCAGAAGAGCAGCCTAGTGCTCTTAACCTCTGAACCATTTTTCCAGCCCACTTTTGAAATCCCTATCTCACAAGTTGAGGGATTTTCTTTTGTAAACTTTATGTGGTAGAAATTGATGGTCAAGCATGCTGGCATTGTTCTGTACCTGGTGGTGGGTTTCCCATTTTGCTAAGGTAAGGGAAAGGGATGGCCATGTGCATACATTGTATGTAACAGGCTTCAAGGATTAAGGGCATTAAGGGCATAGCATCTCTTGTCCGGGCACGTGCTGCTGTTACGCTTCAGGTAGAGGCAGCCTTTGGTGGGGAGCCTTTGCTGCACAGCATCACTGTTGATCCTTAGGCTAGAGGGAGCCCACAGTGACTGGAGATACCTTAAGGAATTTTCAAGGGATGTTTATTAGCTACTTGGACCCTCCATGCCCAGGCTGTGATTGGTCATTTGCATCTTGGCTATCCAAACTAGCTCTTTGATGTTTTATCACTGTTTTAGCTCCTGTGTCACTGTTGTGTGGCACACCTGCAGCTACTTCACGTGTCTCGGTGCGTGCTCAGCCTTCCTCTGTGAACCCAGGTCAGAGATGTAAAGAGGGCACGTTCTGTGTGTGGGCAGTGTAGGCCGGGCTGTGTGTGTGGAGGTCAGAAGACAGCCTGCAGGAGCTGGTTCTGTTACAGTGTAGGCTCTGGGCCTCAAACGGGCGTGCCTCTGAGCATCTTGCTGACACCTGAGTTTGTTTTTTGGAGCAAAAGCCAGAATTCCCAGTAGTAAAATATATTCTTGAAAATTGCTTATGTGGCAAGAGTTGTCAGTTTCTACTGTACTCAGAATTTTTCTTTTGTCTAGGCTATGTCTAGAGTATGGAGAGATGGTCAGAAACACCCTGTACATATTTACAGACTCCTGACTACAGGTAAAAAACCTTCACCACAAAAATGTATCTTCTTAATGTTTTTTGTTAGTTTGTGCTTCAGTATCTAGAATTTATTCTTTTATCAGACAATAAGTAACAGACATGTTTTTCCCAACACAAATAATTGACACAAGAAGGAAATCTAATGGCCGCACATTTTCTCCTCAGGTACAATAGAGGAAAAGATCTATCAAAGGCAGATCAGTAAGCAAGGCCTTTCTGGGGCAGTTGTGGACCTCACCAAGTCATCTGAACATATCCAGTTTTCAGTGGAAGAGCTGAAAAACTTGTTCACATTAGATGAAAATTCCCAGTGCGTTACTCATGACCTGCTTGACTGTGAGTGCACAGGGGGAAAAGATCACACTGGTGAGTTGTGTGTTGGTTCTGTTACCACAGTGCAGTCAATTTGCCTCTTTGAAAACGTTTAAAGAGTTGTTGAAGGAATATTAATATTTAATACTGAATTATTATTTTAGTGGTATCAGCATTTACTCCTTAACCACCTTTTTACCCAGATAACCACACAGAAAGAATGGGATCTATTTAATAAGCCTATAGCTCAATGCTGCACAATAATTCCTCCATCCTAAGCCTCCAAGCTAGGATAGTTTCCTCCTGTTCTGATTTCCCACTTTATACTTCCTTTTTACTCATGTCCTAGGCCTGGTTCATTTCTCCTCATGTTTCCTGGTCTTCTCCTCGTGGCTCCATTCTCTCCTTCCTTCTCTCTCTCCTCCCCTCACTGGATCAGGATGTTCCACCCTATTTTCTGTTATTGCTCAGCATTGGCTAGTTTGTTTTTATCGACCACACAAAGAACAAATGGTGACATGTTAAGACAAACTGGAGAATAAACATCACAATGCATGTCTGGATTGATCCAGAGAATGAGATGAAAAATTCAACATCTGAATGAACAAGGGTAAACTGCACAGTCCACAAGAACATTATGCCAACACAGAGTAACTTAAAAACATCTGCCATTTGTGTATATCAGTTTTCTTCATAACAGCGCCGCCCCCCTTGTGGGGCAATTACTAGCTGTACACTTGAGAAAGTTTTAGTAGAACCGTATGCTTTGTTTAGTTTTCTTTCTTTCTTTTTCTTTTTGGTTTTTCGAGGCACGATTTCTCTGTGTAGCCTTGGCTGTCCTGAACTCACTTTGTAGAAGAGGCTGGCCTCGAACTCACAGTGATCCGCCTGCCTCTGCCTCCCTGAGTGCTGGGATTAAAGGTGTGAACCACCATGTGTGGCTCCCTTTAGTTTCTTTTTTTTCTTTTTCGAAACAGGGTCTCTCTGTGTAGCCTTGGCTGTCCTGAACTCACTTTGTAGACCAGTCCTCAAACTCACAGTGATCACCTGCCTCTGCTGAGATTAAAGCCACGCCTGGCTCAGTTTAGTTTCTTATTTCTAAGACTTCTGTGAAAAAATAACTTACCTTGGCAAATCTCTCAAAGCCTGGTAGAATGGCTTAAGAAAAATTTTTAAATTTTTATTGTAATTTCATAAAAATCCTATACTTAGTAGAATTACCTATTGTTTGTTTAAATCATGTAAGATTTATTTATAATGGTGCCAGACTTTGAGGTGCTTAGAGTAATCAACCAGCCAGGTGTGGTGGAGCTTGCTTTTAATCCTAGCACTCAGGGAGGCAGAGGAAGGGTGGATCTCTGTGAGTTTGAGGCCAGCCAGGTCTACAAAGTGAGTCCAGAACAGCCAGGGATACACAGAGAAACCCTGTGTCAAAACAAACAAACAAACAAACAAACAAGTCAGCCTGAACCTAGCTACTGTTTACAGGGAGGCTAGGTCAGAAGTAGGGCGTGAGTAAACAGTGTCCGGGGATGGAGAGTCCCTTGGGAAATGTATTGTTAGAGTCTAGAGAGATGGCTCAGCAGTTAAAGGAATAAGTTTGAGTCCTAGCATCATGTAACAGACTGGGCATATTTTTTTGTGTGTACATTGTATGTGCAAAGTGCAAATGTACTCCCCACTAATGTGCACGTATACTCACCTGACACACATACACATACATTACAAAATTAATCTTTAAAGATAAAGGAAATACTGTGATGTTTAAGAAGTTATTCTTTGTTAACTTCTTAAAGGGAGGAGCTGGAGGTATGTAAATGATGTGAATCGGTGCTTATGTGAAATTCTCAAAAACAAAACATTCATACATGTTAAATTCATGTGCATGTACACATGTATACATATACAGACACACAAAGTATGTATACATCATATACATATACCTTTCCTTTTGTGGTTTTAGAGATTGAATCCAGAGTCCGGAGCATGCTAAGTGAGCATTCTACCTGAGTGCCAGGCTACAAGCCCAACCCAAAGCTAATATTTTATATAGCATAAAGTCTAGTTTATATAAATTGTAAATATTCTAAAATTTATGTTAGACATACTAGAATTAATAGATATGATCATGCATAATCATAATTTTATTTCAGCTATAATGATATATATTTGTTAGGGGGTGGATTTTACTTTACTTGTTTAGGTTTTGAGATAGCATCTTATTTTATAGCTCTGGCTGGTCTGGAACTTGTTATGTAGACCAGCTGGCCTGTATTTCATACATAGTGATATTATCCCTGCCTTAGGGGTAGATATAAAAATTCAGATAAATATTTTCAATTTTCTTCTTTTATTTTAAAAAGTCAAGTTAGGTAGCCTGGGATGGCTTCAAATTCCCTTTTATCCCAGCCTAGCCTGGAATACATCTTCCTACCCCAGTCTTCCAAGTGCTGAGATTATAGGAATGTATCACCATGTCTGCTTTTTCCTATTTTTTTTAGATGTATTTATTTATTTAATGTATATGAGTGCTCTAACTGCATGTATACCTGCATGCCAGAAAAGGGCATCAGATCACATTATAGATGGCCATGAGCCACCATGTGGTTGCTGGGAATTGAACTCAGGACCTTTCGAAGAGCAGTCAGTGCTCTTAACCTCTGAGCCATCTCTCCAGCCCCTGCCTTTTTCTATTATTTGTTTACTTATTTATGTTTGCTATGGTAGTTAGGGATTCAGGCTAGGACCTCAGGCAAGCATTCTCCTTCTGAGCTATATCAACAACCTTCTTTTTAGTTTTTATTTTGAGGCATCATCTCACTAAGTTGCCTTGAACTTGAAAGCCTTCTGTCTCAGAATATCTACTTCCCAAGTAAAAAGTAGATATTATTATAATCTTGAGCTTCTAGGCCTGGCTTGCTGTTTTAGTGTATTTAATGTAATGTTCTTTTTCTATTTTTTTATTAAAATTTTTTACATATACATTTATATTATTATACATATATACAATAAACTACCTACAGCAAGAAGAACCACAAAACAATCAACCACAAAACAATCAGGAATTATATAAATGTTACATTCATAGTGTTTTGGCTATTTTTATTTGACAACCTTGAAGAAAACATCTTTCCTGTCTTGGTTCATCTAAAAATCTGAATGTAAATCAATATCTATCATATCTCATCTTTATCAACTTAAAACATCTATCTAGACCTAAAAACATCTTAACCCCAAAACAACTAAGCTTAATTGTAAAACTAAACAATCTTGTCTTCAATCCCATCAGAGAATTAAGAAGAAATAAAAATTACCTGAGTAAACCGGAAATGCAGGTTAGCAGCTTCCAAAATGAGAAAATGACAGGGACAGTTTGCTGCCTGAACAGTCACCCAAAACTCTCTATAATGTTGCAATATCGTCTTTAGCTTTCAGGCCCAGTATATCTGACAGACATATTTGTGAGGCAGGAACTACTGAGGACTTGCTTACCCTGTCTTGACAGAGTTTGGCCATTGACTCTGCCTGCATTCAAGCTTGCCCATTTTAAGGCAGAATTCTGTCTGTGGCAGAAATGACATTTTGCCCAGTGGCTGGTTCCTTTTTCTGTTTTTTCAGTTGAACACTTGGCTTAATGATTTTCTATTAGTTTCTTTTTTGTTTTTTCAAGAACAGGGCTTTTTTGTATAGCCCTGGCTGTCCTGGAAGTCACTATGTAGACCAAGCTGGCCTCGAACTCAGAGATCCTCCTGCTTTGTTGGAATTAAAGGCATGTGTCACCACTGGCTTAATGATTTCCAAACTTATTTTCTAAAATGGTTCTTAACCCTTTAAATTCTCTTCTATGTGAAGTCCCATAAATGTGATATTCCTATTCATTTTTAAATACTTCGTATTTTCTATTGTTATTTCTTATTTACTCATGATTTATTTAAAAATATTCAGTCCTAAGCCACATGAGCCGTACTAATTGGACTCAACAGGTGTGTGTGTGTCTGTGTGTGTGTGTGTGTGTGTGCAGCAATAGTTATTATGAAAGAGGCCATAATTTCAAAGGAGTGTGATGTGAAAGCAGTTGGAGGTGTGTAAATGACATGAATACAGTACATTTTTCTCTAGGTTTTTAGAGATAGGAGTGAGTTCCTTTCCCCTCAGCTGTGGTATCTTCCATTGTATGAGTACCACACTACAGATGTATAAGTAGTTACATACTCTCTATTTATACACCTTTTTCCTGGAGTCAAGTACGTATTTGTCAGATAACTTACTAGTGTGGGTGGCTCACAACTGTCTGTAATTCCAGCTGTAGGAGATATGATTGCTCTGCCTCCCTGGGTCCCTGTATTCACATTCACACACCCACATGCAGACACACAAACCATAGGATTCAAAAGAATAAAAGCAAATCTTTAAAGAAATGTTACCTACACATTGATGAGTTCATCAGTGGTCTTCATGACGCATTTCATAGCCTGTTAGTGTGCCTGCTGCAGAAATGTATGAATTAGATTTATGGAGTCTGACCTTGTGTTTGCAAACTTCTAACACGGAACAAAGCCACAGGACTTGTTTATTCATTGGTGCTGGGGCTAGGGCCTTCTGCACATAGGACAAGCCTCACACACTGACTCTGTCCCACAGCCTGAGATGACGGACTGTGGACTTGTAAACCTTTCTTTGGGAAATTATTTGTCTGATGTGTATCTTTCTTATGAGACCATAAAGCTGTTGGATTCCGAGGCTGGCCCAGTGGCTTGTTGAGCGCACAGTCTGCAGCCCATCAGTAGTTATAACAAGATGAGTGTTTAGTGCTTTAGTTTGACCTGTGGTGATCAGGTATGACACAGCACACGGCTCTGTACAGAGGCGGTCAGATACTGCTGTCCAAAGGGCTCTCACTGTTTCACTCATTTCAGATGATGCATTGGAACCCCCTGCCACCTCTAGACAGTGTCAGCTCGGCCCTCAGAAGTCTAACTCCTTGAGACCTCTGTCCATGTCACAGCTGAAGCAGTGGAAGCATTTTTCTGGAGACCACTTAAATCTTACAGACCCATTTCTCAAACGAATAAGGGAAAATGTATCATTCTTTTTCCAGAATATAACCAACCAAGTTCCTGCTGACTAATGAAGGACTACTTCCTCGCATTCCTTTGGTCCCTTAAAAATTAATATAGGAATTAAATGTAATTTTGGAAATGATAAAATTATTTGTATTATAATAGTGAACTGTTTTAATATATGCCAATTTAAATACAATAAAAACCGAGTTGTTTGCTTTCGTGAGTCTGTCCTTCAGTGTTGAGCATGAAGCATTAATGATGGGCTGTCGTGCATTTGGCAGAGTTCCCATCCCGCAGGCTGCCCTTCACTCTGGTGAGGGCTTCCTTTGTCTTTGCTGATGGGTCTAGAAATGGCGACCAAGGAAGGGAAAGCAAGCCAGGAATGGGAGGGGGCGGTTGAGCTGGGAAAAGCGCATGCCTGGAGCTGCTTCCTCATGTCATACTGTCTCCTTAATGTTGTTTCCTGTTATGAAAGCCCTGCCGGTGCCTGGTTCTGGAAGGCTCTGTTTTCCCCTCTAGCCGTTTACAAAAGTCCAGGTCTTGATTTTGATTAGATTTTGTGCAGAGTAGAGACCTGGATCCAGTGCTGTTCTAGAAATGGAAACTGTTGCAGCTCCGAGGGAAAGGCTTCCATATAGAAGTTCTGCTCCAGCTGCTGGGAAGGTGTCCCCAGAAAAAATGTCACAGCTCTGCTCAAAGAAGGAGAAGTTTCCTCAAGGAAATCTCCTGTCAAAGTTATTACAGCTCTGTTCGGAGAGATAGTCAGGGCCAAGGAATACAACAGAGTCACACCACAAAACAACCCCCTCTCCACCTTTTTTTTTTTTTTTTGAGGAGAGTGGCCGCCTCTGCTGGGTGAGAAGCAGCAGAGAACTGAACAGAAGACAGGGTTTACATAGGACTTCTTGGGGGCGGGGAGCGTCCCATGACAGGGATTTGTGTGGCATGTGGAGCGTGCCCCCAGGGGAGCTGGCAAGGAACTAGCAAGGTGGAGCATGTTCAGCCCCCAAAATCTCAGACTTGAGATTTAAAATCTCACTGCAAGACTGGCAGGAGTGGGGCAGCTCCCTCTGTTTCTGTGCCATCCTCGGAGCATGTAAACCTGGCGACCCCCAACCAGGTGGCCACCGGTAAATAGAACATCACCAGTATGCCAGCCCCAACCAATGGAATGCTTTCACCCCCGCCCCCAAACCACTTACTGCTTCTCAAGGTTTATACAATAGTGCTTGTTCACCGTGGGATACACACAAGGGAACTTGAACTGTTTTATCAATAAAGGCGCTCACGAGCCGTTTCACTAAATAGCGTCTAAGAGATGCTGTTTCATTTTCGGAGAAGGTCTTCTTTCCTGACACCCCCAGGAGGACTGGAATCCTATGGGCTTCTGTTCCCCCAATCCCCCAGTTCCGAACTCTGCCTCATCCTTCTTGGCTCGCTGTCTGGTGGTGGCGTCCAGGCACCTCAGGGAGAAGCTGACCATGGAACCACAGGATTGGTGGGTTTTCAAAGTGCAGAGCTTAGGCTTCTGTGGGCGGGGCAGGGTCCGGCAGTTATGGCAGTTAAGCATATTCTGTGGGTGGAACCTGGCGGTTGGAGGACCTTAGGGAGGGGCCTGGTCACTAGTGTGCCTCAAGGGGTACGGTGACTGTGGGTTTACTTCTGGTCCTGTGTTCTGTCTGGTCTACTTGTTTGTTTTGTGCTAGTACCATGATTTTGTTGTGACTGGTTGTAATGTGTAATATACTTTGAGATCTTATATTGTGGGAAGGATTGCTTTAGTTATTTGGGGCCTTTTGTGCTTCTAGATATAGTTGAGGACTCTTTTTTCCTAGTTCTGTGAAGCACACCATTGGAATTATAACGAGATTGTGTTTAATCTGCAGATTGTAAGCATTGTTACATTATTAATTCTACCAAACCAAGGTGGTGTTTTTCCATCTTCTGGTAGGTTTTTCAGTGCCTTAAAGTTTCATTCCAGAAATCAATCCTGGGTATTTTTTTTGTTTTGCTTTATTTTTTAAAGCTCTTATAAATGGGACACTCTCACCCTTTGATTTCTTTTCTTTTTCTTTTTTTTCCAAGACAGGGTTTCTCTGTGTAGCCTTGGTTGGTCTGGACTTTCTTTGTAGACCAGGCTGGCCTTGAACTCACAGAGATCCACCTGTCTCTGTCTCCCGAGTGCTGGGATTAAAGGCGTGCACCACCACGTCTGGTGATTTCTTTCTTTCTTGATGAGTTCATTATTATTCTAAAAAATGCTACTGGCTTTTGTATGTGCTTAAAAAACAAAACGCAGTGTCTCATGTCCAGGCTGGCCTCACACTTGCTATGCAGCTGATGCTGACTTTGAACATGTAATCCTCCTTCCTCCATCTTCCTCCCTCTCCCAATAAACCCAGTTTATATTGTGCTGGGGACTGAGCCAGCACTGTGTACCAGCTGGGGAAGCCAGCTACCAACTGAGTTACATTCCCAGGCCTCTGCATGCTGATTCTGTGTTCTGATACTTTGTTGAAATTGTTTATCTGAGACCAGAGTTCCCTTTTAAAAACAACCCCTTAGGAGCTGTGAAGATGCTCAGTAGGTAAGGGTTACTGGTGTTTTCACAAATGTTAAATGCTTTGCCTTCATTAATGTCTCAGTTTGGGTTCTATTGCTGTGAAGAGGCTCCGTGACCATGACAACTCTTATAAAGGAGAGCGTTTAACTGGGGCTGGCTCACAGTGTCAGAGGTTCAGTCCATTCTCCTCATGGCGGGAAGCATGGCAGTGTGCAGGCAGACATGGCGCTGGAGGAGGGATTCTACATCTGGGTCTAGATTTGTTTCACACTGGGCATAGCTTGAGCAGTTGTGACCACAAAGTTCCACTTCTGCAGTGACAAAATTCCTCTAACAAGGCCACACCCCCTTCCCCAAGGCCACACCTCTTAATAGTGGCACTCCCTATGGGCCAAGCATTCTATAGAGGCCATTTCTATTTGAATCACCACAATTAGCAACCCTGTGAGGTAGGCTTAGTGTTAGATTAACTGGGTTCCTCTTTGCTCAAGGATACTTACAAACCATTTGTGAAACCTTAATGGATAGGGAGGTTCAGTACCAAAGTATGGGTAATTTTATGGGCTTGGGGGAAGGGCAAACAAACTGATCATAGCTGGAGAGATGGCTTAGCATTAAGAGCACTGGCTGTTCTTCCAGAGGACCCAGGTTCAATTCCCAGCATCGACATGGCAGCTCACAATTGTCTGTAACTCCAGTTCCAGGGGAAAGGACACCCTCACACACATACATCAGGTAATAGACCAAGGCACATGAAATAAAAATAAGTAAGCTGCTTTAGAGTTTACCTTACTCTTTATTTG
Organism: Acomys minous; assembly: GCF_964271855.1. Taxonomy (NCBI): domain Eukaryota; kingdom Metazoa; phylum Chordata; class Mammalia; order Rodentia; family Muridae; genus Acomys; species Acomys minous. Next base: position 121,157,169 of record NC_140483.1, read on the forward strand.
GAAAACACTATCAAAAGTTGGGTGACCTTTTAATACTTTGGGTGTTGCTGTCAAAAGTGACAGAGGGAGACAAGTTTGGAATTCTGAAGAGAGATAAAGACAAGAAGACAGAAGACAAAGAGATGTAGAAGGAGCTGTCTGGGTTCGATGAAACCCCGAAACCTGAGGATGGGAACATTGGATGAAAAGAAATAGATGCCTTATAAGTTCTTTAGAAATCTGCATTCTAAGATGTACAGGAGGTAGACTCTCCGTCTCAGCCCAGTCTGAACTGCTATCCTAAGGATACAGTCTCCTGTGTCCATGAAAAGGCCAAGCTTGATGAGAGAACCCTCGTTTCATGGGACAAACCTGTGTGATATGGGAGCCTAGTGGCTGAGGAGCACTGAGATGCTGAGCTCTCTGGGACTCAGAAGATCTTCAGACTTACTTCTTCCAGATGTTGAGAGGTCCCTGTTAACATCTGGATTACAGATAGAAAAATTCTCTTTGTGTTCTCCGAGTCATCGACTCTGCTACGTGGCAAGTTGCACATTCTCTTAACTGCTGACTTGCTTTGCTGCCCTTCCACTTGGCTGACTTCCCTGAAGACAAGGATTTCATTTTGTGATTCTCTTCAATCTCAGGAGCCTGTGATCCAGCACATGGCAGCTGCTTAGAACTTGAGTGACTGGTGTGCTTCACCTCCTCCTTACTGGCCTGTTGGGGTCTTTGTTCACAGATTCCATTTTAAAGTACTAGACTAATATCTGAGCACAGAGCTATGTTCTACCCCCCACCCCCACCCCAAAAGCCAGAAAGGCACTGGGAGATGTTTCAGGGGTAAAGGCACTTGTTGCACAAGCCTGGGACCCACATGCATGCCCCCACCCATCACACACACTTAGAGGGTTACCTTGAGTCTCAGAAGAGACTTTGGACTTTTAAACAGTCTTGAGACTGAAACACTGTGGGGACTTTTGAAGTTGGACTACATGCCTTTTATATTATGATGTGGCCGCGACCCTGTAAGGACCAGAGGGTGGAATGTAGTGGTTTGAGTGAGAAATGTTTTTCATAGGCTCAGGTATTCCTATGCTGTGGCCCTGTTTGGGGACTATGAGGAGCCAGATCAACCCAAGGCTTTCCCAGATGGCCTGATGAAAGCACAAAGGGAACTTTAGTTCTGTGTCTTTGTCCAGGAGTGGACTTGGCAAGGCCAGGCTAGGGCTGGAGCCAGTCGCTTGGAGTTGTCTTAGGCTTTCTGTTGCTGTGAAGAGAAATTGTGACCATGGCAACTCTTATAAAGGGAAACATTTAATTGGTGCTGGCTTACAGTGTCAGAAGGGTAGACCGTTAACATGGCGGGAAGCATGGCAACATGCAGGTAGACGTGATGCTGGAGGAGGAGCTGAGAGTTCTACATCTGGATACAAAGGCAGCAAGAAATGACAGCCACCTGGCTGGGCTTGAGCCTCTGAGACCTCAAAGCTCACCATCTTGTGACACACCACCTCCCACAAGGTCACACCCACTTCAACAAGACCACACCTCCTCCAAAGCCACACCTCCTCCAACAAAGCCACTCCTCCTCCAACAAAGCCACACCTCCTCCAACAAGGCCACACCTCCTCCAACAAAGCCACACCTCCTCCAACAAGGCCACACCTCCTCCAACAAAGCCACACCCACTTCAACAAGCCCACACCTACTAAAACAAGGCCTCACCTCCTAGTAGTGCCATTCCCTATGGGCCAATAGGACCATCTTTATTCAAACTACTGGAGGAGTCAAGTGCAGTTTCTGGGGACCAGATTCTTTGCCTGGTTTGTGGTTATCAGTCCCTAAGCAGCTGTGTCTGAGGTATCCTGTGTTCTCTCTGCTGGCATTGTTTGAGTTAGCTTTCTGCTGACCTTGGCCATTGTCCTCTTACAAACAGTATGTATGATGTTGTATTTTTGCTTTGCTTTGTTTTGAGACAGGGCTCCTCTGTGTAGCCTTGGCTGCCTTGGAACTCCCTCTAGTCCAGGCTGGCCTCCAACTCAGAGATCTGCCTGCCTCTGCTTCCCAAGTGCTGGGATTACAGGGACGCTAGCACTCGGGAGGCAGAGGCAGGCAGATCTCTGTGAGGTCGAAGCCAGACTGGTCTACAAAGCGAGTCCAGGACAGCCAAGGATACACAGAGAAACTCTGTCTTGAAAAACCAAAACCCAAAACCCAAACCACAAAACAAACAAACAACAACAGCAACAAACCAAAAAGGCACGCCCCATCACCACCTGGCTGATGCTATATTTCTTAGAAACTTACTTGGCATAAGCCAGCAGCTTACTGAAGACCTGCTGGTCCCAGCTATTGCTTTTGGTTTCTTTCTTTCTCCTCTTTGGTCCTCCCACTTGATGACTTCCCACCTTGCTGTTCTGGAGCCTTGATCCTGCAAGTTTGGCTCAGGAGAGGCTCTGTAACTTTTAGAGGCAAGGCCTTGCTGGAGGGAGTGTCTCGCTGGCAGTTGGCTATGAGAGTGTATAGTTTGCTGTCTGCTGTGTTGGTCGTTGAAGATATGATCAGCTTCCTGCCATCATGCCAGCCAGGTGCCACGCCTTCTCCCTGGAACCATAATCCAAGATAAAGTCTTCCTTAATGACAAAACCACCCAAAGAATACAGATTCATTTGCTTCTATGATTTTTATCAATCTGTCATACAGTAGGTAATAATAGTGTGGTGGTTTGAATGAGATCAGCCCCACAGGCTTGGTCCCCAGTTGATGTGTTTGTCAGAAGTTGTGGCCTTGTTGCAAGAGCTGTGTCACTAGGGGTGGCTCTGAGGTTTCAAAAGCCCATGCCAGGCCCCAGTCTGTCTGTCTGTCTGTCTGTCTGTCTGTCTGTCCCCGTCCCTCCCTCCCTCCCTTTCCCACCCCTCATCTGTGGATCAGGATCTAGCTCTCAATTACTTTTCTAGCGTCCTGCCTGCCTGTGTGCTGCTATGTTCCCTGCCATGATAAAGCACTAACTGCTGAAGCTGTAAGCCAGCCCCCAGTTAAATGCTGTCTTTATAAGAGTTGCCTTGGCTGTGATTTCTTGTCATAGCACAGAATACTAAGCTAGAAGTAATAGCAATTATAACATAGAATTCATTTCTAATTACACACATGTGCCTTTTATACAGCTTTATACTGGTGATCTTGTTTTTAAGTGACAATGTAAATATACTTAATCATCTTCTCATTAGCACTGAATCACTAAGTTTAAAGCATGCATGCCTCCGGGCCCCCACAGTTCGAATTCTGGGCAGGCCCATCTTCTGTCCCCCCCCTGTAGCCCTGTGTGTATAATAATGAAGCAAGTGAACTCCAGCTGCATTTTCCTTGAGTGTCAATTAAGACCCACAGTCCCACTGCCCAGGCAACTTTGTCTTGATCTTGTGTTGGAATTCTAGGGCATGCAGAACACACACACAACCAGCAGATGGCACTATTTCTCTAATTTGATCCCAGGCGACTAATGTGTCCAAGAGAGATTTGATGCAGATTTAATTTTGGTGTTCAAGGAGTGATTCAACATGATTTGGTGTAAAAGGATATTATTTTCTCCTTTCTTGTGTTATATAGATTTTTTTGGAAGCTAGGACCAGTTTCCTGTGGCTCTCTTCCAGACTAGCTAAGTCTGTTCTTTCCCTTGAGACATTTGAAATTTTCATCGTTAAGACTCCCTCTTTGTTGCCCACAAAAATCAATACCAATTCAGGGTTCAGCTTTTATTATTAAAAAAATACTGTGGAGGAAGCCTTTTGACTTAGACAATGTTTTGTTGGAGTTTGTTATACAACTTGAAAACCTGGAGTGTTACATGCAATTTGATCATTATATATTTTGGGAGTCATATATTTATAATTAAAAAAAATCTGGTGCTCACAATGTGTCCACTGCCTCTCCCTACACTAGTAACAAAAGATATCACCAAGCTGGGCCTGGGGAGATGGCTCAGAGGTTAAGAACACTGGCTGTTCTTCTAAAGGTCCTGAGTTTTAATTCCCAGCAACCACATGGTGGCTCATGACCATCTATAATGAGATCTGGTGCCCTCTTCTGGCGTGCAGGTGTACATGCAGGCAGAATACTGTACAAATAATAAATAAATAAATCTTTAAAAAAAAAAAAAAGAATACCACCAAGCCTAGTAACATGATTGATTATGTCTCAGATGCAAGCCTGAGCCAGCAGGTTGCAATGAATCCTTGGGAACTCACACTCTTAGTTTGTGTAGACAGACTCCTAGAATCACTAGTCAGTGGTAAAAGAATGACAAGTCTCCTTCCTAAGGGCCCAGTCAAATGACATGCCATCTTTCACTCAGTTCTCATTAACTACTGTTAACTTGTCAGCGTGAGATCCGGTAAGCCATTCCTCCCAAGGGTAGACACCAAGAAAGGAGCGCAGGGAACTAGAGCTGCATGGGTTGAGCAGTAGGAGGCCAGAGACACGAGGGGTGGAGACTCAGCCACTCAAAGCGGGTATGTGTGTGTGTGTGTGTGGGGGGGGGGTGATAAGGCTGGGTGAGGCACAAGTGAGCTTCGACAAAGTAGTTTCCAACAAGGCTTTGCAAAGAGGGTACATTTTGTCTGCCTTGGCTATTGCATTTGTCTTCAACTTTTAGACTATGATGTTTATGTCACCGTTATTAATCTGTCATGAGAACAGCACACATGTGGATCCTGGGGGCTTGTGTCAGCACTTTGGCCGTGTTGATGTTGCAATGACTGCTTTCCACTATACGCACAACCATTGCAGTAGCTGCCACTTTAGCCTTTATCCTTTGAATTCTCTTACATTTTAAAATTCAATCACAAGCGAAGAAGACACTGTCAGCTTTACTACAGGGGCTGGCTGTTCTAATCTTTAGCACTCAGCCCTTTGGATGGCAGAAGCTTGGAGGAAACCGTTCAGGGAAGCCTTGTTATATACTCTATAGAACCATAGCATTAAAAACATATAAGACAGGATGGTTGGTGGAAAAGAACAGAGGACCTAGAAATAAACCTGAAAACCTCTGTCAGCTCAATCTTTACCATACCCCACACAGGGGCTTAGCATGTAGAATGTATAAAGAGCTGGCAAAATTAAATACCCAGATCAGTCCATCTAGTCAGTGAGTGGGCTGTTGAATCTACTATACAGTTCCCAAAAGAAGAACTGCAAATGGCCAACGAATACTTGAAAAGGTGTTTAATTTCCTTCACCAATCAGGAACTGCAACTTACAACTGCCCTGAAAGTTCATTTCATCTAGTGAGGATGGCTGCAGTCAGGAAAACCCATGACAGCTGGGTGTGGTGGTGGCACTCTCCTCTAATCTCAGTGCTCGGGAGGCAGAGGCAGGAAGATCTCCGTGAGTTTCATGCCAGCCCGGCCCACATAGTCCCAGGACAGCCAGGCTTATGTTGGGAAACCCTGTCTAAAAAGGAAAAGAAAACAAATGACAAATGTTGTGAGAGTAAGGGGGAAGAGGGCACTTCACTCGCTAGTGTAGCTGCTGTGGAGATCAGTGTGCAAGTCTTGAAAAGGATGAAAACAGAACCATCATGTCTCAGTTTCATTTCTCCTGATAGATCACCAAAGGACTAGAAACTGACACGCCACAGAAGTACATGTGTGTTTATTGTCGTGATATTGACAGCAGCCAAGGGATGGGATCAACTTAAATGCCCGTCAGTGGGTGAATGGCTAAAGAAAATGTACGTACACACCATGCTCACCTTTTTAAGTACAGAAAAATGAATTCAGGCCGGAGAGATGGCTCAGTGGTTAAGCGCATGTATTCCTCTTGTAGAAGACCTGAGTTTAGTTCCTTGCACCATCAGGGGGCTCACAACTGCCTGTAACTCCAGCTCCAGGGGATCTGACGCCCTCTTAGGGCCTCTGTGGGCACAATACTCAGATGGACATA